>NC_138085.1:50317147-50924647 GCF_964212035.1 Myotis nattereri
TTTAACATGAACAAAGAGCTTTAAAATTTTCAAACATATGACTTGATAGTAGTCTTTAAGATTTTATTTTGAATCTCTTTGAAGAAATAATAAGAGATTCATTCCAAAAATTATATACAGACAGGTTTGTTGCACCATCCTATGTAATAAGAGAAGAATATGCTAATTAGCCATTATGCATAACAACCAAGCACATCATGACCAGATCAGGATCAGCAGGAGGGTGGGCCAGTGAGGTACAAGTGGCTGCAGAGAGCTACAGGACTGGGCAGGGCAACAAGCTATGACGGGGGAGAGGGGAGATATAGGAGGGCTGCAGGCACCTACTGGCTACCAGCAGGAGGCGGAGAGCTACAGAGAGGGCAGGGCAACAAGCTATGAGAGGGGTGGGTCAGCAGGCGGAGAGCTACAGGAGGGCAGCAAGGACCTACTGGCGCATGGATTCGTGCGCAGGGCTACTAGTTATTTATAAGGGAAAAGGTTTGGAAATGACATACATGTCCATCATAAGGGAATTGTTCAAATTATGATATATACAGTTATGAAATATGTAGCTAATTAAAATCAGACTTGAAAGGGTATTGTGAAAATACTCATAATAACAGGTAACATAAGCAAGATACGCCTGTACATATTCATCCTTTGTAAAATCTCTCTTTTGTGTGAGTGTGTTATGTACGTGTTTCTTTTTTCACTGAATAGGCATGATAAAATACTATAAGTGGGGAAATGTACACTTTACATATGAAAAGTGGATAAAGGACAGTTTACATCATATATGTCTATATTTTTCAAGACTTTTTTAAAAAAAAAAACGTGTTAGTTTTATAAACTGAAAAAAAAATTCTTTTTAAGAGGAAGACAACTAATCCTACCATTGGGTCAAGTCAATTTCAGCCCAGTGAGAAAAACCACCTTCAAAGGTATTTGACCTGAGCAACCAAGTTTCTCTTCAATGTGGCAATTTCTCTTTCATCAGAAGAATCCCTCCCTCTACCTTTTTTTTTAAATCAGGGAAACTTGAGTTCTCAGAATACTTAATAGAATGTTTGGCTCATATTGTCATTCAAATTGTTTTAATTTCATTGAATTTTGTTTTATCTCTAGTAAAACATTTTGAAATGGTTGCATGAAAGACCCTCTACAACCAAGCTATTGGCTGATCTATTTGATTAGCAGTTAGGAATTATAAATGGAAGATAAAACGGGTCTTTTCTTGTTATGCAGCCCTGGTAATAAATGGCAAGTACATATTTTTGTGAGGCTTTTATTCTTAGAAAGAAAGCAAAAGGATATAATAGGTTTTTTAAATACATGCCACATAATTTATTCTGACAAACAGATGTATTTTGTTGTTGCTATTATCATTTGATGAAATACTTTAAAACTAGTCCAAGGTGGTCCATTTTCAAATATAATACACTACATCTAGCAGTTAACAAAATTTGGATGTGTAGCATAGAATGGTCATTATTTTTACTGGGGAAAAATATAAAGGCACTAATTACTTACAGACAAGATACTTAGCACAAACAGATAAGCTTCAAAATGAAAAATTCTCGGTTTATGATAATTATGTTCTCTGCTTTGTTTTCAGAGACTGATAATTTGAGGCTTTAAAATCACCAGGAAGCCATTAATTGGAATTCTTCAATAAAAAATAAATTACATAGAAGTTCATGATGAGTTGTAAAAGCAGAGAGACTGTATTATACAGTGAGCAACATTCCTTCACTATTTTTGGACTCATGCAGCTATGTCTAACAGAAAACTGTAAAGAATTTGAAATGTGCAGATAGCAATTATTCACAGATCCAAACTATCCACAGATATTTCAAATAATAGCTTTTAGTAGATCTCCGTACCAGTAAAGGCAGGACTTCAATTTTAAACAAGGTTTTGCTAACATGTTGGTTCTTGTTTTTGTCGTTTTTCCATGGCCTCCTAAGGCCAGATCTTCACATCAAGTGGCACACTGTAATCCTCTGTAAGAATGATACAGTCCGGTGTAAAAGCAAATCATTTTAGAGATGGTGTCTGTCACTGGAGGTCTGGGTCGCACTATCTTTGCAGGTTAGTCGAGCAGTTTCATCTTCAGAATATTACCCTCCTAATCCCCCAAAAGAATACGAGATCACTGTAAGGGTTTATGGGTTAATCTACCATGCTCAGGGCTAGAGGGAGGATTAGGGGAGAGAGGAGGGTGCCAGGATAGCCTCTTCAGGATGTTCCATAAGCAAATCTACTTAGGGTAAGAGAAACAAGCAAGTCATAATGATAACAGGTGTTATGTGGTTGAAGGTCAAGGGGTAGCCCATATGTGCCAGTGTATAATTGGATAGCGAATGTGACTCTGATCGATACCAAAGTCTGGATGCTTTGGACCTCCCTCTCCTGTGATGACGCCATGGAACACTGGCATCAAGCACACCCATTGTACAGGGAAAGAGATGGGTTTCTGTGATGTTGGCAAATGGAGACCTCTATTGAAAATAGAATGGTTAGACCTGGAGGTATAAGAAGGAAGTTGGGGTTCACTTTACATTTTTCTTAGGCCCCTGCCTCAAGCATTCAGTCAGTAATTCCATAGTGTTAAGAATATGGAAGATTCAGTTAAAAATGAAATGTTAGAAATATGATGGGAGAAATGTCTGGAGGCTTTTAGGCTGTTATGTCCTTGTACCAATATGAGAGTTGAGCTTTCTCTGTGACTGTACTCATGTACTTAGAGCCCGCAGCCAGCTTTTCCTTATAGGGGAGAGAAGTATTGAGATTGCAAACCTATACAACACAAAGAAAACTAATGCCACTTACTTATCTGAATCAATGTGGTTCCCCCATTCATAGTTGCATATCAAGGATCTGCAGATGTGTTTTTACAAAATTAAGTGAATAACTGCAAAGAGAAAACCAGAACAGCTGATCTCAGAGGGAACATCAATAGTGCATGGAACAGAGGAGAGTGTTAAATATACTAATCAATATCTTCAGCATGATTTAAGAGGACATTGCAACCATAATATAAAGACAGGCTGTTATGAAAAATAGGCAATCAGAGAATAAGAAAGTATTCTTCAAAATTAAATATATAATTCCAGAAATTATAAAGAAGAGGCTGAATAATTGACTAGAAACGTGAATTAATGATCTAAAGAGAAATCTACCTATCTCTCCCAGGATAAGAAGCCAAAAGATAAAAAAAATAGAAGGTACAAAGATGGAAAATATGAGACAAAAGTAAGAATAATAGGGAATAAATCTAAGAAGTTCAATATATAATTACTAGGAGGAGAATCAGGGAAAAACAAACAAATAAAGAAAAAAAAAACCAACAAATTTTTTGAGCTGAAAAAAGAATGTTTTCATTTTAAAGGGATTCATTAAGTGCCAAGCAGATGAGTTAAAACCCACATCTAGATAGAGCCTGGTGAAATATATTTGAAAAATTCTAAGTGTATAGATATAAAAATTCTAAAATTTCTTGGAGTGGCATGGAGGAGAAAAGAAGAAACCTAGACATAAAGGAGATTGTTATCAGACTTCTTGCCACACTGATAATAGAGGATAATGGAACACTATCTTCAAGGGTTTAAGGGTATGGAGCCAAACCAACATTGAAGCGGGAAAGCAAAATATAAATTCTTCCGATAACCTACAGACCTCCTTTGGAAGACTGACTCAAGTGTGCAATCAACTAAAGAGGAAAAAGGACAATGAGGTATATGAGAAATAATATTTAGAAGTAATTGTTGACTCATACTAACAAATGGTAAGATCATAGTATGTTAGGCTATAAGTGAATGAGGATGGGGAAAAGGTGATGATCTCTGAAAATAATAGAGACAGGGTAATAATGTCAAAATAAAATGAAGGGTTATTGGCCAGTGTCTGTAAACATGTTTTAATGTCAAGATAGAGTAGGGCAGAGTTGGGGACAATGCCACAAAATAAAAATATTGGGTCTCTGTAAGAATGGAAACAAATCATTATTCTTGTTGAATAAAACCCATAGTAAATCACAAAAAATCAATTGATAAGGGGTCCTGGATAGGTTAAAAATTGTCCTCTCCCCTTTCTTAATAAGGTGGCTATAGTCCCTAGTTGATTATTGACAGGGCTCACTTTGATAAACACCTTCTTACTCACTGAAAAGAAACTTTCCATAGGAGACATTGTCTTCTATTTATTCTCTCCATTTCAGATTTCTGTGTTGTCATCCAGGGAGGAGGGACTGAGGGAATCCCACTGAACTGACAGCTCTCATCAGTGAATCGCTTCTTCACATTATCTGAATTGTACACACTACATCATCTTCCTTTACAAATTCTACAATCAGGAAATTTAACAAAGTTACAAAAAAAAAAGAAAAAAAAGAAAAGAAAAATCCCACCTAACTCTGTATTGTATATAGGGTGTCTGCAACTCTGGCCTATGGACAGCGAAGATACTTGGGGCTTTGAATTCTAACTTTTACAAGTGATGTTCTCCTGGAAGCAGACTGTGAGATGGAGATAAGCATGAAAGAAGCTGATTGAGGAATGTTCTATGAACAAGATCCACGAGGAATGTGGGGAGTGAGGTTGGTCCAAGTGGGCAGCTGCACTACAATGCAATGACTGCAAAGGCTGCCTCTGGTCCATTGGAGCACCCCTGCAGCTGGGTTAGATGTGGGCTGCTTCAGGAATAGGTCCTGACCTTGTTGAGGTGGCTCTCTTTAGCCAATAAGTCTTAGACAGGAGACCAGTTGTCACTTATCACATACCTGGGGAATTGGGTGCCTCATCTTGTAGAGCCAAATATTAATTGAGATTTCACTACATTCTCAGTATTCTCAGTTAAGCCACTCAACCTCTATCTAAAATGAAGAGATTGAAATCATTCCACCTATGAATTCCATGCACTAAGGATTTTCTTGCTGGAACATTCTTAAGCCCTGGTGTTTAAAACGGAAGGGCAACGATTGATGTCGTTTCTCATGTCTTTGGTCAACAAGCCCACTTCTTTTCTTTTATCTGCTTTTGCTTAAGCCTCTCTTGGGTGACTCAGGTGAAAGGAGGTCACATGAATCTTTGATAGTCTGTAATTTTCAGGAACAGTTCCAAAATTTAATTATGTACTGATTGTCTTCTATGCACATGAGAGAGAAGACAAAAAAAATTCTTCAGAAATAACAGAATTAAGCATGCTCTATTTTGTAGCCTTGTAATGACCTCAAGCAACTGCCTGTCCTAGTTCTGTGGGCCTCGAGTCCACTTGCATGAACATGATGCCTTAAGAAGCTGACTTGGAAATCAAAGTAAAAATCCGGCACCATCCCTGGATGTCCTGTGCTGTTGGTAGGAAAGACAAAATTTAAAATAGAATGAAAATTGCCTCCAGTCAC
The DNA here is from genome assembly GCF_964212035.1 of Myotis nattereri. NCBI lineage: Eukaryota > Metazoa > Chordata > Mammalia > Chiroptera > Vespertilionidae > Myotis > Myotis nattereri. Next base: position 50,322,531 of record NC_138085.1, read on the forward strand.
TTAATTCAGAGGTAGCGCAGGAATCGTGTGACATTTCAGTCTGATGGTTTCTTGAATTAAAAGAACTAATCCGCAACGGATTTTCTTATTCCCCTGATGGTGTGGGGAACAGATCTTTCCTCAGTCATGTTAATGCTCAGGGCCAGCGACTCCTGCTTGCCCCCAGGAGGTTAGCTAGTAAGCAGTGCTCTGTGAAGGCCCCAACATGTTACACCTCTCAGACTTTCAACCCTTCTGTTGCAACCGAAGCTGTCATTGGTCAGCAGAAGCAATGCTTTCATTGTTTTACATTAGAAACAAATGTTCACATCAAGAGGCAAAGAAAGGATTATGTTAGCGAAGTCTTGGACTCAGAGTTGATCCAAGAGTTTATTCCTTTGCATCATAAGAGAGGGCCTGAGGGGAATGAACTTTCTCCCATTGTCAATCCTGGCATAAGTCACTTAATACATACTAGTAGCATTCCCTACAACGTGACTTGTTGAACACTAGTCTTGTGAAGTGCTTAAATAGAAAACAAAAAAACAAAACAAAAACAGCATATTACAAGACCACTTTGTCCTGCCTTTAAAAATCTGGTGAGTAGGGTTTTTCTAATATTATTTGATTTGTAATCCTCCTCTCCCTTCCCTCTTTTTGATAACACCTTCATAAATTTAAAAAATGTACTGCAGACCATACTTTGCGAAATTATGTTTGTTACGCAAGGTCCCAGGCCTCTTCGGTGCTCTTTTTACAAGCCTAACCTGTCTCTCTCCCCCACCCCCACCCCCAAATCCTCTGGTCACCCCATTAAGGTACATTTCAAGTTAATTGATTTCTCATCTTTAACTGTCAGATCTCCTCCTACTCTTCCCATTTTCTACTTCCCCTCACCTCTTCTTTCCTCCTCTTTTTCCTTTAAGCACAAATAGCACTCTCATAGAATAAGCTCAACCCAGCCTAGTTACATAAACTCTCAATATGTTATAGACATCTTTAGGCGTCCACTCAGCTTTGCTCATAGTAAACCCTCAAAAAGTATTGTTGGATACTTGAAGAATGCCAAGGGATAGATTCTGAGGAAATCCATCCCTAAGAGTGTGTATGGTTAAGAACACAGCTCACTCAGAGTCAGGGGAATCCTGCGGGTGATTTTCACTTGGACCTGGAGTTCAAACCAGGAAGTGTGGGACTCAGAACAGCATGACTGGGATCCAGAAGGACATCAGATCTCAATGAAAATGGGTGGATGACAAAGTATTCCCCTGGAACAAAATCACAGACCATTTGACTACATCTATTCTTTTAGTCAAAAAGGTACATGAAAATCTCATTAATGTTTATCTCACATCTATTTTTTTTTTTTATCCAGCAAGGATGGTATTCAATTCTGAAAGCCCTTGAGAAGCTCCCCATGGCACACTGTTTCTTGCTTTCACCACTTCCCCCGCTTATAACATTTTCTTATTTTGGTTCCTTGAAAAACGCTGTAATAGCCTTCTATTGTAAATAGTGGCTACTACCCTCAAGTTTACCTCTCCCAAAAGAAAGAAACAAAAGCAACTCCAGTGTGAGGTATTTGTAGGAGGTGATGGCTATTACACCACTAGGATTCATATGGCCTTATAAATTTCGATGAAAATGGGAATTGTTAAGAATCTGCTATGTTTTTTGGGCAACCTGGTTACCTTACAGAACATTCTGTTTCTTTTCTCTACTACAGAGCATGGTTGGGTAGTATTTCCTGCCATGAATCTACTAGATTTCTCTTTAGATAGTAGATAGATAGATAGATAGATACATAGATACATAGATACATAGAGATATACAGCTTTATATATGCTGGGATTATCATATCAACTTTTACTTTTTAAGTATAAATGATGTTTCCTATATTGAAAAAAAGTGTATATTGAACCTGTGAAATCACCCACAGATAGACACCCGAATGCATAAAATCTTCAAATGCTTTCAATATAGTATTTTCTCATAAATATAATTATGAGAATTTTATTTTGTATTGCTTACTGTGGAAGGGAAATTTAACAAAGAAGATAGAAGATGCAAAATTATAAAATTCAACACTGACTCTAAGTGGCAAAAGACCCAGCCCAACATAACTATTTAATTTCTTCATTCATACCATTTTAATCAACCAAATGATGCATATTACATGCCATTCAGCATAGTCTCTGTGTGTCCATTTTGTACTGTAGGGTTTTTTGTTTGTTTATATTGATGAGATGAAGAGTATAGGCTGGTGTTATCAGGGAAGGCTTCCTGGTGGAAGCATCATTTGGGTATTGAATGGTGGTTATCATTTGGACAGTCACTGGGTAGGGATGGAATTGGAGGTGTTTTTAGTCTTTGGAATTATTATTATGAACTAGAGGCCCAGTGCACATCATGCATGGGGAGGGGGGATGTCCGACTGACAGGCAGTCAGACATCCCTCTCATAATCCAGGACCACTGGCTCCTAACTACTCACCTGCCTGCCTACCTGATCACACCTAACTGACCCCTCTTCCAGCCTGATCACCCCTAACCACCTCTGCCTGCAGACCTGATCGCCCCTAACTGCCCCCCCCACCTGCTGGCCTGGTCACCCCCAACTGCCCCACCCTGCCGGCCTGGTCACCCCCAACAGCCCTCCTCTGCCGGCCTGGTCGCCCCTCACTGCCCCCACGCCAGCCTGGTTGCCCCTCACTAACCCCCCTGCAGGCCTGGTCGCCTCACTCAGCCTGTTTGGTCATCTGTTCAGTTGTTTTGGATGTGATGGCCCCTGGCTCTTTATATATATAGATTGTACAGAAGTGGTGAGAGCACTAACCTTGCCTGGGCAATGCTCCAACCATAGGACTGAAGTGCAGCCACTAAGTGAAAAGTAATGGAAAACGATACCAGGCTGTCCATTTTGGAAGGCCAGCACCGCTAACTGACAGTTCGGCGTTTCTCCTCTGGGCCAGCCCCTCTATTTGTAGTATTGCAATGCTGACCTATCATAATCTGTGAGCTGTATCAGAGCAACTTGATTCTGGGAAAAGAACTACTGGAGGTTTTGTTTGACTTACATTAGTTTTATGTAAATGAAACTTGCTACCTTTATCATCATGTGTGGTAGGGATCTTAGTAGACCATGAAATATCCTGCTGTCCGTTGCTGGGATTTAGGCATGGCTGGGCCAGCTCAGTCAATAGCTGGGACAGTATGAATAGCATGCAGTGCTATATGCTACTATATACATCCTCATGGGGCTGAAGGACATCAATCTAAGGAAGAATAAATCAATTATATAGACTGTGAGCCAGTGCCACAGCCTCTATTATCAGATAGAAGCCTGTGTTCTGATGGTGACTCTTCTTGGAATCTCCTGCTGATCCAACCCCTGATGCACATCTGACCCCTGAGATGAGAGAAGTCTGTATGTACCTCACACACTGGGCCTCAAAGAACATTTTCTTTGGACTCTTCTAACAGAATGTCACATGGAGTAGAGGCAATGCTTTGCCACATGTCTCCTCACTAGACTAGGGCAGTAAGAAGAGAAGGAGCGTGTCTAATTAGAGTAGTTGTAAGTGAGATATTCTGGAGTTTTTCAGAAGTACTTGAAGCAAGAGCTTGAGCAGGTGGAGAGGGAGAGAGAGAGAGAGAGAGAGAGAGAGAGAGAGAGAGAGAGAGAGATGGGATTTAACTTCCAATCAAAACAGGTACCTGGTTACTTGGGCAAGAAGTCCCACTCTCATTTCTTTCATTGAGTGATATGAAAAGGCCTTAGAGCTACAAGGCTTATTGTGTAAACACAAGAGATACTGAGCCAAATGCACGAACATTACTCATCAGACGTACACTAGCAGGAGGAAACACCTGAGAACCTTAGCTCTAAGTAACTGATCTTGGAGCCGCTGAAATTTCAAATGGGTGATGTCTAGAGGAATTTGATGTTCTCTGATGAACCTAGTGGGCAGATGAAGAAAAGATTCACCTGAGCAGATATTGCAGGCCAGGGGACCAACTTAGAAGGGTGGAGTTTAATACAGCCAGCACTGTAGTGGAAATCAGAAAATACATGTTCATATTCTGACTCTCCCAATAAGTTGCTGTGTGCCCCTGGGTAAGTTTCTTTCCTTTCTGAATCTGCACCCTCACATACTAAGTGGTCCATGAGCTGAGAGTCTTGATTTACTTCTCCTCCCCTTCTGTGTCACCATTGCTAATTCCTTTACCCAGAATGCTCTTATCCATGTCTGGGCCATATGGGATACTCTTACCTGGATATGTTCTATTGCCAGCTATCTTTTTGAAAGTATGAAAATCTTTGAAGAATGTTCTAAGAGTTTTACAGCTCTTCCCACTGGGTGACATGCAAGGAAGAAAATGACAAGTATGTGAGAGTTTACAAAGCAATATTTTGTAAAAGGCTTCTCAGTAATTATCCTTCCCCATCTTCAAATTTAACTTCCTGGCACCCTTTCAGGTTCCCTGGGGACTCGTCTGTTAGTTTTTCTCCTAAAAATCAGCCCTGCCCAACCCTGCTCTCTGAAACTGGTATTCTCCATTTATTGTGGGCCTTCTCTCTGTCTTGCAAGGGCCCTTGAAGGAGAGAGGCAGTGCGTGCTCAAGGGTCACTATGGCCCATGAGGCCCAAGGAGGAAAAGTGTGACCAACACAGGGAGTTCTGGTCCAGGCAGCTTCCCAGTCGTGCCTTCCTGCTTCAGGCAAGGAACATGGGGTTCATTCAGGACAATTACTATAATTGTTACATGGTAGTTTCAGGACTGATCATGTATCACCCCATGGCCTTTGGAGGATTTGAAACTGAAATCCCCTGGATGTGAACTAGGAAAAGGAACAAGATCAGAAAGGCAAATGAATGTGCATTTATGTCCATGTGTCTTTATGGTATATGCATATTTGATGAAACTCTGTAGGAAATGTGTATGGGAAAGGGGAGAAAACTCATTCCAAACTTGTATTTTCTTGGTTAGATAATGTAAGATAATCAACTGGACCTAGCACATGATAAGGGGCTTAGAAATCTTGGTTCATTTCCTGGTGAAATTAACTGTAAACATGTGAATGGGTCACAGATATTATGATTTTTCTAAATGTATATATTAATTTCAGAGAGGAAGGGAGAGGGAGAAATAGAAACATCAATGATGAGAGACAATCATTGATCAGCTGCCTCCTGCACGCCCCCTACTGGGGAATGAGCCTGCAACCTGGGCATGTGCCCTTGACTGATATGGAATCCAGGACCCTTCAGCCCGCAGGCTGATGCTCTCTCCACTAAGCCAAAGCAGCTAGGGCATATTATGATTCTTGATACATATTGAAATATATAACACAAATCCTGGGTCAAAATATTGGAAAGTTATTCTCAGCTCGGGTTCTTGGGTTCTTTTTGTATTCCCCCCGCCCTTTCTTTTCTCTCCTCCCATTTTTTGTGGGTGGACTCGGGTTGATGCTCTTCCTGAACATAGCTCACGTTCTCTGTTCTCCCTTTTCTCTGCGCTTAATGTACTCCCACTTCTGTGCAGAGTGTCATACTCTGTATACTGGTTCAGTTGCCTAGAATTCCATGGCCATGCAAATTTCCTGCAGGAAGTTATTTTTCTCTTATTGTTTGACTTGGTGGTGGAGGGTGCCTGGTGAAGGAATGTAAGAGCTCATTAGAGTTTATTGTATGGTGCAGCCGGGGGAAATGAAATTATAGAAGCCAGGAGGCATGGGGGGCGGGGGGAGGCGGGAGGTAATTGCTAGACCAGCACTGACACCAATAACTTTTTACGAGGGTGAGTCAAAGCATCAGGGAGGCTGGAACCAAGTTTCCGCCCTCTTGAACCTATTACCGTACATCATGACAGAGAATGGAGGGAAGGCAAGCCTCTCTCTCTCAGGCTGGGTGGAGAGAAAGACTAAAGTTATGGAGATCTGTCAAGGTATTTGAACTCAACTAGTGGTTAGGGTAGGAGGGGGTATTAGGAGACACCATTTGTGTAGCAAATATAGTATGAGTCAGTATCTAATTACTTAGAATTATGGAAGGGGGGCGGGGGGAACAGGGAGCACATCCCTAGTGGGGAAAAAATAGCTCAGTGGGTGAGTTCCTCGACACCTGAGATTGTAACTTCTTTCCTCCATTTTCATCTCCTTGTGAGAACTAGGAATTAGTGTCATGCTCAGTCTACCAGAGAAATATGGTAAATCTTGGACACATAAGGCTTGAAAACTAGCCCCTTTAATAGAGACACTATGATACCTTACCTTACCAACTCTTTGGCCTGGAGAGTTCACAGGCAGAATGGCATGAATGGCTCCAGCTGTGGTCCATACTGCTGGTGAGTGTGGTGCAAACTAACCATTCTCACAATACCTGTGATTCATTCCTTCTGTCACAGGAGAGGCCAGCTAGGAAAAGCACAAATGAGTGGAAAGTTGACTCTTCCCTCTGCTAGTGGCACCTAGGTCTTTGCATTTCCCAGAGATATCATTGTCCTAGAGCACTTCTAACCCCTCCAGGGGCCTCAGCTGTGCCAGGCTCAAAAGAGAGGACCGATCCTTTCAACTGGACAGGAAGAGAACTAAATTAGTAAGAACCTGCCCAAGGCCATAGCTTCTAATGTGTGTCATTATACTTTCATCTCCTGTGGTGTCAGTACTCTATGCACTTTCCTATTTTTGTATTATTATTATTATTATTATTATTATTCTTACTAGAGGCCCAGTGTCCAAAAATTTGTGCATTCGGGGGTGGGGGGGGGTGGGGAGAGGTTCCTCAGCCAGGCCTGTGCCCTCTCACAGTCTGGGACCCCTCGGGGGATGACCACCTGCCGGCTTAGGCCTGCTCCCTGGGGGATTGGGCCTAAGCTGGCCATCAGACATCCCTCTGGCAGCCTGGCAGCCCTTAGGAGCAGACCTAAGCTGCAGTCGGACATCCTTAGCACTGCTGAGGAGGCAGAGAGGCTCCCACCACCACCACTGTACTGGCAGCCATCAGCCTGGCTTGTGGCTAAGCAGAGCTCCCCCATGTGGGAGAGTACTGACCACCAGAGGGCAGCTCCTGCATTGAGCATCTGCACCCTGGTGGTCAGTGTGTGTCATAGTGACCAGTCATTCCCAGTCTTTCTGCTGTTAGGGTCAGTTTACATATTACCCTTTTACTATATAGGATAGAGGCCTGGTGCACAGGTAGGGGATGGCTGGTTTGCCCTGAAGGGTGATCCTGATCAGGGTGGGGGTCCCACTTGGATTCCTGGCCAGCCTGGGTGAGGGGCTGATGTCTGTTTGCAGTTGGTCACACCCCCTTCAGGGCGGGGGTCCCCACTGGGGTGCCTGGCCAGTCTGGGTGAGGGGCTGAGGGCCGTTTTCAGGCTGGCCGGTGACTGAAGCTCCCAGCCTCTCCTTTCTTTTTTTTATTCTGGGATTTATTTACCTTCTATAATTGAAACTTTGTTGCTGTCACTGGCGCTCCCAGCTCTGAGGCCACCGCTGGCTAACAGCAGGTATCTGGGGTTTGTTTGGCTTCTATAATTGAAACTTTGTTGCCGTCCTGCTCGCTTCACTCTGAGGCCATGGCTGGCTGAAAGCAGGTATCTGGAGTTTGTTTAGCTTCTATAATTGAAACTTTGTTGCTTTTGGAGCTGTTGCTATCGGAGCTCAGAGCCGGGCTGTGGCAGGCGGGGAACCTTGGCTTCCTCCATCACTGGAGCAAGCAAACCTCCTGCTCGCTTCAGCTGCATGGCTGCCGGCCGCCATCTTTGTTGGCAGTTAATTTGCATATCGCCCTGATTAGCCAATGGGAAGTATAATGGAGGTACAGTTAATTATCCTTTTTGTCTTTTATTAGATAGGATGCTTCTTTTTCCCACCTGAATAAACATATCTGCTTCTGTATATTACAAGCAGAAGATTCAAGACCCTTTAAGTGAGACCTTCACCCCATTTGCATCACCCATTGTAAAAAAAATCCAAACTGTGACCACAGCTAAGGATGGAGAGTGTGTCTGCGCTACAGAAGGTATCAATGTTAGCCCTTACCTGCTGCTCCCAAGTCTGTCTGGCCTGCAAGCAAATGTTCTAGCTGTGGTCTGCTTTGATTGTGGCAGCTGGACTCTGGCAGGGGTGTGGAGTGTGAGAAGAGAAGGGCTCTCTCTGAAATTTCTTAGAGCAGCGCCCTGTCCTACATCAAAAGAATGTTGCATTGTATGGGAGCACAAAGTGAGGTTACAGACACCCATCAGGACTGGATGGCAGCCCTCTGTGCTTTCCACTTGGTCATTGTGCCTGCCCTGTGTGTGGTCACTGTGGGGCTGCTCCATTAGGATTCTTGGAGAGTGAGGACTTCTTGGATGGCGCTCAATGGTCTTTTGTGTGGACCTGGAAATCAGCCTCAGTGAGGTTTCTATGCATGTGAAGAAGAGGCTGTGTGAAAAGGAAGCCATGAGATGGAGCTGATTCCAAGGTCCTGGGGTCTAGACCTTTTGCCTTTAGCTTACACTGACTTTGACATTCAAGAGTCTCATTTGATATGTCTCTTTGTGGATCATCCCCCCTCTGCCCTGCTGATTGCAGGATAGCTGTTCACTATCCCCTCCCCGCTAGGAGTGTTCTCTCCTGGGCTGTGGACAGCGGGACCACCAGACCCTACCCTGCTCTCCCTGAGGGCTTGGGACCTTTGCTTTGGACATAATGCCCAGATGAAAGCATTTCCCATGTGGTTGCTATGGACTAAAACAGCAGTTGGAGAGCGCCCCCTAGAAAAATGACAGCTGCCTTATTCATCCTGTCTTCAGGCTGTCTCCTCTACCTGGCTACTTTTCCTGCAGAGGAACATGCTGCAACCTGATTTATTCTCCTCTTTCTAGGCTCTCTCTGACCTTTATTTTAAGTATCTTGTGACATGTGTACATGTGTTTTTATTGCAGACTGCCTCAAATTCACTTGGATATGGATGCTATACAAATTATAAATAAATAAATACATGATAAAGACAGGATCTCTTTTCCTGCCAGCTCATTGCTTAAAAAGCAGCAAGTTTGCACTTGTGTGACTCTGCTTTCGCTGGGCCCCATGCCGGCAGCCAACAGGAGAGAAAACAAAATCTGTCCCTTTCAGCACCACACATTCGTCTCCTGAGTGAGGGGAAGAGGTGGCAAGTATCATTTGCCAATCAGGAGCCAGATAGCCTTTCCTTTACTGAATTCCATATCTTTAGTGGCATTTCACTCAGTTTTGGAGAGTCCTGCTGCTAAATGAGACAGCCGTAGCTTCCCCTCCCGTGTACAGGCCATGTCTATCTCATTGTATCCCCACAATTCTCTACCCAGCCTGGCTTACTCCCCTGTCCCACCCTCTGCCTGTCCCTTAGAACCTATCTTTCACCCTAACCGGTTTGGCTTAGTGGATAGAGCGTCGGCCTGCGGACTTAGGGGTCCCAGGTTCGATTCTGGTCAAGGGCATGTACCTTGGTCGCGAGCATACACCCAGTGGGGAGTGTGTAGGAGGCAGCTGATCGATGTTTCTCTCTCATCGATGTTTCTAACTCTCTATCCCTCTCCCTTCCCCTCTGTAAAGAATCAATAAAATATATATATTTTTTCAAAAAGAACCTATCTTTCCCATAAGCAAATGCTCCATCATCCTCCCTTTAGTCTACACATTATCTCTCAATGCTTGCTTCAGTGAAATCTAGGCTTCCCTTGCATTCCCGTTCCTTCCACTCTTTATTGTTTTGGTAGTTCCTTTATTCATCTCTTGCTTACTCTTGCTCTGTCTCCTCTCCTGAGATTCATTTCTTGAATCTACTTAAGTCTCCCATTTAAGGTTCTATTTATCAGAACTTCAAACTTCCCTTTTCTCCAACCTATTCTGATGCCCAAACCACCTGGCTTCTTTCACCAGCACACTGTTCTTCTGGTCTCTAAAGTCTTGGTGTCTTCTTTGAGTTCCCTGTCTTCCATATTTCCCATATCTAATCAATTGTTAGGTATTGTTATTTTTCCTTCATCAATGTCTCTTACATTCTTTCTCTTTCTTTCTATTCCACTATCAACCCCCTGTCTTAAATATCTCTGTCTCCCCCAAAAGCTGTTCACTAAATATCAAGGATATTTGGAGTGCAAAATTCATTTGGAGCCTGAACCAAAGACACATAGATGATTCTTTTACCTCACTATTCTTATGTAGACTGAAAACAATCCGTTATACTATATTCCTAACGATGGTTTTATGGAATGATGTAACTTTATTTAGCTTATGTTAGCTTTTACAGCAAATTGACATTGTTTTTAACTCAGGCTGCTTTGTGCTGAGCTATTTACTTAGAAAGTGCAGAGTTAATTAGGAGTAGCTTGGAGTAGACAAAGATCAGATGTTGAACAGATGGCAAAACCCAGAAGAAGAGGTGCCCACAGAAGACGAGAAAGCAGGAGCCATTTTAGCAGTGGTAGGCTTCAAATAAGACAAGAAAGAGAGTCTTGCTGGAGTTCATTGAAAGATTGCTTCTAAGCAACAAAGTAGTATTGATGCCATATTTAACATTTTAAGTCCATAGCGAAGAATAAACAAGGAGAGGAGAAAAAAATCGTGAAAATATTAGAAGGAAACATGTGGTGAAGAGCATGAAAGCCCATGTAAAATTGTATTCATAAGTTAATTTCATTTTTTTCTGTATTGCTTTGTGGATTAATCACTGCATTTCTGAATGCAAACAGTATTTATATATCCATCTGTCAGCTTCTTTTTTTATTGCTTTTTTTTGTGCTGTCTTAAGGAGAACTTTGCTAGATTTGGATTTTTGCATATGTCAAAGAGGCACTATTAACCTTACAGTGGTACACAACAAAAATCAAGGTGAAGTATTCAGAAAGATTGAACAGCTTCCTTAGCTCTCACCCTATTTAAAAGTTTTCTTATTGCGGTAAAATGTATATGCCAAAATTTTCCATTTTAGCCATTTTTTGAGGTGTACAATTCATTGGCATTATGTTCACAAAGTTGTGCAACCATTTACCACTATGTATTTCCACTTTTTTTCCTCAATCCAAACAGAATCTCTGTAACCATGAAGGAACAACTTCTCATTTTCCCCACCCCCAATATCTGATAACATCTGATCTTTGCTATCTTTATGAATTTGCCTATTCTAGATATATTTAATATAAGTGAAATCATAAAATTCTTGTGGTGTTCTTTTTTTGTCTCTGGCTTATTTCACTTGGTATGTTTTCATCTATTTTGTAGTTGGTATCCCAGCTTCTTCCCTTTTATGATTGAATAATATTCCATAGTGAGTATATCACATTTTGTTAATTCCTTCACTCACCGATGGACACTTTGGTTGTTCCTACCTTTAGGTTATTATAAATCATGCTTAAATACACATTGACTCACAAGTATTTGTTTTAGTCCCTGTTTTGTTTTTTGGGGGGGATAGTCCTAGGAGTGGAATTGCTAGGTCATATGGTAATTTTATGTTTAGCTTTTTGAGGAACCGCCAATTTGTTTCCTACAGCAGCTGAACCATTTTACATTTTCATAAGCAATGTATGAGAGTTCCAATTTCTCCATTTCCTTGCCAGCACTTGTTATTTTCTGGTTTTTAAATTATAGCCATTCTAATATGTGTGAGGTGGTATCTTATTGTGATTTTCATTTGCATTTTTATAGTGATTGATGATGAATATCTTTCCACATAATTGGCCATTTGTAAATCATCTTTGGAGAGGTGTTTATAAAGTCCGTTGACAATTTTGAAATTGGGCTCTTTGTCTTTTTGTTGTTGAGTTGTAGGAGTTATATATTCTGGATATTAAACCCTTATCAGGTGTAAGATTTTCAAATATTTTCTCCCATTCTGTGAGTTGGCTTTATTGTTTCTTAAAAATTCCCTTGGATTAACAAAAGTTATAAATTTTTGTGAAGTCTGGTTTATTTATTTTTTGTTTGTTTGTTTTTTTATTTCATAGCTAAGAATTCATTGCTGAATCACAGGTCATGAAGATTACCTTCATGTTTTCTCCTGTTTTATGTTTTTAGCTCTCATATTTAGATTGATCCATTTTAAGTTAACTGTTATATATAATGTGAAGTAGGGGATCCAACTTCATTCCTTTGCATGTAGAAATTCAGTTATACCAAAACTATTGTTGAAGACTTTTTTCTTTTGAATTGATTTGGTACCCTTATTGAAAGTTAATGGCTACAGATGTATCGGTTTATTTCTGGACTCTAAATTCAATTCCATTGGTGTATATGTCTACCTTATCCCAGCATCAAACTGCTTTGGTTACTGTAGCTTTGTAGTAAGTTTCAAAATCAGGAAATGTGAGTCCACAGATTTTGTTCTTTTTTAAGATTAGTTTGGCCATTTAGGGCCCTGTGCACTTCCATATGAGTTTGGGGTATCAGCTTTTCTATTTCTGCAAAATAGGCTGTTATAATTTTGGTAGGGATTGCCTTTAATTTATAGATTGCTTTGAGCATTATTGCCATTTTAACAGTAATAAGTCTTCCTTCTTCCTATTCTTGACCATTGTATGTCTTTTTTTTCAAGTCTTCTTTAATTTCTTTCATCAATGATTTATAGTTTTCAGTGTACAAATATTTCATTTTTTGTTAGATGTATTCCTATTTTATTAATATTATTTATTGCAGGTATATTAGAGCACAAATAAATATTGTGTATTGATCTTGTGCTCTATAACTCTGCTGAATTCATCTATTAGACGTAATAGTTTTCTTGTGGATTCTTTGGGATTTTCTGTATAGGATCATGAAAGTGGGCATCTTTGTCTTATTCCTGATCTTTGAGGAAGCTTTCAGTCTTTATAGGATGGATTTCACTGCAGTTTTTTCACTCACCTGCTGTGATCTAGATCACCTCTCCCAGTTTCTCGGAGCCCTAAGATTCCACCTCTTATAATAATTAAACAGTTTTTGATTTTGCATATGTTCTATAAATAAGATGGATTCTATTTTCTTAGGTATAATTTTATGTACATATACTTATAGATATAAATATATGATATTTATATTATACATATTTTTATTCATTGATTGCATAAAAGTATCAAAAACATGACAATATAAATCAGATGTTTTCAATCCATATATTATTATATCTAGATAGAAAACAATCAGCTTGGAAGTGTTCTTGCTGACTGGTATATTGACATGATTGTGGTACCTCCAGCTGGCTTTTTCACACTGAATGACAATTACACGCATGCCCCATGATACTTGATGCTCAGAGAGCATAAAGAGAAAGGAAAACAGTGATCTCAGGTCCATGAGGGAAGGCTATAACCACGGATAAAGTAAGCAAACAGAAAGCCAGCTAATTGAAAGGGAGGATAGTTAAAATTTAGCAATGTTGAATTGGGAATAGCATCAGTGTCAAAGGGAACTTGAATTTCACTGGGTGAGTGAAAAATAACATAACGCATTGTTTCTTCCTTCAAATTTATGGCACCAAAATAAGCCAAGGGTGTTTTTCCCTCTGTGTCTTAAAAGAAGAGCCACTGAATATAAAGGTTTAGAATGAGTTTGGATAAAAGCTATTATTTTCTAAAATCAGAAATATATTTTACCTTTCTGCATGTTTTACCTGGGCCATTACAAGGATGTGGCTTTGCATGAACACTGGTGGCTTCTGTTTGAGAATTCTGAGTCTCAGAGTCTCTTTACCACTATATAACTCCCTCACCCTCCCACAATATTAACATTTCTGATTCTTAAGGTAAGGAATAATATGTACCTATTACATCTATATACATAAAAGCCTAAGCAACCGTTATGACCGAACAACTGGAACGACTGGTCAACCAGTCGCTATGACATGTACTGACCACCAGGGGGAAGATGCTCAATGCAGAAGCTGCCCCCTGGTGATCAGTGCACTCCCACAGCCAACCTCCCATGGACAGACAACCTCCCCTGGTCCCACCCCCGGGCCAGCAAACTTCCTGTGGTCCCTCCCCCCATCTGGCAGGCCCCTATCAGTCTGACCTTGATCGGGACTGGGAGAGACGGCCCTGATAGGCCCTGATCACTGGCCAGGCCTAAGGACCCCACCCATGCACGAACTTTGTGCACCAGGCCTCTAGTTAATAATAAATATGTGTACTGACATACTAAGGTAAAAATATTAAAAATCTTCCTTTGCATGCTTCTCAGAGGTACCTAGGGGTAAAGTGAGAAGATCTTGGACTGGGACTAAGAAAACTTGGAGTCAAACCTGCACTCTATCTCTCACGATGTGATTTTGTCAAATTGCATTTTTTCTCTTAGCTTCTACCCCTGCCCCCCTCCCCCCAACACACACACTCACACAACAATTTGCTTTATGGAAACAAGAAATTCACTTTCTAATCCCTGGGTTATTTCAAAATGATATGTAGGAAACCATATGAGAAAAAAAAAAGTGTTATGCAAATGATGTGCATGCTGATGCTCCCAACTATAAATTAATCTTTTCAGAAATCATTATTCTTATATTACATATAAGAATTACATATTTTTAATGACAAAGAGTGACCAATACCCAGCCATCTTTCCATGAAATAAGAAACATTTAATTACCATTTTCACCTGAATCGGCAATGGGGAATAATGGAAAAAGAGCTAAGTAGAAGCCAGAATAAGTAACTGCAATCAGCTAGCAGAGCTTGTATATGTTGCTTCACATTCTTGTGTCTTTATTTTTTTATTAGTCAAATGTAAATACTCTGTTTCCCTGAGTTCCTTTCCAATGTTAGGATTTGATAAGTTTTACCCTCATTTACTCCCCCCCCCCCACCCCACACACACTTTTTCCTTCTCCTGATTAACTTTAACAAGATCTTTGTGACCCAGCTCAGATGTCATATCTTTCAAAAATTCTGCTCTAATTTCATCTCCCAACCTCATCCTGTCTTAAATAGGTCTCCTGTGTGTTATCTTAAAACCTTATGCCTACTTATATCATTGCACTCTGTTAAGTTGGTTAAAAGGGTTTATGTGTCTGATACCCCAACCACAATGCAAGACTCTTAAAGATAGGAGTCATATGTTATTTATCTGGGAAGCTGTGTTTAGTATATTCTTAATGTGTTTTTTTTTTTTATTGAGTAAATAAATGAGTTGAATGGAGAATGTATGAGAAGCTCATTGAAAATAGTAAAAGACAACGTGCAATATGGTATTTTTCAAATATAGTTTTCTATTGAAAAGGTACTATATTTGGAAGAATGAAATCAGTTATTGGGCCATTTCTACTAAATTGGTGAATAACTCCAGGAGAATCACTTAAGCTGTCTGCACTCAACTTCCCCTCCAAAAATGGGGCAATCTGCCTTTCCCATTGCCTGTCTCATTAGGAATGTCACAGAAGCCAAAATTAGAGCAACTGAGTGATACCTGCTGATTATTTCTAAGAAATGAAGGCATATTATGCATTCTTGGGGTATACATTAATACCTCTTTACAATCAAATGTATATCTTACTTTATGCTTAAAATATTTTTGAAAAGTGTTTTCTAAATAATTTAAAATTAAATAATGTTTTAAGTGGCTAGGAGATTTATATTTAAAGCATATTTTTATTCTATACCAGCTTTTATAGAGTACAGAATCCTTTTGACCCTTTTTGAAGGTGAACAGTTATTTCTAATTTGTTTTATAATTTATAATTTATTTTTGTGTGATACCAAACTCTTACTCTGCACCCCTTTCTACTCCTCTGACTGTATCTCCTCTTGTGTTCATCAAGCCATTGTTGACTGGCAATGGAGAAAAAATATCCTACTGAACCACCTTTATTGTCTTTGGGAAGTGAAACTTTTAT
Source organism: Myotis nattereri (assembly GCF_964212035.1). NCBI lineage: Eukaryota > Metazoa > Chordata > Mammalia > Chiroptera > Vespertilionidae > Myotis > Myotis nattereri. The sequence continues at coordinate 50,338,341 of NC_138085.1, forward strand.
TCATGAACATAACCTCTGTCCTGCAAATGACGGTTTTCAGAATTGTACACAAATATTTGTGTCTTTGAGAAATAAGTAAAGAAGTATTAAGGTGATGTTTTTAAGAACTTTGGGAAATGTTCCTAAATTAACATAAAGGGTGCATCCTATATAATAAAAGCCTAATATGCAAATTGACCGAAAGGCAGAACTAATGTTGGAACAACTGGTTGCTATGACATGCACTGACCACCAGGGGGCAGATGCTTAATGCAGAAGCTTCCCCCATCCTGCAGGCCCCAGGCCAGCCAAGGTGGGTGCCAGTGGGGGCCCCCCAATCGCCCTACCAGTCACCCCGCAGAGGGAGGCGACTGGTGGTGGTAGGGGGCAGGACCGGCAAGTGGGTGGCACCAGGCTGGCCAAGGCAGGTGCCAGTGGGGGCCCCCAATCGCCCTGCTGGTCACCCCAAAGATTGGCCCTGATCACCAGCCAGGCCTAGGGACCCTACCTGTGCATGGATTTCATGCACTGGGCCTCTAGTCTCTTAATAATTCTCTGGAGGACTGGGCATTTTGTTGTTCTTTAAAATAAAAAATAAGGCTTTAAAAAATATTGTTCCCCGATAGAGAAACATATCCAGAGTTAGTGTCTTACAGAGTTGTGATATTACCCCTGTTTTGCTGGGTACTTCTTGTCCTCACTTGGACAGGAATGCCATTTAGGCTTTGCTTATTATCCATTTCAGAAGACAAACAACAATGTTTACATTTTCCTTGTTAAGTAGTTGATATGGAGGTGGGCTCCTGAAGTGTCCAGCTTCTTTATGAAATTCTGTTTCATGAGAGTAGGACACTTCTGTCTTGACTTTTTTTCATTTTGAATCAACTTGATGGAAGTACTAGTATACTGTATATACAATAAACTGTACCCAGGTAAAATCCATGTAGCCACCACCACACTCAAGGTGCAGGGCATCTCCAATCACTTCCTCAAAGTATCTCATACCTCTTGGCAGTCACTTTCCATTTCATCACAGCCCTAGGCAACCACAGATCCCTGTTTTGTCACCATGTTTAGTTTGTATGATTGTCTTTTCTTGAATGCACCTTCTTGGGATTGAGTTCCTTCCTGGGGAGATAAACAATATGTTTGGAACGAAGGAGAAGGCAGAGCCAGGGCATTTATTTAAGTACATCTCTTCAGCACTAAATTTTTGTGGAAGCAAGGGTTTATCAGAGGCCACAGGCTGGTAGTTAGTAACTTTCAGATAATGGTTAACCAGGAATTACAAAATTGGAATGAAATTGGGACATTTGATCCAAAAGCATCCTAGGAGATAGTTCAGGATTTGCAGAAGCTTTGATGGAGCGAGTTTTCCATTTTTTTCACACGAGGTTGGCCCTGTGCTTTTAGCATTACGAAGCTAAATGGGCTCCAGTATTTATTTTTTACATATTTACCATTCAGAAGTGAGTTGGCAGTTTTCCTTGGACCATGTAAACTTATGGGATATAAACTCTTATTTTTAGGAGTGCAATAATGGGTTCTACTTATATTTTGAACAGGCGTCAGGGACAGGGCAAGACTGCTCATCCCATTTGGCTTTAGCAAAATAGTTCTGAGTACTGGACACGTGACTTTATATGGCCAAGAGTCAAGTGCTGTTGCTGAGATGTTTGCAGAAGAACTGGCCTGAAGTTACCTGGCTAGTGTTTTATGCTTATGCCAGAGTCCAGAAATAAACATTCCTTTTCTTTCTCTAAATCTATTTGTGTCCTGGATAGCCAACTAACAACATTCTCTCTCTCTCTCTCTCTCTCTCTCTCTCTCTCTCTCTCTCTCTCTCTCTCTCTCTCTTTCTCTCTCTCTCTCCCTCCCTCTCTCTCTCTCTCTGTTATAGCAATTGTTCTTCATGAAGAAATGGCCCTGTTTAAAACTCTTTCACACTGAACAGTCTCCTGGGTAAGAAGGAAAATAGATTTCCAGTCTTAAAAAATCAAATGGCCCTATTCAATGTCAGTCTCAAGACTTCCCCTCACACAATATCAATTTTGTTAAATCGGGTTCTTATCTGTTTCAAAGTAAAGGTGAAAGGTTCCTATAGCAGGACTGTCCTAGACATGGGTTTTCTAGGTTATAGAACTACCTTTTCATATTGTTTAGTGGAAGAACTGACTTTTAACCTTTTGATGCCCAAGTTTCTTTTATTCTTTTCAAAAAGGTTAAATGAACCCATCTCTTTTTAATTTAACCTATTTGGAAATTTCTGGGGACCTAATTTACTTAAAGCAGGAAGTCAGATGTTTTGGGGTTTTTTCTTTCTCTTTCTCCCTGTTATTCTTCCATCGGCAAGAACTGTCGCATATGCAGATTATTGAGAGAGCACAGATGCTATCTGGAAAGGTGGCTTTCTTAAAAGGCACCAGTAGCATTAGTGTCATGTAGGAAGCACCCATTTGTGTCAACTATGCAGACCTTTCAATGGAAAATTGTGCTGTGCTACCTTTTAAAGTATGAAATGCTAATTTGGGATTTACAGTTTTTGAACTGGAGGGCTGCATTTTGCATGGGATTTTGTTTAATTTCCCAGTGAAAAAAGGCATTTGAAACACAACTGCCTACAGCCAACTGTCAACAAAAATCAACTGTAATAGCACAGAGCCTGTCACTGATGTATGTGGTGATGTGGTAATCTTCTCAATTGAGCTGGATATTTCTTCCTTGCACAAAATAGCTAGAAGTCTCGCTAGGCATTTACGAATATCGGGAGGTGTTATTAGGCTGATAATGGGGCCAGATTAGGGAAGTGTACACTGGTTCAAAGTGTCAGTTAGGGGGACACAGAATGGGGCGATGCATGCCCCTTGATAGAAGGGACTGTTCGTATTTCAGGTTTGCTAAAGCTTTGAGCGATAACATGCTGAGTTCCATCTGCTGTGAAAGCGCTCTCGGGGGTGGGGGGTGGGGGGAGATAAAGTTGTTATGCTATTTTTCCCCCAGAAATCTGTTTTTGTTTACCAAGAGGGTGAACTGAAGAGTCTCTGAAAATGTAAGCGAGGAGGGCAGAGTAGGGAAATCTGCTGGGGTGAGACTGGTCAGTGTTCTCCCCTTGACATTGAAAGGCAGTGGTGGGGCACTGGCGTCTTTTCTCTCTCAGTCCTTGACTGTCTAAGAGCTAGGAGAAAAGAATTCTTTTGGAGTTGCTGCATTTTTGTAGAGGGGCAGCCCCAGCCCCTTTGAATTATAAATAGCAACTGGCCAATAAATGCAAGGCAAAAAATAAAGCTGCATATAACCTATTCTTTGGCAAGGCACAAAGTTGGCACTTATTTATTAGCTGTCATCAAAACATGGCACTATTGAAGCTTCTTATATCAAAAGGGGATTTAGAAGCAAATGGCACTTTATGTTATCAGTTACTTTTTTTTTATTATTGAAAGTGAGCCATATTCATATCTGGCCCCACCATTTGCTCTCTCTATGGTAGCTCAGCTCTCTGTCATTAAAATTATTCACATCAAAATTGGATTAATAATCATGCCTACCTCATGGGGATTTTGTAAGAATTAAATAGATGTAAAGAGCTTAGAGCACTGCTTGGCATATACTAAGCATCATATGATTAGCTGTTATATTATTGTTATTATTATTATCATCATCTTCATCAATACAAGCAACATATTTGCTATTATCCAGTACACATGCCAAAAGGATGGGAAGAGGATATACTATCACCTATGTTGCAGAACCTGTTGTGAAAGGTATATCTATAATCATTATGGTTTTTTACATGTAGATGGGAAACAAGAGTGATCTGCATCATCTGAGCTACATAGAATATGTTCTGAGATACTTATTAATCACACCATGGCTAATGGGAACTTGGCAGTGCCCTGCCCTGTTTGTGCACTGCCTGCACCCTGCCTTCCTCTGGGCCCTTCTGCAGCCCTTGCTCCTCATGTGACCCTGGTTGATTCCCTTCCCTACTTGTCTTTGCCAGTGAAAACAGAACAAGGATAGGCCTCTGTTGGTGGACCTCTGGCTCCAGATGGCCATGTCAGTGATAATGTCTTGGCACACCCCTAAGAAAGCCCAGGTTGACCAATCTGATTCTGTTCTCCGCAATTCTATGATTGGGTACTGAGGCGCCCTTGTTGATTGTCAGTAGGTGCCCAAATTTAAAGACTAGAAAATGGAGAGGAGGGTAGGGTTAAATATGACCTCGGAAGTTATGAACAAATTAAAGTGACAATAAAACAATGGAACAAAGAGAAAAGCAGCAGCACGCTGTGGAAGAATCTCCGAGGCTGCCTGTTTTTCTGTGTTTCCTCAGCTCTCATGATTGGCTCTGCAGTTTTTCCAGATCCCAAGAGACCTCTTTATGTTTCTACAACTAACTTCCCTTTCTCTTGACTTCCCACTTCTAGGAAAGTGTGTCTGCTCTTTGCAACCAATTAGGGTGCGGAGGGTCTAAGGTTCCATGTGTGAGTAGGAAGTGAGGTTTTCTGCGGATGAGTAAAAACACAGCATGTAATAGAATTAAAATAAAACAGAAAAAGTGGTCAGTGAGGGAAATGTTATTGTCTATATTCAAAGTCTTAGGAATGAAGGAGTGGTAGAGATAAAGGAATGAGCAATTATTTGTAGGGTCTAGTGTACTGATAAGATTGCTACACACATGGTGATTACTTTGTACTGAAGTAGACAGATGATCAACAAGTAAGTACAAATAAACATGGTAATTATAGACTGAGAGGACTTCTATGAAGGAAATAAATAAAGAGTAAAATTAGGAGATCCGTTGTAGGTTTGGTGAAGTGTGTTCCTTAGAACAAAATGATTTTACTGGGCAACTGCCAGTGATCTCAGGGTACAAAATTCCCACATGGCCTTGATACCTTCCCTTCCTCTGCTTTGGCCAGTGATGATGGACCAGAGATGGATCGTTGATGGAAAAGTGCGGCCCAAGACAGGCATTGGTGTAAGTGCAGATATGTACTGTATCAACTCTGGTTAAATATGGACCACTTCTAATATATATGTGGCAGATAAATATGAACCACTTCCTTTTAAAAAATGTTTTTTATTGATTTTTAGAGAGAGGTGGAGAGAGAAACATCCATGTGATAGCAAAATATTGATCAGCTGCCTCTGGCATGCCCGCCACCGAGGATGCAATTCAGCAACCTGAGCGTGTACCCTGACTTGGAATTGAACCCACAACTTTTTGGTGCATGGGATGATGTCCAACCAAGTGAGTCACACTGGCCAGGGCAATGTGGACTACTTCTAATAGGACAGTTTTTCAGCCTTTATAAATATAACATGAAAATTATCAAAGGTTTAATTTTTTAATAGGAATGGATTTGGATAGTAGATATTGGAACAAATTAATGAGCCTACCTCCTACTAGGCAGTGTGCAAGATCTTTTTGCACAACTTTCTGATTTAATGGACAAAGCTACCTACTGTCACCTTGTAATCATCAGCATTTTTGAATGCAGTGACTGCCTGGGTTTTGGGCTTCTGTCTGGATCTGGGAGAGAGTGTTTCTCTCTTTACCAAAATGGGCTTTAATCTTCTGCCTGTTTCTTCTAGTATCAAGTTCTAGCCTGAATACAGACTTGTAATGAATAAGCCATATGTAAATAATTAGTATGAAAGAGGAATTAACTATCATTACCCAATTGCTTTTTTAGAAATGATTTGCTATTCAGTTTTAAGCTTTCCAACTATTTTGATGGAGATTCAAGTTGAAGAAAATAAGTGTGTGTGTGTGTGTGTGTGTGTGTGTGTTTGGTTCTCCTTATCATTTCCTGTTAAAACGGCAGAGTTAATTTCCAGAGGTAGACATCCCGTCCAATACTTATGACAGGAAGTAGAGAAATTGCTGTTCTATGCATTCAAGATCATTGAATACCCAGAATAAGCCTCACACAGGGTACCAGACCCATAATTGTAAAAGCAAAGAGGAATCTAGAACATTGGAGTGGGAATACACCATGAGTGATGTTGCAATTACGAAGCGACAGAACTTATTGAGCATGGAAAATTCTGTCACAAAATAGATGAACAGTTCTCTTAATTCTTTCCCAGGATGCCAGACAAATGGTCTCAGCAGGAATTTTCTCTTCTTCATTTTTTTATGTCAAACAAATACTAAAAGCACACTGATATGTAAACCTTTGGATGGAGAGGTGAGACCAGGAGCACCCAGGGCTACTTCTCCAGAAGGCGAGTGTTGACGAATTAGGGGGTTTCTCCAGGGCTGCTGACCTTCACATCCAAATGGGTCCTTTGGTGATGATATTTTTAGTTATTTTTCACTGTGCACTTTTCATTCAAAGGCACTTAAGTATCATAATAAAGAAGTGCAATCACCTCAACTCCCCCCAACTGTCCATCACAAATGACATATCATGAATTAATTCTTTCAGGCAATGTGGTGATTCCCATTCCTCAGCCCCTTTTTATCCCAAACAAGAAAGTCTATATCTACTTCTCTTTGTAGACTTGAACAAAGTATGAGACCAGCATGCATTTTTCTTCTAATGGAGCTCAGTACTCTCTGATGCTCATCATACTTTTTCGACAAGTACTGCTCAGACCCTGCTTTGTGGAGATACAGCAGTCAGCAAGGCAGAGGGGCGGGGTCTCTACTCATGTTCTTGGGAGGAGGACAGATCATCACGTAATATAAATAAACAAGGTCGTTATAGATTATGATGGTTGCCAGGAGAGAAAAAAGAACTAGTAGAATTAGGGTTTTTAAAAGTTTATTCTGCTAGTGCTAAGGGTCATCCCCTCCTCACACCAAACTTCCAAGGAGCCTTCTGAATCTTTGACATGCACAGCTGACTTGTGTGGGTTTTTTTTGTTTTTTCATGGTGACATAAATAGCTATGTAATTGCTACGTCAAACCTTTTGTCCTTTCCAAATACATTCTCATCCCTAAGTCTCCCTCTGTAGACATTTTTAGAATTGTCAATGAGGCCAGATTAAGCAATTTCCTTGACAGAAAAGACCTAATACACAAATTCTACTTTATTAGCCTGGAACCCCAAAAGGACAAGTACCTGTGTGGTAGTTATTTGCAGACACCTCTGTCTTCCCTACTAGACCATGAACTCCTTGAAGATAGACACTAATTTGGGCTTTTTGGGGGTCTTCCATGATATTTGGCATGATGCTATGCACATAGTAGGAATTCAGTATATGGCTCACTGAATTCAGTTGAATTAGCAAAAGCACAGGCTCTTGCCAAAGGTATTAGCAAATGCATTTTGAAGAAAATTAACTGACAATTAAGATGAAACGTCAGTATTCACATGGATTTTGGCTGAGCAGATGCATTTTCTTACTGATGAACATAAGGCTTTGCAGACCAATGAATCTGGTACCCCACCATTCCTTGCCAGGGAGGCATGGCAGGGATGGAGGGGAAAGAGTGTGGGCTGACTGCAGATTTTGGCAAATGGTAGGAACTTGAATCTCTCCTGCCAGACTCATAAGCTTCTGGTCTGAGTGGCAGGAGGCATGAGAGAGAAACTGAGATATCCCAGGAGAAAAGCCATGGAGGTGCTGAGGCTATTTCTGCTTTTGCTTGAAGTTTGTGAGAAGGTTGCACTGCCCGCCCCTCCTGAGTTATTTCAGGCGTCTTCTCCAAGCACCCCCTTTCAGGGACCTGGTTCAAATGATCTCTTAGTGGAGACCTTGTGATGTGCAAGCCCCACACAGAGAGATGGGGATACAAAGATGGACACTCCCTGCCCTTAGGTAACCTCTGTTCCCATCTGAGAAGCAGGATTGAACATGCAACCGGTAAGGGAAAGCCAGCTGTGATACACTCCCTGCCCCGAGAGCCCACCTTTGTGCATGCATAGGTGCATGTATGTGCACACACAGATGTGGCACACCGACACACACACACACATTAGTACTTCCCCACAGGGATGAATCAGAATAATTGTGTCAGGCCCCACGTTTGGGTAGTGGGACTCACGGATGGTTCCAGGCTAAGGCAGGGAGCAGGTTACAGGGCAAAGACTGATACAGAAGAGGGTTTTACATTTAGGTCTATGGGTGTCGTAGACCTAAATTCTTCTCTGAGATAAATTCCTGTGAAATGAACAATAAGAACACACAATCCGTTCAATTATTTATTTGTTCTTTAGTTAAGAAATAATTGTTGAGGATATATTATGTGCTAGGTGCGCGGGATGCCACAGAAGGAGTAAAAACAAAGATAGAATCTACAGGGAAGCAGACATTAATGAAATAGTTCCACAAATGTAAAATTGCCACAGTGACAAGGGCTAAACTTCTTGGTGCTGTGAGGAATAATAATAGGGGCATTTGAGCTGTCAGGGAAGCCTTTCCTTAACTTACCTGTTTTGCTCACAAAATGCTTTTGGGAACCTGGGGTGGGAAGAAAGGGTGTGCCCTCTATTTCATGTCTCCCAAGGTCAACCTTTGCCTCCGAATGTGAATGCAGACACATAATGTAAGTAGACCGGGTCTGCCTTTCTATCTCTTTTCTATGGATTTGTTTGCACACCTTTTGAACTATTTTTAATGTAACATGTTTACTCATCATCTCAGGAGATATGGGGAATGCAGTTTCTTCAGTCCCTCACCAGGCATGGGAGGATGTTCCCAATGAGCTAGAAAACAGAACTGAGTGATGTATCACCAAACTTAGCCTGTATGTTGAACAATCCTATTTTGAACTGAGTTATATTAAAATAGAATGCACTGGAAGCAGCCTGGTGTATGGAACAAACAAGGGTTTGGAATGCAAGAGGCTCTCCATTTGTCTAAGGCAGTGGTTCTTAACCTTCTTGCCCTTTAAATACAGTGCCTCATGTTGTGACCCAACCATAAAATTATTTTCGTTGCTACTTCATAACTGTAATGTTGCTACTGTTATAAGTCGTAATGCAAATATCTGATATGCAGGATGATCTTAGGCGACTCCTGTGAAAGGGTCGTTCGACTGCCAAAGGGGTCGCGACCCACAGGTTGAGAACCGATGTTCTAAGGGGTCTTTGGTAATTTATGTATCTCCCCTGAGCCTCAGTGACTCCATCTGCAAGATGGGGATTACAGCAGCAGCTTCCTCTGAGTGTTCGTGTGAGGACTAAGATGGTATTTGAAGACTCTAGGACAGTGCCTAATATGCTCAGTAAACATTTGTTTCCTTCCCTACATTCAGATTCTTGGGCCCTTTGATCATAGGTATGTGTACAAGGGGACACCTGCTGATTTCAAAGTTTTTTTTTGTTGTTTTTTTTTTTACCATAGAAAGGGGGATTGAGGGAGAAATTCAAAAGGAATTTCCATCTTGATCTAGGAAAAATGAGATGCTTATACTCCAGCTTATAAGAAGATTCCATAGAAAAGAGATGGAAGATGCATGTACAATAAAATGATTCAAAACACGAGCAGACTCTGCGTATGTTATGCACAGATGAGTTAATTGTTTTGCCTTAAATATATTTCCTGAAGAACAGAAGCCCGATCACAGCACATATCGTTATGTATTTTAGACAAACAGCACTTTGAATCAAATTATAGTACATGCATAAAATATTAAAATAAGACATTTATAACAAATCTTTCTAACTTAGTGCTCAGCTCTAAAATAGATTTATATTCAGATAAGCAATAGGTGCGATAAATGTGGTACAGATACCACAATTTAAATTGCAAATCACAGGGCATCATGGGTAAAGGGAATGCAGACTTGAGGTACTCAGGGAAAAGATCCAGCTATGCAGTATTTTTAGGTCTGCTGCCTGATTTCGTTTTACAATGTCAGTATCTGGTCTGGACTCTACGTTTGACAAATTCCATTATTTTCTCTCTAATACAGTTTCTTTACATTCCTGGCTTAAGTGATCTAATTTAACCCTTCATTCATTGTTCTTTTATTTATTGTTGAACTGTTTCCACTAAACAGTTCCCCAGAGTCTTCAATTATTTAAGTTACTGGGGAGATTTTGGAACGTAGTGTTTTTTAGTTAACAATATAGGCAGATGAAATGGGGAACAATACCCTTGCATGTGCTAGAGTGCTATCTACTTTGCCAGATCACCTTGTACTTTAAAAAAAATATGTTTTTAGTGATTTTTTAAAGAGACAGAAAGGGAGAGGGAGAGGGGGAGAGAGCGAGAGAGAGAGACAGAGAGAGAGAGAGAGACTTCAATGTGAGAGAGTCACACCCATCAGCTGCCTCCTGCACTCCCCCTGCTGGGAATCCAGCCGACAACCTGGGCATTGCCCCAACTGGGAATTGAATCAGAGACCTCTTGGTGCATGGGACAGTGCTCAACCAAGCCACACCAGCCAGGACCAATTTGTACTTTTTTTTCTCCCTCATGATTTGTTAGGTAAGGTATGGGGAATGTGTCATTCGTTTGTCTCCAGGAATGATTCCTGTCTGAGAATATTTAACTGGATTCATTTATTTAGAAGAACTTTGAGGCTATCGAGTTGAATGTCTACAGAGCTGAATGTTTCCTGACTAGCAGGCCTTCTAGAATTCAGGATTCCCTCCATAGCAGAAGCCCTCAGAAAAACCCTAAGGGACGAAGTTGAGCCTTAGGACTCTCATGGTATCCAGTTCTTGTTGGGGAATCCTTAGGTCCCAGCATCACTGAATGCAGGAGAACAACTCAACTTGCCAACAACTCTTTTCAAGGCTGGAAGCCTGTGAACAGAAGGCAGGAGGGGCTTCACCCAGGGTCAGTGACAATATTTCTGAGTGCTGATCACTAAAGAAATCTCTTTTAGTCAACAATTTCCTTGGAGCTACTGAATTAAAACATCTTTCCTAAGCAAGGAGTAGCTTTATTTGGAAAACGCTCTTCTTTACCTGATCTGTATGCTGGAATTTTCTCTTCCCAGTCAGTATCTGCAATTTCATCTCAGAGAAAGCCTGTATGGCCATATTTAATTTTTTGTAATGTACTGTATAGAGTTTTTAATGGTTAGGTTTCTGGTGGAATGAACTCACCTTCCTCTTTACCATTCTGCTTAGCATCATTATTTCCAAAACTTTTAAAAAAAGTTTCTGCATTAAAAATAATAAAGAAGTAAATGCCTTCATATTTGAGATTTCATGTGCAAGATTCAGTCATACTTCATGTTAGCCAACAAGGCCAGAGAGAAAGAAAAACCTGGGTATCTTCCTGTTGTAAAGTTGTAGCCACCAAAATATGTCTGCCAGTGCTTACCTCCACACAGGCAAGTACAGTTAGGACAGTTCTTAGGAAGAAATTAAATACATGTAATTAAATACATGTGTACAGATTATTCCTGGATCTAAAGTGCCAGTATGGATTCCCAATAGTCTGATTTAATAAGAGCCAAGTGCAGCTTTAAGATGGAGATGTAAAGCGTTAGACCAGTGGCATCCATGACAACAGCCACTGGTCACACGTGGCTGCTGAGCCCTTGAAATGCAGCTAATCTTACATGAAAAGAACTGTAAATATAAAATACATACCAGATGTTGAAGACTTATTACCCCCCCAAAAAGTAAAATATCTCAATGTGTTTTATATTGATTAATTATCAAAGTGGTCATATTTAAATATATTGGGTTAAATGAAATACGCTATTAAAATCAATTTCCCATGTTTGCTCTTCTTTAAAATGTGGCTGTTAGAAAAATTTAAAAATTATATATGTGGCTCCCATTATACTTCTCTTGGACAGTGCTGAGCAAGATTGATGCCATGTAATATTGTAACTAATCCACTTAAAAGACTTTGGTTTCATACACTTCCCTTTATTCTTTATAGCATTCCTAAAACGCATTGTAAATGGAATCCTATTTTAAGTATACTAGAATATCTTGCTGGCTAAAGTAACCCCACAGTGAGATCTGCCATCCCCACTATATCTATTTAATAGGTTCGGATTTCAAAGGCTTTTCCTAAAGCAAAGTTCACCAATTTTATCATTTGCTTTTCAACATGATCTTTTTTTTTTGTCTCTGAGTGAAGAGTCTCTGGCTTTTCATGAGATATATTTCCTTGTTTACCCATCTTGCTTGGACTCCAGTTAGACTGCCTGAGCTCAGCACTAGTACTTGCTAGTGACCTTTGGCACGTTCATCTCGCTGAGCTAAAGTTTTCTCACCTGTGAAATGGAGCAATAACTCAGAGCTCACAGGAGAGTAAAGAGCGTTCTATGAGATGACCACTATAGTGGGCACATGGACCCAGTGAAGTGAGTTCCCATTCACTCCCTTTTGTTTGATGAATGTATGGGGCCCACATTTCTAGTCTATAATGAGTCTATAATGCTGATCACTGATTCCCACCCCCACTCCCCCACACAGGAAGGCTATTTTTAGGTGCACTGTGACTGAAGCATGGATAGCTCATGACACTGTGAAGAGAATCATACATATACTGCTGGCCTCTGTGTCTTTGCATTTGCTCTTCTTTTTGCCCAAATTACCCTCCTTTCCCCATTGTTCCCTTTCCCCATTGTCTTGTCCATCTCTCGATGTGCAGATGGAGTGCCGCCTCTTACTCCAGACAGCACTGATTTATCAACGTTGCACATTTTATTGCCAATACAAGTCAGTTTATATCAAGTAGTGAATATTTACCTGGTGTTTAAAATTCCAAGACTTATTTTCCAGTGATTTCAAGCATATTCATTTGGTTTCATCCACTGTATTTTGAAGGTATTCCCATTTCACAGCTCTCATTCATCTGCTCAAATAATACTTACTGATTGACTAATTAAAACTTGGCTAATAGAAAACCCTTTAATGCAAGAATATTCATTATAGGGTGTGACCTAACAAGATATACCATAGATCGTTTTACAGATCTCTATGCTAAGTAATTGGTACACATACCAACATTTAAGACTATCTTATTTAATTGCTAGTTCTAGGAGATACCTGAGTTAATAAAATGATGGCTTAAATAAGTTACTGATTCAAGATCCTTTTGAGATTTTATTTATACTAGTATATATATTTCTAAATATATAATGTAGATAGATGTAATCATATTACTAAAATGCAGCTTCTGTTTGTAGTCCTTCTCAGTAAGGCAGTGGGACATTTTTGGTGCTTTTAAGTGAGCCTCACAATGTTGAATATGACATTCATGTCATTAAAAATAGTTAGCTGTTCTTGGCTACCTTCACAAAGAAGTCCCCTAATGCTTCCTTTAATTGGCAGGATCTACACGTGGTCTCTATTTTGCAAATGTGCTCTGCACTGTGCGGCTGGAGCTGTGTCTGTCTGCTTATGTTCTCTGTAGGTGACACTGTACCCTAATCAGACAATTGGTGTATTGTACTAGGACATACTGTATGCAGACAATGCCTCACCTACCACTCCCCCCTCTTTTTTTTTTTAAACCCTGAAATATGGTTGATATGGTCCATTGCAAAATGAACCTATATTGGAAATGGCAAAATTGTAATGTAAAATATACCGGGGTCAGTGGGGTGTGCTGTTTTTTGCATATATTTTTTCTCCCCTGACCCATGCCATTCCCCTGCATACAGGGAAAAAAGCTTCATCTCACACAGAAATGTGATGTCCTTTACTGCCAGAGGCTGTTGCTGTTTTAAATGAGGAAAAAGCACAATGCATGAAGAAGGAAAATTAAAGCATATTCATTTTGGAAATTAGATATGGTGTCAGGAGACTCTCAGAAAATAGCCCCATTTGAATGGAACCCCGCACTACAAGACAGTTCACTGAACTTTTGACCACTATTTATGCTATGGAAGCTTTTGAAATAGAGAAGAGAGCAAAACATTTTATAGCTGCTTAATAGCTGAGTTCATTTTTCTTTCTTTCTTTTTTCCCCACCAGGCATTTGTCTATCCCTTCAGTGTATATAAGATATGCAAACACCATGTAGTTTATTGGCAGGCTTTTGTGTTAATGTTTCCAGGTTGGTTCCAAAATACACAGCTACTGCTTGAGAGAATCTCCCAGCCAACCCGGTGACCTTCCTTACCCTCCACAGCGCAGTCTGCCATCTGCCTGTGGCTGGTCTGGAATGGCTAGCCCCAGCCAGGGTCACACAGGCCTTGGGAGTAACAGTGGCCTCTACAGAGGTCATTCTGCAAATGCAAAGAGAGCATACTTTTCAAATTCCCGTGGATTCCTTATGCAAAATTGGACAGGGATGGGGGAGATGATGGCAAATGCACTTTGTCTAATTTCCCCCTTTCTATTATTTGGAAGGATAGTTCTCAATCGGTGATCATCCCTGTTCTGCTTCATTGCTTCCCTCCTGCAGAGCCCATCACACCAGGCAGGTTAAGTGGGATTCAAGGGCCCTCCAGGAAGGACAGCCTGGATTTTTGATTCAACACTGAATTAGGAAGCACCTGCACAAATGCAGTAAGGGAAGAGTTAATAATGAATGGAGGGTAGGGTCAGTCAGAGGTGGAAAAAGAAATCCAATTTGTAGTTGATATTAGTGAAAAATATGCTTTAACTTTTATGCAGATATGAAACATGGAACTAAATATTACAAATTACAGGTTGTGAGTCTGTGTCAGCTTTATTATTGTTATTACTATTAATGCAATGATATCAAACCTAAGGGGTCACTGTGTTTGTTTAATTTATTTTCTGGGAAAGCTTAGCATTTTATTTCCAAGTGAGGACCTTCTTGTTGGCCTCTTGGTGACTTGCCCACACTGGCACAGATTGGGCCCCGCCTCTCGGGATCTGTGAGCTCCTAGCAGGCTCTCTTTCTAATCATATCCAGGCTTGATTCTCACTCCACTCCTTAGTCAACCAGGGGTCTCACTTCCATCAGGAGGTGATACAATGCAGAGGTTTTAATGGGGACTCCAGGTGGTGTGAGAACGGGATGCTGAGAAAAGGTTCAACAATGGAATCGCTTTGTGCCACTGAGGCCTGAAGTGTGTGTGAATGCTGACCTTCTGCCAATGTCCTTAGTTTGGGAAATAGAGACAATCTGTCCCCACCCATGACTGTGAACTCTTCACAGATTCACATTAGGGAAAACATCAACTTGGGGACATGTTGCTATTTTTTTCTGCCTATGCTTTGTGGTTTAAACTAGAGAGAGAGAGAGAGAGAGAGAGAGAGAGAGAGAGAGAGAGAGAGAGAGAGATTGAGAGAGAGACCATCAACCACCCCCCCGCCCCCTGACAGCATTATTCATTAGGAGAAGATTTTTTTCTTCTTTTGATGGGAGACTTCTCTCACTAGCCAGTGGCAACCCTTATGTGAAGCCTTTACAGCTGCACTAATATATCTCTGACCACTGGAAAGCAGGTGGGATAGTGCTATAAGGGCCACTCAGAAGGGAGGAGATAGTGCCGGGTCTTTTCAGGGCAAGACCTCCTCCTGATCATCTAAGTTCTGCCAGGTCTGGGAGGTTGCGATCTGGTGCTGACCTCAGACCACAGGCTGAGAGAAACCTGAGAAGTGCTTTAATCAAAATCGTGGCCTCCTTTGTTTGCTGTTCTCCCTGAGGCATTTTGGCACTGCCAGTAGCCACGTTGCTTTTGCTCTGGTTTTTGAGAGGAAAGTCCCAGGGAGCCCTTGGGCACTGCTTTGTGCTCCATGCCCACACTACCCCCCACCTCCAGTCTAGAGCCCCATAAATGGGACGGAGATAGGATGAGGGGGAAGCCAGGCAGGTGAGGTCATGCTATTGGCAAAAAAAACTCCACAAAAAAACAAAAAACAAAACAGGCACCAGTACTTTACAGTTTGGTGCTGGAGGTGGAAGCGGGGAGGGGAGGGGAGTAATGGACTGGGCTTGGGAAATTCGCCAGCCCTCCCAGGCTGTTTCACCCCCACTTCCCTACCTCCAAGGACTTTGCTGAGGAGGAGCCCTGGACTCCAATGCCCTGTATTTGTCTCTTCACTCCTGCCTTGGCAGCAGATTATCCCTGCAATGTCACCCTATTTGTGATGGCCCATGGTTCTCCTGCCATTGTGGTGGCTAATGGAGATGGGCATTTTAAATGATGAAGAAAAATGGACAACAATCGAATCCAGCAATATTAGCCATGATAAATTTTTCCTCCTTGTAAGGCCTATGAAAGAGAATGAGGAGACAAGCTAGGCAGGATTTCTGTTTTGCCTACTACAAATGGACCTATTGTAGCTAACGTTAATGATTGCATTAGTGTAGGAATTTCAAGTCAGAGTTAAGTCTGAACATCACCTTATGTTGACAGGGTTTAAATGTAAATCCATCTCAAAGGAGAGTTCCCATCTGGTGCACTGTGGTTGAAGACCTTGTTGCATGCTGAGGTGTTTTCTGGCTCACAAAAGACTTTGCTGGTAGTTCCTTAGTTTTTCTGTTATTCTTATGGTAGTCCATGAAATATGGCTTTTAAAAAATAGTTTAGCCATTCCTTTCTTTATACAGTTGGGTTTGGGTAAAGGTTGCAAGACTGGTGGGTTGGTGGGAGGAAACTTGATGTAATAAAGAGAGGGGCAAACGAAGGTTCAAATCCCAGGACTGCCACTTAGTTGACTTCAAGGTATTGGACAGGTCAGACCCTCCTGATCTCAATGATCTCATAAACGAAATGGGATCATAATCTCTACTATTTAGCACTGTTACGAGGATTGAGAGTGATACTGCATAATATTTACTCAATAAAGAAAGTATTATCATTACAGTAAGAGGTCTTAGAGCTAGAAGAGGCTGTTAAGGTAGATTAGCTTAGCACCTTCCTCCATCTTACAGAAAAAGAAACTAAGTTTTAGAGAAGATAAGCAATTTGTTAAGCAGCAGGCAACTGGTCTCAGCTTGACTTGGTTTACATTCTCTTGATGCCCAGACTAATAGACTATCTTAGTCCGTTTGGACTGCAATAATAACAACACCACAGAGAGGCCACAACAAACATTTACATCTCATATTTCTGGAGGCTGCAAGTTCAAGATCAAGGCACTGGCAGATTCTGAGTCTGGTGAGGGCTTTCTGCCTGGTTCATAACATCCAACCTCTCATTGTGCCCTCACATGGTAGAAGGGGCAAGGGAGCTCTCAGGGGTCTCTTTTATAAGGGCACGAATCCCATCATGAAAGTTACACTGTCATGATCTAATAAGATCCCAAATGCCCAACTACAAACACGATCACACTGGGGATTATGTTTCAACATATAAATTGGGGGGGGGGACCCAATATTCAGTCCACAACATGGACTTACTTCCTCTTTATCATTTTGCAGGTCAAACCTTTTATGTTGTTGAAGAGAAATGCTAACTAAGAGTTTTCCTCAAGTGTTTATATATATTTTTCCTGATTGGGTTTTTCTAATAAATTCTTTCAGGTCTTAAGCCTTGGGTGTCACTTGCTTTTCTAATGCCATTGTCCTTTTTGGTCTAGAACTTTGATTCCCTTCAGCTTCATTACTTGTCCACTGATTCTTTCTTGTTTCAGCCTGGTTTCCCCACAGAGAATGAATTTCTTAATGACAGGGGCCATGCTATACATTTTATTTAACTTAGTAATTCCCGGAGTTTTGTTTTTTCTTTCTTCCTTTCTCCCTTTTTATTTTCTTCTTTCTAATAAAAGATGGATATACATCTGTGAACATTTTAGTTTGCCAGGAACTTTAAACAGGGCTCCTTTTATCTATTAACATCATTTCATGAACAAAAAGTTCTTTGAATACCATAAAATAGAAACAACATGATATTAGACTTAAGAGCTGTATTCAAAAAAGAAATATCAGCAGAAGGTTGTGGGCATTGTCCATGTGTAGATCACTTAAAAATTTGTCACAGACAAGCAGAGGCCCATACATGAGTAAATGGGACTCATTTGTCTAAGGGACAGGAGATGGGTAGCAATGTAAATTGGACTAACTTAACCTAAGATGGAGACAACAGTGTGGAGCTGATTCCACAGGGCTATTATGATGTTCACACAAAACCATATTCTTTAGACAGTCTGTGGTTCTGTGCAAATATAATGGATTATGATTTTCATATCAGTAATCACTTCTTGAACATTATATATATAATGTTATAAATACCAGTATAGAAGAGCTCTATAGGACAGTTATACCCTTGTACTGGGAAAAACAATGGGAATGACAGTAACCATGGCTTCTAGTCATAGTCTATTGAACACAAGGACTTTGGGAGTACAGTGGAAGAAATGATCATGGCCTTTTTTCTGACAGAGTTCACATGAACAACATCACCCTCTCATCCCACCATCTGCACTGATACTACCACCAAAGTTCTTAGCCCTAATAATGGACATTTGCTCACAAAGAACTTCTGATCAACTGATTGTCTAAAATATGTGGGATAGCTCCCCAGAATGGAGTCTTGCTAGCAAGGCAGTGATGCTAGAAACTGAGTAATGTAGAGCTGTGTACAATGATTAAAAAAACCCCAAACTACCTGTCATTCATTGTTACCATACGCATGATTCCTAAGCAAACATTGAGCCATGTTCTTATCTAGCCCACAGATGGCTGCGTGTGTGATAATCATGAGAGCACACACATGTTGCAGGCCACTGAAGCTGGGCAAATATCGTGCTGAGACATTATTGTAGGTGAGAAAACTCAGGTTCAGAGAAGCTGTGAAACTGGTCCAATAATGCATGGCAAATAACTTGGAAGGCCAAAGTTTTGGAATAAATCTATTTGACTCCCATGCTCATGGTCTTCCCAACAGACAGTAATATATGTATAAGAGTTATATGTCTTAATTAGTGGAACAAGTAATGATAATCTGGAAAAATGAACTGCTTTTTCTCTCTTCCCCCAAATGACATGCCTTTCAACTTTTCCTGGACAAGTTCTCTAACTCTAGTTATAGTTGAATTGCTTTTTTCCAGCATCCAGAGGCAGATACTAATTTGGGGGGCAAATAGTTCAGGTGCTGTTTGGGGCCTAACTAACCTATGTTTTCTCAGATATCAGACCAATCAAGTTATCCAATTATTTCTGAGAGTAATTACTGTGTTTTCACTGTAGTCCATTTCTAGTCTTTGGCCCATTGTTTACCTCAGAGAGGAGCAAAGAATGAATTCAAGTTACAGACTGACATTACAATGAGATTGCCAATAGAAATCAATGACTTGTCCCATGACAAGCTAGGGTTTATGAGGCAGCCTGACGGTGTCCTTATATCTTTGCCTACTACATTGTACTGCCATTCAAGCAGATTATACAATTTTCCTGTTATAAAGGGGTGTAGTCAGGGCAAAAGGGAGTATAACTGAGTTTAATAAAACTGGAAATGATAGCACAGAAGCCTTGAAGAGAAAAGGATGTTACAAATAGGATATTCCAATAAGAGTAAGCTTGGTTGTCTGTTAAAGTTGATATTTATATCCACATTTATTGACCTTAGGGAATATAATGTAGACAGAGCAGATAGAGGTCAAATAACTCACCTTTTTAGCAGTGCGAGCCTAGATCTTGGTGGAATTGAAGAGAGTTACATTACACCCAACGAAGTGAAATATAATTTCATCCAATTTGTAACTTTTGATTATTTGGGTAAAGTGGCTAAAAATATACCCTTCTTCAAACAAAGCAGCAAAACCATAATAGAGACAGTGGAATTGCAGAAGATAAACATAGTTCTAATTCTGTACTATCTGATATGGTACCCACTGGACACATGAGGCTATTGATTTCTTAACATGTGTAGTCTGAAATGAGATGTGCTTTAATTGTAAAATACACACCAACTTTCCAAAACATCGTATAAAGAAAATAATGCAAGATATCTCATTAATAGTTTTGATATGATTTCTATGTTGAAATGATAATATGTTGGATGTTTTGGGTTAAATAAAATATGAAATTAATTTCACCCTTTTTATTCTTCTAAGAATAAAGATACTATGCAAAATTACATATGTGGCTTGCATTATATTTTTACTGGTCAGCAGTGGTGTAATGCAATGCCTACATGCTATCATCAGAGAGTCAAATTTCAATAATTTGGCCTTATTTAAATCAGAATGTCAATATGCATTCTGCTCACGTGGGATATGGATTTACATCTGTGCGTGCGCTATGCATCTACACACACATCCATATTCATGCATGTGGGAAAAATCCCATCACCTTCGGAATGAGAGAAATCATCCCAATAAATCCAAAGTTGTTGTTTTCACACATAGAAATGATGTTTTCCTGCATCTCTTTGTTTTAATAAAAACCCCCAATCCCAAAGAGCACGGTTTAAAATAAGCTACTGGAACAATTTATTCTTTCCTCTCCGTGGATTAGAGAGGTGGTACTTGGAACGGCTTGTTAAAGAGAAGAGCTTGGCCCCTGCCCTTGCTCTGTGTTTAATGATCCTCTCTTCATGTGCCACCTCTCTAATCTGCAGAGAGATAGGTACAAATTGTATCTATAATGTTATATTACTTAACGGTATAATGTATGATAAATCATAGAATTGCATCCCTACCTTGTAATTGGTGAGATGTGTTGCATGAGAGATCCCCTAATTCAATAGAGAGTGGTTGCTCTAATGCATAACTGCCTCTCTGGATCAAACTAATTCAGCCCACAAGTGATGAGGGGAGAGTTAAAGCTTTTTTAATTATAAAAAAGCAAAAATATGACTTAGAATGGCTTTATAGGCCCCTGGATTCAAACAACTGCTTAATAATCCTCTACTTAAATGGAGCCTCAATTTTCCCTTTTTCTGTAGGAGGTAAGATGAACCATCTGTAGAAAATGGGTACTCAAGGGAACAGGCGTTATTAGGTGAATTCATGTTCTCAGAGGTGATTATCCGAACTTTTGATATGTTGCCTTTAACCAGTATGTTTATTATGTCTGCAAAATATTGTACTGTTACTCTTACCCTACACACATGTGTTATTCTCAACACTTTCTGTTTTTGTGTTAAATCCATTCCTTTTATGTATACAACTCTTTCTGATTCTTCAAGAGTTTTTTCATAGTATTTTGTCTCCTCTTGTATTTCCTTAAACTTCTAGACTTCTTTTATTTTTGGGCACAGCCAATTTGGATGGCCTCTTTCCCTAACTTCTGACCTTTTTAACTCCCCAAGTCTTACTGGCAAAACAACCAGATCAGAGCATTGATCACTGCAGAAAGGTGGAGGGCTGGTCACTGCATTGCCATTCCTCAGGATGTGTAGAAAGTTTCGGAGCAAACCATACTCATATAGAAATGAGTAGGGACAGTGACATCTAGAACATAATTGTAACTAGTCTCACCTGTGTTGTTGGCCACCCCAAATTCTCCGGCCAACACTGCAGATAATTTGATCACTGACTGTTCAGAAATTACTTATGAAGACAACTGAAATAAAATGCGACAGGGAAGTTTAATGAAGTCTGATACGGTTGTTATGACTTATACAAATTAGACTGTTCCAGCTGGATGGGGCTATAGACATAGCTCATCTCTCAGGAAGAGCTGAGGAAACTTGAGTGAAATAACCAGTACTGGGATCATCAATGCCTTGAAGGAAACCTGTATCTAGAACTTGAGTTTCCCCGCCCTCACTCAGCCCTCTTTCCATTCCCGCACACAGGCTGTCTCAGAAAGCTTCTCTTTAAGAGCCATATTCTATGATGCATTGTTTGGGGCTGAAAAATAGTCGATAGAAGTCATCACATACTTGCCACTTATAACTTTCCATTCATCAGAAAGTGAATGAATGAGATCCAATAGACTGATTTTTTCATTTTTAAAATTTTCATATGTATTTTCTTAAGAAAGATAAAACAGATTGTGTGGTCTTACCTTAATTTGATCATTTCTCAAATCTGACTTTCTGAAAAGAGCAGAAGGGCAGCTTTTGACATGAGTCATCGATTCTCTCCAAACAGACATGGGAGGGCCACCAAAATTGCAGCCTCACAGAGGCTACTGGAAAAAGCGGTGCATTTAGAGGTGGGGTTGCCTTGTGGTTTTCGATTACATCTGCATTGCTTTTCCTGCGCTCTGCTATTTCACATCTTAATAAAGAGAAACAATTCAGTTGGTAAATAATCTATAATACAATTTCCAGAGATTACCCTGCCATTTCTCAACTGCCAGATATATTTTATTTTTACTCTGGATAGAACCACAGGAAACAAGGTTGCAAAATGATGCCAGCTTATGCGTTTCAGGAGATGTCAATAGCCTTTGATTTTGTTGTTGCTGTCACTAATTTCTGCAAGTTCACCCAAAAGGTCATTAAAAAACAAATTGCTTTTAAACATCCTACCGTTACTCACCCAGTATTTTTAGGAGGCTTAAGAATCTATTTGCCATCGTTTTTGAATTCACCTTTCATCACTAATATTCAGGCCCTGGGAGGAGCCTACTGAGACGCCAGCCATCTTTTCTCTTTCCCTCAGCTTAATTTTTCCCTCCGTGTGTTTTCGTGCTGACATTTTTACTACAAAGTTGCATTTTCATCTATTACAATGGCATCTTGTTCTTAAAGCAAACAAACACGAGTCCATTTGTTTTGAAAATATGTGGGTTGATGACAAAGCCATAAGAATTTCAGATAAATGTCAGCACTGGTGCCAGGAGAGCCAGTGTTTCTTTTATGAAAATGGAATTTGGTGCCCTGTGGACTGACAACCTCCATATGTCCTCACGGTGCAGTGTCTTTTCTTTTCTTTTCTTTTTTTTTTTTTGTGGCCTCCGTCTTCCTCTTTCACTGTAAGCCCACTGATGGTTTCGAAAGATCAATTCTTCTTGGCAGTGAATGTGTCCCTTAACCTTTTCCCTAGAAACTAAAACAGTATATGAGTCCCACCAAAGGGGGGAACTCTAAGATGAACGGCAAGGAAGCAAAGGGTTATATTATAATTCACCTAGAAAAGAGCATTTTCACTAATCAGTACCCATATCATACATTTGTAAAAATGACTGCCTGACAGGTGAAAAATCTGTGTTTTTTGACAGCTTACATTTAGTCTTAAATCAATCCAACACAATAGTTCCTTTTTTTGCTTTACACAAATTCTCTTTCACCTTTTGATAAACTGTACCCCTGTGAGCCGTAGTGTTTCAGATTCCTACCCTTTTCTGTGTTGCAGCAATATTTTGAGGGCAATGTAAAGCAGATTCATTTGGCAGCATGTTTTTATATGCATATCAGTGCAAAGGTAGGATTTAATGATTTGGAGGATTAAAGGCTCTATCCGAAACTTTGTAATGTGCTGTGAAATACTTGCAGTTCAAATTAGACTCCTGACCTGCTGAGGCCTCTCGGAGGTATTATATTTTAACCTGGTGCATAGAGCACAATAGCGATAAATCTTGAAGCAGATTAAGTAATTTCCCCATAGTGGTGCGTCTATTGGAGTTTCAAATAACCCAGCTTTGGGACTCCAAGTCTGGATTCATTTGGATATTCCAGACTGCAGCCCCTCTGTGTAAAAAAAGTTTCTGGCAGGGCAGCATCATGCACTTTGACCCCCTTGTAAAAGTATAAATGGATGCCCTACTGAGCTGAGTGAATGCTAATTATTTTGCCACTCCTGAATCCTTAAAACTAAAATAAAAGAAAGACAGAGAAGAAAAGATGGCCCATTTGCATGCTTACAATATGCTGAAGATTGTAAGAAACAGAAGTGTGAGACATTATGACATGCTCAGGTCTCAGGATGCCACTGGGGATTTGATTTACTTTTTAAATTTACTTGGAGATGTTCATGTTTGGCCTAGGCACTTTGGGCTAGAAAACTCTCTGAGGCTCACCTCAGATCGCGTGCATGACCATCAGTACTCCAGATCAGCCTGAATAGTATGTGCAAGGCTCAAACCTGGGACTTGTAATGGCAGTGTCCCTCCATGGGAGCCATGTTGAATTCAACACCTTGCCAGGGGAGACGGTTTTCATGGGTCTTCTCAGTGCCAACACCTTTGTGAGGTAAAGGTCAGATCAACATAGTGAAACAAAAGCAGGGCCAGGGCAGGGAGAATGGGCCATTGATTAATCCAGAAGATCAACAAACTTTGGAGATTTGATTGAAAACTCATATGCTTCTCTGGGAATGAATATCTAATTAGTATGGAAAAATAACAGGTCCTCTCATTGAACATATTTTTAAAAAGCAGAGACTATGGGCTCAATCAGAACGCTATAGGGCTCATTCATTTCTCTACTCCTTTGAGGAAAAGAGCTAAGGGCAACCTTGTCATTAAAGGGAGAGAGTACTTGGCAATACCATGCTGACAGCGCATTAAGAAAAATAAACAAGCCCTAGCTGATTTGGCTCAGTGGATAGAGCATCAGCCTGTGGACTGAAGGGTCCCGGGTTCGATTCTGGTCAAGGGCACAAGCCTGGGTTGCAGGCTTGATCCCCAATAGAGAGTGTGCAGGAGGCAGCCAATCAATGATTCTCTCTCATCATTGATGTTTCTCTCTCTCTCTCTCTCTCTCTCTCTCTCTCTCTCTCTCTCTCTCTCCCTGTACCTTCCTCTCTGAAATCAATAAAAATATGTTTAAAAAAATAAATAAACAAGTATAGCTTGGGAGATCGAACCTCAAGGAGCTTTAACCGCTGTTTCCCAGATCAAATGTTATTCATTTGATTAACTCACTCCCCCATTTAATACCCTTAATGACTTTAGAATGCCAAGGAGGAAGTTCCAAGTTGTTACCTCGTTTCACAGGCCTTTTTTGACGTGGCCTCTGCCAGCTTTCCAATCTTCTCTTCTGAATAGTCCACACTTCAGCCTTCATGTTCGTACTTTGTTTCTTCAATGCACCCATCTCATGTCCTTGTCCTACCACCTAATATTAAATTCTTCTTTCCAACTCTGTTATTTTCATATGCTTAAATCCATTTCTCTTTCAAGTCTCAGCTTAAACATCTCTTTGTCTGCAAGCCTTCTCTGATCGCTCCCCTCTCTGGTTGCCAGTATCTCTGTACTTCTCCGATTAGAGCACTTATCACAAATCATTAAACAGTCTGTGGTTCGCCAAGTCACTTATCTTATTTGGGACATCATTTTCTTCATGACTGGCATGGAACATTGAACTAAAATGTCATGAAGGTGGCTTCTAGTTTTAGTTACATCAATTTATAATTACATTTTTATTGGCATATAAGAAATGTAATAGAAATTTCAAAATAGCTATGAGCAAGTGATGCATTTCTATATTTGATTTAAACTTATGTACATTTAAAAATTTGTGATCCTTATTTATACCTAGTTCAGTGGTAAATATCTTCCTCCTGATGAATATATTATTGATAAATATCTACCTTGTATAAATACCTTTCTAATGCAGGGAATGAGTGGTTACCATTAATGCCAGAGAGTAAGAAGAGTTTGCATGCTTACTATTTTGGTTTTTTTCGGCTTTGTGGACATGTGAAATAAACTATAAAAAACCGTGCTTTTTTTCCTTGAGGAATTTTGGTCTTATCTAAAAGAGAACAAATGCCTAGAAGAGAATGCATTTTCATTCTTTCTCTATCCGTGGTCGGCAACCTGCGGCTCGTGAGCCACATGCTGCTCTTTGGCCCCTTGAGTGTGGCTCTTCCTAAGCTTTAGGAGTACCCTAATTAAGTTAATAACAATGTACCTAACTATATAGTTTAAGTTTAAAAAATTTGGCTCTCAAAAGAAATTTCAGTCGTTGTACTGTTGATATTTGGCTCTGTTGACTAATGAGTTTGCCGACCACTGCTCTAGGTAAATGAAATAGTTACTTAAATGCAATGGACTAAAGATGGGAGGTAGTCAGTATTCCTCTCAACAAAGTTGAACCTTTGGAAGTTGAGCCATCAGTAATTAGATGGTGGCCAAGTCCTAGGTCTTTCATTTCATTCCTAAATGAGAAAATGTAGTATATTTCAGTGAGTCTACAGATTATTCATGTGAGAAATTAGCTGAGCTGATGGCAAAGAGAAGCAACAAGATAGATGAGTGTAAAATATCCAGGATTATGAGAAAAATGTTGTGCTTCTTGTTCTTAGTTTTTGGATAATCCCAAACATAGAAAAATGCACATTATCTGTCAGAGAGAGCCAGTTTGGGGGAACCATGCTGCAAATCAACAGACATAGACACCACATTTTCTCCCCAGAGGAGCTGAGAAAAGGCCAAATCTTTATACCTGGAGAATGATCCAATTAAACACCAATGTGAAGCCAGCACGCTGTGTGCCCCCCAAACAGAGCTACATGTGCGTTCTTATGTGTCTCTTTGAAGACCCTTCAGCTGCACACTGTAGTCATTGTCTTCACTCCTCCTGTTTCAGAAATATTACCAACTTTCCCAGTTTTTTTGTCCTTGACTTTTCATTTTATTTTACCTTTTGGGGGAGGGGGGTCTTTTTGGGCTTATTTGAACATATCTGCTCTGTGGCATTGTGGTATTGAAATTAAACACTCTACACCTAGGATTACCTTTCCAATTGACTGTCTTTTGGGACAAGAATTTATTCCTTAGATCTGCCAATTGCAGTTGCTAGTAAATGATATACTAATTTGAAGCTCTAGATACCTTTCGATGGGAAAGAAAATCATGAAAGGAAAAATGTTTTTGATCTAAAACTGAAATTTAGACAAAGGATGCGTGGTGGTGTTTGGGTAGACAGTGCATCAACATGGCTCTGTCGGTTAAGTAGAAGTGCCGATTTACAGCAAGCAGGAGAGGACTCAAGAAAAAAAATAAATTAGGCCCACCTCTGCTTATTCAAATACCACCCACAACTTTCTGGAAGAACATATGCAGAGCATATTTGAAAACATTATAAGGCATGCATAAAGTACAATATTAGTCAATTTTATATGCTCAGTTGCATGAAATCTGTGTGTTTAAAAAATATAATAATTTGCATTTCATGGCTTTTGATAACCTCAGGAGTGCACTTGAAATTCAGCACATGCCCACAGCACCTCCCAGCTCACCCCATTTTTAACTGAAGACCAATGGTTTCTATTAAGGGATCAGGCAGGGCCTGTGACAAGCCAGTCAATAACTATGTGAGGTTACTTCATTAATGCTATAATGGCTGATAGAGTGAGAGGCAAAAAACAGGTTCCTGACAGCAGCAAATGAAAATGATAGAAATTCCTGAAGCAATGCGCCTTTCCTTTGTCATTGTCTTTTGCTTCGCTTATTCAAAATGTGGCATTTATGTATTCAGTCTTGATGAATGTTGCAGGCTTTAAGTACTTTTTCCATCTCTAATGCAGTGCGGATTGCGCATTGTTCTCTCTTTCTCTCTCTCTCCCCCTCTCCCTCTCTCTCTCTTTTTTCCTATAACCTCTGCTGTCAAGGCACTGCAGGCTGAAGGGTTGCAGGCACTGGCTAAATAGCTTTTGTGCTGTAAACGGTGAAGGTGATGGGACAATGCATCATAAGTGCTAGCTGGGTCATAGAGCAGAGAGGGTGGCAGGAGCTGGACCCTGCAGCTCAAGTGGTGCAAGTCCCCCTGGTCCTGCCACTCTCTTGCCTTTATTTGGAAGCCAAGCAGAAATATCCAAGGAAAGTAAAGACATCTCTGTGGAGTTCAGACAGGGATACAATTGGGAGAGGAAGGCTCACTGCAAGTGAGTCAGGAAGATAAGTTGCACCACCAGGGCACTTCGGTTAGCCACGTTCAGATCTGGCGAGGACATGCTGGCCTGCGTGTCCAGCTTCTGTGGGCCGAAGTTCTTTCCAGTTTCCAGGTGCCTTGATGGGTGCAGGCTGCATTCTGATTTGTGAGGGGACCCTGTATTCTGTTTGAATGGATCCCAAGGAGTACAGGCTGGGAGGTCTCTGTCATCAACAAGGAATCTTAGTGCAGCCAAAGTGGGAGGTACAGCATTTCCCTGATGCTACTGGTGCCTCTTTTGAGGAGGGTCATAGTCAGGCAAAGGCTAGACCAACCGTGGGCAAACTACGGCCCGTGGGCCGGATCCGGCCCGTTTGAAATGAATAAAACTATTGAAAAAAAAGACCGTACCCTTTTATGTAATGATGTTTACTTTGAATTTATATTAGTTCACACAAACACTCCATCCATGCTTTTGTTCCGGCCCTCCGGTCCAGTTTAAGAACCCATTGTGGCCCTCGAGTCAAAAAGTTTGCCCACCCCTGGGCTAGACACACAAAGAAACCAGATTCCAGAGCTCCATGGTGCCCGTTCCAGTGTGGTTTTGTGTAGCAAAACAGGCCTCATTTACAGCAGCTCTTGCACCTTTGGTGGCATGAGAACTATGAGCCATTTGGGGAGGGGGAATGTGATAAATCATATATCTGAATGTCAACAGCCTTCCCCGGTGACTTGATGTGCTTTGCGGGGCGCTTGGCTTCAGCTGGCGGGACATCAGAACAGCATCAACATGGTGAGAGACAAGGCAGGCAGGAATTAAAAATGTGACGGACCCTATTCTCTAGGGCTTCTCCCCACACAACTTGGGTGGCAGGACATACCCTCAAATTGCCACCATGTGTTTTAAGAACTGACTCAAATTCTTTGTAAAAGAGTCTGTATGTGAATATAACTAAACAAAAAGCAACCAACCCAAAATTGCATGCAGAATTGTAGTGTGGATGTACAGGTGACTGCCTGGCCTGGAGCACCTCAGCGGAAGGACTGGCCTTGACTTTTCTGTGCTTCTGTCACAGGACAGGAGTCTTTTGTCTAACTGAGGATTGAACTGGCCTGAACTAACTAATATTTTGTTCTGGGCAGCCTCAGTTACAAAATTCTACTTCTATTGTGCCTTTTTTTCTCATTGGTCTTTACCAGTTACTTACATTGCAAGTATTATTCTCTATTTTTAGTAAATGCTATGGGCTGAATTGTGCCCCACCCAAATTCATATGTTGAAGTGCTAACCCCTGGTAGCTCAGAACATGACTATATTTGAAGACAGGGTCTTTCAAAAGAAAATGGAATGATTTGGGTGGACCTTAATCCAAATGACAGTTGTCCTTAGAAGAAGAAATTAGGACACAGACAGGTATAGACTGAAGGTCTTATGAAGACATAGGGAAATGATGGCCATCTACAAGTCAAGGAAAAAGGTCTCAGAAGAAACCAACCCTGCTAACACCTGATCTTAGACTAGCCTCCAGAATTGTGAGAAAATAAATTTCTGTTGTTTCATCCACCAATCCCTTTCATCTGTCCCCCAGTGATAAACACATTCATGAAACGAACGTATTCTCTGTGTCCATTTTTTTCATTTTTATTGGTAAGTTAGGGGTCTATAAATAACACATAGAATTAAATCGTGTAGTTTGAAAAGTACATAAAATTTTCACATTATTGTGATATTCTAGAACCTACTTTATTTTACTCCGCATTATACTTTTAGAATTTTGATAACTATGAAATTATCTGTTCATTTTAACTGCCATATAGTACTCATTTGTATAAATATACCACCATTACTTTATCCTTCCCCTACTGAAGACATTGGATTATTTCTAATTCATTACAATAATGAAGAGTGCTGCCACGAACATTCTGACATGTTTTCTGGAGCACCATGTGAGAATTTTTTAGGCCATATTCCAAGAAAAGGAAGTAACTGTATCATAGCACATATAAGTTTTCAACTTAACTATATATTGTCAAATGGCTTGCTAAAATCGTTACCTCAGCTTTTCTTCCCCATAACAGAGTATGAATGCTTCCATTTTTTCCGTAATTTTACCAACACTTACTATTGTCAGGATTTGTAATTTTCTCCTAGTCTGATGGGAGTGGTGTCTTCTTAACAACTGTAGTCAAAATGGGCAGCACTTATTGAGCACTTAGCAAATGCCAGGTTCTGTACTACAGCAGTGCCCCCTTATCCTTAGTGTCAGCTTTCCGTGGTTTCAGTCACCCCCAGTCAACCATGGTCCAAAAATATGAAATGGAAAATGCCAGAAGAAAACATTTCACAAGGTTTAACTTTGTGTGCTGTTCTGAGTCGCATAATGAAATCTCGTGCCATCCTGCCTGTCATCCCTGTCCAGTGTATCCATGCAGTATACACTACTAGTCTGTTAGTCACTAACTAGCCATCTCAGGTATCAGATCCACTGTCTCAGCATCACAGTACATGTGTTCAAGTCACCTTTATTTTACTTAATAATGGCCCCAAAGTGCAAGATGCTGGCAATTTGGATACACCAAAGAGAAGCCATAGACTGCTTCCTTTAAGTAAAAAGGTGAATACAGCACAATAAGATACTTTGAGAAAGAGCACATTCGCTTAAATTTTAACATAGAACCTGGTTATAATTATTCTACTTAATTATTAGTTTTTGCTGTTAATTTCTTACTGTATCTGCTTTATATATTAAACTTTACTATAGGTATGTATATATAAGAAAAAACAATAAGTATAGGGTTCAGTGCTATTCGTGGTTTCAGGCATCCACAGGGGTTCTTGGAAAATATCCCTCACCTGCCCATAAGGGGGTCTCTACAGTATTTGTTTTACATCTTATTTGATCTTTACAATTATTTTATGAAGTTGGCACAGTTACTATCATCTGTATTTTGCAGATAAGGAAACTGAAGTTTAGAAAGATTAAGTAACTTGCTTAAGGCCAGACAACTACCAAGTGATTAAATAAGGATTAGAATATATCTGATTCTAAAGCCCATTGCATTAGTGTGAGTTTCCTCAAAATCAGACCCTGAGATAAGGGTCTGGGTGCAGGGAGTTTACTTGACAGTTGATCCCAGGAAACACACATGAGATTATGGGGAGAGTCACACAACTCTAGAGGAGTCAGTACAGGGTGAGCAGATTACAACTGTGGGGAATTGGGGCTCCATCTTTCGGGGAGCCCTCTGAGGGATTCTTAGAATTATGTCACCTTGTTATGGCAAATCTGGGGGTATTCGTTGCCTAACTCCTTTAGCGGTTGAGTTTTAGACTGCTCTGCATAAGGACTGACCACGCTCCCCCAGGCCAGACAAACCTCTCAGTCAGAGAGGCAGAGAGAGGTGGGCAGAGAATATCCATCACAGCTGCAGGGGGAACACAGCTGGGTCAAATATATGGGGAGTGGTATCAGGCGCCCACCCTGCCTCCAGCCATACTGCCCTCTGCTAAAGCAGGAAAAAAATCTCTGCACCAGTTTCTCTCTGACATGACCTACGGAGAAGCAACCACATTTTAATCTCACACTGTGGGCTTGATTTATAATTGATGAGACTTTTCCTACAGAAGTTGATGCACAGTATTGCATTTCACCCAAATTGTCTAACTCGCTCTGTGATGGATATTTTTTTGTCACATTTATTCTTTCTTGGTTTTAATTACTTTGTATGTGATAACAAGGCTCATCACGTACTTTTGATAAAGTGGGGAAAACGTCAATTTCCTCACTGCCTTCTTGTGAAATATATAAAATAAAACTCATCTCTAACTCTGAAGTGCTTTCTACATTTATAAAGATCCATTTTTCACTCTAAAAAAGCTTCAATAAGGTCATGGCTATATAAATGGCCCACAAATAAAATTTTTACCAGGAATCAGACTGGGAACAATGAAAACAAGGCAGTATGTTTAAAAGAAATAGTAATAGTCACTCAGATTTGTATAGTACTTTGGGGTTTCAAAGCATTTTCCTGTTATTTCACCAGAACTGCTTAATAAGAAAGTAATGTGTGCTGGAATCTCATTATTCCTTTTTATAGATGAAAAACAAAGGCTCAGAATGTGAAAGGCTTCGCCAGGGTTACCCAGTGAATTGGTGGCTATGGTTGAACTTGAGCTCTGGGCTGCTGAAACCCAATCCTATACTTGTTCAACCACATCAGAGTTTTAAAATATATGGTTCACAGACAACCTGCATTAAAATTGCTGGTTTACATTTTAAATGGCCAAGTCCTGGGTCTTACCCGCAGGCACAGGCATCTGGTAACAGTGCCTGTATACCCACACACAAGGGCGCAAGATACTTGGATGAGCATGTGTTGACACACAGATGTCACACTGGTGATGGCATTTTTCACCACTCTGGGAGATGGCCTGGGGGGAATGCCAGCCACCCGCAATCCACTCCCCATGGCAGTGTCTTCATACAACCAGGTAGCCCTGTTCTTAGCAGCAGAATGTGTATGTGCCCACCCATAGTGGTCAGCATCGTGTCAATGTGAAGAAGCCAGAATTGCTCCATGAGAAAGAACATTATTTGTGGTCATCCTTTCTTTGCCAATAATATCTTTAAAGAAAACATTTTTATCCCCAGACATACAGACAGGCTGATTCATGCAATCTGGATAACCTTCTACTTTATTTTTCTCTCTCCCTCTCTTTAAAAAAATTAACAAATGAATCCCAGCAGCATGTCTGCAATATAAAGAATGACTTATTGTGGCATTGATGAAGTGTCACTTAAGCGAGTTTTAAACACTTCCTGTAAATCTTCTAGCATCTTAAGAGGCCCAACGATTCAATTTTATTTTCTCTGCCTATCAAAGCTGTACTGTGGTTAACATGTTCTCTAAAACCTTTGGGGGCAGCATGAACCAATTTCCACGCCATCGAAATGAACAAGAGATGAGATACTCATAGTGCAGTCTTGGGTTCCAGGATTATTGCCAGAGGTCATGGGATTTGTCCAATTGAGAGACGATGGGATTTAGACATTGATGTGGCAGTGGGGGTGGTCAGAAAGAATTTGATTCTGTGTATATTTTGGAAGTAGAGCCAACAGAATTTCTTGATGGATTGAGTGTGAGGCATAAGAGAAAGAGCGGTTAAGGATGACTCCCTAGTTTTTTCCCTGAGCCATTAGAATGATGAAATTGCAGTAAATTGAGATGGAGGAGGCTGGTTTAGGTTTTGTGAGTAAGGTCAGTTTGGGACATTTTATGTTTGAGACAGCTCTTTGACATCCAGGTGCACATGTCAGGTCAACTCTTGGATATATGAGTCTGGACTTTGGGAAACAAGTCTAGACTGAAGACATAAATTTGTGTATCATCAGCATATAGTTAAAATCTATACTCACTGAGAGAATGAGTTGTAGATTGAGAAGAGGAGTAAAGACTAAACCCTGGGGCACTTACTAGGGTCAGGAAGAAGAGGAAGAATAAGCCAGCATGACTGGCAATAAATAGACAGTGAGCTGTCTGATATCCTGGATCTGAAGGGAATAATGGATATTAGGGCAGAAGGAATGACTTCCTGTCAAATTCTGCTGATTTGGTAACACAAGTCATAGGCGACCTTTACATTTTTATCTTATTTTTTATATTTTAAAAAAATCTTTATTGTTGACATTATTACATAGGTCCCTCTCTTCTCCCCATTAACCTTTCCCAACCCACTCCCACCCACCCCCACCTCCCCCCGCCCAGGCCCTCAGGACCCCATTGTCTGTGTCCAAGGGTTATGCATATATGCATACATGGGTTATGCATATATGCATACAAGTTCATTGGTTGATCTCTTCCCACCCACCCTCCCTTGCCTTCCCTCTGAGGTTCAACAGTCTGTTCATGCTTCTATGTCTCTGGGTCTATATTTGTTCATCAGTTTATTTGGTTCATTGGGTTCCACATATGAGTGAGATCATATGACACTTATCTTTCTCTGACTGGCTTATTTCACTTAGCATAATACTCTCCAGGTCCATCCATGCTGTCATTGGTCACTTTTTAACAAGTAATTTCTATAGATGGGAGAGGCATTGGCCAGCTTGGAATATACTGAAGAGAGCAGGAACTGGAGCCTGCATTAACTTGGCTCCTATTTAACATCTCACCTGCACCATTAACTCCAGAGGGTTGCCCCTCTGTTATGCTATTCCAGCATCTCGGGCACATGGTCATAAGACCAGAAATTTAACCAGTTGGATATTATGCCAATAACCTGCTGAAGAACTCAAATGACCAGTTTTCACCAGCCTGACAAGTCCTAGTCATCATCTAGAAGTGCTTCCCTCTGTTTGCGGGGAAGATGATTATAATTGCTCCCAAAATAGCCTATTGGGCACCCAGAACAGTGCCTCATACATAGTAAGCATTTAATAGCTTTTTGTGGTCTGAATGGAATTGTAAGAGAATGAATGTGCTTGGGTATATTTGGAGCAAATTATCTATGTTTGGTCAATGTTCTTTTTCAAATAAAAGATCTACAAATGATTGTTAGCAAAAATAAATAAATAAAGCCAGGATTGGGGGGTGGGGGCTGTTTGAGACAAACACATTGTGCCCTGAATGCCAGCAGTCTCATTGGCTGTGATTTGTATATTAAGAAGATTTTAATTGCTCAGGTAAGTGCCTGCACCTGCTAAGACATTGTGTATTAGAGCACTTTATTCTAATCTTTTATAATACAGGGCACACTTCACCCATAAAATTATGCTCTGCACAATTATCCGTTTTGCTGAGGTAGAAAGTGCAACTTAACACTTTGGGTTTCACTCATTATTATTAAAATCATGGAAATTAGGATCATTGGGTAAAGCTTGTGCAGTTAACTGCTGAATTGCCCCGGTCCTTTCTGTTTCTCTCTTGCTTGTACCAGTGAGCAGAACTTGAGTGAGTTTTTACCTTATCTGCAAGCATGCTGGGGTCTGGATTGTTTTCAGCACAAAAGGTGCTACACACTCCCAGTAGAGCTTCTCTGCTGGGTCACAGGGGAAGATGGGGACTATTTAGAAAATACAGGGGAAAACAAAAATATTCAAAATTAATCATTATTAATATATATTTTTTAATGTACTTTTTTCCAGTTTATATACCAGGCGGGGCAATAGTAGGCTTACACATGTGAGTACGTGAAACACAGCTCATTATTGTATGACTAGAGGCCCGGTGCACGAAATTCATGCACAGAGTGGGGTTCCCTCAGCCCAGCCTGCACCCACTCCAATCAGGGACCCCCTCAGCGGTCGGAAACCCCTCTCACAATCTGGGACTGCTGGCTCCTAACCACTCACCTTCTTGCCTGCCTGATTGCCCCTTACCCTTCTGCCTGCCTACCTGATCGCCCCTAACCTCTCTGCTAGCCTGCCTGATTGCCCCTAACTGCCTCTACCTGCCTGCCTGATCGCCCCTAACTGCCTCTACCTGCCTGCCTGATCGCCCCTAACCTCTCTGCCTTCCTGCCTGATCGACATTAACTGCCTCGGCCTGCCTGCCTGATCGCCCCTAACTGCCCTCCCCTGCCAGCCTGATCGAGTCCCAACTGCTCTCCCCTGCTGGCCTGATCTCACCCCCAACTGCCTCTGCCTGCTCACCCCTAACTGCCCTCCCTTGCCGCCCTGATCTCGCCCCCAACTGCCCTCTCCTGCTGTCCTGATCTCGCCCCCAACTGCCCTCCCCTGATGGCCTGATTGCCCCTAACTGCCTCTGCCTGCCTGATCTGCCCCCAACTGCCCTCTACTGCTGGCCAATTTGGTCCTGATTGGTCAATTTCTATGCCAGCCAGCATCAAAGCTCCACCTCCTAGGCAGCCATTGGCTCCTCACAGTGACCCAGATTTGGTTCTGATTAGTCAGTTTCTATGCCAGTCAGTGTTAAAAGCTCCGCCTCCTAGGCAGCCATTGGCTCCTTACATTCACCCAGATTTGGTTCTGATTGGTCAGTTCCTATGCCAGTCAGCGTCTCTGTCAAAGGGGCCTATCAACAGGCCCTGATCAGAAAGGCGGGGCTGATCAGCAGCGCTGGTGGAGGCCTGGAGAGAAATGGAAATGTGGCTTTTGGCCAGGCTGGGAGAGAAAGAGAGGCAAGTTCTGATCAAGGCTGTCACAGAGGCTACGGATCAGACCCTGCCTCTCTCTCTCTGCAGGCCTCTCTCCACAGCCCCCTAGGCAGTCAGTGCTGGGTCAAGCCCCCATGCCACCCCAGTCAGTGCTGGGTCACCAGAGGAACTCAGCACTGACTTCCGGTCTGGTCGAACCTTGGGTTGTTAGGACCCTGGCTCTTTATTATATAGATTATTTATTAATTATTGTGTTGTATTCCATACAAACAACTAACTGTAAGCCTACTTTTGCCCCACCCTGTATAAACACGGAGACTCTGCAAAGCACAAACACACACTCACCCATCCGCAGGGGCACACCATTTCAGACGGGAATATCAGCAAAAGAGTCGTTATATTTCTCTCTTCCTAATATAAACTATAGCAGGGCCTCACAAACTACAGCTTGCAGGCCAAGTCCTGCCTGTTATTACAGATAAAGTTTTATTGGAACAGAGCCATACGGCTTTATTTATGTAGTGTCTATGGCTGCTTTCATGCTACAACAGTGGGTGGAGCTGAGCAGTTGCAGTAGAGGCCATATGGCCAAACGACCTAGAATATGTATTACTGGCCTTTTACAGAAAACAGTCTGTTGACCCTGAATTACCATAGAAATATTTTGCTATACACCTTGCCCTGATAATAGGTGTCTTGTGGCTGATGTGGTTAGCACTACAATGATTGCATTATCAATTTATTTGATGGCCAGCTCTTAGATATTGTGTCTTAATTGTGCTCTGGTTTGACCCTGTTCATCTGTATTACCCACTTTAGGGTGATGCCCAACTTTCCACCCGCTTTTACCCCAGTTTCCCGATGTTTGGCAGCTCCCTGAATGGCTGTGCTCCCAACACTGGTTATCTAGGGATGATATCAGAACCTGCCTTCTCTTTTTCTTAGACCACTAATGAACAAGCTTCAGAGAGCCTTACTATGCACCCCAACAGATTCTGAGTCAGTGGTTCTGGGATGAAATCTGCATTTCAAACTAGCACCACTTTGGGACTCAGACCTAGGTTGTTTGTGCAACCTCATTTTCTAAATATTACCTAAGGCCTTTCCCAGTCTCTCTTCCCGCCCTACCAAACTAACCTGTTCTCCCTTCCAACCACTTAGGACTGGGCTCTGGGTTAGGAATTGACAAATCTATTGGGAATTAGAAGGTTCACATGTAGTCACTCAGGAGTGTGCTTTCATTCCATAGGACTTCCTGGAGACAAAGCCTTACCCGAGAAGTGGTTCTGAACATTTCAAAGCATTATCTTGTCAGTGTAGGAGTGTAGACAAGTGGGTCTTTAAATGCCCCTAAAGTATGGCTGTGAAAGTCTGTACTGGCCCAGTCATGTTGAACACTGATGGTTTAATAGGTGCTAGGTAAATTTGTGAGCTATCTTAATTACTAAGCAAACAGAACCAAGCAGTGAACTGACACATATGGCAAATCTCATTGGTCAGAAGTAGTTGATATTCATCTTAGTTTCTACTGGTTACATTTCCTTTCATTTCATCCATTATCTTCTATTTTTCAACACTGACACCCTCCAAAACCTTTTTGGACACAGTACAGATTCTGTCAGTGTGAACACTGATTTGTGGTTATAACAGTGTTATTTAGGTTACTAGTAGAGTAACTTTTTATCAAAAGCCTAAATAAGTTTCCTGTTTGAGAGTTCCATCTTTGTGCATTGACTGCAAGTCTTAAATGAAATAGTTTCCTTTCTTCTCTAACTCTGGCGCATGTCTTTAACAACTATTACAGATTTGTAAGGACTATAGGCTCTAGGGTTGGTATGTTATTGTCTACATTGCCCTGCCTTTAGGCAGCACAGTCCTTGAAAGCATTGGGACATTTACTATCTTTTGAGAACCTGATTATACCCAGTGTTGGTTTAGGTGTAATCGGGGAATGCAGACGTGCCATTAGCATAGTTTCTGTCCTATAATTGCATATAAGTAGGGAGAAAAATAATTAGGTAACTTACAATTAGGGCACAATTCAGGGCAGTAGGGTTAAACCCTTGGTGTTCAATGTTTAAACATTTATTTACTCATTCAATAAGTATTTATTGATTGCCTACTATGCATAGGTACCATACTAGTAGTGAATAAGAGAAACACAAATCCTTGCCCTTAGGGAGTTTATTCTAGTGGAGAAGACAGATGAGAAACAGCAGTATTTGACTCATCAATAAGGAGTCATAAGGAGAACACCAGTACAACAGAAAAGGACATCAGAGAGTATGTGGCAAGGGTAAGGAATGGTGGTTAGTCTGTTTGTAAGCTACCCTAACAGCTCAAAAATTTGAATCTTATTAACTTTGAGACCCTTGCTTAGACCCTAGCCTTTAAAGCCCCAAACCCAGAACCTCATGCTGCTATGTTGTTCTGGAATCCTCTTCAAGTAGACAGAAATTCTAATCAAGTGATAAAGTTATTTCTTTACAAAATATAGTCTTAAAAAAGAAGATATTATTCAATAGCATGAAGATGTCTGGGGATTTATGAATATCTAAGTACATAGTCCAGCTCTGTGGGAAATTTCTGGAGGCTTTTCTGGCCAGAGTTTCCAGTGTTTTGTGCCTTATCTTTCTGATCTGAGCTCCTAAGGGAGGTCTCTCCTGACCACCCATCTAAGCCACCCCCCACCCCACAACATTACCTCCTTTCATTGAACTTTTTTCATAGCACTTATCACTAATTGATATTTGTTTATCCACCTGATAATTGCCATCTTCCCTACTACAAAGAAAGCCCCAAGAAAGTAGGGAACTTGTTTGTTTTGGCCTTGGCATATAGTAAGTTCTCAAAAAACATATTTGTGGAATGAAAGAAGACTGCCAAGAGTTAGCTATATCCAACCTTACTCCAAGAAGAGAGAACAGTCTACTGGAAAAAAGACCTCTTTATCCTTAAAAAAAAAAATTATCTCAACCTAATTAAAGATTCTAGTCCACTTTATTTTTAAAAATAAACAACTTCTTGTTTCAATAATTCATTAATTTGGAACAATTCAAAGTAGAGTTCTTATTAGTTAAACTTTTGAGTTATCCAGTTGGTTTCCAGACAGAGAAATATACTTTTATGAGCCTATTGTGGAAAAAGCTGCAATTAAGGCAAAATTTCCCATTTTTTCCTGAAAAGAAATGTGTCTGCATTTTTTTTCACTTAATAAAATGTACAAAATGCATTTACCTTGCATATGATGTTTTTCTTCAAATAACCTAATTTCACATATATCATTTGAAACAATTGTTGTTCTATATTATGAAATAATTCAAGCAAATGGAAAAGTATGCAGAAAAATATAATAAGCATCTGTGTGCTCACCAACCAGCTTTGTCAAATCTTAACACTTATGTAATTTGCTTTATATCTTTTAGATGAATCAGAAAAACATCTCAAATAAGTGGAAATCCCCTGTATAATTATTTATTTTCCCATTCTGTTCTCCCCTTCCCAGAGGTCATAATTATCTTGATGTAGTTTTTAATCTCTCCTTGCTTGTTTTTATAATTTTATGCATATACATGATTTCATAAACAAGGTAGAGTTGTGCATATTACTGTATAAATGCCATACTATAGGTATCATTCTCCAACTTACGTTTTTTACTCAATATGGTTATTTGACATTATCCATTTTGCTACATATAGCTAAGGCTTATCAGAGGTTACAACAGAGACTTTCCAGTTTACCTTTTGATGCCATCCTGGCTAGCTAGGTGTGACAGTTTATACTGTATCTCTAGTATATGAAATTTGTTATTATTTTACACTAGTGGCCCAGTGCACAAAATTTGTGAACATTAAAAGGGAATTAATTAGAGGAAATATTTTAATATTGCTATTTGCCCTTTCTCTGTAATAGAAGTGTCAGAGATGAAAGAAAATTAGTAAAATGTATATGAAAATCTCCCTCCTGTCAGAGTCTGGGGCACACCACAGGTCCCAGAGTCAAGTCCTGCACACCCGCATGTGCCTCGAAATTGCACGAGACCCAGTCCCAGCCAGCCCCAACCCTGTCAAGCCCACGGGGTGGCAGGCACAGCCTCAGGTCCCTTAGCCCCCGCACCAAGGTGGGGGGCACGGCCTCAGGTCGCTGGGGGTGTGGGCACAGCCTCAGGTTGCTTGGCCCCAGCTTAAGGGCATGAGGGCATGACAATCATTTGCATATTAGCTCTTTATTATATAGGATTCTTATTGATGCTTGCTATTACTGGGTTTTATGTTCATCTTTGCCCTTCTGATGTGTAAAATGTTATTAGAGACCCAGTGCATGGATTTGTGCACTGGTGGAGTCCCTCAGCCTGGCCTGCGAGGATCAGGCCAAAACCAGCTCTCCAACATTCCCCAAGGGGTCCTGGGTTGCGAGAGGGCAGTTTTCAGGTGACACACCCTGGGATCAGGCTCCTTCCTCTCTGGTTCCGGGTGTGTCACCAGAGAACGGCAGCTGCCAAGTCACAACAGCTCGGCAGCTCCTGCTTTGAGCATCTGCACCCTGGTGGTCATTGTGCATCATAGCTACCAGTCGGATGGTCGAATGGTCGGACAGTTGGATGTTCACTCAGGCTTTTATATATATAGATTCATCGGTCATGCATACCTGTAATTACTACACAGTTGAACATCATTTCTTAGGTCAACTGGACTTTTAGATTTGCTCTTCTATCAATTTTCTGTTTCCCATTTTTCTCTAGTTTATTTATCTTTTTGTAATTGACACATAAAAGGTCTTTGAACTCTGGCTACAAAAATTTTTTAGTTACTTTATTTACAAATCCCATAATCCAGACTGTGGTTTATTATTTCACTTATGTATAAACATATTGTATTGTACAAAAATATTTAATTGTAATTTACTATTCAATTTTGTCAGTTCATTTTCATAATTATATTCATTATATCTTGTTTAAGAAATTCTTCTTTACTCTGAGACCATAAAGACTTTATCTTACATGCTGTTTTTAAAATATTTTGATATACACATTTAAACTTTCAATATACATGACTATTTTATTTATTTTTTACACAACTTCCCTTTTTAAAAAAAATATATTTTATTGATTTTTTTACAGAGAGGAAGGGAGAGGGATAGAGAGTTAGAAACCTCGATCAGCTGCCTCTTGCACACCCCCTACTGGGGATGTGCCCACAACCAAGGTACATGCCCTTAGCCGGAATCGAACCTGGGACCCTTGAGTCTGCAGGCTGACGCTCTATCCACTGAGCTAAAGCGGTTAGGGCCACAACTTCCCTTTGAGTATGGGTAGGACTTGTGACTATCAGGAGATTTCACTCCTTTGATTATTAGTGACTTGACTTTAAGTAATTAAAATTTATTACCCTGGTATTAGTACTTCAGGGTAATCTTTAGGAGTGGGAGCAAGTCTCTCCTAAAAGACCTCAGGGGAGCAGGGACCTCAGTTCTATAGCCATAAAGGCCAGAATTCTGCCAACCAACTGAATGAGCTTGAAGAGGCCCCAAGCTCCAGAGGAGAATGCAGCCCAGCTGACCCCTTGGTTACAGCCCTGAGTAAAGAATACAGATTTCTCACCTACAGAAATGGTGAGAGAATAAGTGATAGCTGTTTTAAGTGACTAAAGTTATGGCAGTCTATCCCACAACAAGGAAACAATTATGCCCTATTTTTGTACTTAACTTATCAATTGTTAAGGAAGGTGTATCAAGATATTACACTGTGATTATGCTTATTAATTTCTACTAGTAAATGAGCCCATTTTTACTTTTCCTCCTTTAATGCTATGACATTTTATCAACACAAATTAAGACTGTCTACTAACTCTTAATGAATTTTTCTTCTATTATTATGTAGTGACTCTTTTATTACTTAGTTTCTCCTTTTTATTTTCTTTCTCTGAATTAGGTTTATTGTAAAACTTATTTTTCCTGATATTAAAACACTTATACCATTTATCTTTGCATAGTATTTTCCTGGTATGTCTTTTTTTATCCTTTTAGTTTCAATCTTTCTGTTTTATTTCTAGAAGCATCTTCAGTAAACAGCATATATTGAATTTTTAAAATCCAGTGTAAGACTATTTATATTAATTTTATTTTTAAAATATATATTTTTTGATTTCAGAGAGGAAAGGAGAGGGAGAGAGAGAAGCATCAATGATGAGAGATAATTATTGATTGTCTGCCTCCTACATGCCCCCAGGCATGTGCCCTGACCAGGAAATTATACATTCATTAGTATGAATATTTGTTTAATATTTATTGTCCCCAAATGAGTAAGTTCTGTGAAAGCAAAAACAAGATATAATTTGTTTTATGCTTTAATTTCAGGATCTAGCCCACATAGTAAGCAGCTCAATAAGTGTATTTGAATGCATAAATACTTAGAAAAGTTTATAATGCTCAATTTTAGGCTAATTATTGCTTTACTAGGATAATTTTAAAAATCATATTTTACAGTGTTGTTTTATGGGCTTGTATAATCCACTAAGAAGATCAATTAAAATAATAGATGAAAAAAAGATCCAAAAATCCAGTGTAATCTCCCGACACAAGATCTGGTTCTTTTTTAGGTTTTTAAGGCTTAGTTACACCTTCTGTCCTGATTATTTTCCTGGCCATAGAGGCTGGATATAGTTAATAAACACAAAAAGCTGGATTGAATAGATAGAACGCACATTAAAAAGTTTAGGGTTTAAATTTAAAGATTACTTAATCACTTTTATTTTAAAATCTGGGAAACATTAGATTGCTTCCCCCAAATGGGCCCTGGCTCCACTGTGTGTGAGTGATGATGGGGCTACTTCATGGTTTCCTGACATCTGCTGCTCTGTGTCTTCATGGACAGCTGCTGAAATTCTGATCTGTTTCTTCTCCATGTCACTTGGTTATTTCTGCTTTTACCCTCCCAAAATAAATAAGTCCTTTGTAATGAGAGCCTCTAGAAATACAATTTGGGGGAAACACCTATTTGTTTGTTTATTTTTAGGCCTTATTATGTCCTAGAGATTAAAGCCAGCTTACATAAAATATAATTGTAAGATTAATTTTTAAATGCAGAGAGAAAAGGAAGTGAAGGAAGCAAAATAAGGAAAATAAAGGGCAAGAAAATGGTCCTAGTATAAAGATTCAGAAAACTCAAACCATAATGACTTTTCTTCTGCTTTCTGGTGGGCCAACATTTGTCCCTAAGCTTCAGAGAAAAGGGAAAACTGGTCAGTTATATGGTTCAAAGTGTTCCCTAATACAAATGCAAACCAATTGTTCAGAAATACAGTTGTTTTAGTTCTCATACCATAAAGTAATTTCTCCCAGGCTCCTCATAAAGGGGGCCTAGGAGGAACAAAATAGTTTCAGCTCAACAGTACTTGAGACCGAGGCGGCATTTAGGAGAGGCTGTAAGTATGTGAGGAATTCAGAAGAAAATGGGTTGCTTTAATATGTGTATTCTTCGTTATTAACAGTGACAGGCGAATAGTAGATACTTGTTAAATCTTCCTTAAGTGTATGCAAACAAGAAAAGGAAAACAATTTGTGACTTGTAAGTCTTCTGTAACAGAAAGTTCTCTAGGAGAGGAACTTACTTTCAAGAACCTCATGCCACTTCCCTCACCATCCACATCAGGGTTGCCATGGGAAGAGCATCCTTTCTTGAGGAGAGTGATGGGCACCACTGAGAGCTAAGCAAATAGTAATTGCTTACAACTGAGTAGGCTGCTGTGGGTTTAGATGCCTTGGAGGAAATGTCTGTGGCTGCTATTGTAGTCCTGAAAACTAGGCAAACACTAAGAGCCAGGCCTATGAATTTATATCCTGTCTCTACTACACAGGGTAACTGGTCAACCCTTTTCCTTCATGCCCTTGGGCCCTGCGGTTCCCTCCCCCTGAGTTCTGTTTAATTTCATAATATCTAAGAACTGACCAATCAATCCCCCCCTGCCCATTTCTTCATTTTCTGGAGTAAATCTTGAAATATCTATCTTTATTTAGTCAGTGTGAAAGCTTACTTTCTCAAGTCATAGTTTTCTTCTCTTTACCAACCTTTATGTCCACTGAACAATAATTATACTGTGGCCTGAAAGACACAGTGTCATTGTGTGGGTTAAAGTCAGAGTCTACAAGGAGGGTGCATAACAATGAGGCTATAGTATTCTTCACCGTGTTGCAACTGTCCACCTAGGTTATGTGAGAAGGCCCAAAGGTAAAGCCAAGTCACAAAAATAGGTTGCTTTATTACCACACTGTTCCACCCTCGGAAGCATATTGAACAATGCTACACATTTGTGTTGGTAAAGAATGAGGCAGTCTTTCCGTTTATTTTCTTTGGTCAACATTTTCTTTACTTGGAAAAGCAGAGCTGCACCATTTGGACTGCACTTTCATCCCTGCCAGTGAAACACCAAAACCCTGCAGTGAGCAAGGCTCCTGGGATGGCATTTTCCGCATTTTCCATCCCAGCCATTTGGCGATCGAAATAAGGACTCTTGTTGATTTTCTTTCTCCTTTTTTTTTTTTTAAAAAAACCTCAGCATTTGCTTCAGTTCAGGGCTGTTTAACATTTCTCTGCCAAAACAGAACACCTGTACAATAAAGGGGAGAGCAAGAGAGCTAGGGAATGCAGACCTTTGCCACTGTTCCACTGACCGGTCTGTGAAGAAGATGCCAAGAAAGTCCAACAAGTCCACCTAGAGTTGCCTGAAGGGCAGCCTTGCATGGTAGTCCTCCAGTGAGCAGAGTCTGAAGGGGGCACTCTACCAGCCTGTCTTGTTTGGGGGAACTCACAGTCTCCATGGCATCATGGTGACAGACCCACACCCATATGCAGCTCTTGTCCAGTGTGTTGGC
Organism: Myotis nattereri; assembly: GCF_964212035.1. NCBI lineage: Eukaryota > Metazoa > Chordata > Mammalia > Chiroptera > Vespertilionidae > Myotis > Myotis nattereri. Next base: position 50,382,819 of record NC_138085.1, read on the forward strand.
ATCCAAAACACTTATATCTGGAAAGTCCTAAAAATGGAATTTGATATCCTTTCATATATATAAAGGTACCAGGTTGTAGGGCAAGAAATGGCTTAGGAGAGGCAGGATATAACTCACACCCTATTTTGCTTTTATGAGCAAATTGCCTCCACCTTGGCTGTCCTTGTGCACATAGAGAGGAGGTCAGGGAGCTGGGGCAGCTGGGCTCTTCTGTAGACCAATCACAGCTCTAGCCAAGTGGCCCCAGCATTTCTCTCTGCACTGAATTGGCATTCAGTGAATTATACTGGTTTGTGGAATTACAGAATCTAAAGAGAGCAAGAAGAGTGAAAGATGTAACTCCTGAGTTTGTGGTCTTGCCTGGCCTATATTTGATGGGAAAATGCACCTAGGAAAAGGCAGGCTTTAGATAATCAAGACTGCATAGGTATTCCATAGCGGTCTGGTGCAGAAGAACTGATCTTCTGTGACTTCAGACCAAAGTAGGAGTTCCAACCAATGCTCTGTCACTTCCTAGCTCTATCATCTTGGACAAGTCACTGAACCTTTGTGAATGTCTGTTACCTCACGTATAAAATAAAGATGCCTGAATGTGTTGCAAGAATCAAACAAGATAATGCATATTTAAGGGCCTAACCTAATCCTTGGCACTATAGCCTTCTTCCTTATTACATTATCTTCATTATTATGGTTATTCATTTTGTTCTCTGGGAACATGATTTTAAAACATTATCATTATAATTAATTATCATTGAGAGCACCCCGTGTCACTGATCAACAGTTTCAAAGTAAGAATAAAGTGCACTTCCTCTATAGAATCTGAAAGTTTTTCTTTTTAAGTAGTCTAGAGAAATCATGTTTTGATTTATTCAGTACTTAATTTAATTAAGAGTTACTCAAAAAAGCTTGAATTGTAAATGTTTTCTTTAGGAAGTACTTTATTTTTTTTACAAGATCCAGCCTCTCACAAATGAGCAGTGTGGTGTTTACTGAGTCACAGAGCTCCGTTGGAACACATTGTCTGCATTGATGAAGCAATGCCTGAGGTCCTCTCCATTCTCATGTATATGCACAACTCACTTGACCTTTATAAAGTTCCAATGAGTTTCTTAAGGTAGAGCTTGCTTCCCTCATTGTATAGATTAGCCAGAAGTATTCTAAGAAGTTACAGTGCTTGTCCAAGGTCACCTCCCATCAGTAGAGAGGCTAGGATTTGAAACAAGAACTTGCAGACCTGAGAAACGTGTTCTGCTCACTGTGTCTTCAATCGCATGAAAATTATGACAATGTCTCAAATAATTAGGACACATTAAAGCCTATTAATTGTGCTGTTATACTGGTTTCAGAGGCACTTCAGAATTTTATAGTTCTTCATGATTATCATTATAATAGCACTTATTACTATTAAAAATCAGTGATCACCATTCAGGCATATAGAGATTGCTTTGAAAAGTTTAAAGAGATTGGCAGAATCTGTACTGACCCCTTCATATTCTCAGGACATTGCCACTTGCCCCTGGGTAAATAATTATTTGTTATGCCAAATGAGATTTATTCCCTTTGATGTTATCTCTTTCTCATAACTATAAAGTGTTTAAAAAGGGTGGCAGTTTGACTTTTATTGTCAGTTTTATTCAAAGATGATTATGGTAGTGATAATAACATTAATAGATAACATTTGGTGAGCTCTTACTAAGTGTCAGGCTCTTTGCCTAGTACTTTATGTAGGTTTTTAATTAAATCCTCCCAATTAAACCTATGGAGTTTTTAAATCTCTTACTCTCATTTTATAGTTAAGGAAACTGAGATGGAGAGGATAAATGATCGTAGACCTAGTAAGCAGTAGCACCAGAAATTAAATTTGGATAATTATGTATTTTTCAGAGCTGGATGGGCTTATATCTTTAAAATACTATTGAGCAGAAGGTTTGTAATTAATTCATTCAGTCTGTATTTGTCTAGGTAGGACCTACTATGTATCAGGCACAAAGCTGATGTTAGAGAGACAATGGTGAAAAAGGCAGATAGACAGTGTTGTATGTAGAAAGAAAAAAAGGAATAGTCCCAGGTGAGAAGGATGGTATGTAGAATTATTTAGTTGCTTTTACCGCCAGTCTGTCTCTATCTCAGGAAAACTGAAGGTTTACTGCGTGCCCAGGATTTGACTTTTTCCTGTATAACAACACATTATCTGTTAGACTGTTTGGTCTCTTTAGGCTCTTGAGGTTAAAAGTCTTAATAAACTAGTTCCCTCACCTCCAGGTCAATCAGTGCCAAATTGACTCTACCACTTTGGTCCCAAGGACACTGAGATACTGCCATTTTGAGAAAGCACATTCAAATCAGAATATGGTCAGTATTGATTAAATTTTGTTGAAAAATAGTTTTAGGGAACACATTCCAACCAGCAAATTTAATTCATTGATCAATTTTCAATAAGAATCAGCTACATCATTTTTTATTCTTTCCATTCTAATGTTAATGTTATTGAAATTACTTTTATCAAAATCAATTTTTCCACTTAAATTTTAGGGTGAAGATTTGATTTATTGATCAGTTTTGCATCCATAACAATTTTTACAGATTTTAGTGGATCTTCTTTTATGAGCATTATTTTTGGTACGCTCATTTTTCCAAAGTCTGATTTTTCATATTTTGTAAAGTATTGACTTTTCTATCAAAATTCATTTGTGTGTTGTTGTTTTTTTTTTTTTAGTGTTGTTTTTTTTTTTAAGTTAGATGTGCATTTTTGGCTCTTATGTTTTATTTCATGCTGATTATTTTTTTCTCATGATGTTCATTATAAGCAATGATATCTTCTATTTATTTCCTAGCTCATCCATGAAAAATGATTTGAACATATATTTTGTTAAGATAGAAAGGAAAGGAGAACTCGGGCCATGAGGAGACTCGGGGATGGTAACAAAAGAACAGAGAGAAAAAGTGAAAGGTAGTGGGGAAGAGAAGGATAAATGCAAAAAAAACAGAGGAGAAAGTGAGGAGAAGGGGTGGGAGAGGAAGTCAAAACACTTTCATTTTCAGTGTAGAGGCATCCAAACAGTTGGCTCTAAGCAGTGCAGTCTAAATAACCTCTACCATGTAATATTAATAAAAAACACACATCCATGTGTTACCTCTTAAAATATGTTGAGGGTAACTCTGTCGTTTCCAACAATGGTGACCCTTTTAAGATTGTTCCTTTTCAGATCTGCAAGACCTTGCTGTACCTTGACAGAGTCTCCTATTTTCTCACTTTTTGCATAGTAACCAGAGGATGCTCTGTGTGTCTGTTTCCTAGTCAGCCTATTTCGCAAATGCTGTCTACAGACCTGTGAATGAAAATTTGGACAGTGAGAATGTGTTTGGATGAACCTAGTAAATATTTTTTTGGGGGAAAAAATGTAGTATCATCTGGAGTAGAAATGCTCCTCCAGAGAGAACATCTTCTAAGGAGGCAGGGGACTTGCTCTCCCCATAGAACTCCTCACTCAGCCCCCCACTGAAGTGAGCCTGAATGATTTGCAGAATGGTATTAGTAACACCACCTCAAAGCTATAGATTTAACGGAGGCTGTCAATTCACTAGAAACTGAAGTCTGGTTATCTTATTCCCCTGTGTTACTGAATATTTATTTTTGTGATTACTTGTTTAATGTTTTCCCTTGATCATAAGCTCTACAAAGGAAGGAACTAGGTCTGTTTTGCTCACCGTTCTGTCCTTTTTAAAAATAAAATCCCTGTCACATAGTAGGTACTTACTTCACATTTCTTAAAAACAAAAACAGCACAAGTTATGTGAATCGATAATCTGAAGCAAAGAAGCAAAGGACAGAACAGAGCTTTTGGACTTGGTCTGAACCACTTCCCTTGAAGACTTTTCCCGCTTGAATTCTTCACGTGGGTATGGAGAGGAAAGAGGAAGCATGGAGGGGAGCATGGATAAGGGTGCTTTTACTCATGCTCCTGCTTCCTGGACTTGAATCTCGTCATCCCCACCGTGTTTCCCTGGCAACACCCCATGGCTTGAGTAGGTTCTGAGGCCCCAGGTCCTCCAGGGGAAGTCGGTAACCTGAAAAAACTCCAGGGTCCAGACTTGCCTCATGAGAACAAGCTGAGAGAAGAAAACTGATCATGCCAGCTTTTGACACAGGGAAAGGCAGACAACATGAACTCGAGAATGTATCATTATTACTTTCATCTTGGGATTTTTCAGATGTCTGGAGGGCACTGACCCCCCAGAACACAAAGAATGAAATTGCTTCTAAGTGATGGCTCTAAATATAATAAAACCATGAATTGATCCACTTAGTTTAGGGAACAAATATGTTAAAGGACTGTCCTTGCCTCTCTTTCTTTGAACTGATTTTCTACCTCTCTTGCCTTCTTTCTCTATATTCCAGCAACACAGTCGTTTTTTCTGTTCTTTGGACAAACAAGTCTTGCTCTCCTCTGGGCCGTTAAGTGTTCTGTTTCCTCTGCCTAGAATGGTTTTCCTCAAGCTCTTCATACGACTGGTTCCTGCCCATCATTCAGTTCTCTGCCTCAATGTCACTCTCTCATATCTTGCCACCCTCTCTAACGTACTCCCTGAGTCCTGCTCTTATCTTTTTCCTAACAGTTATCTTTGTCTATGATTATCTTAATGCTTCATTCAGTCTTTCATTCATTTTCTCTCTTTGTCCCTACAAGGTAAAGTTCATGAGGAAACAAACGTCTATTTTGTTCACTGTGATAGTCCCAGCTTCTAGGTTATTACCTGGCATATGGCATTCCATACATTTTTGTCAAGTGAATAAGTGAATGGTTGAATGAATGGATAAGATTAGAAGAATCTAGGAACTTTAGCATGTACAAGATTCTGTGGACTTTAGGAGCTAAATTAGGGATTTTGGATTTTATTCTAGTGTAACATTATCAGTCTTAACCTGTGTTACGAACAGCAGAATCCACTCTTGCTAGTTTAAGCAGAAGAGGAATATTTTGAAAAGATACTAGGTAGCTCTTAGTGAGGGCTACTCTTAGAGTGTATGGGTCCTAGGCAAATATTTTGTTTCAAGTGATGCATGGCAGTTAACAGTAAGTGATAAAGCTAATCCATGAACACTGACCTGATTAAATGACAATGCAGGACATGTGGGGCAAGTTGGATAAATGCAGATTTTCCCCCCCTGTAATATTTAACTGTATACGGATCTGGGCGATTGAAATAGGGAAATATCCCATCTAATCCAGATAACTGGTTATCTTACATTTTTTGGTGTCATGATGAAAGGTATCTTCCAAAACATGGGCATCCCTGAGACACAGGGCTTGAGACCGAGGCCTCATTTCTCCTGGTCTAAATATGACACTGCTTAGCACAGAGATTCTCAACCTGTGGGTCGCGACCCCTATGGCGGTCGAACAACCCTTTCACAGGAGTCGCCTAAGACCATCCTGCATATCAGATATTTACATTACGATTCATAACATTAGCAACATTACAGTTATGAAGTAGCAACGAAAATAATTTTATGGTTGGGTCACAACATGAGGAACTGTATTTAAAGGGCCAGAAGGTTGAGAACCACTGGCTTTACTTACAGAACTTTGGGAAGGCTAAGGAGCCAGTGGTGAAGCCGTGCCATCAGGATTCCCATCCCACCACACTGGAGACTTCTCTAGTGAAAACTCCCTTTCCTTTTGGCACCAACAATGCTTGCCGTCCTGCTTCATTCCCTCTCAAAGCCAGGCACGCCCACTGCCATGCTCGCCAGCGATCATTCTCACTGTGGCGCGCTTTCTCACATCGCTCAGCCCCCAAGCCATGTCTCCGACACGTGTGTTTTAATGGGTGGAATCCAAGGTTTGTACCTGTCTCCCAGCTGCAAGAGAGTCTGGGAATATGCACTTACTTTTCAGTTCTATTTTGGAACGGTAGGGCTCCTAAGATGGAAAGTTACTCGAATGTAGGGAGGATTTTCAATGATGTAGCCAAAATTGACAGAGATCTAATGCAGCAACTTTTTAGTATCTTAAATAAGAAATTATATGACTTATGCTTTTAGATTATAAAAGCGCTCTGGGCTCTGATTAGACTATGGATTGAAAGGTAAGCAAGGGTAGCAGCAGGGAGACTGGTAAGCAGGCTATTGCAGTCTGCTGAGAGAGATATGAGACATGAGGCAACTTGGCCCAGGGTGTGGCAGCGGGGATGGAGAGACGTAGGCAGAGTCTGGCCCAGTGCAACATTGCAAACCACTGCAAGTCCAGTGGCATGGGTTACAGTCACCATTTAACTAAGGTGCTTCTATATTAACAATAGACTTAGTCTTCTACTCCTGAGAAGACATCTGTGAAGATGATAGAAGAACAGAAGTTATCAGATTGGCCCTCTAATTTCACCTAAGATGTTAACTACGAAGATGAGGGCATAGTATTCCATTTTTCTCAATCAGTATGGTTTTCATAGTCCTGCTTTCAGATGATAACTACATTTTAATTAGATGCAGCGTCTACACAAGGCAGGTTGACAATGTTAACCATTTCTCTCTCTCTCTCTCTCTCTCTCTCTCTCTCTCTCTCTCTCTCTCTCTCTCTCTTTTAACATTACTTGTTTATTTGCTAGAACTGCAGCAGGCGTTCAGGTCAAATTGCAAGGCTTTCTATTTCATTTGGTTCTTATCTCCTAAAGAAGCCAAGGGCCTGGAGTCCACAAACTAAAATTTAATGTGAATGTTGCAAATTGGAGCCACTGGTAAGTGCTTTTAAAAGAAATTTCCTGATGATTATGAAACAAATATTATCAACTCTTTTATTACTAATCTGAAGATAAATATATATATAACCTGATCCCAGCCATGGCCAAGAGGAATATAGAATTTTTGAGGTTTGGAAGGTTGAAAACCCTTCATGAGGAAGAGGAATTGTTTGATGAGATCTGATTATGAATGATGGAGTGAAACTGAGTGAGGGAAAAATTTGAGCTGAATATCAAAGAAAATTTCCTGCAATAGGGTCACCTTTGTGGCGAAAGAACAAACCTTGGAGTCTCTCCAGACAGGTGTAGTCATCACACTCACTCTGCGAGACAGCTGAGTCCGACCTGGCCAGTCCCGGCCCACACAGGGGAGAGGTCCTTTCGCTCCAAGGCTATCTTTGTTCGGTAGCTGTAATTAGATGAGAAATGAATTTCAGAAGTGATTTAGAGGATTTGCACGGAGCACCCAAAAATGTCAAAGTACCTCTCATACCTCCATTGCTGCTTGACAGCAGAGGTGAAACAGAAGGTGGTCAGTGATCACCCACAGGAAATAAGCCTTGTATCATGGCAACAACCTACTTTGAAGAAAATTATTGTCATTGTAATCATAATTTATTGATATGAGACATAACAACTTTATTCTAAACAATGGCTTGCTGACTGGTGGGAGGTCTTCCTTAACCATGAAATGGATGGTTGGGAACACATTGAATGAAGTTCATAATTTGCCATTCCAAAATATAATGTGCCACATTAGGAAAGGAGTGCTACATTTCAAAATGTATGCTTATATTTCTTGCCTTGTTTTATATCTAATGCTCGACAGTTTAGAGTTCTTGTGTGTTTTGACTTTTGTGGTTAGATTCAAAGGAAAAACAAAAACTTTGTAAATAAGCTGTCTAAATGACCCCATTCTCCTTTCTTCCAATTGTCATTTTCAGAGAAGCTGAAAGATACATGTAGGAGTATAGGTAAAGGGAAATATGCTGTTGGTTTTTATGAAATTCAGAAGACTGGGGAAAATAGGGATACTTCTGCCAATGACCACCTGCGCACTAAACATTATATACATTGGTGAGAAAAAGAACAGAAGAACTACTGAGAGGGGAGCTAGGCTTTGTTCATAGGTCAGAAAACTCAATATTTTTTTTATTTCAAGTCTTCCCAGATTGATCCATAGATCTAATTCAATCACAATGAAAATCACAATGGATTTATTTTTATTAGAAATTAAAATGCATATTCTAAATTGGATATGAAAATTCAAAGGTTCTAGAATAGGCAACATTGAAATAGAACCAAGTTATAGAACCAAGGGTATCTGATTTCAAAACATATTATAAAGCTATAATAATTAAGTCAATTTGATGTTGGAATAAAGCGGTAATAGGAAAACATTTTATGTAAAGTTCAAATAGTAAACATGTTAGGCTATATGGGTTATATTATCTCCGTCACAGCTACTCAACTCTGCTGTTGTAGTGTGAAAAGAGCCAAATGCAATCCATAAAGAAATAAGTTTGGCTGTTTTCATAAATATTTATTTAAAGACACTAAAATTTAAATTTTATAACTTTCACATGTCATGAAAAACTATTCTTTGGAGTTTTCTCCGCCATTTTGAAATGTTAAAATCATTCTTAGCTTGTGAACAGGCAGTGCACCAGACTGGAACTGTGGACCATTGTTAGCTGACCCCTGGTGTAGAGAGACAAAAAGATCTATGGAACAAAACAGACAGTGAAGAAATAGGCATACATATATATGGGCAACTAGTTTTTGACAAAAGTACACAAGGGATTCTGTAGAAAAGGATAGTCAAATGGTGACGTAATATTCATATATAGAAAAAAACAAAACTTTGAACCATAATCCACAACATATAGAAATATTAACCCCCAATAGGTAATGTATGTAAAACCTAAAGCTATAAAATTTTAGAAGAAAATATAAAATAAAATCTTTGTGACCTTGATTTAAAAAGGATTTCTTAGACAATACCAAAAGCATGATACATAAAATAACAAATTGATATATTGGAGTTTATCAAAATAAGAAAAAATCACTCCGGGAAGACACTATAATTGAAATTATCCATCAATAGATGAGTAGACAAACAATTGTAGTATATTCATACAATGGATCAATAAAACAGGAACTATTGATGCATGCTACAATATAAATGAATCTCAGAATAGTTATGCTAAGTTAAAGAAGTCAAACAAAAAGAGCACATGATTCTTAAAAATGGAAACTAATCTTCAGGGATATAAATCAGATGAATTATTTCCTGGGATTGGGGTGGGTGTAGGTAGGGGCCGCAGGAAAGGATGACCAAAGGGCATGAGGAAACTTTTGGGAGTAATGAATGCATTTATTATCTTGATCATGGCAATGGTTTTTCAGGAATATTTAGCTGTCAAAACATATCAAATAGTACACTTTTACATATAGTTTGTTGTACATCAGTTATATCAATAAAAAGATTATGCATAATGAAATACCTATAGTAGTCTATGTATTGCAATTATTAGAGAGTTTAAAAATCTGTGATTGACGTGTTCAAGAAAATAAATGACCTGATATAGATTTTCATTGGAGAAATGGAATATATTAAAAAGTACCAATTATCAGCCTAAAAAATGATAAATACAATTTCTAACATTAAAAACTTGAGTTAGGTTTAACAAAAAATTCAACTAACCAAAAGAGATGATTAACTGGAACTTAAAAATTATGTTTTGGTTATTTATTGCATAATAAACAACAACAAGAACACATTAAACATTCATTTTGTCATTGGTCTGTAGCTCATCTAAGGCAGTGCTTCCTCAGGCTGCATTTTCTAGGGGTGCTCTGCTTCAGGCTATAGGCTTGTGATTAGCTAGATTTCCCTGAACTCCATGTGCCCACACTGAGGGGAGAGTAGCTTTATGCCAAGGAATTTTAAAATTTATATGGACAGTTTCCTTGAACCACCCAATTACAAAGTTACCAAAACTGACACAAGAAGAAATAAAAAATCTGAATAATACTAGACCCATTATAGAAATTGGATATATAATTGAAAACAGTTGCTTACAAAGGTCCAGGTTCAAATGGCTTCTGGGTGAAGTCTAAAATTGTTTAAAAGAAAACATAAAATCAATTCTTTATAACTAGAAAAAAATGGGACATTTCTGAACTCATTCTGAAGCCAACATAAATTTAGCAATAAAATTGCAGAGCAATTTCTCTCTTGGACATTGATGTAAAACTCCAAAAATGTTAGCAAGTTGAATTGAATAATATATAAAAAGGAAATTATGTCATGACTAACTTGGGTTTATCTCAAGAAAACAATGTTAGTTTAACAATTGAAAAATCAATCAATGTAAGTCATAGTATTAAGAGAACAAATGAGAAAAAATCATGTGGTTACTTTAATAGATGCAGAGATAGCATTTGAAAAATCTAGCAACCTTTTATGATAATACAAGAACGTTCCTTAATTAGGTAAAGAATATCTATAAAACATCTACAGTTATCTTCATACTTAATGGTTAGTTATTGTAAGATTTTCCCCAAAACTGGGAATGAAACAAGGTCTACTCACACCAATTCTATTCAACATTGTGCTAGAGGACCTAGCCAGTGTAACAAGGCAAGAAAGAAATAAAAGGCATAATAGCTAGAAAGTAAGAAGTAAAACTGCCATTATTCATAGTTAGCATGATTTTTTAATGTAGAAAATCCAAAAGAACTGAAGACAACTTATTAGACTTAATAAGTGAACATGGAAAAAATCAATTGAATTTTACATGCAATGTAATAAACCTTCGCAGTTCATAAAGTTCTGGTTGATAAATGCATATATGGTCACTGTACAAAAATGTTGGAGTCAGCTGTCAATGATCTCTAAGGTTAAGATTTTCTTGCTTGTGTTTGGGAAGGACCCTAAATTGTCAAAACCCAAGCAAATGGTAAAAAAATGATTAGAAATTAAAATTTAAAGAATGATGCCACTTAACGGCATCAAATAATCAATTGCTTAGCAATAAATCTGATGAAAGATTTGCAATAATTCTATGAAGAGTACTCTAAAATACTATTGAGAAATTAAATAAAACCTATCATGCTCTTGGATTAGCATATTCAACACCGTAAAGATGCCAGTTCTTCCCAAATTAACCTATGAATTCAGTGCCATTTCAATAAAAATCCCAATAGACTGTTGAATGGAAATTGATAAGCTGATTCTAAAATTTATATGAAAATGCACATGGAAAGAATAGGCAAGAAAATAATGAATTTGAAGACTCATAGTACCAGATATCAAAAGTTATTAAACTTATTTTAAAACAAAGGTGCTACTACAGTGCAATGGGAAAAATAATTGCCTTTTCTATAATTGGCCTTGGAATACTTAAATATTTATAAGGGGAAAAGAATGAATCTTGACTCCTACAACATACCATATCCAAAAATCAATCCCGGCTGTATTGTGGACTTAAACGTAAAAGTTAAAACTTTTCAAAGATAACATTAAAGAATTTGTTCATGAACTTGGGATGGGCAGGCAGAAAGTAATTAATAGTATTTTGTACCAGCAAGGCATTAGCTCAAAAGTGTGAAACAAGCTATAAAGTGTGCTATTCACCTGACCATCTCACTTTAGACCTTACATCTTGATTTTAAATAATTGATTGGAGTCCACTTTTATGGACAGGTCTGTACAACAATATCTCAGATGTTTGGGGGGACTTTATAAAGGCAATAATTGGGAAAGAATGTGGAATCACTGTACTTTATTTGGTTTACACTGCAGTAAATGTAAGAATAAATCCATGCAGCAAACTGTAAACATTATATAGGGTTTTGATATTTATTTACAAGTCTATCTCCAAGGATTTAATGAAAACTGGAGCCAGCTGAAGCAAAGGGCTTCTCTGTCTTTTCCACTGTGGTTTAGATTTCTCCTGCTTATCACTCAGGTCCTGCTCCTGTTTTGTATCCTATGCCAGGCTAGAGGGCTTGGTCATGCTAAAAGCCACCCAATGAACCATTCTGCCAAAGCACTAGAAAACATGATGGGAACATGGGCCTGAGAATCAATCCACTGTCTCTGGAATTCCATGGTGATGCCTACTGTAGGAACGTGGGCAATGTGTTACATCTCTCAGAGCCTGTTTCCCAGGGGAGGTATAAGATATGATACTCAGAAGACTGTTGTGAGGACTAAATGAAGATGTTTGTGAAATGTTGACCCAATGTCCAGTTCATAAGAATTCCTTAAAAATGAAAGTTGATTTTTCATTTCTTTTTAGTAAGACTCTTCTTCTAACTGCAAGGAATTCTTAATCTCTGAAAGTTTAGACTTAAAAGTCCATATCCATGGATTCTAAAGAGGCTTTTTCTTTTATTAAATGTGCTCTACAAATGTCATGTAGTTGATTAATTGTGGGCACTTTCTCTTTCTTCTTGTGTCCACAACTTTGGGTTTCAATCACCCCCTCTACTAAGCCCAGCCCTGTGGTACAAAGAAGAGAGTTTATATGAGCCAAGTTTTTTTTTTTTTAATCTTTATTGTTGAAAGTATTACCTACGTCCCTTTTTTTTCAGGTCTTTTATTTTTTTATTTTTTTAGGGAAAAGAACAAGTCCTAGGTTGGCTCAGAAGTAAAAATGGGTTCTGCATTGTGCAGAGGTGATGAGTCCCCTGATACTTCTACACAGCTCCCTCGCTGCTGCAGGAGTCCAAGTTTTACTGGTTCAAAACATGTGGCACAAATTATGTCAGAGGCCAAAGTTACTCATAAGCAGAACCTTGCTTTCTTTATAGGACTTTGTCACAGGTCCTCCTTGTTTTACGTGTGGATGCTGGTATGTACCGCGGCGGGTGAAATCTTTCCTTTGAGCTATTCCATGGGTTCCAGCTCTTGCCTCTCCCTCAGATGTTCCACTGTTGAAGAATAGGGTATTTTTTAAATTTACAAATGTGAAAACCTGCAGCCAGGCATATCTCTTTTACAATGCAGTGAACCTTCCAAACCCTTGTATTAGTCTCTCGGAACCAAACAAATTACATGCCATCGTGCGCTGTATATCATGCCCAGAATGTTTATAGTGTCTGGCTGAGTGGGGCTTGGGAATGGGCTTCTCTGGTGAGCTGGAGCAGATTGTGTCTTTGACTGACAAGCTGCCATTTTCTTGAGATTCGGTGATTTGGGGTCCTTCACCTACCCATGCAAACAAACCTTCACCTCAGAGATCTTTGGCACTTGACCCCAATATTTTTATACAGTAATCATACATACATTTATCACTCGGAGCTTTATGAACAGTGAAGGTTTATTACACTGCACTCAAACCTCATTTAACCTTTTCTCTTGAAGCAATACTTTAACACAGAGTTGAGAGAGTTTGTACAACCAACGCGGTTGGTTCACCCTCTTTTGTGCTTCCTTTCCTGAGGAGCCTTTGGCATGGATGCTTGTGGTCAGCAGATGTTTTTGGGAACCTTGAGGAAACTTACCCTCCTGTTTGAATGTATTCCCTTGGGGCCTCTAAGTCCTTGGAAGCTTTTGAGTTGGCAGAAATTTTGTAATAGGAAGACCTCAGAATTGCTTGGGCTTCGGTAGCAGTGATCAGATCTGTCCTTTGTATACACCATTATCACTTTCATCTCCAAGAATTCTGCTTATACTTTTCCCTATTTCCAAACCATGCATCAGCCATTATGGAAGAGCCGCTTCCCACCTGGTGGTTATTATTTCTTCTCTTACAATTCTGGCCCATATGAAACTCCATTCTCTAAAAGTTTCTTCCTGCCTGAACCACAAAATACGACATTTCATTACCATGCCAATATATGTTACTGTCACTTTTATTACCACACTATTTTTGGATTAGTTTCTGATCTTTATTTGTGTAAATGTTGCTTGCCCAGCTTTCTTGTAAGTTTCCCCATGACTAAAATTGTATGCCATACTTCGGAACTCCATACAAACCTAACACCACATCTAGCACATAGTAGGAATACAATCTATGTTGAATGAACACATTTTTGACACGGTATCTTTGAAAATATAAGTATTTGCATCTGAAAAGGAATATCCCTTAATAAGCAAACAACCATTTAGACTGGAGGAGAATTTCCTGTGTTGGATATTCAGAAGGTCCACATGGTGATTTTTCCTTGGAAATGAAGCTATTTGGATTTGATGTCTGAGAAGGGCTTCATGGGTCTAGAGGCAAAGCTTTGAACCCTTTGTTTTATTCCCTCTGTGTTCAGACTCCTGTGGATGTGCAGGGGCTGCCTGTAGCACTGAGTACTTTTAAGCTCAATGGGAAAGAGGATCATGTCTGCACAGGAAGAGTGAATGGGAGTGCTTGCACCATGTATGTGTCTCTGCTGCAATGGGTGTCTCGGGGCCAGGCCCGGAAGCTGATGCTCTGGTTGCTATGGATGTTACTCTTGGATCTGCCCCTTAGGTGTCCCCCTGAAGTCAGTGCCAATCAACAGCAACAGCGCTTCCCTCTCACCAGGGACATAAAAGGTACTGAGTCTAATTTCAAGTAGGTCTGTAGATATTTCGTAAAAGCAAAGTCATTCATTTTGGTTTATCTTTCCAATTTTGCTCAGCCAAGCCATTGTTCCCCTTTCTGTCCTTGCTTCCAGTTTGAACTTGCAGATAATTTCCACGATGTGTGACCCTGTTTGGGTTTTACCTTTACATTGTCTTCTTGGTGGTTTGGGGGAAAGGACAGACAGGTGATGTCAAGCAGAACTGCCAAGTGCTTTAACCAGCTGGCAGATCTGGGTTAAAATACCAGGATGTGTATTCCTGAACCCTAACATCTTTTTATTTATATGCCACTTATTTGGTGCTTACTACCTCTCAGATACTATTCAAAGTGCTTTGTACATCCTCATAACGACCTCATGATGTAGGTACTGTCCTAATCCCCATTTAATAGATGAGAAAAGTGAAGCGCAAAGAGGTTACAACTATTTTGCCTGAGGTCACACGGTGAGGACATGAAAGGGCTGGGACTGAATCAAAACAATCTGGTTCCAGCGTCCATATTTTTAACTACTATGCCTTGTTTCCTTTGTTCTTAATATTTTATTTATTTTTATCAAACATATATTTGAGGAATACCCTATGCCCATGTAAAACAATTTTGGGAATATGGAGAAGAAGGGGACCCAGCTACTGATTACAAAGACATCAGCACTCAAGGGGAGTGAAGGACATGTGTAGCTTCGCACGACATCTGTGGGGTGTTCTCTCTGCCCTCTGGAACATCTGATTTTTCATTGATGATAGGAGAACAGCTCAGATGTTGGGAGGATTGATGACTCATTTTACAAGGAGAGCAAAGTTGTTGAAGTGCTTTTCCATTAGGAGACCTTGCATATGGTTGTGTGGGAGTGAAAAATAAAGCACCTAGTCATTTACTTAATAAACATTTATTAAGCATCTGTAAGTTCAAAATATTCTATTGAGAAATACTAGAAACGTAGAGGTTCTTACTTTTAAATATTATTATAAAACGTCACCAATGTAAACTACATGGACAAAAGACAGTGTAACAAGTACTGCAGATTTGCAGATTTCATGTTCAATTAATGCAGTGCTACCCCTGAACATCTATTTTTACAAGGAAGGGCAACCAAAGGAACAGAGAATGAGGAGAAAACAAATGTGCAGTAATGCCAGCACATTTTGGGTGACCAGGGCCTACAGCTCTTCATGCTCTCTCTCTGAAGATTGTCAGTGTGGGTACTCTTGCTTGGCTTTTAAAAAATCCATAGGCAGCATGAACTTGGCCAGTGTACCAGCCCCTTAGGAATACTAAATGTACCCCATTTCATTTATAGGAAAGAAGCAAATTAAGACAGAGCACTTTTGTGTAAACCATAAACTGCATTTAACAAGGCAGGAGGCTTGGGAATCCATGCTCAGGCTGCTTGTTTTTCCTGGCACCTTGTTAAACATGGTTGAAAGTTTGCATGCTGGGGAGCAGCCACTTTCCCTTTGTTCCTGAGAATGGCTCTAACTGACCTGGCAGACCTGGGTGGATGGGCTGCAGTCCTAGATTCGGGGAATGGAAGGGAACAGGGAGCTCGGTGGGCCTCAACGACCACCTCCAAGCAGTGCCCACCTCCGCCGGGCCCAATGGTTAGGACATGAGTCCTCCTGTTTGCAAGCCCTCCAAAGAGCAGGGCGACCTCAGACACTATTATCAAAGCCACTCTTTCTACGTCTAAATTAAATCCTTCATCCTGCAGTTTAGTGCATCTCCTTTTGTTCTGCCCTGAATAAGGATGGAGAACAGCTGGTCAGCATTCCCTGTAGGATAATTCTTCAGGCACTTGAAAGCTCTTATTAAGTTCCCTCGGAGTCTCCTCTCCGGACAAATACTCAAGCTTTCTCCCACTTGTTCTCTCCACTCACCTTTCTCTTTCTGGCTTCAGGTCCTTCTCCAGCTGCTTGCTTCCTGAAGCCACCGGGAAACCTAACTGCAAGTTTTCCTCACGGTATTGTTACAGGGGGAGGATTTTGTTTCTCTTTCAGTAATCATTTTCTGGTGGACTTAGGCTTTAATTATCTTAGCTTTTCATTCACTGGCTTGAATTAACTGAAAAAATTCCCTGACTCAAGGTCTATGTATTCTAGGTCTATGGCGATATTGCTAATAAAATAATGAGCGTGTTTATGCATATAGGTATGGTTTCTCTCTGCTTTTTATTCATATGTACCTAAATATTATGTAATATATAATATGTACTTCCATTTTAAATGTGGCTTCAAGTCACATTTCTTTCTAAATTAGGCATGAGTTATTAGTGTGTGTGTGTGAAAGAGAGAGAATGAATGTGTGTATGTGTACTAATTCTGAGTAATTTATAATTGCTGCCCAGAATTTAATGGTTAGAAGGATTCTGAGACTCAGGGTAGTTAGGGAACAATAATGCTGAAATGAATGTTTTGTAGCAGTAACTGTGGGTGAGAATAGGTGTGGTGGCATTATGGCCAAATTGTATGATGCCTGAATAAATGGTTGAAAAGGTAAAGTAATAAATAATTGTATTTTACCTTTTATTGATCTACAAGGGGGAGCATTATTAATTAGTTTCTCACTTACTCTGATCCACTATAGCCCAGTACATGTTGGTGCCTCCCTCACCACATCCCCCATATTCTGATGGCTCACCATTTCCATTTTCCCATCACATCCTAGGAATTTATGAACCCACCCATGGCTTACTCCTACCGTCTGATGAATGTATGCTTGCCTCTTTGCCACCACTTGGCCATTCTGCCAATATCCTAGCGCAGTGGTCAGCAAACTGCAACTTGTGAGCCACATGCGGCTCTTTGGCCCCTTGAGTGGGGCTCTTCCACAAAATACCGACTTCTGCGCATGGGCCACGAAGTTTCAATCGCACTGTACATGCGCACCCACACCTGGTATTTTGTGGAAGAGCCACACTCAAGGGGCCAAAGAGCCGCATGTGGCTCGCGAGCCACAGTTTGCCGACCACTGTCCTAGGGGGATACTTTATCCATGGCAGCCCCTTGCTCCAGAAGAGCCTGTGGCTTAGCACTGCTTAATGTAACCGATCTAAATGCTTCTTCCTTTCTGCTGACTTCTGGGGCTCTTCCAAAGTGGGTACCATTCAGTAGACTTATTTTCAGTTCCTACCACGTCCCAGTAACCCTTTGTTTCAGAATTTTAAAATGCATTTTTCACATTGAAGTATTTTTACCACCTCACCTAGAATCTGCTCCTCTCTTCCCAGCCATCTAAATCTTACCCATTGTGTGAGACCTATCATCCGTGAAGCTTTTCTAAATGTAGATTTCCGGTCTTTACTGATGGTTCCTTTCTCTAACCTCCTAGTGCAATTATATTCTGTCACTTAGCCCAATTATATATAGTTTGTGTGCTTTGCTAATTGTTCTGCGTGAACCACTGGTCTTCACTCTTCAGTTAGACTCTAATTTCCTTTGGAGAAAGGCCATACTTCCCCTTTTATCTATTTGTTCTAGCCTCCTTCTTTCAACCTGCCCCATAGCAGTGCTACGCTCAGAAATAATACTCTAAAAGTACCTATTATATGACCTTCCAAATAACCAGTCTGACTGCTTTTCATAATGATTAGTTAGATTAAAAAAATAATTTGACCCGTCTTTATAGGTTTGGATAGATAGATTAATATTTCAGAAGGTATAGTTACCAGTGACATTAGTAAAGAAAAATGTATTTGGGGATCACACATCGTTAATAAATGATTCTCTTTGGGGGAAGAATAAAAGTGGTTTCTTTTTGACAGAGCTTAAAGTGTTATTAATTACACAGATGCTAACATGGTATTGAGGAATAGCATAGGAAGGCATTGAAATGCAATTTCTCACCTGGCTTGCATAAAGGTGATGAGATGTTCAACATAAGATTTTTCTGCTCTGGCACAGTGAACATATTAAAAAGTGCAGGCAAAATCCAAAAGCGAAAAAAAATTCGTAATTCATCATTAGTAAATAATATTCACTACTGTAGTCAACAAAATTAGAAAGGAACCTGTTGCCTGTGGTGGGTGTCTGATGATTTTGTAGGGTACACTTCGGTCAAAGAAGGTTCTAGAAACCCAGGAAAGATACCAGAGGACCTCAGCCTGGGTATCATTCTGTTCCCCATGGGACGGTAGAGCTACCCTAAAGTGACCCGAGAGGCAAAGCAAACCTGCCATAGAATGGCATTTCTGAACCACAGCGTAGTGGCTTAATTGATTGATACTTTATTCTTTTCAAAAGACAGCTGAATGTCAAAGGTCTTTTTTGTGTAGTACTAGGAAACTGGTTGTCAAACAACCTCTACTCATTCAATAATTTATCCCATTTTGTAAAAGAAAGGCAGCTGACATGCAGTAAATCTACTCCATATTCAAATTACTACATTGAACAATAATAAGGAGAATGAAAAATCTAGACCATTATATAAAATTAAACATATATGAAACTGTGTTTTTTTTTTCCAAATGATCACCAAAGGCTATAGTTTAAAGGCAGCACTGAAGCCCTGAGTGGAATAAAAATGCAGAACAGTAGTTTGCAAATGGCAGTGGAATTATTTATTCTATTTTTTCTATACATAAGGAATTGAGCTAAATGAACAATGTTTAAGCATGTCAGAATTTCATCAATTTTGCATGAGCATTCTCAAATATCCTGGTGGGGGTAATTGCTTGCAAATACATTTAAACTAATGATATGTTATATCCTTACTTGATATAAAACTATTAAAAGATACGTTATTGCATTTGACAATGCCATGCAGCTGGGTCAGATCTTAATGACAGATTTCTGCATTTGTGAATTAAGATACACTCTGCTGGAAGCAAATATTTTGTAAAAATAAAAGCTATATACTAGGTAAGTTTGATCATGTATCTAAAATTCTACTTCTTGGGAGCTATAGGGGTTGTGAGAGGAGAAGAGTTTGTCCCTTTCCTAAAATTGGGAAAGGAATTCAGAACTATAATCGAATTCTCCTCATACCCCATTCCCCTCAGCAGGAGTGAACAGAACTTGTAAAACCTACTATGTGGTTTTAAAGGTCCACTTAGAGTGTGGTTTTGCATCCCTTGCAAGCTATAGTGACTGACATGCCTCAAACCAATTAAGGAAAAGTGGCCCTTTCCTCCCACGACAAAGGCATGTTTATTTCTTAAGGGGAATTAAACGGCTGAAATGAAACATTGGATGGGAAAAATAATTCAAAGAAAAAAGAAAAGAAAAAGGCACTTGCACAAATAGTGTTACTAAAAGGAAAGTGTGGTGATTTGCTGCGAGGATTCTTTGGTCCTTCACTTTCAGGGGATACAGACTTTTAAAATATTTTAGTCTATTTTCTCTTTTGCCTGAGGTCAGTATACTGAGGGTCCAGTTTTTATCAGCTTGGGTTTTATTTGCCTAGATCTCACCTTAGGCTCTGTGATCAAAACCCCGGTGTGATTTCCCTTCTTGACAGTGGGCTAAAATGCATATTAATTTGTCTCCAGTGCCGGGATTTGTGACTCGGTGATAGACTGTGAGGCAGGCATTAATGCTCATACGTGATTACGGAACTTGGGGAGCTAGCTTGGCGTCCCACTGGAAGTCAGATGATGTTATGATTACAAGGGAAGTATTGATATACTTCCCTAATTGTTTCTTAGGACTTTGAGTTCTATTTATGATGTCATTACAAAGCTATGCATTATCTGCATAATCGCCAAGGAAAAGACTCTCAGGAAGGAAAATGCATCCCACTGAGATAATGCCGCGAGCTACTGCTATACAAACCGGGGCATATGTATGGTGTTGAAATAATAAGACAGCATGGAATCATGATGAATTCTTGTTCCCATCATGACAGAACGCTTTCCTGAAATTATCACTATTACTGGCTTAATTGATCCAAGCTCAGTGAAAGGATTTTCAGCAAATGGATGGCTTTGGGATGCAATCCCTACTCCACAGTACGATTTCTGGCAGTATCAGCCTAAGAAAGGCCAGTTACTCTGTGACTGCTCTGCACAGAATGCATACTGCATGTCCAGAAGTGTGTGTGTGTGTGTGGGGGGGGGGGGCGTGGTGCACGCATGTGTGTATAAGATACACAGGAACACACAATTTGCTTGATAGCTTGCGGTGGAAAAATAAAAGGTAAGATAAACTTGCCTCTGAGATAAGAGGAAGATAATTTTTCCCAGTGAACAGACTTCATGGAGTGAAAAAATTACACATTATTGTCGCGCGGTGTTATATATAGGAAGCTCTCGCCTGGACGCGGCAGCCTAGCAGGGCGAGATCTTTTATATGGCAAAGAGCAGGACAATATACCTTTACTGCAGGGTTTGCAGTTACATGGTAATTCTGATACATATCCTCACCCTCTCCTTAAAAGGCATGTATGCTCTGATTTTCAACACCATTGAAGATTATTACAACTTCACTTCCTAATATATTGTAAATTTTCGTATAAAGCCCCCATTCCTTGGCTCCTAAGAACAATCTCAGGGAAAGAGTGCCCTATACTTCTTACTCTCTCAGTAATGTGAAAGGAGACCTAATGAAGCTCTTTATGCAAATGTCCCCGTTATCAGGTAAAATCTTCACATAGAAAAATCTGTCACATGTTGTAAAATTTCTTTATGTTATCAAATGCTAATGATGACTCAGAACACAGCCCACAGAGGATCTTTGAAATCCTTCATAAAAACTGTATTTCCACCCCAATATCAGAGGCCTCGGAAATTCCACCACTCTGAAGACGCGGGTTTGTAATTAGCATGGCGCAGGCTTCTCTGCCCTCTGAAACCATAATGTTAATTACAAAAATTACACTGTGTTTAAAAGTGCAATTAAGAGACTCCACCGCACAAAGGGAATCTTGGAACCTCTTTTCACACTTTGAAGCCAGGTCATAATGTAGCCCATAAAAAGGAGGCCAAGGCTCATTCCCTTTTAAAGGCCTGAGAAGATCAGAGCGGCGATGTCTGCGAGAATCAGTTCTACTGAGCGCGGCGGCAGCACTCTTAATGAAGTGTTCTACCTGGAGCAAGGGAGGAAGCAAAAGGAGAAAATTAGCTGGAAAATGATGGCCGTTCTACACCCAGCTTGGCTATTGCCAACATCAACGCCCAGCTTGGGTCTACTTAGGGCCATTTCTGGAGTCATTTGCTTGGTCCCGGTATCTGCCTGGCTCCCATAGTGAGACACATGTATTTGTAAGTAAAACTCTAAGATGGAGTTTTGGGGATTCAGACCTATTTTTGTACTTCATCCAGAACGGAACACGGTAAGGTCTATTTGAACAAAAATTATACTGGGAAATCAGTCCCCCTTCCTGCCGCTTCTTGGAGGAAATAAGGAGAGGAAGTATAGAATTAAGCTGAGCACTTTCCTTGGTGATTTCATGGTAGGACTCAAGCTACCTTGTTGGTGGTGAAGAGTGTTAATGGTTATTGCAAAGCAGGCAGGATAAACTGGTGGGTGAAACATCGGGGTAGGAAACAGGAGTGTTGAATCAGAGCCTCCGGTCTGCAGCCGTGTGACATTTAGTCGCATTTAACTTCTCAAAGCCTCAGTTTCCCCATCAGGAGAGTGGGAATAATGTAGATCTTGAGGAAGAGCAAGATAGAATTATCTGGAATAAATTAGAAGCAAAAATACTCAGCAGTCCGTAAAGAGGCAAAAGCATATACAAATAAACAATACTTGAGATATGCCTTTCATGAACATGAGAATTTTGGTTAACTCTTGAGGAAGTTCTTTCTCTCACCCTGCATTATATCTGAAATCCCTCTTCCCAATTCATATGTGGAAGTCCTAGCCCCCAGACCCTCAGCATGTACCTTACTTGGGAACAGGGTAACTGTATAAGTGATTAGTTAAGATGTCATGTGTGTGTGGGGGGGGACTCTAATCCAATGTGACTGGTACCTTATAAAAAGGAGGAATGTGGGCACAAAGACAGATGTGCATAGAGGAACGACCACGTGAAGAGACTGGAGGGAGGCTGCCACTACAAGCCAAGGAAAGAGGCCGGAGCAGATTCTCGCTCACAGCTCAGACAGAACCAGCCCTGCCAACACCTGATCTCAGACTTCCGGCCTGCAGCTCTGTGCGAAACAATCCATTTATGTTGTTTAAGCCACCCAGTTTGTGGCACTTTGTTAGAGCAGCTCTAGGAAACCAGGATGCCCTGGAATTAAATGTCTTCCTTAGGGTTATGTTTTTCTGAAAACTTTTAGATACCTTAGCTGTCTTTCAGACAAGTATACCTGAGATCCCATAGCCCCTATGTCTTCCCTCCTCCACTCACAGTTTATTTTTACGCCGCTCTTCTCCAGTCTTGGGCCTTCTCATACACTGTGCACTCCAGAACCTTACCCTGATTCCCTTTTCCTTTTCTTAGGGAATCACTGCTATCTAAGGCTCTCTACCAGGACATGAGTCGAGGAGTAGCATTCAGCCCTGCTTCCGTGAGGCAGCAAAATACCTGCCCCAAAGTTATTTATCTCCCCCAAATTTTGCCCAAAGAGCAATAAAATATAGAGAATGAGGACATTAATATTAGCTAGAGATTTTGTTAAAGGAGTTGTGGAATGGAGCCAGAAGTTAGAAAGTTAGAGAGAGGTTGTTCTCTAACGAGAAGGTGCCAGAAAACTGACGGGCTGAGGCAGGCAGTTCAGTGTGGGGGGTCTGGAGATCATACCGCAGAGGGACATTTTCACGTCCTGTTAGCTGATCATGAGAGGAATGGCCCTGTCCTGGGGGCTCAGTCAATAGTGATAGTTGCTCTAACAGTGGTTCTCAACCTGTGGGTCGCGACCCCTTTGGTGGTCGAACGACCCTTTCACAGGGGCCGCCTAAGACCATCCTGCATATCAGATATTTACATTATGAATCATAACAGTAGCAACATTACAGTTATGAAGTAGCAACGAAAATAATTTTATGGTTGGGTCACAACATAAGGAACTGTATTTAAAGGGCCAGAAGGTTGAGAACTACTGCGAGTCTAGAAAGAAATGTTTATGTGGCAGATAAAATGACTTTTGACACTCAGGAAGGCATTTTTTACCACTTTTTTATGCTGCCAATTCTCTCTCTCTCTCCATCTTTCTGACATACATAAACACACACACACACACACACACATACACACACACATACGCTAAATCCTAAATGAAGAATTTCACATCTTTTTTTGCTGTAGATTTGCAAAATCTGCAGAAATGCATTTCTCAGGTTCTAGAACATTCAGATAAGTTGCTGCCCAAGTAATGTCCATTAGAGGGAATTTTGATTCTCTGTCCCCTGAAGACCCAGGATGGGTTAACCACACCGTTTTGTACTCATGAGCCCCTATGTGGTCTCTGAGCTGGTGCACTTTGCTTAATCCTTCCTTCCATTTACAAATAAGTTTCATGTGAAGGCTAATGTGAAAACTCCCAACACTGCTCAATAAATCACCAACCTGACCTTTTGTAGAAACTCTGAAGGTTGGTGGTGAAACCGATTTAAAGATGGGAGGGAATTCCTAGTCCTCCCTCTCCCCCCCCCCCCCCCCAAATGCCCTGCACAGTGTGCTGCCCATTGGGCAGGGCCATTTGGCCTCTGTGTCTGGAAAAATTCACTTCCTCCTCCTTCATCTTCTACCTGCCCGACTCGTTACAGAACCAGACAGTTTACATATGTGATCCTTCCTATTTAGAAAATTAATGGTGTTTTCTGGCTCCAAATCACAGCTTGTGGTGCTCTGCGGGCGATGAAAAACTTGGCCAGCTTCAGCAGCAAGGCAGCCATTAGAAAATTAACCCTTGGTGACCAGGGAGCAAAGGTAGGCGCGCGGGGTCCCGGCGACGTGGCCGGCTGCAGCTTTCAGGTGTCGGTACATATGTCAGCCGTGTAGGAACAGCACACACGGGGCCCCCTGAGAGCTCCTAGCTAGCATGTTTGTGGTTGGCCACTGTGGAGAGGGCACGGACATAGCACTTGGCAGCCAGTGCGACCAATATGCCACGCTTTTCATTAGAGCTCGGGAGAAAGCCCAGGGCCCAGCTTTGGAATCCCAGCCATCGCTGCTGCCTTGGCTCCACCTGATTAAAGGATGCGCCACTCGCTGCCAGCCCTGTGCTCCTCCATTGCACATGGCTTTGCCCGGGTCCCTTTGCTTCCTCCCGGAAAAGGCTGGTCTCAGAGACACTGAGTCATAACAGTCAGGGGAGGAGAAAACTTTAAAGTGATTAATTGCACATTAAATTAAGTCACCCTGCTTGCTTGCTTTTAGGGTTTTTTATTTGTTTTGTGCATGGGAGCCCGAAGGGACTATTTTCTGGCGCAGTTTTGAAACTGCCCTGAGTGTGTGTGTGTGTGTGTGTACAGTTGCCAGAGTCAGTGTATGGGCCTAGGAAGTGCCGGGTCTTTCTTTGGGAATTTGGTTTCTTGAGGGTAGTATCCCTTGGGCCATTGTTATAGCTTTCTCTTTTCACAGTCAAGACTGAGCCCTTGTGTTTGGAAGGTTCAACTTTGTTCCTAGATGGATCCCTGATGAATATAAATTCATTTTTCTGGCCCTGCCCCCGTAGAACGAGAGTCCGTGGCCTCCCCGGATCAAATGCATTGAGGCATGCTTCTCTCTATTTATTTCTTAAACAGATGAGATGCCAGGGCTCTAGATTCCGAGCAGTCGTGGATCCCTGCGCCTACCACTCAGGGAGAAAAGGCAGCCTGTGGTGTAGCGCACGGGCCATGGGAGCCTCCGGGCCTTGGAAGCCCACCACTGCACACCTATCCTGCAGTCCGGAGGTTGATTTTGTTTTTAGGTTCCCGGTACAGGAAAACACAGCTGCTTATTTCACTGCTTCTGAATGCTGTGCTCCGTGGCATTCAGTGAAATCAGGCTATATTCATCTCTAACATTGTGTAACACCAGCTTTCACACAAACAGGGGTAAATAACAGTGGCACATTAATTACTCCTTTCTAGTTTACTCTGACAAAAATGGACTCAAATGAAGACTAATATAATTATAGATGATGCATTTTCAATTAGCCTTTGTTAATACTATTAATAAGATTAATAATATATACTAAAAATGTCAATACGCTTATCTAAATAAATTTTTTAAACCACCCTTTCAAGTCCCAGCATCAAACATTAAGGCACAGCATCTTAATTACATGTGCTCATCCACAAAGTTAAATGGAGAACATCCCTCAAGTGAGGCAGAGACAGACAGAGGCGAGCCCCAAGGCTGCCTCCGCCTTCACCTTTCCCAGCCCCATTTGGCTCTTCCGTAAACCATCAGCATTTGTGGAGAGACCTTCTTCAAACCAGCACAGGGCTCTGCAAAGTTCTTACACAGGGAGGGCTGAGCACGGAGCGGCTTGCTCTCTAATGTGCACACACATGTAAATTACCCCTTTCTGAACTGAATGATAAAGTGTGGGTTTTGCCTTTATATAATTTTAATAATATACAGCACAACTGTGACTGGTGTTAATGTATAGAATTAATTGTCCCAGGGAGATGCTTCTTCCAAAAAAGCAATAATGGCTGGATTCTCCTTGAGAATGTGAAAACCCTCTGGTATACTAATAAAATGAAAAAGGTTCACAAAATAATATCCTAAATAATTGGGTTCCTGGTACCCAAGACCCCATGTAGTTTCTCTTAAGTGGCCTGAAAAAAATTGTGATTATTCCTTTGGACCTAATAAAACATAATTGAAAAAATATCAGTGAGGATAAGAGAGAGAGAGAGAGATCCATGTCCCCTTAAGATTTGTAAAGGTGAAATTCTTAACACTTTTTGATTATTAAGGAGGAACAATTTTTTGCAAGTACATACTGGTGTTTATTTGGCTGAAAACATATGGGTAACCAGCTCAGTTCCGCCTGCCCCCGCCCTCCCACTGTGTGTGTGCAGGTGTGTGTGTGTGTGTGTGTGTGTGTGTGTGTGTGTGATATGTGATCATTAAAACTTTTCAACAGCTCCAGTTTGTAAATCTATGGGCCCTTTCCTCCCCAGAAACTGAAAAACTGAATACTTCTACTGTGCTGTATTCATAAACAAATTAGTGTTCTTTGAATAGAGTGTGAGTGTGAGTGTGTGTGTGTGTGTGTGTGTGTGTAGGGAGTGGGGTTGGGAGCACAACACTGTTCTCCTGCATGGATGTTTTCATCCCAGTAGCATTTCTCCTTTTCCCTTCAGACATACAGGCTTCCTCAGACTGAAAACCTTTCCCTTTATTCTTTTTTCTACTTCTCTATACCTGTTTATTCACTTGTTCTTAAGCTATAATAACCAGGACAAAACAGTGGCTAGAAATGAACAGAATTTTCCACGCAGAAAGAGGAGCTCTCCAGAGAGTTGGGGACCTGGCGGGAGACAGGGAAATGCAGAGGGGACTCAAGACAGAGCCGGGGATGCTGGAGCGACAGAATGCTGAAGATAGTTGTCCCAGCTACGAGATAAAAGCTACATTACATGAAATTAATGGAGGCTGTCTGCAACATACATGAATCACTGTTTCAACACTAAGAAACCAGCACAAAAGAATAAAGAAATCTGAGTACTAACTACATCTTCAAAGGTCTCCTATTTACCCAGCTATACTGGGTACTGACACAAGTGGAGGGAAATATAAGAAAAAAGCACTGCTGTGATCGAATGAATGCGACCATATGAGCTATATTGGAGCCGTATGCATCCTATTTAGCTGATATCAAACACAGTTTAATGAAAGTTAAATAGTTTCTGAGGAGTGCATGAGCTGGAACAGATTAGATTCCACCGAGGGGTCTCTCAGCATATTGTTGCTCACATGTATTCCCTGCTCAGGGCTGCTACAATTCCAGCACTCCATTAGCAATACACAAAAGACTTATGCAGATAGCGGGCATAAGCTCCCACCGCCATGTTGGGAAATAAAAACACACACACACACACAGACAGACACATGCACACACGGATGAAGGTTTTGTTCAATGTGTTCATCTCAAAATAGATCTCTGTAATTCAAAACCGATAAGCACATTTGTAGGGGGAAGGAAGTAGCTGCCTATATTTTTAAATAGAGAAATATGTAAACTGCCTCAAATAGAAGATATTGCATCTGGCATAGGATGAGAGTTTGATCTTTCAGAGGACAATGACATGGGTGAATGTAACGCCCTTTTGACCCGTAAGTTACATCTGGGCTAAAGGCAGGGTCGCTTCCCTGTTACCACCCCGTGAGTTTACAGGGGTGCACGCTTGCTTCTGCAAATCCTCACGTACACAGTCCTCCAGCAACACCTCATTTTTAACATGTACAATCCTTTCCAGAAATTCTGCTGAACAGCCTGTCCATCTATTCACATGGTTGTCGCAAAAACTGACATGAATTGCAATTAATAATTTCATTACTTGGCAAAGATTTTTTTAACTTCCCCACAATTAAATTGTCTGTGTGCTTTTTTTCCCCTTCCTTCTGTCCAAGCATCCCCTGCTCTGTCTTTATTGAGCTGACTTTTGATGGACAGTGACAGTGGTGTTTTAATTTAAATAAACGGGAGAGATCTTTCACGTTGGTCTTTCTATAGAAGTGACTGGAACAGTTGAATAGAATGTCATCATTTGCTCCTTTCACATGAACAGTGAAAGAAGTCACTTCCAACCTTAGCTGTGGTCACTTACAGAATTGCAGTCCAATTTCATCCCTCAACGTCTAGCATTTCCCTGTGCGTGGCTGGTGATAAAAGATAAATGAGATATACTCCCTGTATTTAAAGAGCTCACAGTCTAGAGTTTCTGAACTGTGGGGTGATTTTGACCCCAACCCTCGGGGACATTTGGCAATATCTGGAGACATGTGTCTTAGTTGGGGGTGTTACTGGCATCAAGTGGGTGGAGTCCAGGGATGCTGTTAAACACCCCACAGTGTCCAGGGCAGCTCCACAGCACAAACTTGTTCAGTCTAAAATGTCAGTAGCACGGAGATCTAAAGAGATGCTTATTCCCTAGGAAGAAGCAAAGTGAAACTCCCAGTAAGCATTGCGCCCGTAGTATATCTCCCCTTGCTCCTATTCCCAGCGAAGTCTGAGCACTTTGGTGTGCTGTCACCTGGTGGCACCCAGGGGCTGAATGAGGCTCCTGTAGCATTTTACATTTTAACTCTGGGAGTAAACTCTTAACTTTTTTGCAGTCAGGGACAATGCTTTGGAAACCTTTTTTAATTTCTTAACTGCCTGATGTTAGGGGTAAGGGCTCTTCTATAAATTCTGCCAAGAAAAAGGAAACAGAAAATATCATGCAGCTGTCCTATATTTCTTTTCTCATCTATGAGCACACTTTTCTATTAATATTATTCTTTCCCTTTTAGAAGGGATGGGATTTTTCCCAGCCATCTCTTCTATGTCCCCTTATTATTATTTCTAGGGATACAAATGGCCCCACATGATGGAGCTGAGTGTCCATTTAGGGTAGCCTATCAGATGCACTAAGATAATTGCCTCTATTTCTTCACCTCTGTGCCTGGGTGTAATAACTTCATTAAAAAGTGGAGTAGGTGTTAAAATTGTCACCAGCTCTCTGTTCTGGTCAAGGAGGATTTCCCCACATTAATCCTGTTGTCCTAGTCACCACATTACATCATCACAGTCCCTGTGACATCATGTCAGAAGTGCTGCACACGTTGAAAGTTGACTCCATCTGGTGGTGAAAGAATGGGGAGGGGGTGGCTGTCCTGTTTGGCAACATCAACTAGCCTAGAATCTCTGTAAAAATATTGATGGATCTTTTCTTCACTTCCTCTTAGATTTGTGCTCTTCAGATAATTGGGACTGTAACATCACTGTGGCTAGAAGCTGAAGCATAATTTATAATGAACTGATAGCAAAGTTTATCTACTATGACTAATAATCATAATGTAGTAACGGTAATGTCAGTCATAATAAGAAGGAACTAATTAGAGTAGAAAACAGTATCTTCCCTTAAGAAACCTTACCTAGCTGAGAAAATAAGATATGTAGATGGCACAACGTGCACTAATTCATTTAGCACAAGTAACAGCACTTGCATGGGATGATGGATTGACCCAGGAAATAATTCACATGGAAACTAATTGATGGAGGGTAACTCTCATACCACCTTAACCTGTGGCATGAGACGCTTTACAACGGCACTGGGATGCTGCTGCTGCGCGAAGTAGCCCAAAGCAATTATTTCCTAGAAAACGACTTCTTACACGTTCCTAGATGTAAGTATCAGCTGGCCAGAGTGTCGAGTGAAGAGGGGAGGCTGGCTGCAGTGGTGATTGCAAAGGCATATTTTTGATAAATAACATCGTCGACTAAATGAAACTACATTCCTGCCAATTGGCAAGGTTTGGGGAGTATTTTGGAGGGACTGATTACAGTGTAGTGTTAGGATTTTAAGAATCTTGCGACAGTTTCTCTTTAACCTGCAGGTGGCATTAGTAGTAAAAATGTATTTTCTATCACTCTTGAAAAAATATTCAGCAATGAAGTGAGGGAAACAGTAAAGGGCTTCACAGCATGACTCAATTAGAGGAGCAAGCCCGATTCATTGCAGATGGCTTTTTGCTATGTTTAATAATCCAGGGAACTCAATGATCCAAATCCAGAAATAGTAAACTACAATTCTTATAGGAATTGAAAAATCTGGGGAACTTTTTTCTTTCTCTTGAGTTTGGAATAGAATACAGGCATATGTTTATAGGCACACGCGTGCGCGTGCGCACACACACACACATAGGTCTTTGTGATTCTATTTCCATGTGGGAGGCCAAGATTCTGAGCACTGGGAGCAAACTTGCTTTTTTACTTACAGAGCAAGAATGGAAACTCAATAAAGTGTGATCAAAACTCTCTTTCTGAAACCAATCCTCTCAGATTCTCTCATTGACAGTGGCCTTATGTCTAGCCCAGAGAAACTGCATTGCTAGCATAGCAGTTCCTATGGCTGCAATACGTATTCTTTACTTCTTTATGGTGCAATAGCATCTTACTAACTGCGCTGGCCAAGCAAACCCTTGGACATGATGAAATACCTGGAACTGAGTCAATTTAGTGGTCTTCCCTCCCAACCTCTCCAGATAACTGCCCATCACTGAGCTACCTATACCTGGGAATGAGAATGGAAAGCTAAGACCATATTCCTTTAGAAACCCCAAGGCATCAAAGAGATTACAAACGCAGGAAGACAGAGAGAGCAGGTGTAAAACCTGTTGGGGTTAGAGTCTGTGATCTTACTTAGTATTAGATAGAGCAGGATAGCTATGGGGGAGTATATATTAAATAGGGTGTCCCAGCATAGAGCATGCACTCAGTCCCTAAGCATCCTTCAACGAAATGATGGCCTTCTAGCAGGAAGAGGTTGCAAAGAAATGACAAGCACTAACTGGAGTTCTTGTAAACACACAACTCAGACTGGTGGATAAAGATTCTTCAAGAAAGGCCACTAACTACTAACCAGGAAATTTAGGGGTTGCTCTAAACTGAGTCTTTTCTCCTCTAATGTTTCTCGACTTTAAATGCTTGATTGTTCATGTCTCTGCTTCCCTTCCAATGGACATTTGACTACTTTGTTGATTTCAAACAGTCCTGATCAATATACCAGAAGCAGATCTCTAACCATGGGATCTATTTTTCAAAGTTCTCTTTAGATAAACTGATATAAGAGCCATAATCTTATCAACATTTAGCACTAATATAATGTGAAGCAGTATATCAATAAGCCAGTCAAATCATCAACTTTTATCGAGTCTGCAAGTTAAATATAAATTTCCCCTTTCCTCATTAGCCTCTGTCTAGCATTACTATTTCTCCTGCTCTAGTATGTACTTAGTCGCTCTGCCTCCCAAGAAGCACAGCCCCTCATACCACTAGTATGGGTGCTAGTTTCTACTGGTGGGTGTCACTGCCTTCATCTGTCCCTGCAGCCTGAGCCTTGACTGGATACTGCTGTGCCTTTGAGCTCTGTTGTTCCTTGCAGTGGGTGAGACCCTGACACCCAGAGATCCCCCTGGCTGTGCAGCGCATCTGTGGGGAAGTGGCAAACATGAACCTTCCTCTCCATTGCTTTTATCCGCTATCAGAGGGGATTCAAGTGGTGTTATCTATCTTTGCCCAAAGACAGAGCGTATTTAGCAACAGGGTAGTCATTTATACCCTCTGAGCTCTCCACGGAACTGAGAGACAAGTGTCATGGAGGCTGACTGGGACACAGAGCCACCATACCTATGGCAGAAACAACTCAGTCCCAGGCTTACTGTATGTCAGAACCTGTGCTCCCCAATATTATGACACTATGCTCAGCTCAGACTTCATACACTCAGAGTAGTTGTATTCCTGTGCCCATTGTTCTTCCTTTCCACTGGGTCTTGCTGGGAACATGGGCACCCTGATTTCTTCTGTCTTGTCTTCTTAACTCTAGATCTTGGACATTTTAATAGAGATCCACTCATCTTTTTATTCAGATTAAAATATTATCTGAGCTAAAATTAGGACATGTTGTCCAATAATTTACTTTTCTTTCTGTTAGGGTTGCCAAAGGAGGAATGCATGAGGCTAAAGTGATAAGGGATTCTAAATTTATTAGGTCATCTGGATACCAGGTGGGCTGGACCCCCAAATGGCGCCAGCACCCAGTGATGGGGAGACAGAGGTTTGAAAGGACTCTAGGCAGGCTTTATCTGGGTGGAGAATTCTCTGGGCAGGTCCAGATCCTAGGAAGATCCAGAGGGGAAGGATAATGGTCTTAGCAAGTGGAATGTGGTTTAAACGAAAGGGAATGTCTATTGTGAAGTGGCCTAAAGATCAGTTCCCAGGGGAGGGGGTGTTGATTCAATTATTTGATGAGATTAACACTTTCTTTCTAATTTGGAAAGTTATTTGAAAAGACTTACATGGTACTATGGACTGAATATTGTGCTCCCCCAACCCCAATCCATTTGTTGAAACCCTAATCCCTAAAATAATATTTGAAGATGGGCCTTGGGAGATAATTAGGTCATGAGGGCGGAGCCTTCATGGTGGGATTAGTGACCTTGTAAAAGGAGATCTGAGAGAGCTTGCTTCCTCTTTTTCTCAGTCCTGTGAAGACACAGCAAGAAGATGACCATCTGCCAAACAGGAAGAATGTCCTCACCAGAACCTAACCATGCTGACACCCTGATCTCAGACTTCTCAGCCTTCAGAACTGTGGGAAACAACTTTCTGTTGTGTAAGCCGCCTAGACACATGTTATAAAATGTTCCACAACATTTTATACTTAACAGATAACTTAAAAAATCACATGAAACCAAGAAGGTCTTAGAAAATCCGGACATGTGGTTGCCTCAGCTTCAGTGTAAGCAATAGTAATGATCTTCAGCAACTGAGAAAACACTGTACTTGGTCACCTCTGCTTAGAGTTCTCTTAATCACTTCATTCTGCCAGGGTTTCAGCTTCTGTATATTATAGAATATATGTGGGATCTGTATGGCAATTTATGAGAACCTACAATGTATGTTATATAATGATAATCTCTCTCTTGACTGTGATTTCTGTTCCTGGCCTGCCACCGGAATGGGCTAAGAATCTCAGGTTTCATTGACGCAACTGTTGTTTGTGCTTCAACTAGTTTGCATTTCAACAGGTTTGGAGATACATTATTTCACTTTCATCAAATTCTCTTTAAAGATCCTATATAGATAAGATTGAGCCTTGGTTTTATGATGACTCATATGCCTCCCACCTGTGACCATTTCTAAGCTGAGAATTACCACTCCTTACAAACTCACTAATATGTGTTTGATCTTTACTTTCCTTGGACTTGTTTCCATGTTTACTCTATAAATACACATCGGACTAGCTCCAGATTGTCCCCAAACCCTATGCTCCACAATTTCTCCAAGACACATGTACACACACACTTCTTCAAGTATATGCAGTTGAAAGGGTACTAACTTCCAGTTGTAAGATGAATAAGCCCTAAAGGTCTAATGAACAGCATGGTGATTGTAGTTAATACTAGAGGCCCGAAGCATGAAATTCGTGCAAGAGCAGGCCTCCCTTCCCCCAGCTGCCTGCACTGGCTTCCCTCTGGCACCCGGGACCCGGGACCTGGGCTTCCCTAGCAGCATCGGCTTCGTCTGGAAGGTCATCCAGTCTAATTAGCATATTACGCTTTTATTATTAAAGATTACTGTATCATATATATGAAAGATGCTAGTAGAGTAAATCTTAAATGTTCTCACCACAAAAAAGAAATGGGAATTATATGACATGCTAGAAATGTTAGCTAATGCTAGGGCCATAGTCATTTTGCAGTATATAAGTGCATCAAATTAATATGTTTTACACCTTAAATTTATACAATGTTATCTGTCAGTTATATCTCAATAGAGCTGTGAAAAACATATATACAATTGGATTCAATTATTCATTTTCATGTCCTATTCTATGCACAGTTCTGAAGAGAATTTATGATTACAAAACAATGGCACTTCAGAGTTTTGGAGCAAAGAGGTTAAACTCCTGGTGAAGGTTGGATATGGAAAGTGTGATAGGGTATGGGATATAGGAAATCTAGGGATTAAGTCCTGGCTTTATAATGCAACCACTTCCTGTTTCTACTTGGAACTCATCTTGAAAATAGGAACCATAATACTTGTTCTATATGTTTTATGTTGTTATCAGAGCAAATAAAACTAAGGAAATCCTATCTAATAAAAGAGAAACATGGTAATTGGCGTACGACCACTACCCTTCCGATTGGCTAATCAGCGAGATATGCAAATTAACTGCCAGCCAAGATGGCGGCTGGCAGCCAGGCAGCTTGAAACTAACATGAGGCTTGCTTGCTTCAGTGACGGAGGACTCCAACGTTCCCTGCCTGCCGCTGCAGGACTCTGAGCCGGCAGTTTGAAACATAGTTACAAAAATAGAAGCTAAACAAAACCCCAGAAACCAGCTTTCAGCTAGCTGGGATCTCAGACCTGGAGTTGATACAGAGTTTCGATTGTAGAACTTAAACAAACCAGATACCTGCTTTCAGGAGCGGAGGCATAAGAGCTGGAGCCTCAGAGCTAAAGCTGGCTCAGAATAAAAAAGAAAAAGAAAAAAAAAAGAAAAAAAAGGAGCAGTTGGGAGCTTCAGTCCCAGCCTGAAAACAGCCCTCAGCCCCTCACCCAGACTGGCCAGGCACCCCAGTGGGGACCCCCAACCTGAAGGGTGTGTGACCAGCTGCAAACAGCCATCATCCCCTCATCCAGGCTGGCCAGGCACCCCAGTGGGGACCCCCACCCTGATCCGGACACCCTTCAGGGCAAACCAGCCAGCCCCCACCCATGCACCAGGTCTCTATTCTATATAGTAAAAGGGTAATATGCCTCCCAGCACCAGGATCAGCAGAGCCAGGAGGTCTCCCTGCACCGGGATCAGCATGACAGGGGCAGCGCCCAAACCCCGTGATCGCCCTGTGGCTCTGTGTGTGACAGGGGGCGGGGCCACAACCTCCCTATCGACCCTGCTCTGTTCCTGACAGGGGAAGGCTCCCCAACCCCCTGATCAGCCCTGCTCTGTGCCTGATAGGGGGGAGCTCCCCAACCTCCTGATCGCCCTGCAGCTCTGTGTGTGACAGGGTGCGGTGCCCCAACCCCCCCACCCCATGGGCCCTGCCCTGAGTGTGAGAGTGGCGGTGCCCCAACCCCCTGATCGGCCCTGCTCTGTGGGTGATAGAGGGTGGCGCCCCAACCCCCCCCCCCCCACCCCATGGGCCCTGCTCTGTGTGTGATGGGGTAGAGCCATAACCTCCCCATCGGCCCTGCCCTGAGTGTGACAGTGGCGGCGCCCCAACCCCCTGATCGGCCCTGCTCTGTGCATGACAGGGGGGAGTTCCCCAACCCCCTGATGGGCCCTGCTCTGTGCGTGACAGGGGGGAGCTCCCCAACCCCCTGATGGGCCCTGCTCTGTGCGCGACAGGGGGTGGCGCTGCAACCTCCCCATCGACCCTGCCTTGAGTGTGACAGGGGGCGGTGCCCCAACCCCCCAATCGGCCCTACCCTGAGCATGACTGAGGGTGGCATCGCAACCTCCCGATCCACCCTGCTCTGTGCATGACAGGGGGCAGCGCCCCAATTCCCCAATCGGCCCTGCTCTGAGCCCGACCAGGGGCTGCACCTAGGGATTAGACCTGCCCTCTGCCACCCGGGAGCAGGCCTAAGCCAGCAGGTCGTTATCTCCCGAGGGGTCCCAGACTGCAAGAGGGCACAGGCCAGGCTGAGGGACCACCTCTTCCCCCCGAGTGCACAAATTTTTGTGCACCGGGCCTCTAGTATATTATAAAACATAAACTTGTGTTCCAGCGTTGTAGATGTATTGCTGCTTAAAACATCTAGATTACCTGCAGGATACTTGGCAATGCCCAGGAGTCCCACCAGTATGGACCTGGTTGCTGGTGGAAATAGAGTTCTTTCATGGAGTCATGAGAAAAACATTTTGGGACCCACACATAGGAGATTGAGGTATAGTGATAAGAATTGGAGCAAAAATAAAGGACTCCCCCTAGATGACCAGTGTCTCATCTATGACCAGATGGCTCAGCTTTGTTCCGCCGTGGAAGAAGTCCAGCCTCAGACCTCCCTTATTCTCACCAAGCCCAGAGTGACCAGGGCCCAGCAGAACTTCTCTGTGTCTCATTTCTGAAGCTTCCATAGTTCAACTGAGCCTCTATTCCCCTCCTGCTAGCTTAGTCTCTGTTCCTGACTGCACACTAGCTGCCCACTCTTGTGCCAGGCCCACGGGTCTGCTATGGAGAGGGAGCACTGGAACAAAGGAGCAAACGCACAGATGAATGCATGCTACCCAGAAGGGCCTTTGTGAAGCTTTGATTATATTACCTCTGGCTTGGGAAAGAGCAAGGTTTTTTTTTCAAACTAACCAATCTCTTTCCTAATCCTTCCGGGACTTGTGCTGGGTCCTCTCCCCATCCAATACCTTTCCTGGACCTCCCAGGGGTTCTGCCCCATCCACTCTGATTATTTTCCCAGATTAAACTCCGCCCCTTTGTGTCACCATTTGACTCCTACTGGGCATGCCCAGAGTTCTGCTTTATCATCTGGTTTCTACCCTGTATGCGCTCACCTCTCCCTGCACTCTCTTGGCTTCCACTGGGCCTGTGCCTAGCAAAGATATTTCCGCTGCTCTTTTTTTTTTTTTTCCTCTGCCAGTAATACTAGCTAATGATCAGTAGCCATTCTTTCTCCCTGCTTTGGGGATTAGGTTCCCTTGAGGGAGGATGGGGAGCCTGTAAATGCTGTGGTTTCCTAGCAAATCAGTGTCCAATTCAGCATCCTAGAGAATCAGGCTTAATGTCCAATTCCAGTTGCTCCCTTCCTTTACTAACTAGCTACTATGAAAACACCTATGGGTCACATATCTGTGGATTTGGACTTTATAAACACTGGTATGTTAGGTTGTGTCTCATCTTTTATGAAAATTCTCCTTCCTTCATTCATTTTACAGAGAAAATCAGAATATGTGAGAAGGGATGATGGTCTCAAATGCAAAGTGGGGCAAGCAGAGTGGGTGAAGCATAGGGAGATGCCGCTGTGGAAAGTGAGTAAAGGGGGAGCAGATATGGAACGTGCTTTGCACTCCCCAGCTGGAAGGTACAGTGAAAGGAGCGGAGAAATGAGGAGGAAGCTTTTTTCTTCTTCTTCTTCTTTTGAGTGATAGCCCCTTAAAGAAGGGAACACTGACCCAAGCAAGTCTCAGACAGTTTATAAAGGACTTTAAGACCCATTTGTTGTGACCAAGGTGTACATATTTCTAAATTTCTTCTTCTTTACAAACACATTTGTTCTAACCCTATTGCAACAGATCTGCATTCCTAGCCAATTTCCTTGAATTCTTAATTCCTGTTAACAACTCTGGCAATTAACCAATTACTCCTTCCACTGAAGGGCTCGGGGAGGAAGGGACCAGTGATTTATAGCAGCACAGCATCCTTGCTTGTTGAATTGAACTCAGTTGCTGGAGTACCTCATTTAGAGAATAGATGGGCAGGTAAGCAGCCAACAGGCTGAGGCCAACCAGACTAATACTGCCAGTAGGTGACAGTTGGAAATGCTGACTCTTGTGCTGTCTGTTTCTCACCTCCTCTCCCTGTACCCAGAACTCATGCGAACACCCGATGCCGCCTGTGTGGGTCAGCCAGCTAATCTGGTGCTGAGGGCTTTACAGAGGAGTGGAATCGCAGTGTGGAAGGAGCCTTGGAAGTGGTCTGGCCTCTAAGTGCAGGATGCTGTACTAGAATGCTCCAGTGAAAGGGCATTTTCAAATACTATCAGTAATGACTGTGGGAGGCAGCTCCTTCCACTGCTGGACAACACTGTTGGAAATTATCCCTGAAAATGAGCAAAACAGTTACTTTTCTGTAATTGTACTCAACACTGATCCTACTTTTGTCTTGTAAAGCAATCCAGAAAAATCCTGCTCTCTCTTGTAGACAATTCGCTTCTAAAACTTGAGAACAGCCTTTGTGTCTCCATCCTCTTTCTTTGCTGAAGTTCCTCTAATGCTTCTGGAACATGGTTTTGTTTTGTTTTTCATTTTTGTTTTTGTTTTTATCTCTTTCCAGAGCCTTCTAAAGACACCCTTTTATTTTTCAAGGCTCTTCTTAAATTGCACCACCAAAATTTTAATGTAATTGCCCATATTGCATTTTTTGTAAAGCCTGTTCCTGCTGTTTCAAATTCTCTTATTATCTTTAGTCCTAGGAATCCATAGATTCTTGGGGGAACTCTTCAATTGAAGCCAATAAAATGACCAGGAACATTCTGATGACATTTGCTCGTTCTTACCTGAAATAACTTTGGCGTCATCCTTTCTGTTTCAAGAACTATTTCTAGGGCCATGTAGCATGGCTTGAACTTTTGATGTGCTCTTCAAGAGAATCTAAATTTACTGAGTTCATAAAACTATAGACACTGGTAAAGACAATAACAGAGCCAGTGGAGTTGAGAAAGGCGATCAGCCAGACAGAAGAAGGGAAAGGCTGCTCAGGGGAGAGGAAGGCAAATGGTTCTTGCAGGTAAGAAAACTCTTTGGTGGTAGATATTGAATCACCCCATAAGGCAGGAATGATGAGATGCATAAACATGCCAGTGTGTACATGATGTGAATCAAGGTGTGCAAAAATACTACTAGTTCTCAGATATTTGTTGTACCCCTCCTACCACCGGAAAGCCTCATGTGGCTAACACTTTTTGCTTAAGGCCACCATCAAAATGTAAATGCTCTCTGGAAGAATAAATTAGTAATCCATGATCAACTAGAAACGGCTGAGCTATACTTGACCAAATTAGTATTAGCTGGCCACCGAGTAGACCCCTGAGGGAGTTGTCTACAAACTGATGTATTTAAAATGCATGAAAATAAAGAAGTTTGTAAAAAAGACAGTTTCAAGACTTGGTGGAATAAGGGGGTGAATATGAGGGCTAGAGATAAGGACTTGGTGGGTAATGAGCTGCCTGAGACAAGTATGGCACCTCTATGGAGTCCTGTGGAGCCCTTTGTAGGTGTGGATAATGGGAAATGGACGAATACAGGGAGGATGCTAAAAAGCAGCAAAAAAGGAATATTAATAAATGTCACAAGTTGAAATGCTATCGAGAGAGACCCTGAGAAAGTAGCTTTAGAGCTTGAGCTCAGGAACTATGAATTGGCTGAATAGGTATGGTGTCTAATTCTTTGATTTTTAATTATCATTTCCACCTCTGAATGGACTTAAATGATTTCAGAGCTATAAACTATAAGTGGAAATATTATTTGGATTTCTGCTTTTTTAAAATTTTTTATTTTATTTTTCTTGATTTCCTCCATTTTATTCCTGCCATTTTCCTGGCCATGTTCCCAAAGAGAATTAGCAAATAGAAAGGAGGAAGGGGTCAGAAAGTAGATCAAAAATGGGGGGAAAAGGTACGGGAGAATAATTTTCATATTCTTTATGATTCTGAACTAGCAGGACTCTTTTGATTTCCAGTGACAGAGGAACAACATAAAGTAACTTAGGCACAAGAGTGTATTTAGTCCCATAAATAAAAACTGTAAAGGGGAGGGTTACCTGAGGGACACCTTGATCCTGAGACTTCAGGGCTGCCATCTCTCTCCCTTTCTTTCTCTCCTCCCTTTCCCCTATTTCCTATGTGTGTTTCTTTTTCTACCTATTATGTTTATTGTGGTCTACCACATAGGGTCTTTCTCCATATTGTAGGCTTACATCTTCATAACCTTGTGACCCATATAAAAAATAGTCCCCCTTCCTTATTTTTAGTTTGGTTCTTGAAAAATGTAAAACAGAGAAGAGTTTTGATTTGTTCAATCTGGGTCATGTGCTTCTGCCCAGAATAGTCAGTCAAGGTTAAAGTTCCTATAATTGGCTTATTCTGGATTCCATCTAACTGCCATGACCAGGCAGCTGGTATCTGTTACCAGACAGGGAGAGAAGGGGTGTTGCACAAACAAATAAAGAATCTTAATACACAGGAAGATTAGAGGAGTCGTAAATAGCAATGTCCCTGTATTCCTAATGATGGTAAAGATCTTGGTGGGTTTTTTTTTTTTTTTTTTTTTTTTTTTTTTTTTTTTTTTTTTTTTTTTTTTTTACAATCTGCAAACTATTTACCCAATTTTGAAATGGATGGTATTACTCTGCCAAGGCTGCCATAACAAAATAATAGCAGTCATTTACTCTTTCACAGTTCTGGAGGCTGGAAGTTCAAGATCAAGGTACTGGCAGGAGAAGGGTTGATTTCTCCTGAGGCTACTGTTCTTAGGTTACAAATGGCCTCCATCCCACTGTGTCTTCACAAGATCTTTCCATAGTGCAGACACCCCCTGTCCCGTTTCTCCCCGACCCTCTCTTTGTAAGTACACTAGTCATAGTGTCTCACCCTTACAACCTCACTTAATTACCCCCTTAAATGCCTTATTTCCAAATACAGTCACAGTAGTGGATAGCACCTCAATATAAGAATTTTGAGAGAACACAATTCAGTCTATAACCTGGACTAATCTAACTATCTCCAAGGAAATGGGACCAGTTGGAGAATGATGTTTGAGTTTAATTTTCCCCAAAATCTTAGAGGTTAGGTAGAAATCAGGAAGGGAACTCAATTAGAACAAATATATAGAATATTTTCAGTATAAGTACTGGGGAGATTAAGATCACATGGTTATGACAGATAATGCCACCAAAGAACAGATCTAGCAAACAGGCTAAAGAAAATGGACTAGTTACAGCCGTGGGCAAACTACGGCCCGTTTGAAATGAATAAAACTAAAAAAAAAAAAAAAAAGACTGTACCCTTTTATGTAATGATGTTTACTTTGAATTTATATTAGTTCACACAAACACTCCATCCATGCTTTTGTTCCGGCCCTCCGGTCCAGTTTAAGAACCCATTGTGGCCCTCCAGTCAAAAAGTTTGCCCACCCCTGGCACTAGTAGGAGCTGGGCATTCTGTGTAACAAAGACTAATGTTAACTTTTCTTAAGGGTCTCCCCAAAGAGGCGATCCCTAGTCTTGGGAGAGACAAGGGCTTCTGTGCCAAGTTAAGGAATAATTTGTTTCTGATCATGTCTGATGTAGAAGTTGGCTGTATTTTTGGCAGTGCCACCATCTGAGGGCTAAGTTTTTAAAAATGTCTAGGAAAATATAATACTTCTCTGCAAATGTGAATGCTAATGAACCCTATTGCTGGCTAATTTCCATCAGAGGAAATAGTTACATATTCAAAATATCTATGGGTAGACACTTAAAATTATCATTGCTATTAAATGGCAGTTTATACTCAAGCTGTTGTAAGAACTGAAGTGGATATCCAGTCTCTATACTGAGAAAATAATAATCTGGTAAGGCCCCCTTATTTAATAGGGAGAAATGAGGTTTGGGGAGACAGAAATAAAAGCAATTTTAGAAATCAACTATGTCTTGGGGATAATTGCTATTATGTTCCATTGAGTGGAAGTTGTGTGTATGTGTGTGTTTGTTCACTTGGTATGCAGTTCATTTTTAATTCTTCTACCTATGTACACAGACTACCTTTGGTATGGGTGTGTGTGTGTGTGTGTGTGTGTGTGTGTGTGTGTGTGAGAGAGAGAGAGAGAGAGAGAGAGAGAGAGAGAATGAGAAAAAATGAAATCAATGTACCACTAGCATTATTTATAAATTTATCTTTAATAATATAGTTTGAAAAGTAAGATAAACCTGGCAATGAGTTTTCTTTCTTGTAGCCAGGTTTGTGTTAAAAAGGAAAAAGACTTTCTGATACACAAATGGAAATCCATGTATCATGCCCCTTGCAAATATAAATGTGGATGTTGCACATATGCCCCAAATTAATTCTGAAGCAATTTCAGACCCAGATTTGTGTTAATGCCTTTAGCAAGTAATTAGTTGTCCATTCGTTCATTAACAGCATATTCTTGCAAAACCTCACCTTCCTCTTCAACAAAGTGGCACATATAAGAAGATGGAAGGTGTATAGAATATGTCAGGTAAGACGAGAAAACAAATCAAAGAAAGTTACATGTTAGTTGTAAAAGAACATTAGTCATAGAAATGGGATTTACAAAGAAAATACTTTGCTTCCCTTTACCTTTTCACACACAAAAAGGGTGGAGTTGTGAATCGGAGCTGCATCAGTGGGCACTTTAGCATTTTATGATTCCAGTTTAGTTTAATGTTTTCTCTCTTGGACATTATAATTTTTCTTCCATTTGTAAAGTGCTTTATAGTTTTCTAAGCAGTTTCACATAGAGTAGTTCATTTGTGGAACTAATAGCATTTACATGGGATAACAATATTCTAATAGAATTGTGCAATTTGCATAATGAGCTTAACTTGTTATTAAAATGAATGTCACTTGGATAAGATTGAGGGAGGACCCATAGTGGTCAACAGTCTTGAAGTAAGAGCTGACCATTCCTGATTTATAAGAGGAAGGGGTCCCTGTGCCTTTCTTCTGGCTTCTTGATTCTTTTCCTTTATCTGGGGGCTGCCTGGCCTTTGTCTCTATTTTCAGTTAACACAGAGGATGACTAAGGGCAGAGAAAGTGGAATGCAAAGGGCTTAAAATCTTGCTCCGTACCGACTAAGGTTACAAGAAATACATGTGTTTATTTTTTATTTGTTTGCATATAATTTGTAAAAAAAAAAATGCTAAAGTTAGGATCCAAATGAACATAGGTGGCCACTTCCTGGGAACTGAAAAAGGTTTGGAAATATTTATGGAGAGGTGAACAGAATCCTGAAGCTGTGTTTAGGGTGAGCTAATTGCCTTATGCCCTATTAAAATGCAGCTCTAGTTTTAGCAGAGAGGGAATATACATTACAGTATCCACTGTTGAATCACTCTGTCTATTCCTTCCTTATCTCTTCTCTGCTCAAACATTGAGAAAGGCCTGATTTTCTACTTCCAGAGCTTCATACCCCCTTAAGGTATTTATGGTAAAAATGAAGCATCACCTAGAATGGATAATTAATGGGATAGTTATCAATTTTGAGGTATTCTTGGAAAAAGGAATTTGAGGGTCTGGGACAACAAAGAGGAAATGGGGGAGAGGGAGGTGAGGAATAAAATTACTTGGAGCAAATGTGATCATGAATAAAATGTTTAATATTTTAATAGGAAGGCTAAAGACACAAAGATAACCTATCCCCACTTCACATGTTCTTGAAGAGTTGTGACAGAGAGTCCTCATTTTCATTCTCATTCTTTCTCCCTTATGAACACATCTCCTGCATTGTTGAATGTGGTAGTGTGCCCAGCCAAAACCTGCATGACTCAGCCTCTCATTCAACTTGTTTTAATCAGCCGACAGTTTTTGCAATATGGTTAAAATTTCTGACCACAAGTTACTTTAGAGAATAAAAGCTACATGCTAAAGGCAGAGCGGGAAAAGATGGAAAGAATCTGAGATACTAATGCTCTGTTGAACACCTCTTGTGCACACCTATTATTCCAGCCAGGGCTAAGTGAGCAGCTTTATTCAAGTACCTCTCCCTTCCTGATCCAGAGAATCTCTTATCATTTGCCTTCACATGGGTCACTGGTAGGAACTTCTTGGACTCTTAAGGAAGTACATAAGGAGAGTGAACACATCTTGGGAAACTGTGTATGCTTACCAGTGGGGTATGGGGAACAATGGAGCCATGCTTTACTGTTTTTCTCTGTCACAAGGTCCTGAGATGTATTTCTTTTTCTTTTCTTTTTTTTAAATATATTTTATTGATTTTTCACAGAGAGGAAGGGAGAGAGATAGTCAGAAACATCGATGAGAGAGAAATATCGATCAGCTGCCTCCTGCACATCCCCCACCGGGGATGTGCCCGCAACCCAGGTACATGCCCTCGACCGGAATCGAACCCGGGACCCCTCAGTCCGCAGGCTGACGCTCTATCCACTGAGCCAAACCGGTTTCAGCCTGAGATGTATTTCATAAAGCTTCTTCAACAGCCCATGCTATGCTCCAATAGGTCATCCATGGTAGTAGTAAAGCAACTTATATTGGCATTCTCTTCTCACATACGCATACCCTGTACTCCTCTTCTGCTCACAAACTATTTATGAATTAGCCTTTGCCTCAGACTGCTCTTTCCAGAGATTCTAGGCCTTGACAAATAAAATCATGAGTAATAAACCAGTCCTGGATTTCTTAACTCTGAAATTTTCCTTTTTTAATAAGAGAGTTGTCAGCCCAAGAGTTTCTATTTGGTTCTTTTTTTTTTATTGCTTAAAGTATTACAAAGGGTATTACATATGTGTCCTTTTTTTCCCCCCGCCCTTGACAATCCCCTGGCCTCCTCTACCCCCCAGTGTATTATGTCCATTGGTTATGCTTATATGCATGCATACAAGTCCTTCAGTTGATCTCTTACCCCCCTCCCTCCTTTTAAATGTTATTTTAGAGTAGTTTTAGGTTCATAGCAAAGTTGAGAAGGTACAGAGATTTCCCATATATGCCCTTCCCTTGCCCACTTGCACAGCCT
Source organism: Myotis nattereri (assembly GCF_964212035.1). Classification (NCBI taxonomy): domain Eukaryota; kingdom Metazoa; phylum Chordata; class Mammalia; order Chiroptera; family Vespertilionidae; genus Myotis; species Myotis nattereri. The sequence continues at coordinate 50,427,143 of NC_138085.1, forward strand.
CCTCCATTAACAGCATCCCCCACCAGAATGGTACATTTGTTACCACTGATGTGCCTACATTGACACATAATCGCCCATGATTCATAGTTTACCTTAGGATTCATTTTTGGTGTTGTACATTCCATGGATTTGGACAAATGTATAAAAACATGTACCTACCATTATAGTATCATGAGGAGTATTTTCACTGCCTTATAAATTCTCCATGCTCTCCCTATTCATTCCCCTGACCCCCATCCCTGCAACTCCTGACCTTTTATTATCCTTTTTGTTTTGCCTTTTCTAAAATATCATGTAGTTGGAAACACAGAGTATGTAACCTTTTCAGATTGGCTTCGTTTACTTAGAAATATACATTTAAAGTTCTTCCGTGTCTCTTAATGGATTAATATCTCATTTCTCTTAGCATTAAGTACTATTCCATTGTCTGGATGTACCACAGTTTTGAACGTTATGAATAAATCTGCTATAAACATTTGTGTGCAGGTTTTTGTATAGACTTTAGTTCGTTTTTTATAATTTTTATTATTTAAATTATATTCTCTATTTAATGAGATATCATTCTTGTACTTTCCTTATATTTTTTAGACATAGTTTTCTTTAGTTCTTCGAACATATTTTAAATCACTTATTTAGAGTCCATCTACTATGTAGAATATCTGGGTTTCATGAGGACAGTTTCTACTGACTGGCTTTTTTTGTACACGGGCCAGACTTCCCTGTTTCTTTGCATCTCTCATAATTATTTTTGTTGAAAAGGGAATTTTTTTCCCAAATATATTTAAATAATAAAATGTAGCAACCCTGGATGGAAATCAGATCTTACCTTATGATCTCCAGGTTTTGTAGTTACCACTGTTATTTTGGTAGCTATTTTTTCTGCTTAAAACTTTCCTTGACTAATTCTGTACTATCTGTTTTGTTGTTTGTTATTTTGTTTGTTTTCATGTATAGCCACTGAACTATCTACATGGTTACTTTCATAGCTAGCCTATTAAACACATTATACTGAGAGTACCTTAAATATCTTGAACCAGTCATTTTCTGGAGAAACAGCTGGTTTTAGAGGATGAGCTCTCAGTATAGTGAAGTAAAGAAAAAACATGCAAATTAGGGTTTCCAGGGAACTTTCAGACAAGTAACACGAGGACAACTCTGTGTGGATTGAACTTTTGAGGAGGTCCATGCCAGTGGCAGCTAGACTACTGGTTTTTATGCCTCATCTGATTGTGAGACCTTTTGTTTTCAAGGATTCTGTGCATCTGGAGAGAGAGTGATTGGCAAATGACAAGTTAAAATGCCACGAAGTTTCCTATTTTTACAAGTCAGCTTTTTAAAAAAAATAATAAATAAATAAACACTTCTTAGATAGTTGCAAGGTTTTGGTGAATTGCTAAAATTCTGGAAAAAAAATTTCTTTGATTATTTTTTATTTTTTGCCAGTGTGCTCACTATTCCTATAGAAGAGTGGTGTTTTAGAGGTTCTTACCCTGTTATTCCTGTTGCTGTTACCTCCAGAATTCTGCCTTAATTCCAGAATGAAGGGGAAATCAAGATATTCTCAGAGGAAGGAAAATTAAGAGAATTTGCCACAGATACACATTAGACATTTCTGCTCCTCTTGAGTTTCCTAAATTATTTTTGTCGGAATGTGGTTTTCAATGTACGTAGAGAAAACATGTTAAACAACAATATAGTGAATATAATGAATGTGGGAGGATACAGATATATAAAGGGAGATAATGTTTCTATACTTTATTCCAGCTGGTAAAATAATGGCAACAGTAGACTCTGATGAGGTATGTATATTAATGTAACACTAAAAAGATATATACATTAAGTTCAAAATCACTGTATGTAAATCAAAATAGAATTACAAAAATGTGAAATTATTCCATAAAAAGATAGGAATAAGAAATCAGTGAAACATAAACTCAGGCAACAAATAGAAAAAATCATACAAAAAAAGAGTCATACCTAAGCCATATGTTGATAATTACATTAAAAAAGGTTTAGCCCCAGCCAGTTTGGCTCAGTGGATACAGCATTGGCCTGTGTACTGAAGGGTCCTGGGTTTGATTTCGGTCAAGGGCACATGCCTGGGTTGCAGGCTCAGTCCCTGGTGGGGGGTGTGCAGGAGGCAGCCAATCAATGATTCTCTCTCATCATTGATGTTTCTATTTCTCTCTCCCTCTCCCTTCCTCTCTGAAATTAATAAAAATATTTTTTAAAAAAGGTTTAAATACACTATTTAAAAGGTAAATATTGTCAGGGTGGATTTAAAAAATGATGTAGTGATATGTTATCTATAAGAAAGTTAGTTCAAATATAATAACATAGGCATATTGAAAGTAAAAGGATATAAAAAGATATACTATGCAGATATTAATAGAAAGAAAACGGTGGTGGTTATATTAATATTATGTAAAGTAGATTTTGGAGCAAAGAAAATACCAGGAAGATTCTATAGTGATTGATTAATCAGTACAAGAAGATATAGTAATCCTAAATATGTATGCTCTGAACAATAGAACTGATAATATGTGAAGCAAAAACTGACAGAACTGAAAGGCAAACTCACAATGACAGTTGGAAATTTCAACATCCCTCCTTCAGCCATTGATAAAACAATGAGACAGAAAAATCTGTAACATTATAGATGATTTCACAGAATTGATTTGACATTTATAGACCATTTCACCCAAAACAACAGAATGTACTTACTTTTTAAGTGCTAATGGAACATATACCATGATAGACCATGTCCTGGGCCATAAGACAAACCTTAACACATTTTAAAGAACTGAAATCATACAAATTGTGTTCTTTGACCACAGAGCAATTAAAGGAGTAATCAATAGCAGAATTATAATGGGCTAATCACCAAACTACTTGGAACCTGAACAACATTTCTAAATCATTCAGGGGTCAAGAAGGAAATCCCAAGGGGTATTAAAGAATTACACTGAACTGAGTGAAAATGAAAACACAATGTATCCAAAGTTGTGATTCACAGATGAAATAGTGCTGAGAGGGAAGTTTAAGCAGCAAATGAGTACGTTATAATATAAAAAGTCTCAACTCAATAACCTAAGCTTTCACCTCAAGAAAGAAGAAAAAAGTGCAAAATAAATTGAAAGGAAGAAGGAAGGAAATTAATTATTAAAGAAAATAACAGAGATCAAATAAATTGAAAAGATTAAAACAATGGACATGGTCAGAACACAGATCTGATTCTTGGAAAAGATCAATGTAATTGATAATATTTTAACAATGTTGACAAACAAAAAAGGATGAAGACATAATTTACCATTATTAAGAATAAAATAGGATATATCAAAGCAGATTCTGCAGATTTTAAAAGGATAAGAAAAGAATAGTCTGAACAGCTCTCTCTATATAAACGTTGGACAACTTAGGTGAGCTTAGATGATCAATTTCTCAAAAATGAAAAACTACTACAACACACTCAACATGCAACAGATAATTTGAATAGTTCTAGAACTATTGATAAACTTGACTTCTGTAAAGTAAAATCTTCTGGAAAAAAAAAATCTTGCAATAATGATGTATGTTTCCAGGTGGGCACTAGAAATATCGAGGGGAACAATTTGTAAAGTATATGATTGTCTAACCACTATGTTGTATACCTGGAACTAATATAAAATAATATTGACTGTAAACTGTAATTGAAAACAAATAAAAGTTCTATAACTGAAAAGTAAAATAAAATAAAATCTTCTGAAAAAGGATTCTCCAGGCCCAGATGGTTTCACTGAAGAAGTCTACTAAACTTTTAAAAAAGAATTAGCACAATTTCTACACAACATCTCGTGGGAAGTGAAAGAGGAGGAAACATTTCTCAACTCACTTTATGAAACTAGTCTTAACCTGATATCAAAAGCATACACAGGTACCATGAAAAAAATTAAAGTAGAATTTATCAATAATATTGATAACTGTTTCTTTGAAAATTCATATGTGTATATATAACCTATATATTATAATTTGACAAGTATGATTAGGAAAAGAGTGATACTACATAAACATTTGAATTGTGAAAGGAGATATAATTACAGATATGAAGGATCTTTAAATATAATAAGAGAATACCATTAGCATATTTAAGACAAAACTTACTAATATATAGAGGTGGAAAAAAGTAGGTTTACTAGCCATCATTAACTAAAAGATAAATCATAAGTAAGGATATGAAATAATGCTATATAATAAAACTCTAATATGCAAATAGACCAGATGGTGGAACGACTGGTCGCTATGATGCGCACTGACCACCAGGCGGCACGCGTTCAATGCAGGAGCTGCCCCCTGGTAGTCAGTGCATTCCCACAGGCGGAGCGCCGCTCAGCCAGATGGCGAGTGCAGTGGCGATGGCAGCAGCTCTTCTCCTGCCTCCTGGGCAGTGCTAAGGACCCCTTGGGGGATGTCTGCCTGCCGGCTTAGGCCTGCATCATGAATGTCATGCACCGGGCCTCTAGTAATAATAATAAGAAGAAGACAAATAATACAAATAAATGATACAATAATTAATAAATAAATTATAATACAAGAGTATACTCTGTATTTCACATACTAACAACTGTATACCTACTTTTCCCCACCACTGTATTTATATGAACATTTTTATGAAGTATATAACTACATATAAATATTTAAAATATATATTAGTACACAAATTATATCTTATATAATACATATATAAAATGTATATATAAAATGCTTTAAATATATATATGTTTACATATATATACAAAAATGATTTAGGAAAGTTAATGTTTTGACTAAATTAATAACAGTAGATTGACATTAAAAGTCAGTCAACTCTGGATTTCCATTCCTGATAATAATGAATAATGATAATAAGTCAACTATCCTGTTGAAAAAAACACACCCCAAAAAATGTAGGTGAAATTTTTAAAAAATATATATTTTATTGATTTTTTACAGAGAGGAAGGGAGAGAGATAGTTAGAAACATCAATGAGAGAGAAACATTGATCAGCTGCCTCCTGCACACCTCCTACTGGGGATGTGCCCGGAATCAAGCCTGGGACCTTTCAGTCCACAGGCCGATGCTCTATTCACTGAGCCAAACCAGTCAGGGTGAAATATTTTTTGAATATACTTGTCGGCATTAGAGAGCTAATAAGACACTGAGAATTTATTAAAACAAAACATAGGAGATGTTAGAAATACAGAGAGGTGAGTCCAGCTTTCAGGGCCACTTTTATTTCAGTGTGTATGCTGAGACCTGATTCAGTGATCTGGACTGAGAAAAAAAGAATAACTGGAAACTAAAAGTAACTGTTTATAAACATTCATGCAAATACTGGAATTGAACAATGTCATTACCGTGATTGAGAACGTACTGCACAGATTTAATAACATATTAGGTACACAGTTCAAAAGAAAATAGGAAATCAGCACATAGGTCAGATGGGAAGTGCCATAAATATAGCACAGAGAAACAAACTGAAGGAAAACACAGAAGATATAATACAGAACATAAAATGAGAGGCTCTAGCATACATGCTATGAAGTATCCAGAAGAAAAGTGGAATTTGAGAAAAAAAAATATTTGAAGAAACAATTCCTAAAATATAAATACAAGTTACAAGTGAATCCCTGTGAGTCCCAAGTAAAACAAATTAGAGAAAATTACACCTATCATTGTAAAACTACTGAAAATTAAGGACAAAGAATAAGATCTAAAAGCAGTTGATCAAAACTTACTTTCAAAGGTGCCACAATTTGACAACAGACTTCACAAAAGCCACAGTGGAAGCCAGAAAATATTGAAATATCTTCAGTGCTGAAAAACAAAAAGGTTAACCTAGAATTTTAAAACTAGTGAAATTATCCTTCTGAAAGAACATTTTCAGAAAAAAATAATGAAATATAAAATTATCTATATCAACAACACACAAAAAAAATTCTGAAAGGTGTTTTTAGAAGGAAATGAAATGATTCAATGTAGGAAGAAAGGAGAGAACAGTATTAAAAGTTAAATATATGGCTACATCTAAATAAATATTGAATGTAAAAATTAAAATGAATATACATTTTATTGTTTTACATACACACAAATCGAAACATGTAACAATTACAGCTATTAAGATGAAGTTAATAGCTGTAAAATGGAGTTAAAATGTCTTGAGGGCCTTGAAATGCCTGGGAAAAGATTGAAGTACTCCTTATATCAGTTTGCTCCTCTCTCTTTTCCTTCCTTCCTTCCTTCCTTCCTTCCTTCCTTCCTTCCTTCCTTCCTTCCTTCCTTCCTCTCTCTCTCTCTCTCTCTCTCTCTCTCTCTCTCTCTCTCTCTCTCTCTCTTTTTCTTTCTTTCTTTCTTTCATTTTGCTGGTACAAAGCTTTATTGCTTCATTTGGTCTAATGCATGGGTAAGGGCTTCAGAGTGGTTAAAAGAATGCCTAGTGGTTTCAGGAAGAGGCTCAGGTAAAGCCAGACACCAGGGGATGCAGAGGGGCCCCTCAAAGGCTCTGGGTTCCAAAGGCTCCTGGTGGTGCTTGAGGGTGAGCCTTTTAAAGGAGAGACTCGCCCAGCCCACCTGGGCCAGCCAGCCTGTGGAGGTGAGTCAGGTGTCTCCCATCTTCTGGATGAGTTTCACCTCCTCACCCAGAAAGTGGTTCTCCAGGAAGTCACAGACGACTGTCTGCGCGGGTAGAACCCAGGGCCTGCAGCTCCAAAAGGGCCTGGGGCAGGCTCCTCTCCAAGACCAGGGCGGCTTCCCTGGCGTCCTGAGTTTTTCCCACTCATCTTGGGGAGGCTTCAGCACATCCTGAGAGAGAATGCGGCCATTGCACTGGTTTTGCAACTTTAAGAATGCTCAGCGCCCTTGCTTCTTCTCCGCCAGCTCACAGAAGAAGTGGCCCTCACCCTGGAGGACCACATGCTCACGGTGGAAACAGAAGCCCGGAGAGAGGTAGGTGTGGGAGGCCCACAGGTGCAGGTTGACCACAGCCTCCACCTCGGTGGAATAATTCTGACGAATTTGGGAGCTCATGGTTGTTCAGCAACGAGTTAAGGTAGGAAAAACAAAACCGGTGTGTTGGCTGGTTTGGGAGGTGGTTCTGAAGGTGGTGACTGGATAAGACGCCAGAGCGTGGTCAGAGGCTGGAAGTAGGGCGTCCCTGGGTCTGTTCCATCCAAACACTATTGAAGCAAGAGGCAGATCTGGGACCGCTGAGGGCACTGCCTCAGCGTTTTTATATGTCAAGAATTAATGCTCCAATCTGTAGTGCTGTCACTAAAAATAAATATTAAAAGTAAATTATGTCAAGATAATAGAAGGAAAAAATGAAATAGTTTTTTAAAGCATCCATTAATTCAAAATTAGGCAAAAATGAGAACAATTCAAAGAAGGAGTTGGACACACATAGCAAATAGTATTCTATTTTAACATACTTCTATAAATTGACTGATAAAACCCATCGGAGAATAAAACAGGAAGAAGATAGGATAGAGAATATTTGAACAACACAATTAACAAACATGATGTGACTGATATAGATATAGAAAATTTCATCCAACATCTGCAGAATACAAATTCATATGAGGTGCACATGGAACATTAACCAAAATAGATTATCCATTGATTCACATAGAAAGTCTAAATAAATTTCAAAGGACTGTAGTCATGCTGAGTATGTCTCTGATCACAGAGCAAATTAAGCAAGAAAACAAGAACAGAAAGATAATGAGTACATTTCCATATGTTTGGAAATTAAGAAGTATACTTCTAAATAGATTTTGAGTCAGAAAAGAAATTACAGATGAAATTAAAAAATGTATGAGTGAGCAAAAAAAAAAAAATGAGAGAGGGAAAAAAGCTCATGGACATGGACAACAATGTGGTGATTGCCAGGCGAAGAGGGGTGCCAGGAGATGGAGGAGAATTTAGAGGGTTAAGTGATGATGAAAAGACACTTGACTTGAGGTGGTGAACTCAACAATACAGTATACAGATGATGTGTTGTGGAATTGTGGACTTGCAACCTGTATACTTTTGTTAACCAGTGTCACCTCAATAAATTCAATAAAAATGAGAAAAAAAAATGAGTGATGCCTGGCTGGTTGAGTATTGACTGATGAACCAAGAGGTCAGGGTTCGATTCCAGCTCAGGGCATATGCCAGGATTGTGGGCTTGATCCCCAGTAGGGGACGTGCAGGAGGCAACTGATCAATGATTCTCTCTCATCATTGATGTTTCTATTTCCCTCTCCCTCCTTTCCTCTCTGAAATCAATAAAAAATATATTTAAAAATATGAATGAAAATGCAACTTACAGATTGCAGCAAAGGAAATTTAGAGAAATAGTTATATATTTAGATGCATATAGAAGAAGATAAAATTAAAAAATAACCTGAGCATGCATCTATAGAAATTAGGACAAAAAATGAGTATGAAACTCAAAAAAAAAAAAGAAAGAAAGAAAGAAAGAAAGGAAGAAAGAAAATTGTAAATACAACAGAACTTGAAGTAGGAAACAAATACAAAATTATAATTCTTTGAAATGTTAATGAAATTGCTGATTTCAGTTTTTGAATAAAACTGATGAGGGAAAGAGAGAAAGAAAATAATCAAAATCAGGAATATATAAAGGACATTGCTACAGTTCTTACAAACAATATTGTGCTTATATTTTGAATAACTTAATGCTAGACATTTGAAAATATAATTAAATGAGCAATTTCTCTTATAAAAACAAGAATAAGAAGATGTAGAAAAATTAAATATATGTAACTGTTAAAATGACTTTTTTTATTAAAAGTCTACTACCGAAAATAAAATACACTCCATGGCCAGATGGCTTCATAAGTGAATTCTACCAGTTATTTAAGGAAAAAATCATGATGATCTTACACATCTTTCTCCTGAGTATAGAAAACAAAACAAAATTAGGAACACTTCCAACTGAACTTATGTGGTGTGCATAAGCTCTGTACCAAAACTGACAAAAAATTACAGAAAGGTAAAGATGATATCATTATAATCATAAAAATGTGAAAGAATCAGATGAATTATTAGGATTAATAAGTGGGTATAACAAAAATTTTAAAAATATATATTTCCATAATACTAGCCTCAAAAAATTAGAGGAAAATGAAATACATCACAAGATATTTCAATACATACAATAATTGTTTACAGCAATTGCAATGGAGCATTTGATTTGAGCACGTGTAGGGAAATGTGAATTATTATACACTATTAGTAATTTGAATGTGTATACCCTGAGTTGCCAGATTATTATGACCACCTGACGTTTGTAGGCAAATTAGCTATAATTTCGCGCTGAAGTTGCTAGAGGGCCAGATCATTATAAACACCTGAATAGCACAACATACCTAAGTATCGTTGCGGATCAAGTTCATCCTATCATGTTGATGGCGTATCCCAATGGAGATGGCTTCTTCCAACAAGACAATGCGCCATGCCACGGTTCTCGTATTGTGCAGGAGTGGTTTCAAGAACATGAGGGAGACTTTACCTTGCTTAGGTGGCCCCCACAATCACCAGATCTCAATCCAATTGAGCATTTGTGGGACGAAGTTAAAAGAGCCATGAGGCAGCTGGTTCCACAACCATCAAATCTCACAGAACTGGACAGTGCTAGTCATCAGGCATGGTGTTAGATTTCTTGCATCACCTTTTAACATCTCGTGGAGTCAATGCCAAGAAGAATCGCTGCAGTATTGAAGGCAAAAGGTGGCCCAACGAAGAAGTACTGATGGCGTGGTCATAATAATCTGGCCAGTCTTAATAATCTGGCCACTCAAGTGTATGTATTATATATTTATCAATTTGTCAGTTTCTATCAAAATTCTCCTAGACTTTGACTTAGAAATTCCACTTTTCAGTATGTACTCTTGATCTAATGCTTGCAACAACACAAAGAAGCAGGTAAAAGGATGTTCATTGTGGCACTTTATTTTTGTAATTGAGTAAAATTGGGGGTAAAAAATTCCAGTAAGTTTCAATAATCAAATATTTATATGAATTAAGTATTTCATGTTATGGAAAACTATTCAGAAATTTAAAAATGGTGAATTTACAAATACTGAAATATAATGATCTTTAAAATAATTATTAAGTGGTAAACCTAAGTTATAAAACAGTATTGAATACTCTCTTATTTATGAAAAGCAAACCATTTCTATATATATTAAACACACATATGTGAAAATGTAGTTCATGTAATTGAATAGTACAAAGTCAGGAAGATATGCTTAAGTGATAATAATTACAATAATTAGTTCTGTGGAGAGGAATGAGGTTGGGGATATGTGAAGTGAGAATTTTACTCTTTCAGTCAGTATAGCTACATTTTTTAAAAAATTTACAAAACAAATAACTGTTCATGTGTGAAGGTATATGGATTTGTGGTTTTATCAGCCCCTCTATGAGATTTATTTCCCAAGAATGAAAGTCTATACTTTTGTGTTTCCTAACAAATTATCTGTGGTATTAAATGATGAAATTCTAGCCAGAAATATCAATTATACGAAAAGTCTAATGGGAAAAAGTGAAGTGACAAAAGGAGTAAAGATTTGTAGTAACATAGCAAAACATGAATCATGATAGGTATACCTTTCAGCTGACTTGAGCATTTGAGAACATTTAAAATATTAAGATTTATAGATTACTTTCAGAAAGATCCCCACCTAATATTTTGGTGCAAAACTGGCTTTGTATTCTACCCAATATTTATTTTAGAATTGGAGACCTGCACTGGAACATTCTATCCTCCACCTCACCTCTTCATTCCCCACTTCCCTTATTATTCTGGCTACATGGAGAGGGTATTGACTTCTGTTCCAAGCATATGTCTTTCTTAGTGGGACTCCCCTTCTGAACCCTGGGGACCTTGAGCAACCAGTTTGTGTGCCAGCAATTCTGTATTTTTGGATGATGAAAATTGATTTTCCTCCTTTTAGCAGGTGCAGTCTCCGAGTGAGCCTCTCCCCTCACGACCTGCGCAGATTATGCCATCAGTAGCGGGAGAGGGGAAGAGGAGGAGCATTTGGAACACTCAGCTCACAGCACCAAGGGGCCTGGCGGAGCGTTGCAGCAGCGCCGGTGCACTGGAGAAAAGGTAACAATGAACTTAGCTTAGAACTGTTTTCTTCCTGGTACTTCCTGGACAAGTCCAGCCTATGTCTGCATTTCCTGGGATAATCCGAATGGACAGACTCCCAAGCAGAGCTCATTATGGTCTCTACAGTTCTAAGTGGATCATTGTTATTAAACTTGAGTCTTGGGAAGACTCTTCTTAAGGAAAAGAATAGTAAATATAAAAGATCTAAATGTGGCTTGAATATGGTTATTTTAATGCTACCTATATGTTTTCAAACATGAATAAGTTTGAGCTTATAACTGTTTTGCCACTAGGAAAGTCTAGCTACAGAGATGAGACTTTTTGGTACATATTGGGGAAAACTCGGAGATTTTGAGTTGGGAAATAAATATAAAAGTAGATTTTGTTCTTGCGTATAGGATAGATATGGAGGTTTGAGTCTAGAGGCAGGGCAACTCGTTAGAAAGTTATCCCAAGTTCTTGCATCTAAGGTGTTACATATCTGAGCAGTGTGTGGTGGCTATTGGAGCAGGAGGTGGATAAAAGCAGGTAGGAAAGCAGGAGCCTTTCTACAAAAGATGAGAAACCTCAAGAGAAGAGCCTTCTAAGGTTCTTGGTATTTTTAGATATTTGTTTTAAAAACACAAGACTGGCATTTGGAGTTTGGTGTCAATTGCTAAGACCTTGGGAGATGGGGGGGGGGGGGGGGGGCGGGCGGTTGTTGGAGGGCAGGGTCCCCAGGCTGGTTTAAATAGAAATGTAGTCATTCAGGAGTGAGCACACAAGGCAGGCAGTCTGCCATGACAGTGTATACGACAGTTTCTAGAAGAAGCCACAACCAGGAAGGTGGGGACTTAATCCCATGGTGCTCTAGGCTAATTTTCCTCCTTCAAGTACTCAGCTGTTGCATGGGCTATAAATACTAGTTTGTCTCCTTGCCAGAGAAGGTAAATGAGGATGAGGTAGAGAAGGAACACTTTTTAATAACTGAGCTAATTACATGATGTGGGGAATTCTAGAGAAGATAGAGCATTTAAGTCCAAGAAAAAATTTTGGAAAAGTCACAAGAAAGTAAAATCAGAATCATGCACAGAAGACAAAATGCAGAGGGTGTAGGGAGCACCTTGAGAGATGTCCCATTTTTAATTCACTTGGGACAGTTGTACTCATGAGTATAAAGCAGCATCAGTTTCTAATCTGAATTCAATTGGGTAAGTGATGGTGCATGCCCCGGAGCAAGACCTATTGTCTGGAAAAGCATTTAGGTAGTTAAAGTTATGCAAGGGCTGATGTGTTGGTGATTTGACTAAGAGCTCTGAAGATAATTTTGAAAAAGAGAAGCAAAATTATCCAGCAAACCTTAAGGAAAAGATAGTAAAGGTGAGTACAGCAAATGGTGTTCTCAAAAGAATAGTATACTTGGTCTCCAGTGTTTTCCTGTATGGATAATATGGTCTTTTGTATGTTACTATAACAAGTGGCTGAGTGTGGGTGATAAACAATTAAGTTAAAAATGTATTACAATGACTCAACACATACATCGGGTGTGTAATTTGTGATTAGAATACAGAAATGCTAAAGCCAATTTGCCTGGCTAGAGCTTACATAAAAAGTCTTTTTGGTATTAACTGATTCCCCAATGAATCATTGTGGGAATTGATGTATTGGAAAAATGGTGTGTGTGCATATATGTATTACATACATATATGTTATATACAATAAGGAATATGTTATGTATAAATATATATGAAGTTCATGATTCAGCATCTGAAGTATGGTTCCTATTTCTGGTTCTCACATTTTGAGGACACAGTACAAAAACTAATGGTCATTCAGAGGAGCTCAAACCAAAAAAATGCCAACTGACAGTCCTTTAATGAAAGAAGTGGGATAGTAAACCCGGAGAAGAAAACTCCCACGTTTCATGTCTACCCTTCCAAATAGTTAGAGGACCTTTCTGTTGAGGAAGGTCGAGCCCTCTTCATCATCCTGAAGGGCAAAACTTGAACCAAGAGGCTAAATGTGCATGTGGGTGGACTGTAGCTAAGTATAAGGCAGAGCTTTCCTTGAACAATAAAACCTACCCCACCTTGGAGCAGCCTTTCTGTGAAGCAGGGGCCTCTGTGTCAGTGGAAATAACCAAGCTGAGTTTTGACAATTGCCAAAAGTACTGCAGGGGATTTATTTGTCGGATGGAAGATTAGACTAGATTAGGCTTGAGGTTTCGAACAACTCCAGAATTTTATTACTCTATGAAAATAAATTAAGATCTGACTAAGACTGAAGCAATTCTTCATATGTGGTTTACAACATGTTTATGAAAGTAAACTGTGTGGATAAATTACCAAAAAAAAAAAAAAAAAAAGGCTAGGGCAGTGGTTGGCAAACTCATTAGTCAACAGAGCCAAATATCAACAGTACAATGATTGAAATTTCTTTTGAGAGCCAAATTTTTTAAACTTAAATTATATAGGTAGGTACATTGTTATTAACTTAATTAGGGTACTCCCAAGGCTTGGGAAGAGCCACACTCAAGGGGCCAAAGAGCCGCATGTGGCTCTCGAGCCGCAGTTTGCCGACCACGGGGCTAGGATAATGACATGCACTTCCAAATGACAGATTTTGAAAGTTACCATGCTTGTTTAAGCAAACAAGATGATGGATAGCTATGCAGATGGGTATAGGTATAGATATGGATAGAGATAGGTATTTATTACTTTAGAAACTGATCTCATATACTCCAAAATATCCAGATATTATAAGTCATCTTCCAGTGAGCAGTTCTTGAGGTGGCAAGGGAGGAGTTAATCTTTTGTCCTCAAAGCTCACAGGAATGTTTATCCGCACAGAGCAGGCCTTCTTTCTTCCTTCTGGCGAGTTAAGTCCGCCTCGGCTTTGTTAGACGCTGCCCATTTGAGGAAAGCTTATCCCTGACCTTCTGCCAGGGAGACTGATGACAAGGACGGTTTGCACTAACCTTGACATTCGCCAGGGTAAATGGCTTTTTCCACAAGTAGTCGGCAAACAAGGAGAGCCAGTCAAGAGCTAATGAATCTGCACCTGAGAGAAACTGAACAACAATTGTGCTTTTAAAGAAGGAAGGAGTTCTTGGAAGGGGCAGGGCCATCTGGTGCTTGAAGTTTTAAGGGGAATTAACCCTTTTAGCCAATGCAGTTTGAAATAAATAAATGAAAACCACCCCTGGTCTTAAAATCTGCCATGAGGGGTCATTTTGAAGTTTGACCTTTAGGTCTTTCCTGCCCTGAAGAAACCCTCAGAGCCACTCTGTACAGCCCAGAAAGACAGAGTGATGCCACAGAGAGACCAGGGTGGCAAGGCACACTTTTTTCCAGCCACCACTGATGCCACTTAGCCCAAATCCTTCTCCACTGAGTTTAAGGGAAGCAAACTGTGAACCTTATTTATTTTTTAAAGAGTGGCTCAACTCATCTAGCATATATGCTGATAAAAATTCCCAAAAAGCAACACAAACTCATTCTCCAAGAGATCCCTATGGCCAGTTGTAAGTCCCACTGGACAGACTAAGAATTACTTACAGTCCAGTGATATTTTGCTTCCAAAGCTCTACTCAGTATTCTATGAACTCTGCCCTTATTTCTCCAATATTGATCACCCTGTTCTCACTGTGTGTGTATAGTCCAGTCTCACCTATATAAGTTTGTCCATAGTATGCACCATGGCTCTTCACTTGACTTATAAAAAATTACTCAGGTTAAGAGACATTTTTATCCACCACAATACGATCATTACTCAATTCTGGGATACTTAGCATGGAATTGTATGCTGGCACTTACAAGAGTAGACCAACTGTATTTTCCCAAACTTCCATTAATTTTTATTTTTTCTAATCATCATGTGAAGTCAGTGCCTGTTTTGTCATCCAGATGACTTTGTTCACTACAGCAGAAGTGTTTCTACTTTTCAGTTGTTCTCTGTTATTTTTTTATTATTATAACACACATAAAAATGCATATATTTTAAGTGTATGATGTAAGATACTTTTACAAAGTGACACATCTCTGCAACCACCAGACATATGGAGAAATAGCATATTATCAATACACCATAAACTTCCTGAATGCCTCCTTTCCAAGGTAACTCCTATGTGTCTAGATTTTTTGCTTAGTGTTATGTTTGTGAAATTCATCCACGTAGTTGAGTATAGCTATTGTTCATTTTCAGTGCTATATAAAATTTCAATGTGCAAATATACTACTATTTATTTATCCAATCTCCTGTTGACAAAAAAATGGCCATTTTTTATTGCTATTTTGTTATTAGGAATAATGCTGTTGTGTACATATTTATACATGCACATATTTTTTTCCATTTTATTTTATTTTTAATATATCTTTATTGTTGGAAGTATTGAGAGTGAAATTGCTGAGTCATAGACAATGGATATGTTGGCCTTAATAGATATCATCAAATAATATTTTTAATGTATAAGAATTTCTCTTGCTCTATATCCTCTCAGCACTTGGCAGTGCAATATTTTCTATTTTCTTTTCCCTTCCTTGTCTTTATTCTTTTCTATTTTAACCTCTCAGGGGGAAGGGGAACATGGTTAATTTGTGATTTTAATTTCCATTTCCCTAATATGAATGGTATCAAGCATCTTTTCAGATGTGGATTGACCTTTTGGAAATTCTCTTTTGTAAAGTGACTTTTCAAGTCTTTTGATCATTTGTTTTTTTCTTCCTGGGTTATTTGTCTTTTTGAAACTGGATAACCAATGGGCCTGGGCTGCCTGTCACTACTTGAACCAATTCAGCAGATACAGGGTTGAATCATATATGAGCATTTATTCCAATAATACTGGTAAAAGTAGGGATTACAGGCATGGGGAAGTAGGCAGTGTGGGCTGGGGTGGGACTCCATTGTTTGGGCAACAACGTTGTTAATCTTTCCATGATAATAGGCAATTCTTAAGTAAGAATGGACCACATTCCAAGGTTGACTCACAGGTCCTAGGTTCCAGGTGGCAAAGAGGGGTAGGGTCGGGGGAGGGGGGTTGTACAACTCCCAGCCAGGTTAGAATGTCCTTTCTTTAACCAGCCAAAGGTAATCATGGTTAACAGAGCATGATCAACATTTCCCATAACCATAACTAGTCCCCAATATTCTATTTTTGTTCCTAACATTTTCATTATATGTTCTGGATACAATTCCTTTTTCAGAAAAAGTATTGCAAATATATTCCCTCTTGCAATACAAAATATAAAAAAAAAAAATATTCATGTATAATTCACCTTAATTTTTATCTTTGTCAAAGATGGCAGAAATGTGATGTCATTCATTTTGAGATACCCTTCGTTTCCATGGCTGTTTCTAAGTTTTAGGAGACTTATTCGGTGTCATGGCCTCACTGTGAGCAGAAGAGGAGCAGGGCGAGGGTGGTGGGTGGGGGGGAGGGTGGTTCTACCTGCTGATGATATGTATTCACGCGGGCAAACACTGAGACATACGTTTGTGGTCATCTATTGACACTCTACCCAAGCTGCAGCTAAAAGCACCTTTGCTTCTGTCTACAAGTCTCCTTATCTCCGGCAGCTTTCTCTGCTACTTTTGGGTTGTAATGCTTCCTGGATGCAATCAACTCTTGAAGGGGTGACCTAGGCTTTGTCATTCTGGACACAGCATGCAGACATTTCCTTTTGGTGGTTTTCCATCCCTTTAGCCCACACTGTATAAAGCAAACGAGTCACCAATGTGTTCAGATGCTGCAAATCTAGGGGTTTTGCTTGTTCTCCAGGTCTTGACCCAGGAAACTGGCATAAGATTTCACTTTGTGATTTACCAACTTCTATGCCTATGTCATTTCCTCAACCCAACCTGCAGGAGAGGGACTGCCTTCAGGTGTGAGAAGTTTTGTCCTTTTATCATTAAGTTTATTCCCAAATTGATAGTCTGTACCGAGTCATCTCTGTTGCCTCAGGGGTCTTGGCTTTTGACACTCAAAACCAGAAAAATAGTACCTATCTTTCTCTGTGGCTGTCATAGCTCTTCCCTGAGGCAGAAGCACAGAATGGTCTGGTGGCCAATTAAATAATGGAGAAAGTAGGGAAACTTAAAGGGATAGATAGATAGATAGATAGATAGATAGATAGATAGATAGATAGATTTCTCATCATTGTATTGTTTCATCTGTATATCTACATTTACTTCTAACTCTACCATTCTAGGAATATTAAAAACACACACAGTAGTTCCGTAGTTCCTTTTGCTGAGTACTTACTCTACCAGATTACCATGCTGAGCATTTTCCACACGTCAATCATGTTTAATGTTCACAATAATCCTATAAAATACTCTTATCTTTAATTCAAAAATAAGAAAACAGAGGCTTGGAAATGGTTAACTCAAAATCATGAAGTTAGTAAGTGGCAGAGCCAGTATTCTAGTCCAGGTGTTTATTACCTTAACATTTGTGCTCTTAATCCCACTGAGCTACTTCTCTTTGGGGATGAAGTCTTGTCATTCCATTACTTGTATCAGAATATATTGAATTGTGTTTAGCAGATGGAAAGCTATGAAAGAAAGCATCAAGGTATTGACATTAGGTATGACCCAGGCTATAACTTAGCCTGTGACAAGTAATGGGTTTATAGACACATTCATTTAATCTTCACAGGAAAGTTTAAAATTGATCCTATCATTTCATTAATTTCATAGGTAAGAGACTGAGGCACAGGAAGGATTGGAACCCAGAAAGTTGGGCTCTAGGGTCTATGTTCTTAACCACCATGTTTTGCTCTCTCCTGCATCAAAGGGACAGGAGGGTAGTGGGTACCCCCAGGAAAAGCCTGCCAACTGGCAGACAAAGGTAGACCTTCTTAAATTCCCCATAGGACCTTCATAGCCATAGTTTCTGCTGCCTGAAGACTTAATGAGCAAAACTGTACACAGTGAAGATGATAACATTTCATCTGCCTAGAGGTCAGTTGGTTCTCAGCAGCATGCTCTCTGGTTTGAGATTTGAGTATCTCCAGACAAACTCCCGAATCCAGTGAAGGTCAGTCTAAACATCAGCCATGTAAACAGCACCTTAAGCATAAGCACAAAGCTGATTTATAGTTCTCAGTTCATTCATTCTTTTTCACGACAGGGCATAGCATGAATAACAGAGAAGGCAGAGTCAGGGACCTGCCTGACTCCCACAGCCTCAACTAATCCCAAAGTTGTTTCCCTGGCTCTTTGCTCCTGTATCCCTCTGCAGCCTAAACATTTTTTCCCCTAACTTTTCCATGTTTTGAGTATTGTGTCTTCCTTCATTTTTCCATTTTATTTTTTTAATTTATTTTTTAATATATTTTTATTGATTTCGGGAAAGAAGGGAGGAGAGAGAGATAAAAACATCAATGATGAGCGAAAGTTATTGATCAGCTGCCTCCTGTACACCCCACGTTGGGGATCGAGGCCACAACCTGGGCATGTGCCATGACCAGGAGTCAAACTGTGATTTCCTGGTTCATAGGTTGATGCTCAACCACTAAGCCAGGCCAGCCGGGCTATTTTTCCAGTTTATATGCTGAAGTTGAGGCATTTTGTATGTTTCTGTGCATGTATGTGTGTGAAAATATATTTATAAAAACATGAATTATTTGTTGCAATTTGCAAAATAAAGACATAATGAATGGAAACATTTTTTGATATTCAGGGCATCCATTTCAGGTTAATAAAACCATGTTGCTCAAGATAAATAAGCCATTACTTGGAACTCCATCCCTGCAACCTTCTTTATTCACCCACGAGCCGCACCTGCATGCTACAGCTCCTCTCAGAAGTCCACAGGAGATGCGCAGACATCATTGAGCCTTCTCTCTGATGGGCCACTGTGACTGGACTCGGGCATAAACCGCCCTCACAATCTTTTGGACTGTTTCCTCCCTGGGAACGATAGCAAGGAAGAAATCATCTTCTAATTCTGCCCGTAACTCTCAGCTGGGCCGGCTTATTGCACTTAATGGATTTAAATAGACCTTTGCAAACTTTGTAATTACACCGATTTACTTGCTCCCTGCTTCCTTTTGTTGCTAAGTGAGTACTAATGCTGCCGGGTTGCGGTAGGTGTCCCGGCATAGAAAATGTTCCCGGACGTTTGGCTCTGGTGATTTTAGCCTTTAGTCAGACAGCAGGTGTTACTATAGGGAATCGAATTCTTCCTGCCGGGAGCTTTCAGGTAGAGTCCAGTTCATCCCGGCTCCCTGGTGATTACACCTACAGCTGCGTCTTAGCTTTCTGTGTGGGGACTACTCACTTGGTGTTGCTTCTGGGGCTAATCTCCATTCTCAGATGGGCGTCATTTGCTCCCGGCCCCTGGTACTCAGGGACTGCCAAAGAATTCAAATACTGTCCTAAAGTAATCTGATCTTCTCCCCTGATAGCTATCCCATAATTCTCACTGTTTTGAAGTTACAGTAAAAGGCTGTTTTCTTGCTGATATGCTTGTCAATATACCTCTGCCATGCATCACCTGTATTACTTATGTGGGGAGAGTATTTCCCCAAAGCTGAGACCTCTTTTCACCCTGGCTTCTGACACGGACTGGATGGATGGCTTGGAGCAAGTCGCTTAATCATTTCTTGGATCTCTCTTTTTTTTTTTTTTTTTTTTTTAATCCTTACAATGACAGAGTTGTTGTACTTCAGTGGCCTCTAAAGATCTTTGCATCTCTGAAACTTCCCTTATGACATTCTGGAAATCTCAAGAACCTTCCTCTCCACGTTTTCTATCACATGCCTTTAAAACGTTGCCCGGTTAACATATCACCCGACAGCTCATCAGAGGGGTTGAGGAATGCTGAGGAATCAGTTGTATAGTTTGGATGCCTCGCATGTGCCAAGAACACTGTGGGGGTGGTCTGAACTCCCCCTGCCAAACTGATGCCGAGCTGAATGGGAGAAATTACCCTGTAAGCCTCCGTCTTTCTTCGTTCCGTACAGTGAGCCTTGAATGTCCGTTACATTTAGATCGCACTGGAATTTGTCATCTATTTAAAGAAATGTACGCTTTCCATCCTCCAGCTCAGTATTTTGTTTCCACTTGAACTCATTTGCCTTTTCCCTGCAGATACTATATTTAGTCAGTTTGTGGAAACTAATTTTTGGTGTCACTGCACATTTGCTCAAGGTATTTATTTATTTTTAAACTACAATAAGCTAATATTTGCCAGCAAAGGATCCTGTTTGAGGTTCACTGATGCAACTGGAGATGCTGGCAAGGGAATTCTGGTTCCGTTTGCCAGCTCCCTGACGATGGCTCCGGATTCTAAATTGCACAGATTATCTCTCGGCTCTGAAATCTTAATACAAATAACTTTTCAATAATTAGCAAGGTTTTATCACAGGCATAAAGACATTGCAAAGTTATGAAAAACACTAATGTTGCTTTAATTGCCTTTAAGTTTCCTATGGGAGTTATATTTTCATAAGGGTACCCCTTATAATATTCACAGTTGGGAGCACACATCTGAGTCCAGAGAGGAGTACCTTTTAATTTGCTTAACTCTTTCAAGCCCTTGTTTAATTTTTCTATATGTAAAGTCCTATCTGAGGACTCCAGTCATTTTTTTTTAAAGACAGTAAGTAGGGGTCCAGGGAATGCCTTGGGGGAATAACTAAGAACAGGTAGGTGAAGGAAAGGTAAGGGGCAGCAGGAAGTGTCATCTTCCATGAGCAAAACTTGGTATTAGGCATGGCATGTGGCATGCGTGCTCCCAGAACACGGATGTAATTTGTACTTTAGTGTAAGTGCCATGAAACATGCAATTAAAGTTTTCTCCTCAAATCATTTTCTTTACCAACAACAGAGGTCTCTTAAAACGCTCGCTCCCTGCCCCCCTGGCCACTTTGGAGATAATGCATTGCGAATGCACAGTGGCATAGTCAGGCAGGTGTCGGGCATCTCTTTAGGTGTGATATGGAAGGACGCAACTTCCCTTTGGGTCTCACATACAACTGCACCCCCTGCCCTCCTAGATCCACTTTGGCCACAGAAGCTCACTGTGTTCCCGCCATGGTGGAGTCACCATCTCTCCTTCCCCGTAGACTCGGCACTGTCCACCCCTAACACTCATCTCTGGGACCCCGATTCTCACCTCGTCTCACTGTTGGGTCATGGGAAGTCATCCTTGACACTGCATTTCTAAATTCCAAATACACTTGCTTTTAGATTAACAATGGTTAAAAAGGGATTGACCTTCACTGAGAAACATTCCTCGTAATTTATACCAAATTCCAGTGCATAACTCGTCATTTAATCCAGATACAACTTGCTACAGATTACCCCAGGCTATGAAATGATGACCAGTGGCTTGGAGCTTCCACTGCCTAACAGGTGGAGTGGTGGGTGGAAGAGAGTATTAAACCCTCTCGAAGCATATTTTGCCAGAGAAGAAGGAAGCATATAAGTTCTAACTCTTAACATATTCTCCCATAAAAACTGGGTGATACTATTTATAGTACTGTGACTAACATCATGTCACAGCTACATTATTGTAGGATGCAGGAACTTCAATATTATGGGTTACATAGAATTTCCAAAAAAGAAGAAAAAATGCATTCCAAGTTCCAAAACCACTGAGTCATAAAGAAGTTAGAGAGCAACATCTTTTTGTAATTTATTTGGGAACAAAATAAGCAGGGATATAAACAAAAGCAATAGTCATGTTTCAAATATTCAATTGACACATATTTATAGGTTTTAAATACAGCACTGAAACTTTGAATAAAGTTTTAAATACAAATACACATGTCTGTGCCACTTTATTTGAGCTTTCAAATTTGAGTGGAGTCTTACATAGGAGTTATTTAGCCACCTAATAAATAAAAGAAGATTAATTTAGGCAAGGCAGAATTTGATATCTATAAGAGTGCCAGATTAGGAATAAGGAAACTGCAATTCTAGTTGTGTCTGAATTATTTTCTGGTTTTGATCTTGAGGAAGGCACTTGATCATTCTGGGTTCTTGATAACTGCTGGGGTCTTACCCCAGCAGGTCCAGGGGTCCCCAAAGGTGTGGACGGAGTCGGCGAAGAAGGAATGACACAGAGACAGCGTTCAGTTGATCAGCAGCCTAGCCAGGATCACTAGCCAAGTTCTGGTCAGGATCTCCAGCGAAGTTCTAGTCAGGATCTCCAGCCAGGTTCTGTGTCCATGTTCTCTTGCTAGGTTCTCCAGCCAGGTTCTCCAGGTTCTCCAGCCAGGTTCTGTAGCCATGTTCCCTCGCTAGGTTCTCCAGCCAGGTTCTGTCCAGGTTCTCCAGCCAGGTTCAGTCACCAGGTTCTAGTCAGGTTCTCTTGCCATGTTCTATCCAGGTTCTGTAGCCAGGTTCTGTCTCTAGATTCTTCAGCCAGGTTCTCTCGCTAGGTTCTGTCTCTAGGTTCTGTGGCCAGTTTCTGTCCAGGATCTTTTGCCATGTTCTCTCACTAGGTTCTGTCTCTAGGTTCTGTGGCCAGTTTCTGTCCAGGATCTTTTGCCATGTTCTCTCCAGCGAAGTTCTTCTGTCTCTAGGTTCTGTGTAGGTTCTGTGTCTAGGTTCTGAGTCCTGTTGTCTTGTTACATCTGTATTTATACCAGTTGATTCCAATCCTATCAATCTCTATTCCAAAGGTTAGGGTGTTTCTTATCTCCATTCCAGGGAGTAAAGATTATGTAGCTTAAGCATGATTGTTCATAGTTAAAGTGATTAATTACCCGCCTGGCACTTAGTTAAGTGTGTTTTATTCCCTCCCTAACTTCAGGGGAAAATCCCTACCTGGGGAAACAACCTTTCTCAGAGAGGTGGCCTTGGTTAAAACACATAGTGCCAAGAAGGTGAGCAAACATATTAAGAACAGTATGCCATATATGCCAGGTCCCTTGAAACAGCAAGGATGGACCGGCTCCCGGCAGATAACTTACCTAGAGATACAAGATTGAGCCCATGACCTTTAAGCTAGGTAGATAGTAACACAAAGAAATAAAACACTAGTAAATGTAACATTTGTAACACTAGTAAATGAATATATTTGAAAGACAGTATAAATGTATTTTTGTTTGTAACTTTTTTATTCTCTAATGAAATTAAAAAGAATTGCATAAAGGAATAATTATCAAGCTGTGTTATAATTCATAAGGATATATTTTCTCTGCTACATAGGAGAAAAGTTTTATATACTATTGGTATTAAGTTGATATTAATCTGAATTAACTTAAGTTGGAATTTTAGCAGTAATCCTTCAGGCAACAACTAAGAAAATAAGTTTTAAAATATAGTAAAAGTTGCAGTGAGGAAATTAAAATGTTATACTACAATATATTTATTTACTAAAAAGAAGGCAGTAATGGAGGAATAAAATAGCAAAAAGATAAGGTATATGAAAGAAATAGCATAATGGCAGACACAAATTCTACCTTATTAGTAATTACATTAAATATAAAATACTTTTCATTTTAATTACATTAAAATGCTTTAATCAAAAGGCAGAGATGGTCTGGCCAGTGTTGCTCAGTGGTTGAATGTTGACCTATGAGCCAGGAGGTCATGGTTTGATTCCCAGTCAGGGCACATGCCCAGGTTTCAAGCTTGATCCCCAGTTGGGGAACATGCAGGAGGCAGCTAATCAATGATCTCTCCATTGATGTTTCTATCTCTCTCTTCCTCTCCCTTTCTCTCTAAAATCAATAAAATATATTTCTTAAAAAGGGCAGAAATGGAGAAGTGGATGAAAAGCATAATCTATATGCTGTCTCTAAGACTACAAAAGACACAGTAGATTTAAAGATATAGGTAGGTTGAAAAGCAAAAGGTTTGGGAAAGATAAACTGTATAACCTGTAGCCAAAAGAGAGCTGAAGTGAATATACTAACATAAGACAAAAATAGATTTTATAAAAAGTATTTTTACTAGAGACAAAGAAGGATACCTTACAATGATAAAAAGGTTGATTCATCAGGACCTCATAGCAATTATAAACATACCTGTATCTAACAACAGAGACCCCAAGTATATGAAACAAAAACTAATGAATAGAAAGGAGAAATAGACAAATTAACAGTAATAATAGTTGGAGACTTTAATATACCACTTCTAATAATCTATATATATAAAAGCCCAGTGACCGAATGGCGGAACGACCAGAATGACCCATCGGCCAATAGCTAGGACACGCACTGACCACCAGGGGGCAGATGCTCAATGCAGGAACTACCCCCTGGTGGTCAGTGTGCTCCCACAGTGGGAGTGCCACTCGGCTGACCAGGATAAGCAGTGCTCCCACAATGGGCTGATCCCTGCCAGCCACGCCCCCCACCAGTGCATGAATCTGTGCACTGGGCCTCTAGTATATAGAATAAATAAGCAGAACATCAATAAGGGTACAACACTACATATTATACAACACTATAAATTATATAGACTTAATAGACATCTACAGAACATTCCATTCAACATCAGCAGAATGCACATTTTTCTCAAGTACACATGAAAATTTCCCAGGGAAAATTGTATGGATAAGTGATCAAATATAGTAAGTCACAATACCTTTAAGAGAACTGGATTCATACAAAGTATATTCTCTCACAATATTGAATTTAGCTGAGCAAAATTTGATAAATTCACACTTAAGTAGAAATTAAACATTCTCATAAATAACCAGTAGATCAAAGAAGAAATTAAAAAAATTAGAATATGCATTTACGTTAATGAAAATGAAAACACATCTATGGTATACAACAAAAGCAGTGCTGAGAGGAAAATTTATAGCAGTAAAATACCTATATTAAAAGTGAAGAAAAATTTCAAATTAAAAATTTCACCTTATACATAAAAAGAAGAGTAAACTAAACCCAAAACAAGCAGAAGGAAGTAATATTTTATTTGAAATAAAAAAATAGAGAGTAAAAACTAATAAAGAAAAATCAATGAAGTCAGAAGTTGGTTCTTAGAAAAGATAAACAAAATTGACAAAACTTTGACTTACAAAGAAAAAAAAAAGACTCTAATAGACTTACCAAGGAAATAAGAAGACTCAAATTGTTAAAATTAGAAATTAAAGGAGACATTTCTAGTGACCTTACAGAATTAGAATATTATCGATGAATTCTATAGGCAACTGTATGCCAACACACTAGATAACCTAGATAAAATGAACAAATTTTATAAAGAGAAAAAGAAAACTGACTTAAAAAATAGACTTGTAGAAGGAGAAATTGAATTAGTAATTTAATAAAATCCTGCAAAGAAAATTCCTGGCATGAATGTTTCATTGGTGAATTATATTAACATTTAAAGAAGAATTAATTTCAATACTTCACAAATACTTTTGAAAAATAGAATTCATTTTATGACTTCATTCTATTAAGCCAGTATTATCTTGATATAAAAACCAGGCAAAGACATCACATGAAAACTATAGACCAACATTTCACAAAAATATAGATACAAAAATTCTCAATGAAATATTAGCAAATATAACACAGCAACATATGAAAAAGATTATATATCATAGCCAAGTGATATTTATCCATGGAATATAAAGTTGATTTAATATAAAATAAGTTAATCAGTATGATATAAAGGCCAAAAATCACATCCTCATCTTAATAGACCCATAAAAATTGGAACTTTTATACAGTGCTGGTGGGATTGTAAATTGGTGTGACTGATTTGGAGAATAGTTTTTGGAAGTTCCTCAAAATATTAAATAGCGAATTGTTATATGATCCAGCAATTCCACACTTAGGTATATATCCAAGAGAAGTGAAACTATGTCTACACAAAAACTTGTACATGGATAATTTTAGTACCATTACTTTCAATAGCCACAATATGGAAACAACTCAGCTTTCCATAAACTGATAAATGAATTGAAAAATTGTGGTATGTCTATGCAGTGGAATATTATTCTGCAATAAAAAGAAAAGAAGTGTTGATACATAAAACTACATGGGTAAACTTTGAAAAAATGATAAATGAAAGAAACTAGTCACAAAAGTCCACATATTATATGATTGTATTTATATGAAATAGATAAGAAAAATCAAAAGACACATAAAGTAAATTAGTGGTTGCCAGGGTCTGGCAGGAAGGGGAAATGGGGTGTGATAGCTAATGAACTTTCTGTATCTCATTGTCCTCCTCTTTAAATGGAGGTAATGGTAGTACTTAACTCATTGCTTTATTGTGGGGATTAATAACGTAATATGTTTCGATCATGCCGCACATGATATAGCCCTTGGCAATTTTCCAGTACATAGTTACGGTTGCTACTTTTCCAATTTCACTCTTCAATGTTCATATTATTATTGCCAGTTTAAAATGTACACTATTAAAAAATATTGCTCCTACCTAAGAATACATTTATTTTTTAATTTTATTTTTTTAATTTTATTTATTTATTTTTTTAAGAATACATTTAAAGTACTCAGCTACATGAAGATTATGTCTGTGCATTGAAAATGTGGTAGAGAATTAAATTAATTAACTAGAGAAAATATTGCAACTTATAATACTCAGATACTAAGCATTATCTGTAGATCTTTTGTGTGTTTTTGGCATTTATAACAAAAATCAAACTCACTGCTATGCCTAGGAGACTTAAATACTCTTTTTAAAAATCTCTAACCTCATTTTTCTGACTCGCCTCATTCACTCTTTCAAGTCTCTGAGTACATTGCATCACGTAATTTTTGTTCATTCTGTACCCCCTGTCCAGAGTGCTTTTTCTTGTATTCCTAGTGTATAGGCTCTTTTCCATCCTTTACGTTTCAGAATAAATGCCACCTCCTCACCGGGACCTCTTGGACCACTCTTATTCTTCCCTTTGGTTATTCTCTCTCTCAACCCCTTGTTTATGAGCACATATTACTACTTGAAATCATTCTGTTTCTAGATCTTTCTTGCCCATTTATCACATCTCACTCTGAACTTCCTCAGCAAGGCTCTCCTGACCCTTAGCCCCAGGTCTGAGCCCTCTGTTGTAGACCCCCATAGTAAGTTGCTCACACATATTACAGTTTGTCATCATACAATCATGTGTGTGATTCGCTGAGTATCGTCTTCTCTCCCATTAAGCTGTATCCTTCCTATGGCACACTGCTCAGGGTCCATTTGCTCACCTCTGCACATTGGTAACTTCTATGTGGCTGATACGTAGGATTAGGATA
This sequence comes from Myotis nattereri, assembly GCF_964212035.1. Classification (NCBI taxonomy): domain Eukaryota; kingdom Metazoa; phylum Chordata; class Mammalia; order Chiroptera; family Vespertilionidae; genus Myotis; species Myotis nattereri. Next base: position 50,454,428 of record NC_138085.1, read on the forward strand.
ATATGAGATTGATACTATTTGGCCACTTTTGACCAAAATGACAGTTGCACGCAGCTCACTCTACGTCCTCCATACATGACTTTTTCTTCTGAAATTGTGCCAAATTCTGCTTTCCAGTTGGAATTCTGGCAAAACCCTTTCTCCAGTTGGATCACCTTCTACTACAGAGAGCTGACTGAGTCAGGCATAAACCCCCAAAACTCACCAACATCTAAACAACAGCTCCTTTCTACTCTTTCCAAATGTCCATATCTGCACCCACCACCCTCAATCTGCTTTAAAAGTAGAAGCTACTAGTAAAAAGGAAGCAAGGCCTGTGGAGTGTTCTGGGGTAGGAGTGTCTTGCTGTACCTGGCTGTAGAGGGTCACAGCTAGGGCAAGCTGTACTTTTCTGTGAGCTTTGTTATTGTGTCCACATCTCTTTGTTACTATTATAGCGGTCAGTTGTATGAGAAAGCCAGGGAGCCTGGAGATTGTTAAGCACCAAATTCTGTTTAATATATATTTCAGATGGGCATATTTCTTGCATCTAAAAAAAGTCAAATGCCATAACAATCATTTTAATATTCCACATTTTCTTTTTGTGGACTGTGTTTGTTCTGTTACTGTCTTCACACATATTTCCTACCTCTACATATCATTTCTCAGCCACCACTTGGTCCTCTCCCAGCTTTCTCCCCCTGTCCACTTTTTACCCTTCTCGGCTGGAAGAGAGAGTCTTTGACCCATAGAAAGTTTTCTAAACTTTAATCTACCAGCACTGTTCACATCAACAAGAAATTATTCTTATTCCCCCTCAGCTCTACCATGAGATCAACCTGTTGCCCTCTTGACCTCTCCTTGGGGTCAAATTAATAGTACACAGATTCCTCTATGACAGTGGTTCTCAACCTTCCTAATGCCGCGACCCTTTAATACAGTTCCTCATGTTGTGGTGACCCCCAATTTCATTGTTACAAATTGAACATAATTAAAGCATAGTGATTAATCACCAAAACAATATGTAATTATATATGTGTTTTCCGATGGTCTTAGGCGACTCCTGTGAAAGGGTCATTCGACCCCCAAAGGGGTCGCGACCCACAGGTTGAGAACCACTGCTCTACGATGTTTTATCTTGAAGGTAGGATCTGTGGTATATTTCTACTTGTCACCTCTTCTCTGTCGTGCCTGACTCAGTGTCAGTGCGATTTGAACCATGGCTATATCCCCTTCTGCCGCTATTTATCAGGATCTGTTTGGAATGAAGAGGCCAGGAAAAGAGACTTTAAATGAGCAAAATGAATGAGGGAGGAAAGAAGCCAGAACAGAAACAACAGAGATTTTGCTGTGGTTAAATGGGGGACTGTGATCAGATGGAAGCTGATTAATATTTTCAATGTTTATCAACGATGATTAGTGATGGGGTAATAGTCATGGATAAGTATCTTCAGCCTAGAATCCTGGCAGCCCTGCTCCAGACAACAAATATTCAGTATGATTACCAGCTTGATAAAATGTATTCCCTGGAAACCACTACAGGACTTGGGCAGTGATTTCATCCTATCAGAAAACCAAGCAAGGCAAGAATGTCACATATAAAAGAGATCTCCATTTGCCCTGTCCTGAGTTATAATTGCTTGATGATTCTGAGGACAACTTGAATATTACAAAATTCTGAGGATATTCAAATTATCCTCAGAATTTTATAATTTTGGGGAAGAAGCTTGGAGACAGCCATTTTCCAAAGCTGAAACTCCTCAAACTGAGTTCAAAGTCTCACATTATTGGAGATGACGTGAGACCTTTGGGAGACAGGGATGCATGAGGACTAATTTGTTTAGTAAACACTATATTTATTTATTTTTTGGCTTCCTAGCATCTGAAACCATTTCCTTGGGGAATACCCACATTATTTAACAAAGCCTCTCTCCTTATATGCAAGTGCAAAATTCCAGATACCTGCTCTCTTAAATGCCCTTGCAGCTAAGTAGAGGCTTCTACCTTAGGCATCTGACCTGGCCACTGGAGCTCACACATGCTGGCTCCAGACCTTGATTTTTTATTTTTTATTATCTTTATTGTTTAAAGTATTACAGATATCCCCTTTGTTTGTTTGTTTCCCATTGACACCCTCCACCCTGCATGCGCCCCTCCCAGGCCTTTACCACACTATTGTCTATGTCCCTGGGCTATGCATATATGCATGTAAATTCCCAGGTTAATCTCTCTCCCTCCTCCTTCCCCTCTTCCCCACCTCCCCTCTGAAACTCCTCAGTCAGTTCCATGCTTCCATGTCTCTGGATCAATTTTGTTCATCAGTTTATTTTGTTCATTTGATTCCACATATGAGTGAGATCATGTGATACGTCAGACGTTCATTTTGAAGCTCTTAACACATTTATGGAAAAACGGGGATCCTACTGATGCCATTCCCATGTGGCTGTCAGCTGTCAGTGGCTACATGTGGTGTCCAGAAGCAGCAGTGGCTTTAGCAGTAGACATCCATGTCCAGCTTGAGTGACGTTGACATTGTAAACTGGGGTCAGTGCAGCCCAGTGGCTGCAGCTATCATAACTCCACAGGACCACTCCCTCTGTGAGATTTGGAGAATTGTTTCTACCTGGGTAAGCTCCAAGCCTGGTTCCTCGGATCATTTAAAGATTATGTGAGCTATGACATAGCCTTTAATAAATTAACTAGAGTTGACTTCTGTTGCTTACAACTAACACCTTGACTGGTAAAGAGCCAAAAATAGACCCCGAAGTAAGTTGGCTGTTGTATTAATTTTTTGTTGCTGCTTAACAAATTAACACAAATTTAGTGGCTGAAAGCAAGAAACATTTATTGTATCACACGTTCCATGGGTCAGGAATCAGTGTGCAGAAAAGCCAGATCCTCTGCTCAGCATCTCAAAGAGCTGTAATCAAGATGTTGGCTGAGTTGCAGCTCATCAGAGGCTCAGCTGAGGAGATTTGCTCCCATACTCCTCATGTTGTTGGCAGAATTCATTTCCTCGCAGCTGTGAAATCCATGGTGGCTTATTTCATCAAGTCCAGCAGGAGAGAGAGTCTCTAACCTTTAGGTATTGTTTTAAGCAACATACCTGATTTGGTCAGGCCCACCCAGGCTAACCTGCCTTTTGAGTTACTTAGAGTCAACTTATTAGGTACTTTAATTAATCAGTAAGAGCCTCCCATCTTTGCCATGCAAGGTAATTTAACCATGAGAGTGGCATTCCATCACCTTTGCCATATTCCATTGGTTAGAAACAAGTGTCATATCTGGCCCAAGGAGGGGATCATACAAGGGTGGGGTGTGGGTCATTAGGGGTCATCTTAGAATTCTTCCTTCCACAATTGTGTTCGTACACATGCATGTTTGGTAGCTGGACTTACCATTTCAGGTGGCAATGCATTGGTGATTCCTAATAAAATCCTCCTTGAGAAGTGGAGGCACTCCACTAAATCCCTTGAAGCAGGATTTTCTTTTGAGTCAATAGTCTGTCTTCTGAATAAGATGATGCATTTGGTCCCAAGTTTACAATAGGATGATACAGTTTTGTTACATGACTATAGATTGACTGGAACTGAGTTACATTTGAATTATCAGAGAATGATTAACTTTAGGTTATAATTTCAGAGAATCTGTGGGTTATTCGTACACGGGAAGCTTAGCCTATGATTGCCTGGTTGTTTCCAATAAGGGCCCTCCTCTACCTAGTTAAGTCCTCCCTAAAGGTGAAGCCCTCTTCCGTGAGCAGCCTATCAGGTTCTGTTCCATGCAGTTCCCTATACTGGGACCTGCTCACAGAATTGCCATTCTGACTGGATGAGGCTGAGGCAGTGCTGCTCAGAGAGGGACCCCATGGGCTTCTTGGAAGTTAACTCCTTCCCTCACCCCCTTCACCATCTTGACATCTTGAACATGTGGCTTCAGTGTGAGACCTGGAATGTGCAGTCCCAAGTCGTAGCTCTCTTTTGCAATGAGAACCTTCACTTCTTCGTGAGATGTAGCGGTGGTGAGAACTGGCCAAAAGCTTACTTTTGGTTTCCTTTCTTTCTGGTGAACTCATATTGCCTAGCTAAGGTCCCACACAATTAGAGCAAATTTGCATGTTCTTAGTTTTGCTTTCAGAAATAAAAGAGTATGCTTTAAAGCAGGCTGAAAAATAGTAGGAGATAGCAGTCAAAGTTGTTTACGGGAGTGTGGTAGCAAGTATAAAACACTAGCTTAGACTGTCTTAATCTTGTGCCTGCCACCAACAACTCCCTCCCACTCTTCTCCCCCAACCTTATGTTTTTATTCTGCAGAATCATGGGTTTGTTCTTCTCTTTTATTAAATTTAAGTTCTAAGTTTATTAATCCTCCCATAAAAAATCTGCACAATCACTACAGATAAAGCCCCTGAAGAATTTTTACTCCTTCTGTTGTCTGATCACCAGCTCACTTTTTGCGTCACCAACTTAGCAGCCCCCCTGACTTTCTTCATTCAGTTCTTGTGTTCCTTTTGCTATTTTCTTGAGGTCTTCTTCTTCTTCTCATACAGGCCATGTGTTGTAGGTCTCTGTTGGGGTTCATTTTTCTTTGTGTAATCCAAGCAATCATTAATCATGCCAAAGCCAGTTGTTTTGCCACCACCAAAATGGGTCTGAATCCAAATGTAAAGATGACATCTGGTGTGGTCTTATACATTTTGGCTAGTTTTTTCCTAAATTTCTGTCTTAGGTACTATTGCCTTCCCAGGGTGAAGGATTATCGATGACCATTTGTTTTTGCTGACATAGTCTGTTGATCATGAACGTCCTGGTCCAGATACTAGTAGTTACTGTGTGTGTCCTTTATGATGGCCAATTCTCAAGCTGCCAGGGAGGAAAAAATGCTGTTCTTCTGTTCTTATGCCAAATGATCTTTTGGTAATTTTTCATATATTCCATTTGTATCAATTACATTTTTTACCATTGACTCCCTTGCTCATCAAGATGTAACTGCTACTTAAATTTTGTGTGAATATTTTCTTGCTTTTCTTTATAACTTTGTCACATTTGTTTATATCTCTAAATAAAATTTTGTTTATTTTCAAACTTTATAAATATGGATTCATATTATAGGTATTCTTTGGTGACTTGTTTCTTTCATCTAATATTAGTTTTTAAAGATTCATGCATGTTGATGCTTGTAGTCATATTTTATTCATTTTCACCATTTTTGAGTATTTTGTTATATAAATATCTAACAGTAACTCACTATGGACTATCTGATGGATATTTATTTTTCCTAGTATTTTTTACTATTATGAACAAATCTGTAAATGCTCTGGAACATATATTTTGGTGTCCAAGAGTTTCTCAATGTAAGAGTAGAATTGAAAGACTGAAGAATTACACTGTTCAACTTTACCAGATAATGCCAAGCTTCTCCAAATATAGCTAGTCCATTTAATCTCTTTTCATAGATTAGTTTATTTTGTTCTACACCCCCACCAATACTGGGAAATTTCCAGTTTCATGACTCTACCCACGTAAAGTTTAATATGTATTTTTTAAATATATTTTATTGATTTTTTACAGAGAGGAAGGGAGAGAGACAGAGAGCTAGAAACATCGATGAGAGAGAAATATCGATCAGCCGCCTCCTGCACATCTACCACTGGGGATGTGCAACCCAGGTACATGCCCTTGACTGGAATCGAACCTGGGACCTTTCATTCCGCAGGCCGACGCTCTATCCACTGAGCCAAACCGGTTTTGGCATATGTATATATTTTTATACACTCGTATGTATATACACATACATATTCTGCTTTGAACTGTGATAGAAAATGCTGAGGCTTACTTCATCTACCACCACTGTCTTCCTCTTCCTCCTCCCTTTCTTCTTCTTTCTTCTCTTCCATTCCCCTCTGCGAGGGCACAGGGTTTGCAATTTGATGCACCGTCCTTGCCAGCCATTGTCACACCAGATACGCTCCATTCATCGCCGTTCCTGCTGGCCTTTGAAACAAGCTCCGTGGCCCTGCTCTGTTTGTTGTCAAGAATGAATGGCCGAAGTAGGAATGTTTCCCAGACGGGAAGTGAAGGGGTCAGTCCGGACCTCTGGACATTTGCAGTGCTTTACTTGCAGGCCTGTCGCAGGAAAGGGAGGGCGACTCCCAGCGCTCTGATGGCAGTTTGTGTATATGCTGCTCAGATCATGAGATTGCCTGTCAGGTCATCTGCTGTGAAATCCATTATGAAAAACACCCAGAAACTAACGCCTGACTTGAAATCCTTAGTTTACTAAATTGCAGAAATTATCTTTGGAAGGCTTTGTCATATATATATATATATATATATATATATATATATATATATTATACAAAAGTAATGTTTGCAGTAATGCCTCATGTGCCTCATGCAAAGTGCTAGTTGAATGAATCTGTCACTGAAACTTCAATTCCAGATTACCACACGGCAAGATCTGCTATTATAAATGAAAATACATCTTTAGAAAGTTCACAACAGTTTGAAGTGGATGAGCTATTGAAATGTAATAGAAAAATCTCCCCTTTACAGATTAGTCAAACAGTGATTGTAGTCCAATATGTAAACACAGCCTCACTTTATTGTCAGGGTAAAATGGTCCTTAATGTGCTGCTCCAAGAGCAGGTTAGCATTACCTAAGTCTACAGATAATGATATAAATTATCTTTAAGAATTCTTTGCTGTGAGTATGGCACAGAATTCAAAAGCAAATAGAAAATCAGTGCATTATTAAACTACTAGACATTTTTGATAAGTTGTGGGGTGTTGTTTTTTTTTTCCATCTCAGCAAGCTCTGAACCATAATTTACTAGAAGACGGTAACTAAACAATTCTTAGGGTACCTTTGAAAGTAAATTTTATCAAAAGAGACCTAAAAGAACCACGTCCTTCAGGTGACAAGATCAAATGTGAATAAGTTAGTGTCACTTCCTGTGCACTGTGCTGCTCACTGGGTGATATAGGGGTACAATCTCCTTTTTGTTTATTTATTGTCTCATTGGGTGATTATTATTTTATGGGACATTAGTATGAATATGAGTTATACTTTTTATAATGAAGACTGTATTTACTTAGTTTGCCAAGTGGCAAAAAATCATGCAAAGGAGGAAGTAGTAAGACTTACAATATGGGAAGACTGAAGAAGAGAGCCTTGAGAACCCTGGACAAATAAATCAGAACTTACCGTACTTGCGATTATTACTTAGAGACCAGCTACCTACAGAATTGTATATTGAGTGTTCTTATACGGAAACCCTTGACATTATGATTCAACTTCTGAAATTAGTAGAGTTTGGTGAGGGAGACAAAGAAGAAAGGTATGAGCATGACAAAGAAACTACAGTTCTTTTGTATTGTGTCTCTCCTGAAACAAATGCCCTCAGAGCGGACGAGATCATGGCTATTTAGTCAGATTCTAAGGCTGGCCATGGCACATATCACCACTATACCTTTTTTTTTTTTTTTATTTGCATAAAACAGTAACCTCTGTGGTTACTGGCTTCAGAGTTGTCTAGAAAACATGCATCAGATGGTATCAACGACCTCAGATCACCAGGCTAGCTCTAAATTAGTAATGAGCAGAGCTGGAGGGATGTATTATAGCAGTTATAAACCGTAAGAAGGTATTTAAATAGATAGATAAGACACATGCAAATCTTTTCATTGCCATGACAACCATCCTGATATAGGTTTTCCATATGTAGCAAGAAGGGCAGAGCAAAAGGCACTGGGAAAATAGCAGGAACCTGTAATGAAAATGAACCCTGGCAGGGAATTAGTCCAGATCTTCATCGTTTATTAACTCTTAATAGAATCAAACTTCTGTAGTAATACACTCCTCACTGAGTCAGAGAACCATTATTTCCAACCTTCAGCTGTAGAGTTCTCAGCTATAGGACTACATCCCAGGTTCCAAATCTTCACCAATGACTCTGACGAATGCAAGGAAAGAAAGAAGGAGAATGCCAGTGTGCTTCTACAGGCAAGATCTTTGTGCCCCAAAGAGCCTTTCCGAGAGGGTTCATCCAGGACTCAAATGGATAATTCATGTGTGATATGTCTTTGTTTGTTTTTATTGATCAAAGAACCTAATGAATTCCCAGATAATCATATAATGAGGTAGTACATTCCATTTCAAAGCAGGATGGTACCTGTTCATGTGCAAATACTTTCAGGGAGAAGAAAAAATGCTGCCTGCCTTCCTCTCTCCCTCCCTCTTTCTCATTTTCCTTCCCTGTTTTTTTTTTTTGCTTTACTCCCTTCCTGTCACTAGCTCTCAATTCTGTTTGCTTTTTCTCCTCCCCAAACTCTTCATTTCTTCTAAGTGCCAAAGGAGTTTCAGGGCCAGCTGCAGGCACTGAGGATCCCGCTGTGGCCTGGGCAGCTCTGTCTAGCAATGCTTTCTCCTGCCGCAGATCTGCAGAATGAATCGAGTCCTGCCAGCAGTCAGCCCAGCCCGGTCCTGCCCGCTCCACCCTGAGCATCTGTTCAGAGGTGAGGGATGAGGGTGAGAGAACACAGTGTACTTCCAGCCTGGTGTAACATTTTCCTCTGCAGGCCACAGACCTCCACAAAGCCCTTGACTCTTTTGAACTATAAATGGCAATTCTACTTGCTACTTTTAAGGCCAAGACTGGTACCGTCAGGGGCACCACAGAATTATTAAAGCTCTTCAATCAGATCTTTGTATGTTCAATCAATGTAAGGATTCCTTTAGACACAAACTGACATGTTAATACGCAAGGGAACATGGGTGAAAGCAAGCTGGTTTATAAATTAAAGTGATAATAGATAATTCCACCAAAAAACTTCAATGTGTTTAGTGCACGTCTTGGCTCGGCCATCCATGTTCTGAGGCCGTTTGAAAACGTGGACTTGCTCTGTGCTCTTTCTAGCATGAAACCCAATCACAGTCAGAAGGAACCTTTCCTCTCGAAAAGGAACTGAAATGCTGATTTGGTAGTACCCCTGACAAAACAAACTCTTCAGGGTGTTATTTAAAAACTCTTTGAGTGGCCAAATATTCTAGCAGGAGGCAGAGACAAGAAATGGTTAAACAAGAAGCACCCCTCAGCAAAGCACAATTTAAAATCTCATTCACCAGATTCCACCTGTCCCTCGGAAAACAGGCTAACTTTATAGAAACTGAAGACTAACCATAGCCCCGAAAACTGTTGATATTAACACCGTAGGGCATCCTGTGTACTGGCATCTCAGCTCCTTATCCAGAGTACGTGTTCTGTCTGAAAAATTTGGGGGCTGTTGCTTTGCCTTCAAGTTATTCAGATGTTCTTCTTTTGATATCTGGGGTTTTAATTAACAGTCTTTCTGTGTATTTAAAGCAAAACAAACTTGGTCTGGTCTGGACAGTTCTGTGAGGCAGTTTTATTTATGAACGCCATCCCTGTCATGTTAATTGTACCAGGTTTCTGATTAATCCTAAAAGAACACATTACCCAGTGGATTTGGAGGTGTTAAAGGGAATCTGCAGGGTGACTTTAATCTTTATGTCTTTATATACCGGAGGGCATTTTACTGCACCTCTGCACTGCTCTCTCTACACAATCATTTTCTCCTTTAGAAATGTAGCCATTTGGATCAATAGTTACAGTACAATATATTGTACTTCTGATGGGGGGCCTCCTAGGACAGTTAAGAAGTGTGGTGATTCCGCCAAATGCTCGGTTATACTCTAAAACCTATTTTTTAAAAGAAAGTTAGCACAACATACATAGAGCCAAGTTTATGGGCATTATAATGAAATTTTACTTACTCTACTTAACGTATATTAAAATAAAATTAGGAAAAATGAAGTGCAAAAGAACATTTTGCAGCTTGAAAAATAGAGGTTTTTAATGGGACGCCAGAGCAGTAGCAGCTAGAAGTAGGTTTCTCTTGGAATTTGTAGCTGCTGCTACAAAACACTGAGATTTGGAGTTTGGCATCTATTTCTAGTTGTTGTGATGACTGTACACTTCTAATATTGGAAAGAAAAGGGGGGAAACATCCCTGAGACGGCCACAGATGTTTTCAGAGTGCACTGAAGATGGAGCAAGCAAAGATGTAAAGAAATTATACTTCCCTCACAGTGTTAACAAATGAGGCTGCAAGTTGAAGATTTTACTGTAAATTCTTTATCAGGAAACAAACTGGGTTATCACAGCTGTTTATTGTACTGCTAGCCCTGGTCCTAACCTTTATGTCTTCAATGCTTACATACCATTCCCTTGTTTATGCGTCTGTACCATTCGGTGCCCTTGAACTTGGTCCCTCTGATCCCCGACCCCTGCATGCTCATTCACTCACTCCACTCACGTCTGCAATCAGTGAATCTGAGACAGGCCCTGGCTGATAGCCGAGCTGCAGTAGGGCAATTAACACAGAACTAAAGTGTCATTCCTGGCAGGGTGGGGAGGGTGGCAGACCACAGATGACAGTTCTCAGTTCTGAAGCTGTGACATCCAGGCTAGACCTGGGATTATAGGGAACAAGGGCGGGGGGGGGGGGGAGGAAAGAGGGAGTGAAGGAAGGGGGGTTGTGTTTGGAGGAGAGAGAGTTCCTCAAAGAAAAGAGCTGAGTGGCTTCTCTTTGAAGATGTGTTTATTCCCTGTATCAGATTCCAGCTGTCTGACCAGTTAATTGGATGAATATCTAGAGGAAAGCATTCTGTGAACTAAGTGAATTGGGGGAAATGGGCGTTTTTCTTTTTAGAAGGAGAAAGTGCTTTTTCTTAAAAAAGAAAAAGAAAAGAAAAATAGAAATCACCAACTCTCAAACACCTTTCAACAGTGTTCCTGCCAGACTTAGTTTTAAAAAAGGAAACAAAAAATCTTTTAAGTGCTGCCTCCCCCACTCCTATTGCCCACTCAAGTTTTCGCCTGTAGCCACCTACCTGCTCCAGCTCTGATATCTTGATAAAGTTGGTGTTGAATAGAAACAGAGCACCCAGGTTGCTGCCTGCTGAGAAGAAACTTCATTTTTGCCCCTTTCCTCCAAATAGCTCTACCTGTGCAATAAGAGAAAGCTGTTCTCAGGCACCCCAAGTCCTGAGGTCTAGAGGGCGCCCAGGCCACCAGGGGGCATCATGGATCTTGAGCGTGGATGCCCAGGTGTCAGCTTCTTGGGAGTTGAGCAAACCAATTTTGAAAGCAAAGCCAGCACTTTCTCAGATTTGAACACTCTCCTCTCCTTCATCTCACTCTAGGCCTTTGCCTGCTATTCTCAAATATTTTACTCTTTCATGGGATTGCTTTCCATTGTTGGGAAACCATGTTTAGTATAGCAGCTCTCACTTTTTATTTAATGGATATCAAGAGTTCTATAGACCGTATCTGATTTATTTCCCACCAACAACAAACGAGTGAAGAAACAAGACCACAAAGCATGGGTAAGTCTCTCCACATTCCAGGTGAGAAAGCTGACACTCAGAATCATCAACTATCTAGATGTCCGAGGTCAAATGCCTAGAAAGGGTAGAACCAAATTTCAAGCTATGCTGATCTCAGAAAATATGTCTGAAGCATTGGACCACTGTCTCAGCTCTGTTCTGTATTTGCTGTGAGAGCTTGGGGACATTCCCTGAATGAGCAGCGTCTGTTTCCTTATCTGTAGGAAGGGGATATGAACTCCGCCCCCCATAAGGTTATTGTGATGAGTGATGATTCCGTGAGTAGATGCTGTATATACAAAGTATGTTAGAGTAAGTCTCTAGTCTAGCACATCCTGAGAATCCTGTAATGTTGTTGTCTACATCATTATGTTGCCGACCTGACTATTTATAGTGAGTTTATAGCAGGCCAAGGAAGCCAGTGTGGTGATTTGCACAAAACAATTTGCAATCTACAGAAATAAGGAAGAAGAAATAGAAAAGACTCCGATTTTGGACACAAGATAATTTGTGTGTGCATTATGTAATCCCCTCCAAATAAATGTAGGTGATCCAGCTATGTCATTAGTTTACAGAAAGGATGGATTATTCAAAAGGACTTCCTAGGCTAACTTTTTCACATTAATGATTTGCTAGTAATGTAGCTGATAAGACTTTGTCATTACTATATCTCATACTGTGCAGGCTATCACGTGTTTGTGAAATGAAGGCAGCCTTTTTGAACTCTGCCTTAGGAACATGATATATTGGAATTAGCATCTTGTCCAGGAAAATAACCTTCAAGTACTGGAGATTATATATATATATATAATTTGATAGTGTGATGCTCCTATTAGCATTAAAATGGGTTTCAGAAATCATTTTAAGGATGAGGTGATGGAATAGTTAAGTGAGATGATGGTTTTCCATATGGGTCAGTGGTAGAGTCCAGCTATCATGTCTCCTGGCTCAGCACTTTGTCCTGCATCCCACCTCACCCCACCCCACCCCACATCACCTCTGTATTTTCCAATGATGTGCAGAACTCAGGAAGTGACAGGTGTGCTCATAATTATTACAATATCAAGATTCATATCATGTGGCACTCTGAATGAAGAGAAAAATCATTGTTAGTTACTGTTCTGCAGCAAAACTAGGTAAGAAATTCTGAAATTCAGATTTCAGCCTTGAAATCATTAGAGACATCTTCTTTGCAAAGTGGCACTGCTGGTAATCTGTCCCCGGTGCACAGATTTGTATTTGTTATTGCCTTTGAAGCATTCTGGATAGTTTAACTGAAGAACATTGGAAGTGAATAAACCTTTACCTCATCCCCATGCTGTTGTTAATTCCTCTCTTACTTTTGAATGTTTCTGCTCTAGTTCTGTCCTCTCAACATTTAACCACTATTTTCCATACTGTGTGGGAACTCTGTTTTCTTAAAAGTTAGTAGTGGGTTTTTTTTGTTTGTTTTTTTTCAGAGTAAACATTTCTGTGACTAAATAAGTTTGGGGAATTCTGAATGGTTTAGAGCCTTCATAGGGACTTATGACAACATTCTTTATATTAGAACTAGAGGCCCAGTACACGAGATTTGTGCATGGTGGTGGGGGGGATCTCTTAGCCCGGCCTGGGCCCTCTTGCAGTCCGGGACCCCTCGGGGGATTTCTGACTGCCAGACATCCCTCTCACAGTCCGGGGCTCTTGCAGTTCGGAACCCCTTGCTCCTTACCACCCGCCTGCAGTGGAGGCGGGAGAAGCTCCTGCCACCATCCCTTCGCATGCCAGCTGTGAGCCCGGCTTCTGGCTGAGTGGTGCTCCCCCTGTGGGAGTGCACTGACCACGAGGGGGCAGCTCCTGCATTGAATGTCTACTCCCTGGTGGTCAGTGCGCATCATAGAAACCAGTCGTTCCACTGACTGGTCGATTTGCATATTGTGCTTTTATTATATAGGATTATAAACTGATCCAAAGGAAAGATACTCTTTAATTTTGCTTGGCCTAGCATTGCCTACACTTATTAACAAAGAATTATTTTCTGGAATAACAGTATGATACTCTTACAGAGTTGTCTGTCATGGGAAGGAAAATGTGGATCATGTAGGACTTAGAAGAGGCACAACACTGCCCACACTCCATTGGCCAGAACTCAGTCTCATGGCCACACCTGACCACAAGAGAGCCTGGAAATGTAACCTAGCTGGTGCCCACAAGGGAAAGGAACTGAACCTTAGGAACAGTTAGTTTTTCCCAAAATTGCCCATTGTTAACATCTTTCGGAATGAGTATTCCACATCCAGAGACTGATCTGCCATGTTCTTTCACCTACTTGAAGTGAGACTAGAGACACTCTAAATTTCTTCCAAGTCTGGAACCTACCTACGAGAATGTCTTTAAGGTATGCTCGGAAATGGAGGACACATTTCTGCTAGAATTTGCTTAAGTAAAAGAAATGCTCTGATGGAACTTACTTCTCTTAATTACAACATTGAAGAAACAATATTAAATCTTATTGCAGAAGTGGAAGGGGGGGAAGATGCTGTTATGTGGCTTAGACATAGATTTTTCCACTCTTCTAGGTTAGCACAGGGATAGAGTTTAGAGATTTGGAAGGAATGGTTGTTCATGACCCATTTGGCAGTCTTCCGTATATATCAGATGTCTCAGAACATCGTTGGACCAGTAATAGCTCACATTCAATTCATCGTTAAATTGTCTGACAAATTTTGGAATTTTGATATCCCATACTTTTAGTTAAAAAAAGGACACACATGGTTTGGTATTTAGGCAGGCAGGAAGCAGACTGGCATGCTGGTGTGAAAGTTCTGAAACCTGGCTTGCTTTTTCTCCAAGGCATGTGGTCAACTATTAGCCCAAAGGAGTAGATTACAGGGCTACCTGAGGGTAAAACCAGGATTTTTCAGGAAAAGAAATAATATATTGAGTCTAGCATTGTGATGTCCACATACGTGATATCCCAGCACTCCCAATCCTTCGTTTAGATCTGGAAAATATAGTAAAGCCAGTATTATCAATAGTTTTGTATTGACCATATTTGAACTTTAATACGTGTGAAATCAATGATTTTGCAAAGAAAAATCGTGTCCCTATTGGCCCTCTAAGTTAAAATTCAAAACCCATCTTGAAAAGTTTAACTCAGATCAGTTCATTATCATTTCATTTATTGAGTTAGAACATAACTTAGAAATAATTTTCTAATTTTACAGGAAGGAGGCTTAAATCCAAGAAGTAAAAGTGGCCTGGCCAAAATTACATGTAATCTGTGGCAGAACTGATCAGAAACATCATATGTTTAATGGAGTTGCCCAATCTCTAGTTGATCTATTATTTCAAAATATTTAAGTAATGCATTTATATAGCTATTTGCATAGGAAGGGTAAACTTATAGAACACCATACATTTACTTTATTTATTTTTTTCAAAATGATTTGAGTGCTGTGATAGGTGCTGGATTTACAGTCAGTAATAACAAAAAGGAGCCAGGGGTGGTTGTGAGGAATAAATGAGCTAATAAGGTGTGCACTTAGAATAGGGTTTGGTAAATAGTAAATGATCAATAAATGTTTGCTGCTATTGCTGCCGTTGTTGTTTTTCTTGCCTTTATGGAGCTTTAATGAAATGAGAAAACATTCCCCCATTTAGTTTCTTCTTTGTAAAATCTCATTCATTGTGCTTGTAGCTTCAGGAAATCCAACTTATTCCATGAGAACCCCTCACACAATCCCCTCATTCTTCATGGACTTCATTCCTTTGTGACTCCAAGCCAGAGCTTGATTGTGAAATGTTTTACTGGGAATATTTATAGTTAGCAGCTGATTTGGAACCGACAAATTATTTAAGCTTTATAAGATGCTTGTATTAATACTTTGTACTGTTGTGGTTTTGTTTTTTTTCTGAATTGAGTGCGTTTGCATTTGTAACATCTACTACTCTTTCCAGACAAGAGGGAGAGAGAAAGAGAGATGAGGGGGAGAGAGAGAATGCAGGGAGAATGGAGAGAGAGCATGAATAGGCAGGAAATGGTGCAAGTGTGAAATTCATAAATGCTAAAAAATGCCACTGTTGGTGTTGCAGGGGCTACGAAAATGAGTGAGATCAGATCCATCTTATTCCTTAGAGGACTTTGCTATCTTCTGATGAGGATGAAAAAAAAGTGCACAAAGAAGGTGACACAAAATGGGGGTGGGAGAGGCATGAGGCTCTAAAGGAAACAGAAACAAACAGAAGGGAAATCAGAGGAGACTGAGACCACTTGCTTTTGAAATCATCAAAAGCAATGGCCACCGAGCCAAAAAAAGGAAGGTGTTTAACTCCTGATGAAACAGCTCTCTCTCCCACCTTCTAATAGCGCACGTTGTTTAGCACATGTTGTTCATTTATTTATTATAAAAATATGGGCTTCAACATGCCTATTGTCATATCAGTATTTATTTGCTGATCATTGGCGGTGCACCCTATGCCTGAGGGAATTTCTCTTCAAGTGTTTCAGGTAAGACGTTTCAGCTATCACAAAGGTGTGAAGGGTGTAAACTCCAGGCAGCATTGTTATGAAATGTAAATCTGCAATGCTGAGTGACAAGGGAGGATTCAAAGGCATTGGGATTGAAGAAGACAGAATTTCAGCTTGAAAGAAGGAGTTTATTTTCTGGGTAGAGCACAGTCCTAGTGATGACTACAGTTGTTTCAAGCTTTGAAAATGTTTACAAGTAAACTTATGTTCTCAAACTTGGTGAATAAAACTGTTAAAAAAAATTCCCCACTAAAATAGGAAGCAGCCTAGATACACTTCATTTCAAACATGCCATCAACTCTACCAGTCAGCACTGAGAGTCACAGGGTTTTCGTCCACACCGTAATCATTGCAATCCATTACTTTATTCCAAATTATTGCACCTTTAAGTCACACGAAGAAATGGACTAAGGAGGGTGTTCAGTTGATATCGAATATCTATTTCAAAGAACTAGGTCAAATGACTTTGATCTTCAGCCAGTATTTTTTGGTTTGTTTTCTGTTCAATTAGTCTGTCTAGATTCTTGATAATTGGTGATTGACTATTTCAACTATATGAAACCTCACCCTTGAAAAAAATAGCATTTCACAGCATTCTTAATTTCTTCCTATTGTGAGGACTATGTTAACACCATGAAAAACATAGTGGCCACACATTTCCAATTATCTGGGTATTCTGTATTATTAGAAACTTTTATTCATTCATACATTCATTCATTCAAGTGTTATTGTCTATTTATTATGTGCCTGATATTCTTAAATCTTGAAGATGAAAATATTGACAAAGACATGTACGGGTCATCTTTGCTACCCTTCCAGATGCACTTTTTGCTTTCCTTCTGCTTGTTCTATATCATAAAGCCTGATCTTTATGAAGATTATTAATGGGCTCTTTTGAGCTTATGCCAATGGGATGCACTGGAAGGGAGAGTATGGGTAGGGTGCCCTTTGTCCAGCCCCCTCTCTGCCAGGTAGCTTTGTGTGCTAAGTTCCACTCTTGAAGGGCAGACCTCTCTCAAGAGGTGCTACCCTTTCTGGGTTCTGAGACCTGCTCCTTCTTCGGGTACCTTTGGATCAAAGGTGTTAATGAAACTGCTGTTACTAGGCCCATGATACTGCACTATGCTTCTTGTGTTCCTTAACACAAATTTTAAATAGCCCTCCTTTGAAACTTTGCTCCAAGGACTCTGACCGATACACTATGGTTTCCATTCAAGGAATTAATACTGGTGGGCAAGAACAAATCCTGAATGAACACCTATTAATGTTTATAATAACAAAGTTTGTAGGCATCTGTGGATTCAGATTGTTTTGATCAGCAGTGGCCCAACTGATTATTATATAAAAGTGACCTTCTGACACTAACTCTTCTTCTGTTGCAAATATGCTCATAGATTTTTTTTCATCATTTCTAAGTGCAAGGATATTGTCTGTCAAGCATCCCAGTAGGCTCTTAATGATTACAAATACTCTGTAACTAAAACTGCCCTTTCTTTATAGAATACCCAACAAAGAAATTACAAGGGTTTACAAGACTTGGAGCAGGCGTGTCACTTAAAGCTATGCGTGTGTTCTGATCTCCAGCTCAGCTCCCAGCCTGTCTACATAAGACCCATTGTAAAAATCCATTCACCATGTCACATCTTTTCCTGCCAGCATACTTGCACATCCACATACACTTAGAAAACAATTAAAAATTCACGTTGGCTTTTCTTTTCACATTCACAGTCGTTTCTCACTCTTTTGTTTCATCTGCTGAAGACATGAACTTGCTCATGCTTTCTGTATGGAATTCTAACAATTTTTTTTGGATGGTTTTACTGTATACCTTGGATTTTTCCCCCGTGTTTTCCTTTTATGTTTTTAAAAATATGAAGTCTTCCTAATGAAACATTCTAGGCGATTTCTTAATTTCATGTTTCCTGATGATTACTACGATGTTTAAATATATTACAGAGATGTATTATTTTTTACTTTATCCTTGATTTCTTTCTTATTACAAACGAACATCCTATTTTTTTTAAATCTTCTCCTGTATGTCAAGTCAACATATTCTTTAAGCTTTGATGGTGATGTCTCAATTTCTTTCTTGAGAGGCTGTGGGTAATTCAGAAGCCATTAGTGTACTGTGTATGAGTAGTTTGAATTGCTTCTTCCACTGGGTCTTACCTTGAACTTGCTACACTCAATTCCATTCACCATTGTGGCATTGGATTACTTAACTGCCTTTGGTCTCTCTGGTTTTCTTCCCACCTCTTATTATTGACTATATCTATGTCTAGTACCTGAATAATTATGTGGTTTTTATAAATTTATCGCCTTGCTATTTACCTCATTTTCCTGGTCATTAATAATCTTCTAGCACACCTGTGCCCCACTCATGATTCACAGCCCATCAACTAATTTCTGGCTGATAACATGATTTATCACAGTATTCTCTTTTTTAACTAGTTTTCAATCCAATGCTACTAGAATTCTATGACCTTTTAGAACAGGGGTCTTCAAACTACGGCCCGCGGGCCACATGCAAATACAAATATTATATTTGTTCCCATTTTGTTTGTTTTACTTCAAAATAAGATATGTGCAGTGTGCATAGGATTTTGTTCAAATTTTTTTTAAACTATAGTCCGGCCCTCCAACGGTCTGAGGGACAGTGAACTGGCCCCCTGTTTAAAAAGTTTGAGGACCCTTGTTTTAGAAGATACCAAAAGAGTCAGTTAGGCTGGTATTATTCAGTGAAAAGAAAAATAGTTAAAGCTATTATGAAGATGCAACCTACATATTACCCTCAAATAGTATTCTACAGCCTCTTTTGAATCTCAGCCCATAGCCACCACTTTGTAAAAGTGAAAATGAATTATTTTCCAGTTATTTTTTTCATTTTTAAAAAGGACATTAAAAAAATTTAACAGGTAAGACATTATGGGATGTAACAATATTAAATGTAATTTTCCAATCTGTTGAGAATAATGAACCTACCCATTTACTGAATATTTAGATGTGGAATACACTGTAGTAGGTACTCAAGGGCAGATGAAGTTTTAAGACTTCATTTCTTCTGTTAGGGGGAGCTAAAACAAAGATTTAATATGTGAACCTATAAAGAGGTATAGAAGCATACATGTAGCAACATGACATGATTCCAAAAGATGAATTATAAGCAATTATACATTTCATGATCAAATTAATGTTAGAAGTAATAAACACTAGTCTCCTGAAAGTGAAATTCTATTTGACTGGTTTCATGGTGAAGTAGAAAGAGCATGGACTCAGACTTTGGTTTGAATTTTCTCTCTGAGTGAGCTCTGGGCTCCCTCATCTAACTTTCTACTTAAGATCAAAGTGAAGGTGGCTCACAGATGATGCAACGATGACTGGTTGAAAGTCAAACTTTTGATTCTACCTGTTGTTTCTCTCATCCACTTTCTCTCACCCTTCCCCACATCAGGAAAAACAGCTGTGTTTCCAGTGGCTCAAGTTAGACACTTAGGAATTATCCCTGATTCCTCCTTTGCCTCACAATCCTCACATCTAATGCTTCAGCAAATTTACCAAGTCCACCGCTAACATATATCTTTAAATTGAATCACTTTTCTATCTTTTCCATGACATCACCCTAGCTTGGCCACATCATCTTTCACCTGGAATAGAGCTTTCGCCTCCAACAAGTCTCCCTATTTCTACCCTCACCCCACGCAGCTACCTTCCCTGTGGCTGTCATTATGATTTTCTAAAAATTCAAATTGTAAGGAGTTCATCTCTTTATTAAAACCCTGTAATGACTGTCACTTCTTATAGAAAAGAAAAAAAAAAAACTAAACTCGGGCCTAAAGCCTCCCAGGTCTTCCAAGGGTCATGTTCTGGACTCCCCAGTCCCACCTGTGCCACGCTGCCCTCCCGCCTCTAGCCGCACCGGTCTCACCTCAGATCCCTGGATCTGCCAATCCCATTTCTGCTCATGATCTTTATTTTTATTTGCCTTTGTCTAGAATATTCTTTATATTATTTCTTACTTTTCCTTTAGGCCTTAGACTTCCTTAGAGAATACTTTCTAACCATACTATTTAGATTTTTTTTTTATTATTTTCTACCTTAAATTATTCTCCCAGTTTTTTTTATTTTTTTTTTCATTATTTTTTTTTATCACTTGCCTTTCTTCTCTTTTTGGGATGTCATCTGCAGGAGGGCAGAGGCATTGCTTGTGCACCATTCTGTCCTTAGTGCCTTGTGGATGCTTGGTAGAGGTTAGTTCACTGAATAACTAAAGAATAATCCCATAAAATTCTGATGGCTCTCGTTCTAATTCATTTGGATGGCTGTCAGAATTTGCAGCTTAAATTAGCACCCCTCTTAACCTTTCTAACTAAAGCTTATTCTTTATGACCCCCAAATTATTCTTATATCTTAATGGGAAGTTCTTTGCTTATGGACAACAATAACCAAAGAAGTCAGACTGAGAAAATTCAATCGTTTCTTAAGCTTTCTGAAATGAGACATTTAGGTCAGGCTCATACGTGATATTATATTGATAATATCAAATAAAGCACAGAGACAGTGATGAGAAAATTGCATTGTAGGAATATGGGCCTCCACCATTTCTTTGAGGTAAGATCTCAAGTTAATATTTACATTAAAATTGTTCCATGTGTGAGCTGAGATGATGTCATATATCTTGGTAGAAAATATGAGAAAGTTCTAAGAATGCTTTCTGATAGGTTTGCACAGTTCTCTCCCGAAGAAGAGAAAGTGTGCAGTGTCTCTCCTATAGAAGAGAGAAGCCATAAAGGAAATGACTCTTTATGGGTCTGTGAAGCCATGTGCTGGTAGCTAACCTGCTAACATTTGATGCAAATTATTATCTGCCAAACCACGTTGTTTTAATTATTGACCATGGCTCTTATATTCTTCTATGGAGTTCACCCAGAAATGGAAGAAGTTACTGAATTTCCCTTCTCTAAGTTAAAAGAGGCTTGTAAATCCCAGCTCAATCCTCAAAACCTTGAATCTGCAATGAGACCTCATTCTCTTCCCCTTGGCGTTGTCCTGCCTGTAGCCTGTTTCAGAGGTTGGTTCTTTTTCATTTGGTTTTGCAAGTCTCAGCAGCCTCACATTGCAAGGCGATACCAAGGTAGAGTGAGAGTGTGACCATAAAAATTACAAGGTGCAAACAAACACCGCAGGTTGTCTGTGTGTTTATCAGCAGCACCCAGAGACCATCACACACAATCTAATCAGCAAATCACCTACATGCACGTTATCCCATTGGCCACCTCAGGTGAAAATGAAACAGCTGTTTAATTTAGCTTTTATGAAAGAAACTCATATCCTGAATCTTTGATATCTTTATTACTAGTGCACTTTATTTATTTATATTGGTTATTTGATCTTCCTTGAGATTATTGTGTTGTTCTAGAATTGTATTCTCCAAGTGTATGATGTGCATACTGTAGTATGGACAATGATTTTAGGGGTTACTTTGATGAATTTAAAATAGTGTAAGAAAGGTATATTTATTTTTAGGTGTATTAGAAAACATATGTATGGTCCTGAAATCCCTGATGTATTCCTTAGAACAAAATTAGGCAAGGAAATGGGAGTTGATTTAAAGTATTTTTATGATAGAATAAATAATATTATAAATAATACTCAGATCTGGACAAAAATTATGAACATGGTAAGTGACTGCCTAAATTTGGGGGAGCATGGTAATATTCCCTAGTCAGAATCTCTCTTGGTTTATGACAGGGATAAAATAGGTTCAGCAATTTCCTTTTCCTTTGGCAACTTGGTAAAAAAAGAAAGTTTTGCTTGAATGGAACCCTCAAATGAAAGTCTTTGCAACAAAAAAATGCTAAAGGTGAGAATGGGGCAAAAAGAGAAAAGGGATAGGGAGAAAATGGGGGGCAAGCATGAATTTGGGGTTCTGGTTGTGACTGACACTTGTGTGTCTCTCTGGTAAGGGGAGGAAATACAATTTTGGAACCTGGACTACTCAAAACCTTAACACTTCCCAAGAAAAGAGCTTTGGTGGGTCTGAGACTATGCAATCGCCAGCCACAACGGAATGCTTTATTGCCGTCTGGAAGTGTTTATTTTCTGAACATAAATTCAGAGGACAGATTCAAGGCATGTCTAGAAATAAAGCATATCATCATGTGAGCTGAGCTGACAAGGACAATTTACTGTACCCTGCATTTGTTCTGGGCCAATCGGAGGAGAGCTGGCGATTAACATTCTAAAAACCCCTGCTGTTCAGTTCTGATTGTCCCTTCACTGAACTTTGGAATGGAGTGGATTAACCCCTTGAGGGACTCCAGTGCAGAGTCCAGAGCTCAAGAAGGGACACTTGTTCCATCCCAGGAGACATACTCAGTGTCAAGACGTTCCTGTAGCAACAGGCCGGCTGCTAATCCTGTGCCCCTGGGGGCCCTGGGAAGGAAGGGGCAGCCAGGCACTAAACTGTCTCCTACAGGCTTTTGCCGAGAAACTGAGGTTTGGGATTTATTGGCTAAATTTCCATTTGCTTCTGCAGTAAAGATGGGGCAAGTGTCCATGCTGATCATTTGAACAGGGACTGCACATTGGAGAGGCAGGAGAATATACTAGCAGTGTTTAGTAGCGTGACTTCCAGACTCTGATAGAGCTGGATGTGAACAGCTACCCCTGTGTTTGTAGGTATATGCAGGTTATTAATGTATCTGACTTTTAGTTTCTTATTTACAAAGCAGAGAATAATACCAATACCATAAGAAAGCTAGGAGAATTCGATGCGATAATGTGTGTGAAGTGTCTGGCTCCATAAGTTCTGTGTCCCATAATTATTATTACTTACTAAGTATTATTTGATTTGCATACTGAGTAATAAGGAACTGAAGAGAACATTTTTGCTATTTTCTTGGAGACATAGGTGCAGTTTGACACCACTTTTAGAAATCCTAATCTCAGCTATAGGTGGCAATGTTTCATCCATTAAAGAATGTACATCTTTTTTAAACCTTAAGGACATTAGATTGAAAAAAAACAAAAACCTTTCAGTTTCAAAACATCTCAAAAGAGGAAATTGTAGAATAGTATATGGAGGCAAACTCACATTTGCATAGCTTACATCACTCTGATGTGCAGAATATTAGAAAGCGAACCCAGGATTAAGTTTATGTTAGAAAAAGAAATTGGCTTAGGTAATTTGATATATTTGAGATTATGATTTAGTGTATGTTCCTTTCCATGATACAAATGGCCAACCATTTAAAGTTTGAATGTGTTTATGATAAGGCATTTCCGTCACTTCCATTTTGGGTTCTCTTCCTCAGATCCATCCCTTCTGCTTCCGGTTCCTGTCCTAACAAGGGACAGACATCAGCAGTGAGATGGGTGTGTAGGGGGGGGATCACAAGGAAGCATTTATCTGAAAGGGCATAACTTACACTCTTACATAATTTTGCTGAAAGAATTCTAAGCAACCTATGGAGTTACTGGGTAGACAAGGATTTTAGAAATATGGGTTTTATCTTACTTAATCTTAATATTTTGTTCTTAAACATTCAACTAAGACTGAAAACAATTTCATTGAATTTTTAAAACAAACAAACAAAAAACAACAACACTCTACAAGTCTTTATTGTTTATTTTGAAGGTTCTATAGACAGACATATTCATGGCATGTTGAATTGTGAGCTGAGCATATCCAGGGAGCAGCGTTTTCCTTCCTCCCTTCCTCCCTTCCTTCCTTCCTTCCTTCCTTCCTTCCTTCCTTCCTTCCTTCCTTCCTTCCTTTGTATATGTTCTGAGTTTACCTTCTGTGAAGGTAAGCCTACATTTTAAAATATACTATTGATTATTCTTTATTTTCAATTTTGCCTCATCTTGACTCATTCAAAATAAGGATCAAGGTAGCCCACATGGGATTCCAATTACTAGTTTTGTAGTTTTTGCTAATATCATTATTTATGATATCCACGTTAGTGATATATTTCTCAACTATCTATATAACGTAATAAGGCTGTTATTAGAAATATACAAAATGGGGGAATTAAAAACCTGGCTAAATGGCACATTCCATTTCTCTCACAGATAACTCCATATATTACTGCTGTTTTAATAATTAATGCTCTTGTTTTTAAGATATTAACAATTTAGTGTTTGTCCTGCTCAATCCACTTTCATAATGAAAAGCTCACTGTGTTTTATCACGTCCATACTAATTGTGATGAAATGCTCAGTTAAATGCACTAATAAACATTTAAAAATTGGGTAGGGGGAACGCGGGGAAAGTACTTTGGCTTTTAATTGATAAACTGAACAACAGTGGTTGTAAATAGAACTAATGCATTTGATCTTTTTTTTATTTTCTAGATGTAATTTAAAAATTGTGGTGCCTGCAATAACCTGGTTTGGTTGTTCAAACTCTAGAGTGTCTGTGTCTATGTGTTAGCCCTCCTTGACTTTATTTTTTTTCCTCTTTTTCAGTGAAAAACAATTTACTAGTAATATATTTAACTTTGTGACCAAAGTTCAGTCAGACTAATATAAAGGTTTTCCTAAAATCTGGTTCACTGGTGACCTCTTACCCGCATCCTCCCCACTCCTATATTTTTTTCTTACTTTTCTTAAGTCTCCTTTTTTCATGTTTCCTGAGTCAGTTATGTTTTTCTGAATTAATCTCAGGGCTGAGGGCCACTGAGCATCTTTCACTTTTATGTAATGTCAAAATTATGGGCTTAGTTTTGAGTCTTGGAGCTGTGCTATGCTTTAGTTCCTGTGTTTAGTTCTTATTTTTATGTATGTCTTTTTCAGGTTAAGAAAGATCTTTTCATGGCATCCCTATCCTTTCCATTAGAATGTTCCTATTTGGAATTTTAGTTGCAGCTTTACAGATGCAGAAGTCATTCTGTCCAGACTGGATGCCCAAGGCTCTTCAGGACTTAAAGGTCTACTTGTCTGGCCTTTGTCTGCTATCACCACCTCTACCCCCACTCCAGACCACACCAAGCTACTCATCTGCTCTCTCAAGCTTCTGCCTTTGTCCTGGATTTCCACAACTGCCCTTTTCTTTCTTTAAGGTGGCTCAGAAGATATCTCTTCTCATGCCCTTCTCTGACACTCAGGGTCTTCAGGTTTCCTTAATCACTGAGATCAGGGATCTCCAAGTGCTATCACACCCGCACCTGTTAACTTGACTGCTTTTTCCTTCTGAATAGCAGGCCCTTAAAGGAGAGATCCTACCTTTCTTTGAGCTTGTAACCCAGTACTCAGCAGGAGTACTTTGGAAATGGCAGGATGCATTTTTTTGGTTGAGTGAATGTATGAATGAATATACTGTAATGAATGAATGAATTCTCCTAAGCTAATGCCACACCCCCAAAATACTAGATTATAAAAGTCCATGGAATTGGCTGTCCTAGAAATTATTGCTTTTTTTTCCCTTCTCTTTTCCTGGGACCAAGAAAAAAATTAAGCTAATGACAATTTTCTGGTACCCATTAAGCTTTTCAGCAGTAGTAGGTATAAAAAGAAAGAGATGGGAGAAAAGAAATTTTCTTTAAGAAGCTCGAAGTTCTAAAATATATTACTTGACATTGCTATTCATGCTGTTAAAACAGAACTATTTCCTGAATGCTTGTTGATTGCTGAAGCATTGTTTAGGAATTGACTGAGTGGCTAAGACAGAGTGGGAGACTTTTGATTAGAGGGTGAAATGAAGGCCAGAAGAGACCTGAAATGGTAGTCCCTACGCGGTTTCTACAGCTCCAACAGTTCCCCTTAATTTTGGGCCATTGACAATAAAAGTAGTATCAGTTCAGGCCTCTCCCTGAAGTTTGTAACCCTCCCCGCTTTCTTCTCTGTATACACATGAACACTTTCTATTTTCTCTTGCCTGCTAGGAAGTTCTACACATGAAATTTTGGGAATTTTTTAATGTTACAGTAATGTAGTACGGCTATCCCAGCTTTCTATCAGATGTGGCAGGCAGCCAAAAACTAGAATCATTGTTTGCAAACTCTAAATATAGAGTCAAGATTTATATGAAGAAAACAGATATGTCTTGTTATAAAACCATGAATAAGCATTGGCACAAACATAATAGTTTATTCTTCCTTGATATCGCTTATTTTAAATAGCTATCTATCTTTTCCTAAGATACTGTAGAAAGATACATTACAGAAACATTTGCTTCAGCTCAAAGTACTGGAGGCTTGGTTGCTCTTTTCTTCATGCAGTTAAGACTTCATTATTTCTAGGAGGTGATGAGGGAAATAAGAGCCTAAAGGGAATTTCGTCTCTGAATTTCAGGTAGCCCAATGGGGATGTTACTATTCATATTACATCATATTCATCTCTAGGTCGCTGTTGATGTGGTTTGCTTTTTTTCTTTTTTTTTCTGGATTTGCTCTAACTCTGCATAAAAGGGTGCCTTAATCCTGAGACTTCTTTGGCCTTTGGCTTGTAAGATTTCACATTCAGCAGGGAAAGAAGCCTCCCCCATGTCCCATCTGTGCTCCTTCCTATTTCCTTCCCACCCTGGCCTCTCTCTTCTGATTTCCATCCCCTTTCATCATTTCTGCCTGGTCCACAACAAATGGGCAGCAGGGGGGAGGAAAGACTTTCCGAAAGAGTTAAAAAGGACGGATGAAATCCCAACCATGTGCACCATCTGGCCTGACATTTTCCAGATTAGGTAAACATTTCTATTGGGGATAAATAGTCCTGTACATTGATGTTAAGAAATTGCATGAGACAAGGGCACATTCAGCATAGTTATGCTATGGAGTAATGTTTGCTCAGTAAAAGAAATATGAAAACTCAAGGGCAAGTGGTGGGGGTGGGGGCCTTGGTACTGTCCCACTTCTGAAAGAAGGGGTTAAAAATCCTGAGTGTGTGGCCAAAATAAATACTGTCTCCTTTAACTTGAACATTAGTAATTATTTTCAAATGCCTGTGCACATATACACAGACATACACTTGCAAGAAATTCCCAACGGTCCGTCATCAAATCTCTCTAAAGGATTAAATTTTGTCAAAATCCATTTCTGAGTGGCCCATGCTTGCAGAGACACTGGCGATGGCTGGCAAATTGATCCTAGGTGGGTTGTCACCGGTGTGTGTGCCGGTATTGGGTGTAGACTGGTCTGCTCCTTGGTGAACAGCCCCAAAGCCATAGATTTCATTTGATCTTTGCAAAGGCTAACATCTGTCTGCTGTCATTTTAGTAAGATTGATGACAGGCACGAAAGAGGAGAGGGGAGGGAGTCGAGGGAGCAGAGACCAGGAGAAGGAGCTCTGGGCGGCCCCAGTGGCGGTGGCTGAGGCTGCCAGGGGTCACTGCTGCAAACTCTATGGCCTATGAGGGCCCTGGTGGGAAGCAGCCAGGCCCCACACTGGCAGTAATTGCACTTAGATGTTACAGCTGATAGCTGGAACTCCAAGACACAAAGGCGGCATTTTGCACCTTATATATCTTAATAGATTACTTACATTGCAAGCAGCACCAAGCTAAATGTTATGACAGCCATAAGAATGTAGTTTGCTGTTATCTTAATGTAGCTGGGCAGCACAGGGTAGAGCCATCAAAAAATATTATATATTTTTAAAGTTTCCAAAAGAAACTAACTGATACAGACATGGAGCTATTTTTACACGCAGTTTTGAATTTTGGCAAACGCCTTTCAAAGCATAATTTTAAATATATACACACATATTTCACATATGCATATGGATATGCATGTATGCACACTTGTATATGCATTTCCTCCATTTGTTCAATATCATTTTTCTTACACTGCTTCCTTTAAATTGTTCCATGATCACCATAAATGGAAGATTTACTCTAGATTTTTTTAAAGGGATGATCTTATATTTGAAATTTGTCTAGAAAATAGTAAGCATTATTTTTGAAGATATAAATGGCTCACTGGGAGATTTGGCATGAATGAATGAATGAGTGAATGAACAAATGAATGAATGATGACATAGACCTTCTGTTAACAACATGGTTCAAACACACTACGTGGATCCAGTTTTTCTAGGTACACACACCTGGCAGGAAGAGGCATCTAGGGACCTGTGAAGCAAATGGAACTTGATAGAGTTAAGCACCCCACAGAACAGGGGGAGTCCAGGAGTAGCAATGAGACCTATTTCTGTGCACTTGCTTGTTTTTGTGCTCGTGTGGTCGGTGTTTGATTTGAACTTGCTGAAGCAGTGGCTGCAGGGAGTTTTAGACTAGTTTGGGCCTTTATCAGCAGGAGGCAGATTCCATGAATAGAATTTAATTCGGACACATAGAACACTTTCCAAATTCAGTTGGAAAGTTAAACAACTTCGTTTTACTCATTGAGAACCCTCAGGGCCTTAGGATTCCTTGTGACATCATGGTGATGACATGATAGAGTGGCTGAGTTCTCCCTGCCAACTTATGTAAATTTCAGTACAGTCCGGGAAGCAGCCTAAATGATCAAATCATCACGTCCAACACAGTTATTCTACAAATGAGAAAACGGGTATTTGAAAATATCAGTCTCTGAATTCCGTGCCAGAATTCTCTTTAATTAGGCAAATAAGGTTGTGTTTTGAATATGTTCCTATAGAGCTGGATCAGCAGTGAGGGGGAGAATGACTGTTTAAACATCAGAAAGGAGTGAACACACAAACGAGTATAGGTACTGTTTCCACAATATCAAAGAAATTGCTTGAAATTTGTAACAAAAACCCAGTATGCTGTAATAATTTAGGTGATTGATGTATATGGTATCAAATCATTCTTTTAATACAGTTTGCTTCACTGAGTTGTACTATTATTTGGGGAAATTTTAAAAACAGGTAAATGTGTTTATGGAAGTTCACTATGTTTTAGAGGAAAGTGGGGAGACCTTCATTATAAAGATTACTCCTTCCTTTCGGAAGAGTGCCAAAATTAGAAAATCTAGCTATCACAGAGCACAGAGGATTAGTCTGCCCCTGTGGCTTTTTTGTAGGTGTGTTCTCAAGTTCTCAGTGATTGATTCTGCAGGATGAATCAGGGAAGACATATTCCATTGAGGGTGGGTGAGTCTATGGCTGAAATTGAGAATTTGTGTCTGAATCTTGGTTAATAAGATCATGTTTAGTTTTTTAAATATCTTCAACAGCCTAGTATATAATTTACATAACTGTCTTAGTCAGGGTCCATGTACATTTAACAAGATAATGTAAGCAAGTCTAATTTAGGGATTCTGAGATTTGAATCTTGGGCAGGTTAAGGGGATCACCCACGAATGGTGTGGCATGGAGGTCCTAGCAACTGGGGAAGCCTAAGGGAGAAGAGGAGTGTACAACAACCAGGACCCTTGGGAGCTACAGCCGTTTAGAGTAGGTTGAAAGATGGTCCCTCAACAGATACACCCACCCAGAACCTGAGACTGTGACCTGACTTAGAAAAAGTCTTGGCAAATGTAATTAAGTTAAACACCTCTAGGTGAGATCATCCTAGATCAGTGCTCGGCAAACTGCGGCTCGCAAGCCACATGCGGCTCTTTGGCCCCCTGAGTGTGGCTCTTCCACAAAATACCACATGCGGGGCACGCACGATCGGTGCAATTGAAACTTTGTGGCCCATGCGCAGAAGTCGGTATTTTGTGGAAGAGCCACACTCAAGGGGCCAAAGAGCTGCATGTGGCTCGCGAGCCGCAGTTTGCCGCCCACTGTCCTAGATTGTACAGGTGGGCCCCAAATCCAATGGTAACTGTCCTTCTAAGAAGAGAAGACACGGAGGGCAGAAGAGAAGAAGGCTATGGGAGGAAGTTGGTCTACACAGCCAAAGGCCAAGGAATGCCTAGAAGAAAAAGCTGGAAGAAGAAAATAAATAAGTAAAAAATCCCCCCTCGAGCTTTCAGAGGGCGCATGGCCCTGCTGACACCTTGATTGGAATTCTGGCCTCCAGAGCTGTGAGAGAATACATTTCTGTGGATGTAAGCCTTCCAGTTTAAGGTAACTTGTTATGGCAGCTCTAGGAAATGAATACACCATTGGGCAGGGCCTTCCGGATAGGAGCCACTGCCCACAGCTCATGGGGAGGAAGCAGGAAAGCAGGGACAATATACCACACAGCCAGCCCTCCTCCCACTCTCTGAGCTCCCAGCGGTTGCCTCCCACTGGCCCAACTGCATCAGAACTGAGTTGAAGAGGGCCCCGGGGAGTGGGGCCAAGGAGGCCAGGCTTTGGAATATGGAACAGAAGAGTGGATTTTGAAGGGAAACAGAGACTATTGGGTACAACAGTGATACAAGATGTATTTCCTTATAACTCAGTTTCCAGAAGTCAAAGCTTTATAATGTCTCACTACTCATAGGAAGGCTCTAAAGGTAAACTCAAACTTCCAGTTATCATGGATTTGCGGGGCGGGGCGAGGGGGTGGTGGTGGTGGTAGTAATCAATGTTGCACATTTGTTTAGAGTTGAAATTAATGCAGTTAGGCATGTATTTTAAAGGACTGGGAGAAAAAAATTACATAGTAACTGAAATAGTAGGGAACTCCAAGCTAATATGGAAGTTAAGAAAATATCCACAAAATGAATTTTTTGACGTATTCTGCTATGTTCTTTCCATGCTTCCTTATATTCTCCTTTGGGGCAATTATTCATGAATTTTTGTAAATTCAGATTTCTAAGCTATCTAGTCAAGTGAGGATTTGAACTTCCGGTGAGAATCTCAAACTTCTTATAATTAGGTAGTGGGAAGTGAGAGGTTTTGCAACTTTTACCATCTCAATCACGATTCACCCTGTATTTCAAAACATCAAGCTCATTGAGGGAACAAACCTTCCCCCTTTCAAATTCTGCATGTGAAAACCTGGTATCCTGAAGTGGAATGAGTACTCACCAAGGGGGGCACTATAGAAAAATAATAGTCAACACATTATGCTCTCAATTTTAATTGTTTCTTTGGCAAGTGCTTATTAGAAAATACGCTTTCTAGCTAGGATGTGATGTACAATGTCTAACTTAGCAGCAAGTATACATTTTATACACGTATTTTCCATTTTACATGTCAGTTTCATGGTAGCTCATAATGAAAGTGCCTGTTTCCAGGTGCTCCATCCCAGGAAACTTTTAAGCAATAGTCACCAGTTACCCCTGTTGGAAGCTTCACAAGAAATATTAAAACGAGCAGCAGCATCTTTTCCTGGACCTTCATCTCAGTGGGATGTTCCCTGAAGCAATGCATTGTTCCAGCACTGGTCTTTCTATTAACATTAAACTATTGATTTTAAAAATTCCCCCTTGCAGGCGTTAATGAGGCACTCTCTTACTATTTTTATTCTGTTGGTCTAGTGAAAAGTCCATGGGCTTTGGAATTAGACAGACCTGGAATTGCCTTATGACTTTGCCACAAACTGCAGGTGGAGCTTGCTTTTTTTCTCTCCCCTAAATCTCAGAATTTTTACATGTAAAATAGCTGATTACATGGGATTGCTGCAAGGATTAAACAAAATTATGCAAGCCAAGTTACTCATACAATGCTTGATCCATTGATTGGAATTCTCAGAAGATATATAATGATTAAATAAATGAACTTTAGATTGCTATGAAAGTAGGAAGTACAGCAAAATGAGATAGAAGGAGCGGATGTGCTTTGAACAGTTGTCTTTGATTTTGTCACCTTGGGTTGTCTGGCGTTTCCCTACCTCCTTCTTCCTTTTTTCTCCCTCATCTTTTCCCCCACAGCTTTGTCTAAATCTGTAATTTATCCCCCCTCCCTCATTGTGTTTTATTTTCTACCCATTCTTTACCCTCCTCTGGCTGTTTGGTGCCCAAGAGAGAGCCCAGCAGGAGGCTTTGGCCAAGTGCAGTCTCCCCATTTCCCTCCCCAAATTAAACGCAAGCTCTGACTTGGCAGACCAGGTTCATTTTCTTCAGCTCCCCGGGACCTGTGTGGGATAAGGAGCTGGTCTGTTGCTAATTAGAATCAGTGACCCTGGCCTGATTCCAAGATTTAGAAAAAGACAGAGCGACCCAACCTAGCATTGCCTGGTAGCTGATACCATTACTTTTCTTCTGGCTCCCTTTTCTTCCTGAACCCAATTAATCCATTTGTCCACTCCCTTGAAGTCCATCTCATCAACTGTCTGCTAGATGGAACAGAACACACCGTTTCCAGCTTTGCAGTTTGCTCCTGTTGGTTACAATGGCCTTGCTTAACAGTGTGATGGATAAAAACGTGAGTGATGTGTAGCTTCAAGTCAGGCATTGAGCCACAGCCAGATGAAAATATTTGTCTGAGTCCCTGCTTTGAACAAGTGACACAATTTCTGTCTCTGTCAAGAGCTTTTCTCAGGTAAATTGTTCAATCTTATTAAAGCATCACTTCTGGTGGGGGCAAATTGTCACTTGCAGGACATTTATATTAATCCGGATATATCTGGCTGTTTATAATACTGTCATAACAGTCACTTCCTGAAAGAAATGTCTCTTCTAGGATCTTCACAAAACGTAAAAGAAACTGGTGATGAAAAATTTACTTTATAAAAGTAAGGAATTAGAAAGCAAAAGAGCAGGACACATATATCCTAGTGACACAGGGAACTATGATCTGGATATTATGGGTTATCTCAGTTTTAATCCTATTTAGGGCAAGATATTATGCTCAAGTTGCAGGTGCTATGAATGTTACAAAGTTTGTTTTCTATTCTCTGTTGTAAACGAATTTAAGGAGAAAAACTTCCATCAGGAAAATAACCTCCCTTCCATGGGTTGAATATCATTAGAGTCAGTATCTGTTACCAACAAGGGTGTTCTCATCATAAGATTACTAAAACCTATGCCCTTTCCCATGGGCAGGAGACATTTACAATGGGCTAGAGAAGTCAAAAACAAATAAAACTGATAAATGTGAATGAGGACGAAATACCAAACACCTATATTCAGTTTACAAATGATGTCCCAGAATGCAGAGAGATGGGACAAAATTAGAATGAAGGTTAGCTTGCTTTTTCTATTGAGACAAACATTCCAAACACTTTGCAATGTCTAGTAGCCCATGTATATTTACTGCTGCTTTAGAGTTTGTTCCCCATGCAGACGAACTTGGGATTGCACTGAAAGTGGAGACTGGCAAGGATGTGAAGGAGAGGAACTCTAGAATGTGGTATGAGTGGAAATTAGAACTATGGTGTTTGGCTGTGTGTGTGTTTCATCAAAACAAGGAAAGCACTTTAATAGCAACACAAAGTTGCTATGGAGATTCAATGACAAGGAAACTCACCTTGTAACAGAATGCTATATAAAGTTATAAGTGTAATTTCCTCATATCTAACTCCATTTTTCCCACATAGTCCTAGTGTTGAGGACAGTCCTAGGACATGGTAGATTCTTATATTTGTTGAATAAATGATTGAAGGAGTAAATGAATGAGAATATTCCAGGAACCGGTGGCATGTTCTATAAGTGTTATTTCATTTGACCTCCTGGCTGCCATAACAAATTCTCTCACAGCTCGGAGGCCAGAGGTCTAAAATCTAAATGTCCATTTACAAATGGACATTTGTAAATGTCCATACAAAAAATGATATGCCTTTGTATATATATATCAGATTTTCTTGAGACAGCATGGAGGGACCTGGAGAGTATCAAGTGAAATAAGCCAGTTAGAGAAAGACAAGTATCATATGATCTCACCTAAATATGTTCTTAAAGTTTGCTATTCCCTCTTTTGAAACAAGAACTCAGACCTGAGCAATACACTCAAAACTGTGATTAAATAAAAAAAAAATCACACACACACACACACACACACACACACACACACACACAACCTATTACAGGCTATTACAGGTCCCACAAAATCCAAACTACTTATTGTTTATGATAATAGGAAGTGGAATATTTTTTTTTGCAACAGGTTTTCTCATATCCTCCTCCTTCTTCATTTTTTTTAAATATTTTTGAAAAGCCGAATCTTGTTTGGAGTTTTGAAAGGGAAGAATTGTAGAGGAAAAGGCAAAGAATTAAATCTAAATACCAAGGGATATGTATAATAACTAAAACACTTTCTCTTCCATGAACTATTCATTGCCATGCACCATTTGCCTGGCACAGTACTAGGTAATGGGTTGCATTGGTGAACAAGACAGAAACTAGCTCAGATGTTGGTGAGGGAAAATATTGAGGAATCAGATAATTTAAAAAGACTGCAAGAAAATGATAATGGTTAATGTTTCTCAAGTATGACATGCTAGATACTAGTCTAGGTGTTTACCATGTGCTAATTTACTTAATTTTCATAAAGAAAGGTAAGAAATGTTTGAATATGGTCAATATAGATTGAAATGGGGGTGCATAGTTGGGAAGCAACTAACCCAGGCACAGGGGCCACTGAAGATGCATTCAAGGCCAAGTCTATAGCAGTTAATGGGGCCCCAAAATATTCAGCAGCACTTTCCAGGCAGAGGCACCAGAAGAGCAACATTGCAGGGACCAAGAGCATAATATCTATTTGGGACTAAAATTATTTAAACGTGACTAGGTGTCAGGTAACAGAGGGGTTGGGATGAGACATGAAGCTGGAGAGGTAAGCAGAAGTTGCTTGAGTCTCAAAAGGTAATGAAACCCTTTGACTAACAGGAATTTTGAAGAGAGATTTTTTCCTCTCCCATTCACAAGTGTTCAGGTGACCCCTCTGTGTGTAGTTCACAGCAGCATCCATGGGCTCTGGAAGGCTGAGGTTGCAGGTTCATCACACCCTCTTCTCTTTCCTTGTCATCAACTGGTCTTGCTGCTGCCATTGATTTCTCTACAGGGAAAAAACAGACATGACTCAGCAGATTCTATCGCAACTCTAGCTCATTTCAGTGCTGGTCGAATGAGCCCTCTTAAACCACTACTGATTTATTCTCTCATCTCCACATCTTTGCTCTTCTCTCCCCAACTTTGTTATAAGGTAGACATGGTTGAGAAGTAGATTGTACATTTTATTTGTAACTCAGCATATTGTAGGTTTTCTAAAAATACCCATTAGTTTATTGGTCATCATGCACCTGGAAAAGTTGGTAATGAATTGGATGTTACTTTCTAATATATTTAAATAAATATTCTAGCATTTTTATTTAGTAAAATTGTTTTCATCTTCATTTAAAGATTTAATCTTAAAAACATTTGCCTACAATATAAGCATTCAATTGAACATATGTAAGGCACTCAAAAATTGCATTCCAAGTTGAGAAGTAGATTTTAGAATTTAGGGAGTAAGTAATAAGGCATGTTGCTTCCGAATTATCATATATATATATATTTTTTTTTCTTTGAATGAATAGAGATTAAACAAACTATGTTTATTTATTTATTTTAATGCCATTAATATTAGTTCGTGGAGATAGAGGGTTACATGAACCACTTCTCTGCTAACAATTGTTACACCTTTTGAATCTCAAAGGCAATCTTTATAAAATGGTAATGAGATGCAAATGTTTCATGTTCTGCTTTATGTTTCAAATAACACATGCTTTCAGATATCTGTTACTTCACAGATCAAAACAATCTAAAGACCATCGGATCTGGAAAAGGGCACTTGAAGTCATTTGGGGGTGCCCCATTGCGTAAATGAGCTTCAGGTTCACATGAAAGAGCTTATCAGAAAAACCTTATGTGCCCCAAACTGGGGAATGCAAGACTTTTACCTTATAGATCTGGTGTTTTTTATCTTAGATTTCCAGGATGCGGAGATGTAATAAAAGAAAAAAATAATATTAAGAAGTAAATGTCTTCAGATCATCCAGTATCTCAATGGGAAAAGAGAGAAGGATGTGCAGTCTTCTAGGCTAAATTTTCTGAGTTGTGGAGACCAATTTCCTAAAATGTTTGTTTCATCTTTCTGAAGAAAAAGGTAGAGAAAACAGTCCTCAACATTGTTAACTAGGAGTGACGATGATAGCAAGAAGGTGCTTTCTGAATGGATTGCTGTTGTTGAACTGCACATTTGCAAATGTTTCTAGTAGGTAAATAGTAGTAATACAGATTACAGCAGGCTCTGGAATTTAGTTTTATCAACCACAAACAAGCCTAGAGGAGGATGAAATTAGCTAGTGTAAAGTCATAATCTTTTAAAAATATATCTATTTGTACCAGGCCAGTGTTGCTCAGTGGTTGAGCATGGACCTATGAACCAGGAGGTCACAGGTCGATTCCCAGTTAGGGCACATACCCAGGTTGTGGACTTGGTCCCCAGTAGCGGGTGTGCAGTAGGCAGCTGATCAATGATTCTCTCGTGTCACTGATGTTTCCATCTCTCTTTCTCCCTCTCCCTTCCTCTCTGAAATAAATTAAAAAAATATTTTAAAAAATAAATATATCTATATGCGAGGCATATATTGAAGATCCACAAGTGTAATCTGCCTTGGACAGATGGAAATATACAATTGGTAAAGGGTCCAGAGATTGTGGTTTACATTTTAACTATGTAGTAGAATCTCTGAAATGTTCTAGAAGGAACAGGGCCTGTGAAAGAGGAAATGAGTGGCCAGAATTGGCTCTATCACACTCGCCAAGTACACGTCCTCGGGTGGAGACCCACGGTCACTCTTTCAGATGCTGTTTTCAAAACCCTCACAAAGGACCATGCAGTGAGTATATGTATTCATGATGTGCATATCATGTGCTCAGCTCAAGGATATTTGAATGATGCATTGAGATTTATTCCTAAATAAGAATTCAGCATCTGTAAACTGCTGAGAATGGAAAGGAAAAACATATGTGGCTTGATTTTCTTTAAAAAAAAAAAAGTCCCAACTCATAAAGCAGAGCAATTCCTGTGAATTGGTGTTAATGCCCCATTACACACTGAGGCCTACTCATGTGTGTTCACATGCACACAATCACACACACACATAGGCAACCATGTGGCATTGGTGTGCACTGATTGTTTTTATCTTGCGATTCACTTTTCAAATCAAAGGGGGCCTCAGCTCCGGTTTACAGGCTTCCTCACTTCTCATGGCTCTCTAGACCTCCACAAAGATGTCTGAGAAAGATTAGAAAGATTCTCCAAGAGCAAACCCAAGACCAAAGGTTTTTCACTGTGGAATGATTGCTTGGATGTGTGTAAGTGTGTGTTTGTGTGTGTGTAAAAATGTATGATGTGTGTGTATATGTACATATACATTGAAATACGGATAACTTTTTGTTTGTTTTTCAGGCAAATAAGGTAGTTTTATTTATTTTTAATTCTTTATTGTTGAAAGTATTATATTTGTCCCCCTTTCCCTCCCATTAACTCCCTCCAGCACCACCCCCCCGCCCCCCGGCCCCAGGTCTTCAGCACCCTGTTGTCTGAGTCCATGGGTTATGCATAATGGAATTGACCCAAGTGCCAATCAGTAGATGAGTGGATAAAAAAAAAGGTGGTACATTTATACCATGGAATACTATGCAGCAGTGAAAAAGAAGAATATCTTACCCTTTGAGACAGCATGGAGGGACCTGGGGAGTATCATGCTAAGTGAAATAAGTCAGTCAGAGAAAGTCAAGTATCACATGATCACACTCATATGTGGAATGTAAGTAACAAAATAAACTGGTGAGCAGAGTGGATCCAGAGTCTCGAAGCATGGAACAGAAGTATGGAATCTCAAAGGGAAGGTGGCGAGGGTGGGTGGGTGGGAAGTAATCAACCAAAGACCTTGTGTGCATATATGCATACCTCATGGATAACTTTGCATTGTCGCTTTCTTACTTCTTGGATCTATCCTTGGTGACATACTGAAGGGAGGACACAGAGTCACATCCTAGGTGATCTCTGTTTTCTCTGACCTGGCAATTAGGGGACTTTCAGATGCTGCTGCCCTGGTCTGGACTCTTCGGCCATTGCTCTCTGAGAGGATCCCGCATCATACTACTAACTGCTGCCTAAGGAATAGGAAGGCCTATTAACTAGTGTTTTAACTTTGGCCCCACAAGATAGAGATATATAGAGGTAAAGGTAGAGGTAGAGGTAGAGGTAGAGGGTTATACTTGGAAATTAAGTGTGCATATTGATCTCTTAGACATTTAAATTTTCTTCATTTGCTAGCATATTCTACACACTGAAGGAATGTCATCCCAAAAGTCTTATGGAGTAGAAGATAACTTTTGCGATCTGACAACCTCATGGTCTCCTTAGTGTTTATCCGATCATTGACCAACAAATATTCATTGAGAACCTATCACAATGTGCAAAGCACTGTCCAAATGACACTTGCATATGCAAACTCATGGGATTGTGAACTATTTGAAAACCGGCTATATCTGAATCATATGTGTACTCACTATAAAGTCTAAAACATAGTAGACAACTGGTAAATGTCTCTTGAATAAATGAATACACCATTGTTCCTTCTCTCTCCCATTGGCAATTGATTTAAGAGGATTGGTTCTATTTTTTGCTTTTAAAAACCCTTTTTTTTATTTACCTAAATTAATTTGTAAGAGAAGTAAAGGTTCTTGTGCTAGATTAAATCAATTACCTAGATTAAGTTGCTATTCTAGATAAATTGTTCTATCGATGTCCCTTACGATGGGACTTTGCACCTCCTGTCAACAGGAGATGGGGGCCTGTTACTCCACTCCTCTGGAGTTAGGTTGGTTTTGTGACTGCTTTGGGCCAGGATATGTGGTGTAAATGATAGTGTAGGTGTGCCTGTCCTGAGCTTCAGCCTCAACAAGACTTGTGTTCTCTGTCGTGGGCTTCTGCCCCATGAGAATGTTTCCTGACTAGATTAGTAGAGGAGAGACAACATGGACCAGGGCCAGGTCATTCGAACCAAGTCTGTGCAAAATCAATCAGTTCTCCAGCTGACCCTGCTGCCGACTGCAGGGGTATGAGCAAGGCTACCCAAAATAGGCAGAGCTACCTAACAGAAACATAGACTTATAGCAAAAATATATACCTTGTATTGATTGCCACTGAGCTGCTTTAGTATGATGAGAGATAACTGGTACAGACATCTTCAAGTCGACTTCTTGCCTGACTTTCTCTCTTCTTTTCAGTGTCTAGTAATACACTTTTCCAAGATCTGCTCTCTGCTCTCAAGAAAATTTCTGGTTTCAGTGACTTACAATAAATTTTGATATAATAGATTACTTATTTGCAAGGTATTGATATTTTAAGCATATATTCTTTGAAATGCAGTCTTACATATACCATTTTTAAACCAATTTATTCTGTTTGTTGACCAGAGAAAGGAGAAATGGCAATAGCAATAGAAAGAATAGGAGTAGTAGATGTGCAACTTGGACAGCCCAACCTCAAAGACTTATAACCCTGAGACTTGGTAGCAAATCTTTATTTTGTCTAGGAGTAAATAAGGTTGTGTTCACAATCCTTCCCTTCTAGGACCTTTTAATCTAAAAATATCAGCAGTGGCTCAATAAAACAGAAGAGATGATAAGGTCAACTATATAAAAGTGGGCCTGTTCAGAAATTGATATACATTTAGTCAAGCCCCCAAAATCTACTACAATTCTAAGAAATTGTTTCAAACTTTCAGACTAAAATGAACTCATCAGTAAAATGCCTAACTTGTGTGCCCTGTTGATTTCACCAATTTGGATATGAATGAACTCTCTCAAGAGAAGGTGTTTTTACAGCAGAAGTGCAATGGGTGGTCTATATTAGCCAAAACACATAAACAGAATGTTGAAATGTGAAGATAAATGTGAAGACAATTTGTAGAAAGAAGCCAAAACTTAATTTTGTGAGTAGAGGATTATCTGGCATGACAGGGAAGAAACATGTGGGAGAAAAGAGCAAGAACTATTTGTTTCATAATCTAGAAAGTCTTCCCAGATGAGTTGGAAATATCTAAGTTTTTTGAAGCAAGGATTGCAGGTCCTAGCTAGAGTGGTGCTATGGGGTTTTAAAGAGTTTTGCTCATCTATGTGTTCCATTAACCCTTAACTGAGAAAATCGTTGCAACACTTCAAGAATCGTAGGTCTTACTGTGGCAACTCATACTGAACAAATCTTTGCAGTGTGTCTTGTTTTGTTTTGTTTTTTCATGACATTGGTGGTCATTTATGAAGCATCCATAACATGTATGAAGCATCAGAGTTGATATGGATTTTACAGGATAGAGAAGACAAGTTACTGTCCATAAAAATGTTGGGCTAGCCGAAACCGGTTTGGCTCAGTGGATAAAGCGTCGGCCTGCGGACTGAAGGGTCCCAGGTTCGATTCCGGTCAAGGGCATGTACCTGGGCTGCGGGCACATCCCCAGTAGGAGATGTGCAGGAGGCAGCTGATTGATGTTTCTCTCTCAGCGATGTTTCTAACTCTCTGTCCCTCTACCTTCCTCTCTGTAAAAAATCAATAAAATATATTTTTGAGAAAAAAAAAGAAAAAAAAAAGTTGGGCTATAGGAGTCCTTTCATTCATTTAGTTCAATAACTTAATTAATCAACCAATCCATTCATCAGTCCATATCCAGCACGTGTGAAACATCAGAACCCTGCAGTTTCTTCAGCTTCTCTGGGCCTTAGTCAGGAGCTGGATCTTCCATGTAGAAGGTACCAAGCAGTTATTTGTTGACTTGATACAAGTGCTCCTCATATTTTGATGGACTGATAGACAGTTTCCTGGGATTACTGCTACGAAATCAGGAAGAAGAAGGAAGGCATCTGGAAAATGATTTTTCTCTTCCTGTGGTGTCTGGACCACTCTTTAGAATTGATCTTCAGCTAAGAATAACAACAGATGAGAGCCCCTTTTAAGTTGCATGAATCCAAAGTAAGATCCAACATAGCCTTTGCATTTCTCAATTTTTATGTTTTTATCCTTGCAGTGTTTAATGTGTACATATAAGTCCTAGCAAAAGTAGCTGAGAGAAGTGTTTTGGTCACTGGTTGGATTTGGTCTAGATTTTTAAAAGCCTTGATTCTGTCTACTATATTTTTTGCATCTCAAACATATCTAGTCATCAAACCTTCTGATCCAATTTATTTTAATTTGACAAACATATTTCTGGTAGGTTTTACTCCATCAGGTGCTCAGCTCAATCAAATATGTGATTTACAGAAAACTAATGAGCTCTCCTATAGAGCATATGCAGCTTCTTGCCCCTCAATGGTCCCCCCACTCTGTGACTTCCCGAAGAGCAAGGGTGATGCTCTGAGGTATTCTACCCACAGGACAGATCTTCGAGATCAAATTGGGTAACAACAGGCAAACAGGTCACTATTACCATCCAAGGTATAATGAATGAACCATGTGTATTGGACTAGATCAGTGGTTCTCAACATTGGCTGCACATTAGAATCACCTGGGAATCTTTTTAAAATCCTGATTTCTGGGCCTTATCCTCCGGAAATTCTGTTTCTTTGTTACTAATGTTGTGGCCTCACCCCATAACAAAGAAACAGAATTTCCGGAGGGTGAGGCCCAGAAATCAGGATTTTAAAAAGATTCCCAGGTGATTCTAATGTGCAGCCAAGGTTGAGAACCACTGGACTAGATGAAGCAAGTCCCATAACACAACGTGGCATTGCTCAGACACAGTTAATTTTGGGTCAGCTTTTATAGCAAATATTCAGTGTCCTACCCAGATTGCCTCAATGCTCACCATTCTGTGCATGCTGAAAGCTTTCTTCTGTAAGCACCCAACTCTGCCTGAACACCTTCTCTGGCTGTTGGAGCACATCCAGCCTTCGTATGGGGAATGCAAGAGTTCTGGGAGCCAATATCTGAGTGCAGTCTTGGCCAGGGACCGACTGAAGTTGGTGGATAAATACAGCAGCTTTTTTGGCCTTCAGGTGGGAAGGCTCTGCAGGTTCCACACTGTCATCCAGTGGTCTCCAGCAGGACTGAGCTCCAGTTGAGCACAGTTGTAAATGACTTATAAACACACTCTGTTGGCTCCCTTCCTTTTCCTGCCTCCTTCCTCAATCCACTCCTAGGTGTTTGTGGAATTACTTATTGACTAAATCCTTATATCAGGTTTTCGTGCCAGGGAAATCCAACCCATACAACTGTTAATAGGAACTCTGCATTTGGAGAGAGAATATCTCAGACAAAGCCTAGCATAATTCAAAAAGAGTCATGATGTTAATTGTTGTTTTCCTTTCCCATTAGCTTTTTCCAGTTCTGAATTATAGAAAGCTACTATGAAGGCTTAAAATTAGAATTTAAATATTAAATTTCAAAAGATATTTTTAAATGTCCCTTTCTTCCTTCCTCCCTTCCTTCCTTCCTTCCTTCCTTCCTTCCTTCCTTCCTTCCTTCCTTCCTTATTTTTAGTTTCTGGTTTATAGCCACTAGAATGAATGTCTTACATCCTTGAGATGAACTCAGTATCATCCTCATTGACCTAGCAAGCCTTTTTTTTCCATGATGACAAGCTAGGATCACGCCTCATAATGACTGCCGCACAATTGTCTTGTTAGGAAAAGGGCTAAGGTGGGATCATCTTTAATGACAGTGAAAACACCTCATAAAACCTGACTCCTCAGTTTTACAGGCATGAGTCTGGAATTTTAGCAGATGTAGACTTACTAAATCAGTCAGTCAAAAATTATATCAGTTGAAGTGCAATGTTCCTGGCAGTCCAAAAATCCTGTGCTTGTAGGTGATTTGGAGGGCATTTCGTTAACTCTTTAATTGGTCGTTTCGATGCTAGAGGCAGTAGCTAATTGCCTGTAGGTCACTGTAGTCCTGGAGCTTAGGTAAATGTATATTGTCATATGTCACATTTTCATATGGTTCCATTGCACAGGCTGGTAGAAATGATTGCTGCGTAATTAAAATTAAGACAAGGTGGGAAAAGTGATTCAATTAAAGCCCCGAAGCCATTGCACAAATTATCTGATATACCAAAAACTAATGAATAGTTATAACTACTTTTATCTTTTGCCTCCTTGTTCTTCAATCTTCCATAAATCACAGAATGCCAGAGCTCTTTGCAAGTTTGTCGTGGCTGAATGTTGGGTGGACAACTGGTGCCAGGCGCAAATGCACAAGAAGCTCAATGTTACAGTACACATATGTAGAAACTTGGCGGATGGGGACTTACACTGAAACTAACCAGAAAAGAAATTTAAGAGGTCTCTCTCTCTATAGCCTGATATTTTGAAAACAGCTGTAATGTTTCAGTCTGCAGGGAGCAGGTGTTATATACCATGGTGAGTGATGACAGT
The DNA here is from genome assembly GCF_964212035.1 of Myotis nattereri. Classification (NCBI taxonomy): domain Eukaryota; kingdom Metazoa; phylum Chordata; class Mammalia; order Chiroptera; family Vespertilionidae; genus Myotis; species Myotis nattereri. The sequence continues at coordinate 50,497,457 of NC_138085.1, forward strand.
GAAAATAAATGAGATATGTCATACCCAAAACATCCCAGGTTTTGCATCATTTATTTTACAAATCTCAAAAGGTTCTCAGGAAGCATTAAGATGGAGGCAAGAATGAGAACTTTGTGACGCCACAGTTAACAACAGCTTTAATTACATAATGTTACTATAACAGCTGAATGCCTATCTTACTCATATAAAATAAAGCAAGATGGTTTTTGTTTTTTAATTTAGAAAATGTTATATAGGTTTATAGTTCTTATCTCCTGAATTCTATGTGTGGAAAGAAAGCTGTTCACATTCAGTCTTGAGTTTATCCAAAGGAAGCAGCCTTTGGTCTAATGTGAAAAGCAACTTGGTGATGAGCCTCATGGTCTTCAGGATCCTTATTTGAAATTAAAATCTTCCTGGGAATGTGTCAGAAAACGAACAACCTCTAGCCATCTATAATTGCTACCATTTATTAACACTAGTTTTGAAGTTTCACAAAGAGTTTTATCTGATGTCTACAATAACCTTGTAAAGTATCACTATCATTCCATTTTAGAGTTGAGGAAACTGAGCTCATGAAGGTTAAAGAATTTCACCAAGGTCATCTATCTATATATGGCAAAGAAGATATTCTCATGGGGTTATCTTTCTGTTTATGCATTACAAACTATTGTGAAACTCTTTGGCTTAAAACAGAAAGCATTTTATTGCCTTTCACAATTCTGTGGTGGACTGGGTTCAGCTGAGCTGCTCTTGCTCTGGGTGAAAGTGGCTGAGTCTGTAGTCACCTGGACTTGTGACTGGACAGCTTGTCTCATACACGTGTCTGGGACCTTGGGCACAGTGGAGGGGGTGGGCGGGGGGAAGTTGGCTAAGATTTGAGAATCGGTAGAGCTTTCTCTCTCCACGTAGTTGGAAGACCTCTCCCTCTCCATATTGCCTTTCCATGGGGACCTCTCCAGCAGGGTAGCTGGATCACTTCATGGCATATCAAGGCTCCCCCAAAACACAAAAGTAGGACGTGATGGGCCTTCTTAAGGCTTAGACCTGAAATTGGTATGGTGTTACTTCCACCATCTTCTGTTGGCTAAACTGAATCACAGGAAGCCCAGATCTATTATGGATGGAGGGGTCTTGAATACCTGGAGCCATGATTTATTGGACACCATTTTTAGAGACTGACTGCTACACATGTGATTCCAAAGCAGACAGCAATTTTACTAAGCATCTGCATTGATGTTTATTTCTTCATAAAAGCAAGCATTGTGCCTTCATTTTTTTTTCTTTTTTCCTCATCATTACCTCTGATCACATTAGCACTGATTCTAGTATTTGGAAGATATAGGTGATTAATCACTGATTTTTTAAATGAACTGTTGTTGAAAAGTTAGGGGATTATGCTACTAGGGAATGGTTGTGGGTACATGTTTATAAGATAATTTCTCTAGAAATGAGTTTGGGTAGACCTGCACTAAATATTCCATTGATGGCTAGAGATGAGCCAGGAAAAGATAGGTCATTCTTTTGTGCTCTGGAATGTCAATAACAACAACAATAACAAGATTCTAAGCCTGTCTACGAACTTCACTTGAATTAATTAATTTAATTCTTTAAAAATTGCAGTAAAATATACAGTATTATTTTTTCTATATTATGATAAGGAAACTGAGGCACATAAAGTAGTATACCCAAGGTCACACTAAAAATAGTGTGTGTGACTTTCTGGTCAGGAGTGTTGACCCAAGACAAGGTTTTATTTTGAAGAGTTTAACAGACTCACTCTGAAGATCAGAAAACCAAACAGAACTTATAGGTAATAGGCCCAGGAGTCTGGTAGGGAAGAAAAAGCTATTTTTTTATTTATACCAACAATCCCCAGACTAAGTGTTCTTATCAAAGGAGGAGCCCTTTCTTATACTCAGTAAGTAAGACCCCATTCTCCCTTTGTTGGCATCCTTGAAATAAAAAACAAAACAAAAACATACATGCTGAAAATGTGACTATTTTTTAAGTTATCTATATTTTCTGTCATCATTTTATTTCATGTTTTTAGTAAAGTTTTGTTGAGAGACTGAAGCTGTCTCTGTCATGCTAAGAATATCCAGGCATCTTCACTACCCTTGGGCTAGGGAGAAAGGGCGGCCAGGAACCCTAGTGAGAGAGGAGAGGTGGGACCATTAGGAATATGTGTGATAAAACCCTAGAGGGAAAACAAAAAGTGTAAGGAAACCCAAGAGAGATCTTTCTTTCTCAATTCCTTTTTTTGCAGGAACAATTTGAGAAGTCAGATGTATGTTGCGTTTTCAAAATTGAGGTAGTTTCACACTATGTAATACAATGACTAACATAATAGTGTCCCTTATATAAATAGGCTGTGTCTTTGAAAAGAGGAGGTAAGGCCTCATCATTTTCAGGCCACTTCTGATGTAGGAGATACTGAAATGAAGGAAGCAGAGAAGGAACATGAGGAGGGTGTATTTCAGAGAAAGTTTATCAACTTCATGATTTTTCCTATATCTAGTTGAATTCATCTAATCTTAGCATTGAACGTTTTTTTTTTTTTCTTCATATATATGAGGGGAGGGAAAATACAGTAACATTTATACCTATGGCATGTGCCCTTTTGAAAATTGGGAAGACTGAATGTGAGTGGGATGCTTAAAAATCCTAGAATTGAGATATTTTTTTTTTGTTTTTTTGAGGTGATTCCTGAGAGAGAAAGGAAGGTATCTGGGGCTTGGTTAGAAAGCCAAGGACATTGTGTATTCAGGAAGAAACAGCCATGAAAGTGAAGAATTAGACAAATGAAAAAAGTGGCCCACTAAAAATGATGAAAATATAGATGTATTAATATGTGTAGGTTGGCTTCTCAGTTCCTTCAGCCAAGAGCTAGGTATCTCCAGAAACTAACCCCAAAGAGCTCAATCAGTGGCATTCCCAGGAACGAAAGGTTATACCTTTATGTCCTTCCACCACTGCCAGGAGCACCAGTTAATCCCTAGCATGTTCCTTGAGGCCATCCTCACCTGAGTTTTGCCTCATTGATTTCAGAAATTGGATGCCCACATTGTCTTTCATTATAAGAGCTGTGGTGAGCTTGACAAATGATTTGTGGACAATTATGTAAGTTGAGAGTTATAGAAATATTAGAGGCCCAGTGCACAAAATTTGTGCACTCAGGGGTTGGGGGGGACACGTCTCTCAGCCCTGCCTGTGCCCTCTGGTGGGAAGTGGCCTAAGCCACCAATCAGACAACCTTAGCGCTGTCGCAGAGGTGGGAGAAGCTCCTGCCACCACCCCTCCACTCACCAGCTGTGAGCCCGGCTTCTGGCTGAGCGGCATTCCCCCTGTGGGAGTGCACTGACCACCAGGGGGCAGCTCATTTGTTGAGTGTCTGCCCCCTGGTGGTCAGTGCCCATCATAGCAACTGGTCATTCCGCTGTTTGGTCCATTTGTATATTAGCCTTTTATTATAGAGGATAGAGAATTAGAAATGGAAACTGAAACTTTGGTACATATAAAACACCCTCAGGGATGCCAATTTCACCTTATTGAAAGGATGTCATAGATAATATTTTAAAAAATGGATTTCTCAAGAAAAGCATCCAATCATATAGTCAATCATAAATCTTTGATCTTAAAAAGTACTGTGACTCTTTCACCAAAAATAAATATTTCACCGAAAAGAAATTTACTTCAGTCAAAAACATTTATAGAGAAGCTGCTATGGGCCAACCCAAATTTTAGATTCAGTTACACAAGCCCTTATAAAAGCATGCACACTTTTCAGATTTTATCCCCCAAGTCTTTCTTTTCCTTTCTTGTGTCAAAAATCAGCGCCAGTGCATCTGTTTGAAGTTGATTCTTTTATTACTGATGGCAACAACAGAAAAACAATCTACCTAGCTAAAAATGTCTGACTAAAATGAGTCTCCTAGATATTGAAATGTCCCCCAAAGTACTAAAGGACAAGGTACAATTTAATTCTTTCTCACAGCTTTGGCACTGAAACTAAGTTAACTAGAAGTTAATTGATGAGGAAATTTCAGATATTTTGATTCAGTAGGTAAAGGCCTCTAGAGAGCACATTTCAATATATCTAAACCATATAAGGACAAATCAAACACTAATATTTTTATTTTGGCTGCTCTATTCTGAGCTGTATAACAATCAGATATGGTAATCTATCTAAGTTTGGTGAGATTTGGAGGGTGGGTGTAGCAGCGTAACACTGAGCAACAGAAGTAGCTCTGCTTGCTGTAATAGAACCTAATATATAACGTGAAAGATAGTTAATCAAATCCAGCAATGGACAGGAAAATCTTCCTGCAGAACATTCTGTACACCAAGAACCATATTACATGCATTTGGAGGAAAGACAGTGCAAATTTGTCCAGGAGTGGAGACAAACAGAAAAGTATGAATGTTAATGAATGGGAAATTTTGATAATAATAAATAATCTTTCTTCTTTGCTCTTAGTGTTTTTGATATTTTTAAGAGAGACCTAGAGCAAATTCAATGCAAATTCTTGAATTATAACTGGTGCTTGGCATTTGCTGTTGAAAAGCACTTCCTTTGACTCTTGTAGGAATTCTGCAATATGGAGTAAGTATAGACGAGGGGCTGCCCTTGAAAGCTGCATTTTTCAAATGGAGAGATTAGAGTTCAGAGAGTATACATTCGATAAAACTTCCTGGTGACCATTATGAGGCACTGTAGTTGAGTACATAGGTGTTATTTGGCCCTGCCATATCTGAAATATTAACAGTTAAAAACTTCCCAGAGATCATCAGGTGTTCTTAGGACAAAGTTCCCTTTCAGAATCAAGAACTTTTACTGGGAGGTCAGAAGTAATATAACACTCTAATGGCAATTCTTGTTAGCCACTCAACTTGAAATCTGTTGATGCTACATTTTGGCAGAGCCACTCCCATTTTTTCCACTTGATTAAACTCATAAATTGCCTCTTATTAGAGTCTGATAAACTGAGATAGAGAGGTTGAGAGGCTTGTAGTTGCCTGGCACTCTTGGAATTTAAGCTCCCAACCTATTGTTTACACTGGAAAATTATTATTCTCAATTTAATGCAATTTTATAATTATACTTGTTGAAATAAAATTTTTAGTTTTCAGATTTAGGGACATAATTTTTTAAAAAGTAAGTTCATGAAAAATAACAGATGATCATGATCTTAAAATTATGTCAGTACAGGTTAGATAGTCATTACCAATTTACTCAATTAGACAGTGTAGCCCCATTAAACTTGATGCTCTGTATATGTAGGGAATTGTATAAATTATTTACCAAAAGTTTAATATGGATCTTGGAGTCATGCCACACTTTTGGAATTTCTGTTTTTAGGATTATATATATTTCCTTATAATCAAGATATTACCAAATTATGGTAAATGTTGAATTCTGTTTTCTGACTCCTTTGGATAGTTTTCAGTGTTGAATGTCATAGCTCTAGATTTTAATGATGTTTCACTCTAAATGTTTATCATTAGACTTTAGGTTAGGAAAGCCTTTGAACTCATGTTACTTAATTATTTTTTGCAGGAAAGTAAAAACACTCATGATAGCATAAGTTTTGCTATTGGTTGATTTAGGAACATGTCCTCAAAATTTGAATTTTTGAGTCTTGAGACCTGATGCAGAAAAGGATCTCTTCCTATCAATATTACACTCTAATGGGGAAAACAGAATATAAATTAACAAATAAATAATTTCAGTTATTGATGAGTGCTACAAAGAAAACTAATCAGACAATGAGATCAAGAGTGGTGAGGCTAGCCCTGGCTGGCTTGGCTCAGTGGATGGAGCATCAGCCTGTAGACTGAAGGGTCCCAGGTTCGATTCCAGCCAGGGGCACATGCCTGGGTTGCGGGCTCGATCCCCAGTAGTGGGTGTGCAGGAGGCAGCCGATCAATGGTTCTCTCTCATCATTGGTGTTTCTATCTCTCTCTCCTTCTCCCTTCCTCTCTGAAATTAATAAAGAAATATATTTTTTTAAAAAAGAGTGGTAAAACTCTTTTAGAGAGGATAGCAAATTAAGATTTTTGCTACATTTGAGCTTAGAAGAAGTCAGCTCCATGAAAATCTGCAAAAGTTAATTTCAGAAAAAGGGAAAAGAAAGGCTGCTCTAAGTCATTATTGAGAAAATTTTCTATGATATTAACAAAAAATCTTGAAGTGGACATTGGAGAGGGGAGTGCTCAGAGAACCTCTCAATGAAATGACTGTTGAACTAAAATATGAAGAATAAGTGGTAAGACGCAGCAAAGTGAAGAATGGGATGACAATGAAGGACACTAAGGAATAACTATCACAAGAAATGTGCTGGAATAACTTCATATCTATAAAGATACAAATAGAACTTAGACCATTATCTCATCTACACACAAACATTAAATTGAGATACATAATAGTTTTTAATGTAAAAGTAAAGATTGTAAGGCTTCAAAAAGCCAATAGGAGAATATGTTCATGATCTGAACATAGCCAAATGATATTTAAACAGGACAAAGCAAGCAGTAAAAGGAAAACTTTATAAGTCGGACTAATTAAAATTAAAACCTTTCTGTAAATCAATATATAGACCATTAAGAAAAGAAACACAAGCCACTGACTTGGAACAAGATCTCCAATACATATACCTCAAAGAGGACCTCATTCAGAATATATAAATATTCCTATAATTAAACAACAAAAAACCCCCACCTATTTTTAAAAATGGGTCAATAACTTAAATCTTTACAAAGAAAATACACAAGTGGTTAAACAGGTAAAATGTTGCTCAAACATCATTAGTTACTCATCAGAAAAATATGAATGAAAACTATAATAACATAATTTTACATCTTTTGGAATGAAGTTTTCATAATAAATACTGTGCATACCAGAAGTTGCTGAGGATGTAGAGCAACTGGAATGCTCATACATTGGTGATGAAAGCATAAAATGTTGAAACCACTTTGAAAACTTGTTTGGCAGGTTTCTTTAAAGTTAAGTATATACATTACTTATGACTCACTAATTTTACCCTCAGGTATTCACCCAAGAGAACTGTAAGAATATTCACATCAGCCTCATTTACAACTGCCAAAATCTGTGGAAACAACCCTATCAATAGGAGAGTTAGATAAATTATGAATAGACACCCATCACCTACAGTAGAATAGTTACGTGGCAATACAAATGAACATATTATTGATACAACAAAATAAATGGACCACTAAAACTTTATGTTGAGCAAAGGAAGTCAAGTATAGAAAAATACATGACATATTGCATGTTAATGAGATCAGGAACAGGTAAAACTAAGGTAGCTGATAGAAATAAGAAAGTCCTCCTTAGGAAGGGGGGGAATTGACCAGGAAGGGATGGAAGGAGACTTTCTGTGGTGATGGGAATGTTCTATGTGTTGTTTTGGATGACAGTTGTATGGATTTATAAAGTTGTCAAGATTCATGGACTGAAGAGTTAAGATCTTTGCCTTTTATTATATGAAAATTATACATTAATAAAAATCAAAGCTTAAAAATATGTAAACATTTGGTCAACTTTCTCTAACGGCATAAAGATAATGTTAAGTTAGTCCTACAATTATCAGTTTCAAAAAATTGCATGCTATAAATGTCCGTTGGGTGGGCTTTCACTTGGGCCTTCTAGACCATTAATCTAAAATATAAATGTTTTATTTTATCATTATTTCTCTTGTTTAACCCCCCAAAGATTCAGCTAGTTGACAGGAACATACAAGGTGAAGAGCTGCTGAGAGAGAGAAACAACTTTAAAAGAGAGAGAAAAAAAGAACGCAGAAGTATTCTCCCCTTTCCTTTAAAAGTGCCCAAATAGATTTTCTTTCAATTTGTGAAAAGAAGGAAGTGTCTTTTCAGCTAAATCTTATTAAGGCACCAAAGTATTGTGTAGCCAGATGAGAAAGCTATGAATCAAAGGGTTCCTAACAGCTATGCTGAAAAGTCTCTCTCCAGGGCTCAATGTGGAAAGGGAAAGGTGGTGGAGACCCGCCTCTGCATTGGACCCCTCGCCAGGCCTCACGCCTCTAGCCTTCAGCCCCACCCACAGCTCAGATGTACCTGAGAACAAGGTGAAGGATGTGACTTTTAGGGGGAGTCCAGTTCATCTCCATTCATAACCCCTAACTGAAGATAAAATTAGGAACTAAGATGCTTTTTTTAACTCTAGTGGGAGTTGGGTAGGTTTGAAAATTCCATTCACTTTATATTGTTAGCTGGCCAGTGTAACACCTTTCCATTGATTGTATTCCACAATTGCAAGGTAACATATATTTTGGATCCGGCTTTTCTCTTGCATTCATATTTACTTCTTCCATAAATATAATTAAGCACCTACTATGAACCAGCCACTGAGCTAGCAGCCAGTTTTTATTCTAGAGGATGAACTGTGCACATGGGGAGGAGATTATGACTGGAACATGCCAGAGGTCACCTTGATGGATGCTGGGGACTTCAATCTGAATCACAACAATTAGTTATGTGAAGTTTTTAATGCAATTAAAATATAGGCAGGGAATCCCTGTTATGATGACACTTGGAGATCATATTCATGATGTCTAAACAAACACTTTTATTTAGTGTAACACCTTCTCTCATCAATATTAATCCCTGGGTAGATAACTTGGCTGCCCAACGTATTTAAAGCTAGGTTTTAACAGAGTGTTTTGGGAGGTTTTGCCACCTTCCTTGGATATGACGGAGGGCTTCTACTTTTTAGGCTAAATGCACTTATTCCTGTACTAGAGGCAGATGTGACCCATAACTGGATTTATATAAAATGGTTCCTAAACTTCATGCTTATTACAAATTAAGTTATATTTTTCAGGGATGGAGAGGGTTGTTTACATAGCCTCTCACTGTTCTCTAGGGAGAACAATAACTAGATGCAGCAACTCATCTTGGGACCAGGATGATGGGAATTAAAGGGATGATACCCCACCCCATCTCACCCTGAGCTTCTCTAAAGTGGAAATGAAGGCAGTGGACTCTACCTGAGGGAAATAAAACAGACCACCCAAACTTGCAAAAGGTGGAGTAGCTGGTTACAGAATAGAATTGATTTTGATTCTGGTATTGTGCAATACCACCTGAATCTTTTGTCTTTGACCCTAAATACCTAGGAACTTTGTTATAAATTTGGGTGGTGGTGGTTGTGAAGAGCCAGTTAAATGATGATTTTTATCTGTAAGAATCTGAAAGCCCCAGTACCTCTGTTTGTGGTTTACTAACAGCATGGCTAGGGGACGTGTATTTCCTCTCACTTCATTGTGATGCCTATTTGAGTAGAAAAGAGAAGTTCCCCAATATTAATAAGCTTATCAGTACTGCCAAACAAACACCTGAGCAATGAGGACATTGTGTATCGCCTTGCAAAGAGATGTCAGCAAAGAGAACAGAACACCTTTTGGAGGAACCTTTGGAACATTTCAAGACAAGCATTCTAAGAGATGAGAAGAGGAATGGCCATTGCTAAAGAGCACTTCTGAGACAACTCAGCTGCTCCTTGATTCAATCATGAGGATTTGGGTTCCGGAAATGTCACTGATTTTGTTGTTGTGATTGAGGCTGGTGTGGTCTTGGAAAGGGGAGTTGTACTTGCAGTTAGGGGCCCCGACAGCCAGCTTGTATCCACTTTGTGCTTGTTTGCTGTCCTCTTCTGGTTTCCCCATCCTCAATAGCAAGCCCCACTAGAGGCCCCCCATACTAGATTGGGCAAGGTACTTGGTCTCTGGATCTCTGTGCTTCTCTTTCTTCAAACCTGTAAAGTGGAAGATATCATTCCATGCATCTCCTGTTTTTGTTGCTTTTGTTGTTATTCTTTTAACTTAGATTCTAAAGAGCCCAGAGAGGGGGAGGGGGAGGGAAGGGGAAAAAACTACAGAAAAAAGGAAGGGAGGAGGGAGAGAAGGAGAGATGGAGGAAGGGGGAGAGACAGAAAGAATTCCTTATAAAGGAGTTCCTGAAATCACATTAGTGAGGATTGAAAAAGAGATGATACATTTTATACGAGATATACTATGCAAAATATTAGCATTATTCAGTTATTTGTGGAAGTAGTCTATATTGGTTTTGTTATGGAATGAATTGTGTTCCCCCAAATTCATATAGTGAAGCCGTAAATCCTAGTACCTCAGAATGTAACCATATTTAGAAATAGGGTCTCTTCAGAGAGCTGATTGAGTAAAAATGACCCGATAGGGTAGGACCCTGATCCAATAGGACTTGTGTCCTTATCAGAAGAGGAACAGACACCAGGGATGTGCACATGCCAATGAAAGGCCACGTGAGGACATGCAGGAACATACCCTCCACAGGAAAGTCACATGAGATCAGCTTCCTTTTTTTATGCATTTATATGCTTACATACTGATATTCGATGATTAAATGTTATACTGATAATTACATTGTAATTACTGAAGTGTAAATAAAAAGCAAAAAATATAAAAGAATTCACCATCTTTCTATATTTTAATCAACTAAGAGAAATAGCTAGTTTTACATGTTGACTTCCAAAGGAATATTTCTACATATAAAAATTTTAGTGATAGCCTTTACTGGTTTGGCTCAGTGGATAGAGCCTTGGCCTGCACACTGAAGGGTCCCGGGTTTGATTCTGGTCAAGGGTGTGTACCTTGGTTGTGGGCTCAATCCTCAGGAGGGGGTGTGCAGGAGGCAGCTGATTGATGTTTTTCTCTCATTGATGTTCCTAACTCTCTCTTCCTGTCTATAAAGTCAATAAAACATATTTTTAAAAAATTTAGTGATATAAGAAGTAAGCTCCATATGAAATTTTAAAGATTGGAATACATGATTTTCCAGTAGTGAGAGCAATTCTTACCTTTATTGTTTCTATGGGTTTTTTTTTTTTGAGGGACTTGTTTTTGTTGTTGTTACACTAAATAGAAAAAAATGTAAGAGGAAGGAAAAAGAAAAAAGGAGGAGAAATTTCAGTGTAGAAAAAGAAAACCCGTCAGTTCTAAGCTCAGAAAAAAAATATAGTTACATTTCTCATAGTTGGTCAATATTGAGTATTCTCGACTTACACCACCTCCCTTATTGACCTGCTATAAGTGAAAAATAAATGTTGTGTTTTAATCACAAAGATTTTGAGGTGTCACTGTAGCATAAGCATAACCATCCTGATGGATATTCTGTACTTCTTAAGAATGGCTTGAATGTAGAGTTAAGAAACTACATTCTTCCAAGAAATGGAAGACTTCTACCTTCTGGGATTTAGGGGATGCTTCATGGAAGGGTGACACTTCAGATGGACATTGATGAATGGACAGGACCTAGAGAAGGGGAGATGGGATCAGGGTTACCCCACTTACGCCTGATGTGAGGGAAAAGCAGAACAAAAGCACAGAGGCAGGAAAGTGTGGGGCATTGTGAGAAAGAATGAGTAATTTTGTTTAGTTGGAGCAGAAACATGTAATGAGATTAGTTAGCAATTAATTTGGCAAGATTTGTGTGCCAACTATTTTCTCATTCTTTCAAAGGTACCTGAATGTTATAATAAGCTCGCTCTCAACTGGGCATTATAGAATTTTCCCAGCTTCACAGCTACTAGCTCCTGCAGAATGTAAACTAATATTTAAAAATTTGTAAATGAACCTGCTATATCTGAGATTCTTTTATTGAGAGGTGCTATATTGTTTTTGTTAATAATGTGACTATGTGGCTGGTGCCTAAGCTCAGAGTGCCAGAATGACATCATAAAACAATACCCAAATACATGTAGGTCATCTTTCATCCGCGAATCTCAAAGTGCTTTGAAAACATTAATTAATTAAGGTTTTAAATTAATTAGATATATTAATTTTCACTCTATAGAACAGGCTTGGCCGTTTCATTGATTTGTAAGTGATAACCAGCTTTGCCCAAATCTCTTTCTACCTTCCTTTTCCCCCACTTTGTATGTAATAGGTATAAAGGGGAAAGAGTTATGGCATTTGGAACAGTGGAGTTTGATTTGAATTTGGACTTTTCAGCTGCCCATGTGTTTTTTAAATGCCGGCCTTGTCACTGTGAGGACTGATTTTGTGGGGTCACTTCTAACTTTCTCAATGTGACACCGGGGAGCTGTGCCAGGAGCTGAGTCTGAGCTCCGCTGCTTTCCTTTCCCTGCCAGGTTTTTAACATCTTGCTATTGCCTTGACCTAGATTCATATGGAAATGATGATGCCGATGTCTGGACAGGACATGGACAGTGTGTGATTGTGTGGTTTAAATGCGTATAAAATATGACCTGAGTGTCTGAAAGGGAAAAAAAAAATGCTGACAAATCAGATCTTTTCATACTAGAGGTTGTTTTGAATAAATGCACCGAAAGATCAGAATTATTTTTTTCTTCTGAAAAGTAGGTGAGAAAATAAATAAATAACAAGTGAGTGTTCTATTATACCTAGGAAGTGGAAATTGGAACACCCGTCTTGAAGGATTGGCTTTCTTCTTTTTCTTTTTTATTGTTTGAAACATACTAGCTTCCAGCAGTAGATCAGGATTTGGGGTTTGTTTGTATTTACAATTGGTGTCTTAAAAGATTCATTATGAAATGTGTTGCTATTTCAAAGGAGGAAGCTGAGGCCCAAGCTGGTGCGTCCTGGCTGGGCAAAAGGAGACTCCCCCATCTGCATTCTGTTAGGGAGAACACTGACCCTGTGTGTCGAGGAGGAGGCTGGGGGTGGTATTGCTTACACATGTGTCTGGGAGCTGAGCTGGGCCTCAGCTCATGAAGGTTTCCTTCTTTCAGGGTCAGACACCGGCCAGCAAGATTTAGCCATCTTGGCCCTGATGTACTCCACATGGCTCACATTCCCAGTCCAGTTACCCACGCTGGGGCTGAGCTGCCAAGTCCCAGCTCGCTCCTTCCTGTTCTCCAAGCTGTTCAGTCCTGCACACAGAGAGCACAGCTCATTTCCCAATGCTCACACTCCTTTGGTGGGGAGTTTTCTTGAATTGTTAGTTCCACAGAACAACAGAAGCAAAATTTTGGGGATCTGATTGTTTGCTGGAATCTGCCACCAGTCACTGGCAGTGGAATAAGGACTCCTTTAGCCAAGGTGAATGTAAAGGCCGGCAGGTTTTAAAAAAAGAGGTTTTTATGAAACTTGTCTTTTCTTTGGGGAGCCAAAAGCATTTTCCATGTGGAACAAAATGCTAAATTATTTTCTGCAGACCACAGCATTCTTTGTTGTCACTTCTACCCATCAAACATCCTTCTCAGCGCAAGATTATTGGGCTTCTGGGCTCTAAAATTCCCCTACCTAACTGCTTTTGCTCCTAGGAGACCTCCCAGTAGAGGAGGTCTCACTGCCTTCTCATTCCTGTCTGGCTGTGCAAATTTTAACCATTGTTCAAGCTCCCACTTCTGTTCTCATTCCTTACTGAAGTTTACCTGTCCACCCAGCCCTGGGCTTTCTTCAGCCTGTGAACTCACAGCATGATTGTCTGAACTGTTTCACAATTAATCATGTATACCATTGCCTTGTGACATCTTCCATATCACATCATTATTAAATTCATATGGTTTAATTTTTCAGGTGCCAAAACAGCTTTTAATACGGTCTGTGGCAGGGGCCAAATGTTATATGATCTTTGAGTTTCCCTTGGTGCATATCAGAGTTAGGAGTACATTGTCTCAGGGAGTATTTATTGATTTAAAGTACTTGAGCAAGAGAAGTGAAATATTTAAATATGACAAAGTCTCTGATGTTATTTTTGTATAATAGATGTGTGTGTGTATATATATATATATATATATATATATATATATATACATATATACATTTGTTTGCATATATTACATTTTTCTTTGTATGTAATATTTAGAAAACAAATTAATTAGAGAGAAGAAAAATTTGTTGGAAGAGTGCTTGATTACTGGATTCTGGAGTATCTTGAGGAAATAAAAGCCAGCTAGCTTTATGGGGTATTTCAAGTAGAAACTGAACAATCTTCAGACACACAGACAGCCATATTTCTCCTTCAGTGTCTCATTATGTTTCTCTCTGCATATCTGATTTTCATTCTCTTGGTAGATAAATGTTGCTATTGGAGGGAACATCCCCACAGTTGGAGAATTTATACTTCCTCATTTCTAGCCACATCCAGTGACTGACTAGCTATCAATCAGTTCCAATTCCAAATTCCAGGGAGAGAATTTGATTGGTTCATTGTATCAGATGACTATGTCAGATTTACTTGACTGTAGCTAAGGGACAGGTTACATAAAAAATATAGTATAGGAGCCCATCTTTGTGAAAGGGAGCCAATTCAAAGGTAAGGGAAATTATCATAAGCTACTCAGACTCCCCCAAATTTTATCAATTATAAATCTTAAATTTAGCCCTTTCCCAATTTTGACACTTAGCCAATAAAAATCATCATTCACTCAGGTTGCTGTGGTTAGAAACCTGGACTGTATGCCTAACTCTCATCTCTATCTTGTTCTCAAATTCTGCAGATTCTACCTCCTGTATCTTTCCTGTGCTCTTTGTCCCTTAAACCAAGTCCTCCTCATTTGTTACCCATATGAGCATAATAGACTTTAAATTGTTCTCTAAGCCTCAACTCCATCCCCTCACTTTCCAGTACGCTCCATATAAAGGTATTTTTGGAGCACAACTTGAAAGAGATCGATTTCCTGTATTAGAATATAAAGGGGTGTGTTTGCGTGTTTTTTTTTTTTACCATCACTTCATTTATTCATTGCATATTATTTAGCTAATATTTGTTGACCACCTTCTATGAGCCATACACTGCTTGAGAATATAGAAATGGAAAGAATATTCAGACACTATAGGTTCCAGGCTCCATGGCACCTTGAGGGAAAGCAGACTAAATAGAATAAACTAATTTTAGATAAGAGTAGTGAAAATGAAGACAATAAATAGGCTGATATGAGAGAAAATATGTAGGGAAATGAGGCTATTTTAGCTGAAATTATCAGGAATATCTCTTTGAATGATATTTAGATTTCAACAAAATCAGAATAGAAGAAGAAGCTATTCTTATGAAGACCTGGAGGAAGAGAACTCCAAGCAGGGGGAAGAGAAGATTCATATGCTCTTGGGCATGAATCAGATAGATTTGTTTCAGAAACAAAGGTGGTGAGTGTGCCTGGAGCACAGAGAGTTAGGAAGGGGGCAGGGCAACACAAGATGAGGTCAGAGTAACACAAGATGGAACCAGGCCATGGAGGGCTTGGAAGTCCTTAGAACTTGTGCTCTTCTGTGTCCAATGGGAATCAAGTATATGCAGAGAGGAGTCTTTAGAGAGGATCACTTTGAGAAGTTTCAAACTTTGAACATGACCTATGGCTGCTGTGGAAATGGATAATACAGTGGTGAAAACTGGCCAAGCAGGCCAGTTAGAAGATGACTCAGCAAAAGATGATGGTATAAGCCACAATGGGGGGCACTGGAAGTAGGCCTAATAGGACTTGGTGGAGAAAATGTGAGGGAGGTAAGGGAAGAGTTAAGGAGATTCCTAAGTTTAGGAAAACTTTTTGTAGTACCATTTCCTATGACGACAATGACAAGGGGAGGAACAGGTTTGTGGGGGGTGGGAATTAAGTATGTAAATTCAGATATGCCGAATACAAGTCCAAGAAAATACATCAATTGGGAAGCTGGATGTATGAGTCAAAAGAGAAACTTGAACTCCAGAATATTAATTTGGGAAAAATTAGCAGAGAGATGGCATTTAAAGCTCTAGTACTGAATGATATCATCAAAATAGAGAGTTTAGAGAGGGAACGGGACTGCAAATAGAGGCTCAAGGCTTGTAAACATTTATATGTTGGATAGAAGACCAGTTATCAGTGGGAAATGAACAGGTCAGCCTAAGGTTCCTGTCAACCTAAAAATTCATTGAGCTCATGGTCTTGAACAATGTACATTGTCACTATTTTCTTGAAAAGATGAATCATTTTAGCTTCTTTATCCTAAAGAATGCAGAAAATTGGCATTTGCAGAGAAATGTATGTTTTCAGAAAAAGTATAATATAAAGCTGGTATCCCCAGCAGAAAGCCTCCCAACCACCCCCCAGGACAGTCTGAGTAAAAAAATGATTATGTAGTTAATGTCCACTGAGCACCCTGGAGAGAAGAAGAGCATGCTATAATTGCAAAGTATTATTTTTACCATTATTAATACATGAATCATTCATTAGGAAAAAAGAACTAGGAATCAGAAAGTCGGGAGATAATAGGCTGTATTTATAATGCTGTACAGAAGGAATTGCCCACATAAATCCCCTCCCACTAGGATGTGTAGCCAGATGCACACATGCTGAGTGTTTCTTGTCGCAAAGACAAACCCTTAGCAATATCTCTGGAGAGTTGGGTATTTGTAGCCAGGTGAACTAATGTCTGCCCATACCTTTATTTCCCCCCTTCATCTTTCCCGGCTATGCAGGACTTGTGCATGAAAGGTCCTAGGTGGGAGTAACCTTCTTGAGTAGGATCTCTTAGAAAGTTATCACCTTTCTCATAGGGGTGAAGATTTTCAAATTAAGTATTTTAGATAGAAAAGGATAAAGGAATTTATGAAAGTTAGAAGGGATTTTAAGAATACCAAGCATAAGCATCAAAATCCTGGATTGTCTGCCAGGGTACCTGCCACCTAGAGCCTGAATGTTTTATCATGGAGCAAAGAAAACAGATAAACACACAAATCTGAATGTGTGCATTTAGATAAATCTTTGGAAGCACAAAACATCAAAAGACCCTGAACTTGATGTGCAGGCCTTTGTTGACTAAAGTATTTAGAATAAATAAAACCAAATTGAAGTAAACTTTTTTTATACCTATATTTTATTAAGGGGGATCATTTGTTTCCTTCTGGGTTTCAAGGACCAAAGGCAAAAATTGACTATTTTAAAGAAAAATCCACATTCAACATCTTCAAACAGGACATTAAACTTAAAGGGTATAAATTAACACAGAATTGGGCAACAAGGAAGACTATAAAAAAAAGTTTAGCTGTTTTCTTCATAAGTGAGAAATAAGAGACAAAAAGGCAACTGGTAGCAATGTGCGTATATCTGTGAGGGGAGAGAGAGAGAGAGAGAGAGAGAGAGAGAGAGAGAGAGAGAGAGAGAGAGATATTAAGTCCTGAATTTCTGATGGAACATTTGAATGATAGACTTCTCTTCATAACCAGTACTAGGAATTGGAAGTGGGTGATTTTATTCAAATTTCACATAGCTCTACAACAGGATTCACAAAACTCTTGAATACATGTAATTCTATAATAAAATAATGTTTGCCAGTTCTTCCAGCCCTGATTATGAAGGTAAATTTATTGCTGTGTCCTCTGATACATCTGGGTGTTCTTCATCTCTTCACCATACACTGCGTAGCAATTGGAAGGTCTAGAAGATTGGTAATCAAGAGGAGTGGGTGGCTATTCAATAATTCTTTCCCTTAGAATCAATTGATAAGCCACATGTGAAATCAGTCTTATTTTTGACCAAAAATATTAGTCCCAGTTTAACTACCGATATTCTTCACTAGGTTTTTAGATAAATGATTCCCATACCCAGGAATCAAATTCATTCTAAAAAGAAAAAAAATATCACAGTTGATAATGTTTAAATCGATATACCCTGAATTCTGAAAGGTAAATTGAAAGGCATATTCCAAAATAGGGGCTTAAAGGGACTACTATTATGGAATTAAGAATAAAATTTCTCTAAATTATAAATTTTAATAGGGATGATTTTATTGTTGATTTTTTTGTTATTCTGTTTTAATAAATTCAGCCCTCTTATTTTTATGACATGTGATCTGAACTTCCCCTAGAACAAAACCACATTTAATCTAAGGCAGATTTACTCATTTTATGAAGAAACACTGAGTTATTTTTTATTGTGTCTATATGTTCCCAGCTAAATTTATTCTTGACTTATGCATTGATCAATTTGATAGCAGATCCTTTAGTTCAGTCCAACATATTTTTTTTTGGACATTAAGATTGCCTCTGGAATCTTGAGCTGGTCAAAAAGTGTTTCTAAAACTGACTTTTTAACTCTTTGAACACAGATTAAAATATCTAAGACAGTGGTTCTGTTTGCACCTGCTGGTATGGCCTCAGAAGCTCTGTGTAATGACACTCTCTTCTTCCAAGATGAAGTAGGTCACACATATTCCACCCGAAATCACACCACTGTCACTCATGTGATGAACATCACACAGAAAAAGTGACAGCTGGGGCTTGAAACATAATTTGGGTCAACCCTTACAGACTAGGAAAACATTTTGGTACCTGTAGCTTATGCACAATGCCAAATTGTTAAATGAATGAAAAAATAAACAAATAAATGCAAGTTGACTGGGTCCACAACTCTTGACTCTAGTGACCTCATTCATAGTACTGTGCATTCATTAACTGAAATGAGGCCCACAGATAACCCTTTCCCTGTGCAAGAAATCCAACTTTAAAGGATTATACTGAATATTTTAACAGAGGACAAAGTATAGCTGTTTGTTCTATAAGAAGTTACCCAACCTCCTTCTTTTTCTAGCCTCTCATACCAAATTTTGTTGGGGATAAAACTGGGCAGGGGGGTCGGGGGAAGCCATGTTGGAGGTCCTTTATTTTGTCTGTAGATATATATTTCCTATTCTAGGGGAGTTTTGTGATCTCTAAGTTCTTAATTGCTAAATATCTTCCAGATTTCCTAACTGACCATTTACTTGTCTAGGACCCCCCAGCGGGCTTCCTCAAACTGATGTAGATTTGTTTTTATATTTCTTCTGCCATTTGGATGGGATTTGAGGAAGGATGAGAAGACAGTCCTTTGTTCAGTCAGCCATCTTGATTCAGAGCTGATAACCTTTATCAGGGCAGGCACAGAGGGACAGAACTCATGCCCCAGATCTTTTAAAAAGCAATTTTGAGAGACATTGAGCACGTTGAGAAGACTAGCAACCTGACCTACATTCTTTTAGTTTATTGATTAAAAAATCCTAGTCTTTCTTTACTTTCATATTTTCTGTGCTTCAGTTCTTTATGAAGAAATATAATAGCAAATAGAGGAAAAGAGTTATTAATTGTATCGACCTTTATTCTTAATTCTACAAGCATCATAAACATAGAAAGAGAATGAGATAAATGCTTTGCGTTCCAACTTGGGATTCCCATCAATTCCGTTATTTTTTAATCAAGACGAATATTCTTGAAAAATACATATCCTTCTCAGCAGGTGTATTTTGTTTGGTTGTGCTTCAATTAGAATTACATGCGCTTAGAGGGAGAAGATGTCTGTATGTTCAAGGAAGTATTTTTACCTATTAGTTCTACAGTGTACACAGCAAAAACTTATGCTTTCCTCTAACCAGGGATTTTTATGTATTGTTATATTATTAAAATGAGATGTAGTATGTCTTATTAGAATAAAAATGGTTGTTTAATAAAAGTAAAACTAATCAACAAAATGGATATAATTTCTACTCTGAAAGATGAGACAAGATATTACTCATTTTAGTCTCAGTAATTGGTAGTGATGATGATGGTGATGTGTGTGTGTGTATGTGTGCACATGTGTGTATTTAGCTGCTAAGCATTTTCTCACTAAAATCCAAAGTGAAGATGCATGGAAGGGAAACTGAAGGGGTATTGTTTTGTAGGAATTAAGATCTACTGGAATAGAAAGAAGGAGGGAGAAGGAAAACTGGTATTAAAGGAGGAACTGTGAAATGGATTCTGTGTTTTGTTTTGTTTTTGTTTTTTCTATTTTTATGCGCTAAGGGCTGTGGACTAGGCATATTTCCTCGATACCCTTTCTCAGTACCCAGTGACCTTCTGTTGCATCTGCTCAGAAATCCCACTCACTATTGTGCTTCCTCAGATACATCCCTCCATGATCCTCTCTTCCTTCTTCTCTGTCCACATTAATCTGTTCAAATGGTTTTTGCTTTCTTCAAGACATACCTGTAATTTCCTCCCCTCTCCATAGTATTTCCTCTGATTATTCTTTATGACTTCCTTCTCTGATTTACCTCAACATTTAGAGAAGGGTAGTAGTGGCAAGAAGTAGTAGTACTATCTAACTTTGTGAACTGTTTTAAAACTTATGTTGTGCTTTTACATTTTTAATTTCATTGAATTTGAGGGAGGTATTAGAAGCCCATTTTTATGATAAGGACATAGAAAGTGAAAAGTTAAAAGGAATGTTCAAGGCCATTCAAGTATTTATTTAAGAACAGAGCTGTGAGAGGAAGGTTGTAACACTCTAGGGTTCATAGAAAACTAAAATTCATGCCAGGATGCCTTCAAGACTATATAGTGAAAAGTGCTTTGGACCTTGGTCCTTATCTAAGCTCTGAAACTTACCAGCTGTGTGACTTTGAACAAATCATTAGTCCACTTTGACCTTCGTTTTTCTGTCCCAGGTATTGCCAGAGCTTGTCATGAAAGAAAATGAGATGTAAGGACAAAGTTACCTGTTAAAAGTAGAGCTCTGTAAAAATATTATGCTGATAGGACTGTTGCGTTTTACAACTAAGTTACCAAATGCTCTAGGGCAGTTCTGAAATTCCTGGGCTTCCCAAATTATTTGTTATTATTTAAATTTGTGAAAAGAGAAAATAAAAATTAGAGATGGCCACAGAATAAATTGTTTGAAGATAACACCTAGACAGTGGGCAAAGTCCTGATTATCTATTGCTGTTATCTATTATTGTGTGGCTTAAAGCAACACTTTATTGTTATCTCCTGGTTCTGGGGGCTGAGGGACCAGCTGAGGTTCTCACTTGGGGGACCTCCATATGGTTTCAGTCAGAGAGCAGCAGAGGCTGGGGTAATCTGAAGGCTTCCTCACTCAGCACCAGCATGCTGAGGTGACTGGAACAGCTTAGGACTGATTTGTCACTGCTCTCTCTAAATAACCTCTCCACACAGGGAGCTTGGATTTTCTTACAAATTGCAGTCTAAGGCAGTTAGACTTCTTAGTTGGAGACTGGCTTTCTCCAGAGTAATAGTTCCAAAAAGCTGAGAAGCAAACTAAGAAGCTCTTATGATCTAGAGTTGGAGTCCCATGATGATATTTTTGCTGTCTTTATTAGATGCATCATCAGTGGCAGCCCAGAGTCAAGGAGAGAGGAGGAGCGGGCTGTACTCCTCAATGGAAGAATGGCACGTATGACAGGGAGGGAAATAACTGAATGTTTTCCTCTGGGAGACAAGCTAACAGTAAGCTCTGTCTTCTGTCCTCTCATCTGTTGGCTGACCAATGTCTCAAAGCTTACCTGTCACATCTACACTAATAAAAGACAAACATGCAAATTGGTATCACTCTGCTACACCCACCAGCCAATCAGGATGGGTATGCAGATTAACCCAACAAAGATGGAAGTTAATTTGCATATTCAGGTGCAGAACTAAGACTGAAGACTGAAGACAATTGAAGACTGAAGACGACTGGAGTGGAGAAATCAAGCCTCACTGCTGTGGCTGCACTGAAGGCCTGGGTCCTGGGTGTAGGAGGAAAACCGGTGCCGTCAGTCAGGGGAAGGAAGGCCTATTGTGCAAATCTTTGTGTAATGGGCCTCTAGTACTAATATATTCCAAACAGCACCACATTTGTCACTATCTCTTGCCCATCTGTGACACACACACACACACAGTATCAGATTCATTGTCTGCTAATCAACATGTTGCATTTATATACCTCTCCACTCACCTGAATTTTTGTGTTTAGATTGAGTTTATCATTACTAAAGATAACAGTTTAGATTTCATATATATATATATATATATATATATATATATATATATATATGCAAAATCAGAAATCTGTTCTTTGGCCATACTTGCCCCTATTTATGCTAACAGCCATAACAACCTATGCATGTTTCATCACAAGAAAATCCAGGAAAAAGAGTTTGGGCAGCAAAGTCCATGTGACTGCATCTAGGAACTTAGCAAGTTGATGTGTGTGTGTGTGTTTGTGTGTGTGTGTGTGTGAGAGAGAGAGAGAGAGAGAGAGAGAGAGAGAGAGAGAGAGAGATGTGTATGTACTAGATTAGTGATATGCAAAGAATAGTAGTAATATTTCTAATACAGAAAAATACATTTTAGGATTTTGAGACTGTAATTCTCTCCTAGGTCAACCTTAACTTCTACCTGACTTTAGATTGGCAGAAAAATTGCCTCATGGGCTTTACCTCAATAGGCTGCACTGAAATTATTTTAGATTTTGCCTAATTGCTTTAAGTATATTTTTTGTACATTAATTTTTATAATGAAAGAAGTGGGATGCAGTTTTATTGTAAGTACTAATGGCAATAACGCTAAGAGTACAGGCTGCTTCTGTATTTCGTGTTGGCGAACGCACAGTGACAGCTATGAAGCTGCCAGGCGTATCCAGCCAAGAAAATGTACATAAGAAAAGTATATGTAACAACTGTTAGAGAAGCCATAAGAATTCCCCATGTCACATTAATATGGTGTTAAAATGATTTTAATTGTGCGCACACACCCACAGACCTCCAAGGGTTAACTGCACACAATGTAATGAATTCAATAATGATGAGTTAAAAAAGGTCTAATTAGCAAGTAACCACTTTATTATGAAAGAAAATGGTAATGAATTTAATAGCTCAAAATCATTAACAATATTTAGTTTGCTGATACTTGTTCTCTATTATCCTCATTAATATGAACATTTAATATGTTTTAAAATGGATTTGTAATACTTTCTGTGCCATGAGGTTACACTGACAGAAAGAGTGTAATTATTCTGCTAATTGTTATCACTGTATGTTTGTGCTCTGCATAGAAGTATATTTAGGTGTTAATACAAAAAAAAGTAATTAAGGAAGGAAAGATTTAAAACCTAATTAAACAAAAACTAAAAAAAAAAAATCTTAGTCTACTAAAAGAAAAGAAATTTGAATGCTTTGGGAAGTATTTTTTTCTATTGTTGTGAATTTCTTGAAGGAGGGAATAAAATAATCCAAAAGGAAACTGGGGTAAAGAGAAAAAAAATATAAGTTCAAGATTCACATTCTGCAAAGTAAAGTTAGATATTTCTAGCATGCCCGAATGCAATGAAACGCAAACTGCGATGATGGCTGAAAATGTGTCTCACACATGGGGCCGTTAGTAGCTTTGCTCCCTCACTTGAACTTATCCTAAAACCCCCCCTGTCTTAGTTGTCCCCTAAGAATCCTCACTCTGGTTCATTTCCCACTGAGTTTTTTTTTTTTTCTGAGACTCAATTTAGTTTTTCTTCTTGGAGTACCCTTTAGTCACCAGAGCCTCTAAAGGTAAAAAAAAAGTTTCAGTCACAAATCTTCATAGATGGAAAATATCACAGCATAAAGAAGACACTTACTGTTTGAACATCATCTAGCGTTGTCAAAGGCGAAGGGAAAGATGGATAAAGCAAGCAAACAAATGAATAGTTTCTTCCCAACAGAGTCTGAAATTCTTTGTTAAGAGATCAGCCCAATATACCACTCCAGAGTTGGTGGTCATATGACCTTCCTATTTTGGCCGGCGTAAAAACAGAAGTTTGATAGACTGTTCTGAGAATGCGTTGAGTATGAGCTACAACATAATTTCCATAGTTTGAATTTTTCCCTTAAATAATTCAGTATAAGTTAACAATCTCTTCTAAGAAGATAGTAAAGACAAACAGTGAAGATCTGCTTTGAAAATGCTAAGTCCCAATACCCTTTGTCTGGATCAATCATTCTTTCTACTTTACTATCCTGTTCCCTGCCCTCACCATATACACAGACTGATCTTGCTGCCACCTCTCCTCCAGCATCCTCTGTTTTGGGTGTCAGACCAGTATTCCCAAATCAAAGTTTGCTATCAACACTCTGCATGAAACAAAGTTAGAGATTTGCAAGGACCTTTCTGCACTCTACATGCAAAGTACATAGAGAGAATTTAGAATCATAAAATCAATCCATTAATATATAGCTCTATTTTGAAAGCATTCTCTTAACTTAAATGTGTCAAACACAATATTAGAAACAGAGGGGCTCCAGTCCATATTGGCTCCATTATTCTTCCTTCTAATCCCCCTATTCATATTGTTCTATATTTTGTACACTGCTCAGGTAAATTGTTAGCTCTTGTTCTTGCTTTCAAGGAACATAGTTGTCCAACATGGATAATTTAGCCATTAAAAAAAGCAAATTGTAATCTATAATTGAATTCATCAGTTACCCCACAGGCAAGCTCTGCTCCTGAATGCTGCCATACAGACATCTATACAAAATATAAAAAGCCAAGCATACTGAAAATTTGGTAGTAGATGTTAAAATGGATTATTTTCTATGTCCTAGGATTAAACATGTCCAGGTTATCTGACTGCCTTAAGGAATAAATCTCTATAAACAGTTTTTAATCGTCCAGGCCAAGAAATAATGATAGCCAGCCCAGTTTGCATCAATGTAGATAAACATAATAGACAGTATATGACTAAAGTGACAAAAAATATCATGCAAGTGATAATGGTGTTGTCACAGTATGGATTGACAGATAAAGTTTTCCATAATAACATGAACATTAGAGACACTTTGCCAGTATGGTCTTCCACTTTTCTTTAATTCTTATACATAATTTTGTATATTACATATTATGTATATATTTGCTTTGATTCTTAAAAAAGTAGAACTATGTCTACTATTTCATAATCTGCCGGGAGCCGGTCCATCCTTGCTGTTTCAAGGGACCTGGCATATATGGCATACTGTTCTTAATATGTTTGCTCACCTTCTTGGCACTATGTGTTTTAACCAAGGCCACCTCTCTGAGAAAGGTTGTTTCCCCAGGTAGGGATTTTCCCCTGAAGTTAGGGAGGGAATAAAACACACTTAACTAAGTGCCAGGCGGGTAATTAATCACTTTAACTATGAACAATCATGCTTAAGCTACATAATCTTTACTCCCTGGAATGGAGATAAGAGACACCCTAACCTTTGGAATAGAGATTGATAGGATTGGAATCAACTGGTATAAATACATATGTAACAAGACAACAGGACACAGAACCTACACAGAACCTAGACACAGAACCTAGACTCAGAACCTACACAGAACCTAGAGACAGAAGAACTTTGCTGGAGAGAACATGGGAAAATATCCTGGACAGAAACTGGCCACAGAACCTAGAGAGAGAACCTAGCGAGAGAACCTGGCTGAAGAACCTAGAGACAGAACCTGGCTACAGAACCTGGATAGAACATGGCAAGAGAACCTGACTAGAACCTGGTGACTGAACCTGGCTGGAGAACCTGGACAGAACCTGGCTGGAGAACCTAGCGAGGGAACATGGCTACAGAACCTGGCTGGAGAACCTGGAGAACCTGGCTGGAGAACCTAGCAAGAGAACATGGACACAGAACCTGGCTGGATATCCTAACCAGAATTTCGCTGGAGAACCTGGAGATCCTGGCTGGAGAACCTAGCAAGAGAACATGGACACAGAACCTGGCTGGATATCCTAACCAGAATTTCGCTGGAGATCCTGACCAGAACTTGGCTAGAGATCCTGGCTGCTGATCAACTGAACGCTGTCTCTGTGTCATTCCTTCTTCGCCGACTCTGTCCACACCTTTGGGGACCCCTGGACCTGCTGGGGTTGGACCCCAGCAATAATCTGATTTTTTACATTAAAGCAGGTCTTAGACATAGTTTAATAAAAAGAATTATATCATTATTTTTACTGATTGTGTAATATTATATCAAGCCTGTATGACTGTGACAAATTTTTTATTACTAGATATTAGGTTTTTCCTTTGTCCTCATCTGAGAGGAGGATTCATTTTTGTATATTGCCTGATTGTTTCTCAATATAAAATTCCTCAAGTAAAATATATCCAAAGATGTACCCAATTTAAAATGCTAAAACATATTGTCAAATGGTCCTCCAAAAATATTAAGTCAGTATATACTAGTACTTCCACCAACCATTTTGAATAAGAGTGACTGTTTCTTCATATCTTTGTTGACATTGGACAAAGTTTATCTTCTTTCTTCCCCAAACTAAAAATCTAATTTATCATTATGGGTATTATTATTATTCTCTGGATTTACACTTTTGCTGGTATAACCATTTTGTTTAGCTCATTTCCCCCCAAGTCTTATTTTCTAAAAGAATAAATAATTTTAAAGCTAATTTTCTTTCACCCTAACTGGTTTGGCTCAGTGGATAGAGTGTCAGCCTGTAGGCTGAAAGATCTCAGGTTCAATTCCAGTCAAGGGCATGTACCTTGGTTGTGGGCACATCCCCAGTAGGAGGTGTGCAGGAAGCAGCTGATAGTGTTTCTCTCTCATCGATGTTTCTAACTCTCTATCCCTCTCTCTTCCTCTCTGTAAAAAGTCAATAAAATAAAATATATTTTAAAAAACCCAATTTTCTTTCTAAGTACCACTTTCTTGGATATCACAGGTTTTTTATGATAGTAAAACTATTGTCTTTAATTGTAAATATTTTGTATATTCTTGTTATGATAATTTTTTGTTATTTGAGGAAGTGTCTTGACATTCTCAAATAGTTTCCAAACATGTGGTGCTCTTTATTCTTTTAACATTATGATTCTAAGTTTTTGGAATTGCCAAATACATTATTCTTTATAGTACATATTTTTTGAAATATCTTGAGGGTTTTTTATGCATTACAAACTTTTAGTATTTTTTTGCTAAGGTATCTTCTCTCTCAAAGGATGTGAATTACTAGGTAGTTCTCTTTTTTTAAGTTTTCAATATCTAGATTGTCTTTGTTTTCTCTAACTTTGCGGGAGGGGTATTTTGTTTATTTCTTCTGATCTCTTGTATTCATGCTTAAAGCTTTCATCAAACATTTATGGTTGATCTTTAATTGCCCATTCATTTTAACAAAGGAATCCTAAAAAGTTGATAGGAAACCATGGTTTTCATTCCAGATGAAAAAGTGACAAACCTGTAATTGCATTCAGGGACCACAAAATGTTAATGTATCTTTACTCACAAGACACTCAACTTTTCTCACATAAGAATCTTTCAAGCAAGAGAAGGGGGCTCAGGGTGTCTCATTATTCTTAATAATTGTATACTTTATATAGCTTATCCAGGATTTTATATTTGGAAGAGTTATTCCACTTTATATCTGTCCGTCATATTTCTTACAATTTTTACTACTTATTTTAACTTGTATTTCTTGGATCATTAGGGCTACTGAACACTATTTCATGTTTCTGTCAAATTTTTGAATGAATTATTATTCCTGTACATAATTTTCTCTTGTCATTTTGATCTTTTTCTTTGACATGTAAGAACAGTTTATGTCTTAAGATTATTAATCTTGTGTATATATTGATACTTTCTTTCAATTTAATTTTCATTCATAACTATGGTTATGGTATATTTTGAAGTAAATAGATGTTATATTTTTATTTTTTCAAACCTATTAGTGTGATTGTTTGTAGTTTATGACCTTGCATCATGTTAAAAAGGGTCTTATTCATATCATATATATGAAAATGCCTTTCTATATGTTCTTCTATAAATTTTATTCTTTTATTTTTTTGGTATATATATTTTCTTTTTTTCTTTGTTGAGAGTTATCTAATATTTTTTTTTTCTTTCCCAACATTAGTAATTGTGTCAACCAAATTAATTAAATAACCCATCCTTCCCCCCCGCCCCCCAGTGATTTGAAAAGCTATTTTTATTTTGCCCTAAATTGACATGGACTTTATTGTCCTCTTACTCTGTTCATGGTCTAGTATCACAGTTTTAGTTATTGTAGTTTTATAATACATTTTGTATTATTTCTCTTTTTCAACATAGTTTTTCTTCTTTTCTATTTTTCTGCCAGATGAAATTTAAAAAAAAATTACTAACTCAGATTTGATTTGAAATGTACTGTATTTAAAGGCAAATTAGATAATTGATATTTTAACAGGACTTGTAATATAACATAGTTTTTTTAAGCTTTTTATATCATCATGCCATTATTATTAGCTTTTTGGTATATTAAATAATTTATTGAAGAAAGAAGACTGTTGGGATTACAGAATGTCTGATTTATTAGACTCATAAAATAAGCTGATATCATGGGAATAAAAGATGCCAAATATCAAACCCAACTTAAAAGACTAATCTTTCACAAAATTGTAGGTGTTAGGCACATGTGTAAACCTTATAAATCCTTAAATGGGTGTGCTCCTCTTCAGGTAGCAACATAATTCACCACCTCCATTTGCTTATGCCTCTTTTCATCACCATAACAACCCACAACCCATAATGAGAGGCAGAGAGCATTACAGGAGTGATGGGAGCCAGCAACATGTGACCCTTATTTGCAGTTGCTTTTCCTCAGGGGAGGACTCTCTTGATTTTTGGCTTACCCTTAAGAATTCTGGGTACATTCTAATGTGCAGACCCATCTAGTTAGAACTTGAAAGTTTTCATTTGGATCAGAAGCTGAGTCAAAGCTGTGTATCATAAACACAGACTTCTAGGTATAATAATAGCCCTAATTGACTGTCAGTTAATAAAATGCCAAGTCTACAAAGATGTTTCTCTTTTTTTTCTTTTTTTAATGGACTCTTTTCTAGAGCAGTTTTAGGTTCACAGCAAAATTGTAAGGAAGGTACAGATATTTCTCACATACCCACACACATGCATGGCCTCTCCTGTTACCAACATCTCCCACCACAGTGGTACATTTGTTGTAATTGATCATCCAAAGTCCACAGTATGCCCTGACCAGTTTGGCACAGTGGATAGAGCGTCGGCCTGCGGACTGAAAGGTCCCATGTTTGATTCCGGCCAAGGGCATGTACCTTGGTTGTGGGCACATCCCCAGTAGGAGGTGTGTAGGAGGCAGCTGATCGATGTTTCTCTCTCATTGATGTTTCTAACTCTCTATCCCTCTCACTTCCTCTCTGTAAAAATATCGATAAAATATATATTTTTTAAAAAAAACAAAGTCCATAGTTGACATTAAGCTTCAGTCTTGGTGTTATACATCCTTTGGGTCTTGACAAATGGATAAAGACATGAATCTACCCTTAAAAATATCATATAGAGTAGTTTCACTATCCTAAAAATCCGTTATGCTTTGTTCAGATAGACCTTTTTGATAAATATTGAGCCGATTTTCAGTTCCAACTCTGATATACTTCAATCACATAACAAGAAAGTGAAATGTTTTGAACTGTAAAGGGGAATATCAGTTATCAATTAGTAGCCTCTTAACTATAACCATGAGCAAAAGATACTACCAAGGAGCAAAGGTAGAGAGGAATTCTGGGCAAATATGAAAGAAGAGATGTCTGCTGTAAGAATCAGGCTCTGAGCTGAATTCCATTTACACTCCCCTCACTTCCTTCTGTGAATCCACCTTTTTAAGCTTCTGCAGACTCTCTCCAGAATACTGCCAGGTACACTAGCTATAGAATCCTACTCAGGATCTCCTAAAATGAATATAAAACTGATCAGACCTCTTCTGCTGTCTACTGACAAGCATAACCCACAGCTTGTCCCAGGCTATGTACTCATAGCTTAGGATTCTGGCTTGCCAAAGTTATTTTATTTCTGAGATTTTATTGCAATTCCCTTTTCACCAAATTCTTTTTAAGGAAAGTATTTAGATGGAGTTTTTGTTGTTGTTGTTCTTTGCTTTCTTTCTTTTTCAGCAGAGCTGTTGCATAACACAATTGGTTTTGCATCCTTTATAGGAAAGCAGGCCACCTTCCTTCATAAAGGGTGAGGGCACTGGTGTGCCTTCCAATCACTTGATTCTATTGTTCTAAGCAGTCCTTTCAGTGTTTTTGGCAGGCTCGGGGCTTCTGTGCAACCATGGCCTTATTTTATTATTGTTTGGAGGGGAGTGCAGTGTGATTATCCATTCTTCCTTCAGGCAGAGCAAGCCATCTGGAATGTTTATTAAGCCCGCCGGCTGATCAGGAGGCTAGAACTCTGGTGATATACATGAGCACGGATTGTTCTACATCATCACAGCTTTGTTCCTCTGATGATGTAGCATGCAGAGAGGGCCCCGCTAATGGATTTAGAGCACTTCACAGTAGAGGTGCCATGGGCTGAATGGCGGAAGAGATATTTTTGGTCTCTGGGTAATTGACTGAAAGGTGGTAGAAAAATGTTTAATGTAAAGCAAGAAGGCTTCAAAACTTTTAAATGTTTAATTTGGGGTGGTAGAGGGCAGGTGATCAGCAAGAGGTTTAAGGAGCAGCCTTTGAAGCCCAAATCTTTTCGATGAGTTCATGCCCTCCTAAGCCTGTCTGTCGCTCTGCGTAAAAAGATCAGTCGAGCTTGTCCAGAAATAAAATGCTACTATTCTAATTTTAAAATGTAGGCATTTCCCAGCCTACACTAAGCAGTACTTATAATTCTTTCCTTTTATTAGTGTCACGGCAAAGAAAGAGAAACATTCTTCCTTTGCTATAAATTTTGGTCTGTAATTGTTGAACATATTTTTTGCAGGAAGGCAAACTTTGTCTTTTCATGCTTTTGCTGTTTGTAAAATGAGTGTTTGTGGAACTGGGAAGAATAATTTATAATGAGGGTTTGGGTTTCTTTTCAATTTAATTTGGATTTTACACTGAGTCAACTTTTCAGTCAATTATAGAACTATGATTAGTTACCAGTCACTTAAATAAGCACCTTTTAAAAATAGACCTATAAAAATGATACAGAGACTAATCATGAATGTGAGCAAATCTTATGCAGGGCCACCCAAACCATAATAAGAGGAAAGAAAAGATGGCTGAGCAAATAAAACCTGTGTTTGGCTAAATCACAAGATATGTTAGTTACCCAACTTACAGAATAATTCTGCCCTGGGCCACCTTATGTCAGTGCACAGGATGTGCTATCAATAGTGCCCTTTAGTAAATCCTTGATGACAGAAACGAGTAATTTACCTTTATATGGAGCTGGATATATCAGGTTGAGAAACTGTGTGTAAAGCATCTTGTCTGATTTTATAGTTTGTGTCTATTAATCTAGATATAGGTAGATATATATTTAAAGTTTGACATATCTACAGAGATATGGTTATATATTGCATATATATATGTATCTATATATACACATACACTTAGATAAATATATGTATATATGCATATTTATAGCCCTATATTTTTCTTCACAGTCAATTTAGAGATATCTGATCCACTTTACCAGAAGTCAGGGCCATACTGATATTATTGAAGGAGCCAGTCCTACAGACACATATATCTCTATATCAGTTGTCTATTGTCACAATCATGATGCATAAACACTATCACTCCACAAATTATGTGGCTTAATACAGCAATCATTTATTATCCCTCATGAGGCCATGGTCCACTGGGCAGCTCTGGTCTTCGTAGGGCTCATTCATGCATCGGAGTTCAGCTGCAGGTCAATTAGGTAGCTTTGCAATATTAGCTGATTCTGTTGCATGTCTGGGTTCTTGGGTGGGAAATTGGGGCTGACTTTCTCTGCTCCTCATGGTCTTTCCTCCTCCAGTAAGTGAGGCTGGGCTTGTTCTTAGAGTAAGAGAGAAAGATAGTGGGGCTTTCTGAGGCTTAGGTTCTGAATTGATACTGTCACTCCTGCCATATTCTATTGATCAAATTAAATCACAAAGCTAGCACCAATTCAAGGGCTGGGAAATATATAGCACTGCATCATGGGAAGAGCTGCAAAGTCACATTACAAAGGGGATGGGGATAAGAGAGATAGACATAGCACATGTCTCACTTCAGCTCACAGTTTCGTGGAAAGTCAAGATGAGAATGCTTGCTTTCTATTCTGTCACCATGTCTAACACATTTTGTTCTGTCTCTCTTAAGATTAAACAATGACATACAAATGTTTGTTCCTGAACCCCAATAAACCATCTGTAAATTGCACATATCAATGTCCTCAAAACAAGATTCTGTGTATATAACTATTGACCATAATTTTGGTCTTATATGTATACCTGCCAGAAACCAAAAAATCACTAGTTAAAATTATTTTGAATGCTGTGCCCAGAAAGTCGTGGAAATGTCATAAGTTCAGTTTTCTTCTTAAAACTTTCTTAAACTAATTAAGCATCTACTTAAAACTCTAATAAATAATATTTTGGTTTTACTTATAACATCTCTCTGCCCCAGTGTTCTCATCTAAGCCTTCTTACCTTATAATTTCATTATCCTATATATTGAAATTATATAGAGCTGTCCCCTGGTGATCAGTGTGCTCCCACAGGGGGAGCATGACTCAGCCACATTCTGGACTGATGGCTAGGGATGTCCGACTGCAGCTTAGGCCTACTCCCCATCAGTCGGACATCCACCAAGGGCTCCCAGACTGCTAAAGAGTGCAGGCTGGTCTGAGGAAATCCACCCCTTGCCCCGCCCCCCCCCCCCCCCCCCCGCCCAGTGCACGAATGTTGTGTACCAGGCCTCTAGTTTTTCTATAAAATGGAGACACTTTTCTATCTAAAGTTCTCTTCTAGGCCTCTCTAACTGTACCCATCAATCTTTCTTCTCTATTAGTGCATAGAAGAGTGTTGATTACTAATATTAGACATGTAAAAACAAAGAAATAAACAACCTCACAGTGGGTTGTAAACTACTGACATTTGGTTTAATTTGTGTCTTTATATTTGAATTGACAGAAGCTCACCAATTATCCAATTAACATGTAAACCTGTCTATCTGTTTCATACTCTGCGGTGAAGCTCAGCCAACTTTCAGTTTATTTGGACTGGAAAAACTGTTTTAATTTTGTTTCATTTTCTGGAGAAGTGCTCACATGGCTGACCTACTCCTTGCTTTTCTGAACCTCTTGTTCTTGACTTCTTTTTCTTGTGTGTAGTATGGGTCAAAGAGTTATTGAGTGCTTTGACATTCATGTACTAAGCCAGGTGCACAAGAGTTCTATGGCTTATGAAAATTAGGAGGAATTCACATGCCTTTTGTATGCAATGGTATATGTACATAGAAGAGAATGCTGGAAATAAGGGGACTTTAGATTAGATAGATAAATGATAGATGATAGATAGATAGATAGATAGATAGATAGATAGATACAGATAGACAGACAAACAGACTTGGGTAAAGGTCCATGTGGAGGCTAGATCACAGATAGAAATATTGGGACCCATAAGATCCTGCATCATAGCAATGGTAAAGGTTAATACCCAGGCAGGCCCGGTAACAGAGCTTGGGCCAGAAGTGAATGGTGGTCCTGGGTATAACCTGGTGGTGGTTCTCAGGAATGCGCTGCTCCTGCTACTCTGGTGGCTGAGAGTACTGTGAGAAGGAGGCTAGAATTTTCCAATGTGAAGGTATGATATTTGAAGCCTCAATCAACTTTGCCGTGGCATCCTACTTTTCCAATCCAAATAAGCCTACAGGGAGAGCCCCATTTGCTGCTGACTCTGGGGGTGTTAAGATGCAAGTCCCTGGCCTGTCAGATTCCACTGACTTCACGCACACCTGAGTGCCAGATGCACTGGCACCATGCCATGGCTCTGGTTTTACTCCATTGGCAAGACAGTGGGATGGTTTCCACCACAGCCAGCACCTCAGCTATGGTGTAAATGAAGGAAATAAGAACATGATCTTTCAGGGAAGTTTCTGAGTTTACATTCTGTGGAGTCTCTGCTGAGATCATTGTAGCAGAGATTGGAAAGTGAGGGCAGATCAGTGGACATAGGAAAGCCACCAAGGTTGGAAAATATTTGGGGAAGAGGAGCTCTGTAAGTCTAGTCTTTCCGCAAAAACCAGTTTGGATATTGAGGCATCAAGACTTGAGTAGTGTACCCTAGCTGGTTTGGCTCAGTGGATAGAGCACTGGCCTGTGGACCAAAGGATCCCAGTTTCAATTCGGGTCAAGGGCACATACCTTAGTTGCAGGCTCCTTCCCCGGCCGGAGCCCTGGTCTAGCTCATGCAGGAGGCAACCAATCAATGTGTTTCTCTCACAATTGTTGTTTCTCTCTGTCCTTGCCTCTCTCCTCCACTCTCTCTAAAAATCAGTGGAATGTCCTTCACAAAGGAAAGATTTTCAGCCTTTGCTTGCTGTCTTCCAAAACATGAAGAGTTTGATGAATTACTAACATCTCCACAGTGAGCAAGCAAGAACCGGGTGAGAAGTGTGTGATAGGAAAGAAGTTCCAAGAGACTGAGCCTTGCCCTAGCCGGTTTGGCTCAGTGGATAGAGCATTGGCCTGCAGACTGAAGGGTTCCAGGTTCAATTCCGGTCAATTTGGCTCCAGTCCCAGTGGGGGATGTGCAGGAGGCAGCTGATCGATGTTTCTCTCTCATTGATGTTTCTAACTCTCTATCCCTCTCCCTTCCTCTCTGTAAAAAATCAATAAAATAAAAAAATAAAAAAAGAGACTGCACCTTAGTTCACTTGAGATCAATTTCTTTATATATTAATTCAGGACATATTACACTGATATTTTGGCTTCTGGGGGTCCAGAATTAAAAAAAAAAGAAATATTATTTCCCAATTAACTAGGGACCCTTGTAATTTGGTATGTCTACATTAAATAGCAAGAAGTAGGTTCTACTTTTTAAAAGGTGAATCTACAGGCTAGATGTTGAAAGATGGTTGAAGCACTAGGGTCTTATACCCTACCCCACAGAGAGGAAGTCAAGCATTAATGTTGTTAGCATGTCTGTTTTTCAATCCCCTTCATTTGTATCCTTCTCTTCAATACTACCTAAGCATGTATGGTGTATATGTGTGAAGCTGCACTGAAAAGTTAGGAGGGACTGGCTTATCTTTTAGAAGTAGGTAATGGTTTCCGTACTATTAGGTTTCCTCTGCTAATCCTTACAGGTAAGAAAGATTTGGTGGAGTAGCCCATGTTTCTTTTAATGGCTGATGGATACATAATATTGATCTGAATTTTCTTAGGGTGATGGGGCTTCTACTTGCTGGTTAGATTAACCCCAGGTGTGCATTCCCTCTATCTATAGGATTTAACCCAGGTAACGTTTCTATGTAAAGGTGACTGTTAAGCACCTTTTAATCTACGTTAATAAACCACAAAACAAGAGAGTTGGGTAGAGAAACTTTTTCACCCAAGAAGGAAGTTTGGGAGTATATGATATTGATTTTTTGGACAACATAGTAATTGCTTATGTACTACCCTACAGTTGACAAATCCATTTCTTTAAAATAAATAAACACATAAAATAATTAAAGAAGCAGAGCTCAGAAAAGGGAATGATCTGGATTGAATTTGATCTAGGACAGTGGTTCTCAACCTGTGGGTCGCGATCCCTTTGGTGGTCGAACGACCCTTTCACAGGGGTTGCCTAAGACCATCTTGCATATCAGATATTTACATTATGATTCATAACAGTAGCAAAATTACAGTTATGAAGTAGCAACGAAAATAATTTTATGGTTGGGGTCACAACATTAGGAACTGTATTTAAAGGGCCAGAAGGTTGAGAACCACTGATCTAGGAGAAGCATGCTAGGGTATAGTAGTAATTCTACCCTTTGGAGGCAAGCCTAAGACAAGCAATGTTGTTGTGTAAACTGACCAAAGTACTCCAGTATGACTTTTTATTTTATTTTATAAGTTTCCAAAAGTCATAAATTCTAAACAGGATTGAGGATGTGCTTTATTGTTGGGTCATTCTAAACTTCTCAAGGAGCAAATTGCTGAGTATGCCTGAGAATCAAATTTCAGTGAGGGGGTAACTTTTGTTAAGAAATGGAACTGTGGTCAAGGTGGAGAATGCAAGGCTGACTATGTCAATGGATGTTGACAGCATCAGCAGCCCTGCCTCCTCTTCAGCCCAACCATGAAGCTGAAGAGATAAGTAAATAAATAAATAAATAAATAAATAAATAAATAAATAAAATTATTTATATTTCCTTTACAGACAAATCAAATCCAAAAGAGAGAGACCTCTGAATAAATTCTGTAGGCATAAATAGACTTCATGGGGAGCTGCCTATATTTCCTCTCAGTATTGAATCCAATCTGCTGTGAAAAATTTTCACTGTCTCCAAGTCATCATGAAAACATTCTCGGCTAATTGAGACATTCCCAAACAATTAAGATAGCCAGATGCGTCTGTTATTTGTAATTACCTGAATACACATTTCTTTCTTTGAGAATAGTTTCATTTTTTTAGCCTTTTGAACTACTCCAGATAATGAAAATGAAGATTACTATGTGTACATTTTTCACTCGGCCTAATTTTGACATAGAATTACCTCTTTCCAAAATTAAGCAGCAAAACTGGAAACATGTGTGCCGAAAGAACTTTTTTCATTTTGTCTTGTGCCAAAATAATGCCTTCTCTCCCGATATGAATCACTGGCAATTTCTAAGACTAAAGTTGATGCAGATTTACATGTAAAAGATGGAACCTAATGGTTAAGGAAAAAATAAACAATTTGTAATTACCACTCATGACCTGCCACTTTTAATCTTTTAGATTCATGATGGGTCTGCAACACAGTTTACAGTTCTTGGCATGCAAATATAGCAGGATTTCCTTCCATAAATGGTAACTACCTGTATTAACTATTACTCTTTCTACTGTTACTAATACTACTATTCCTACTAATCGCGATAATAATATAGTCTCTCCAAATGAATATATTAATTAGTGATTTGGGGTTTTCTAGAACATTTTGTTGTTTTTAAAATATATTTTTATTGATTCCAGAGAGGAAGGGAGAGGTATAGGGAGAGAGATATAGAAGCATCAATGATGAGAGAGAATCATTGATTAGTTGTTGCCTGCAAAACCCCCAAACCCCAAAACTGGGAATTGCATAACCACTGAGCCACATGGGCCAGGCTAGAACATTTTGTTACTGATTTGTCTAATTGAACGAGAACTGATCAGAATAATTCACCACTTTAATACAATAATAACCATACTGAATTTTCACATTTACAACTATGAAGACCATTGTAAAATTTCTGGATTCAATTTAAATTCTACTTCTGTCTTCTCTTAACTTTATAGCATTAGTCTTCACCATGTTTTTACATATTAATTTTAGGTCTCCTTTTAATTTTTTACTAAATTGCCTTGAGCAATTATTTACCTTGCATTATAATTTAAATTTTTGTATACCTAATCTGAAGGCAAGGCCTTCCCTATCCTTGTTATTATTTTTTAACTACATGGCAGGTACTCAATAAATATTTGATTTGCTTTTATTTCAAAAGGCCTGTGCATTTCATATATATTCATTTCCTCCAGCAAATAAACTGCAACCATGCATAACTTCCAATCCTTATTCTGCTACATAGTGATTGTATGACTTGGACAAGTCATTTATCCTATTGGAATATATTTTTTATTTTTAATAATTTTATTTTATTACAATTGTGTATGTATAATAGGCATCCTGTCAATGTTAAATTTTACTACTATAACCTTTATCCATTAAAAAAAATCTTATATAGTATTTGAACATGGAAAACTTTTGGAGAAAAAAACTCATAAGCTTTCATTGTTGTCTTAAATTTTGAAAAATTATATTTTACCTAAGTATGTGCAAACACATAACTTATATATTATTTTAAAAACTGAAACAAAACCTCACATTGTGTATGTTAAACTAATTAAACAAGGAGTCCTTTAGACTGAAGTGTCTCTAATGCCATGGTGACTTACATAAGCAAACCAAAATTTTAGTCTGTAAATGACTCAAGGTTACAGAATCAAAACATTAAGGATAACCCATCACAAACAGCCTTTAAGCTACAGCCAATTAAATTATTTCCTTTCCTTTCTCCTGCACCTGCTCTATATATCTTTGCCCTGGCTCCTGTCAGTGGAGTGCTCATAACCACTTCCGGTTTGGCACTGTTCGATCTGAATGGATAAATGCTAAAATAAACATTTAAAATTTTTAACATGCCTCAGTTTATCTTTTTTTAACATATACAACAAATAAAAATAAGTAGGCAGAACTATTCAAAATGATTCAATGTGGCAGATGACACTGTGGTTTTGCTGAACTACTTGATCTATGTGGATTTAATTGTAACCAAAAAGAATATGTAGCCATTGAATTCATTTTCTGTCAAGTTATATATTTTTAATGTTATGTTGTATTCCTTAAATCATTGTCATCACTTCAGTTATTTTTCCTTTTAAAAAATAATTAATTCAGACCACAATCCATTGTATTAATGGGCCCATTTATTTAGCAGTCCACCCAAAATTAATACTAAAAGATAATTTCAAAAATAGAATTTAATGGGAAATTCTTCATTGTTTGTTACTGTATAGTCCTTATAAATTATTACAAGTTGTGATGTACAAATATGGGTCTGCACAGACTATTCATGAGCAACATGAATGGCACCTATTAGTCTATCTGCATTTCTTTGAGTTCAGTATGCTCTGCGATGATCTAATTATTCAACCCGAATTCTCTATTTCAACAACTGTAAAACCTTTGGCAGTTTCTACCAGGTGCTGTGATGTCATACTGTGTACTTGATACAAAAACTCCATTTATATATTAAGCCTACCTCTGTTCTTTACTCATTAGCCTGTGACAATTAATGTAGAACATTATTCCACCACATTGTCATTTTCATGATGTCAAAACATTCTAGATTTATAAAATATATTATGAAGCTGAAATCCTAGACTGTGAAAATATCTTTCAATTGTAGATGATCACTGTAAAATAGAAGTTTTGTCTTTATAATTAGTAAAAGAATCTAACACGAGTACAATAGCAGACACATGATGAGTGCCATCTCATTAACATCAGGCCATGATCACCTAAAGCCTACTAGAAATGCTCTAACTATAGATGATCATTGGTTACCAGTAAGACAGTGAGCACACATATAAACCTGAGCACTATACTCATGCGGCAGTACTTGGTTAGAATGTAGTCTACCAGGTGATTCAGAATATATTCTAGTCTTACATATTTAAAAAATTGTAGTCAGTAGGAAAACATAAAATTAAAAACAGAAAACTCATCACTGTAGACCTCATTGACTTTTTACAATGTTGCCACAGACTGTCATGGATGAGTAGACACAGCAAACGAACACATAGGTTACCCAGAGGTGTTCATTGGAGAGTAAACAGGAAGCTTAAATGTTGAGTTTTTCCCATTCTATGGTTGCTTTCCCTTTTGAGATCTTTATTAATTTTACTATGACCAAGGCAGACATTTGGTTATATCTGCTTTAAAAAACTGTCTACATTAAGATCATTATAGTCATGGCCTCTGATCTAAGGCACCAGGGTATTGATTGGGCTTTTGTCTGTGTGCCATTGTTGCGTACAAACTACTTCAGAAGAAGCCTGGCTCTGACTACAGAGGCTCCTGTGAACTGCTTCAATGGGAAGGAAAGATGGCTTTTAGTTCCTTCCTTCCTATTGGCAAAGCATCCTTGTAAGGGTCTTCGATGTTCATAAGAGAATGTCAAACCTTGTGTCAGCTCGGTTGACTGCTGGGCCTTCCATTTCTGCACAAACCTGACGCGCAGAAGAGCGACACACTGTGTAAGTGTCAGGGGGGACAAGCGTGAGCTCTCTGCCTCTCTGGCCGTATCAGAAGTTTAGGAAAAGAATGAACTATCTGTAGAGGAATTCCTGAGAGTCATGCAATCCATTCAGTCCTTAAGTTCAACTGTTGTCAACTCTTTCCTGCCTCACCCCACCTAAAAGACAGTACTCACCTACATACTCTACTCCCAGAGGTAAATGCAGATTTTGATGACACCAAGAAAGTGAACACAACTATTATAGTAAAATAAAGGATTGCAGTAATAATTCATAATCTTATGTCTCTATAAATGGTGCACCAAATGGTACCAGGGATTATGTCCATTTTACAGAGAAGGAAAATGAAGCTCAGAGGGCCTAAGTAACAATTGTATGGGTAGATGCCTGATCTAGTCTGGCCTACTCTGGTGTTATGTCTGCTATCTCTCATCATTTCAGGCCTTTCACAAAGGGATTTATCAAAGGAGACTCTAGCATCAATTTAGAGCAGGAATTGAACAGGAAGAATGGCTGGGTCATGCCTCTTAAAGAGATGGACATGCATTTGAGTGCTTCTTACCTATTTTTCTAGACATTAAAGGGAAAACCTTAGATACACTTTGGATGCAGACTGAGTCTATCATACTAGGGAAGGCTGAAAAAAATGCAAACATATGAACAAAATGATTAGAAGATAGTTGGATCATTATTTTAAAAAAAAACAACAGGTTGGTACCCACACTGTGCATATAAACACATCTTGAATACATATGGGATTCAAGAAAAGCCACTGAAGGGTTACTTGTTATTATTAACTCTATCTGGCTTATCACCCCGTTTATACTCCCTTCTATAGT
Organism: Myotis nattereri; assembly: GCF_964212035.1. NCBI lineage: Eukaryota > Metazoa > Chordata > Mammalia > Chiroptera > Vespertilionidae > Myotis > Myotis nattereri. The sequence goes on from NC_138085.1 coordinate 50,537,798, forward strand.
AATTACATGATGTCAGATATTATTCTGTCATTTGTATATATTGACTCAATCCTTTAACTACCTTTTAAGTAGATGCTGTCATTATCATTTTTACAGATATGGAAACCGAGGCACTGAGTCTCTATGTAACTTACTCAAGGTCATACAGATATTAAAGGGTGGAGTTTGGGTTCAAACCTAGACAGTCAACCCCCAGAATACATGTTCACCACGATTACACTGTGCTGTGTCCTTCTCTCTTCTCTGGCCTATGGCCATCTCTACTTCTCATACATTCTGAGGTTGGCCTTGGGCAGACCAATCTCTGTGGTGGTGATAGCAAAGAAGAGGGATTGCTTCCACTCTCCCCCTTTCCACTGGGAGAGTTTGGGAATCATTATAAATTCACAAGTGCCAGCCAGTCTCTTCCAATTTTAGAGGACCCTGTAGAAACAGAGGCCTTCCCAGTGCCCTTGGTATAATTCCATAGAAAAGCTGGAATTCATATAACGCTGAAGCATTGGACAAAGACAGCAATAACAACAAGGTACAGCACTCAGTGCCTACTCTATGGTCTTCACTAGGATCAGCACATATCCTCTCAACAGCCCTCTAAGGCTGGTATTATTTTTACTCCCATTGCATAAATATCTAAATAAAGGACTTGTAAAACAGGAAGTCCTGCTCCAGAGCCCATCACTGTTGCAATGGAATAGGGAAAATTTTTATAGTTTGCGTTGGAAATCTAGATGTAAATGGGTGACGTTAAGAATCAGATCTTAATATGGATAGTTTTTACTAGATGATACCAGTGGAATAGGCACAACCTAGGCCACTGATACTTTGACCAATTGTACCTTGTATGTTTGTGTATTAAGTAGGCATTTCTTAAATTGAAGCATAATACTGATAGAGCAGCAAGGGAGCAGAGCATGAAATAGAATCTGTTTCCTCTGGGATGATCTTTATGCACGGGGACCTGCAAGGTATAAATAGCCAATTTCCAGCATCACTGTGCTGGCTTCAAGAATAGAGCATGAATGGGAAGCCCTGAGCCTCTCTTCTGACCCAAAATATTTCTGGTCGAAGGGAAACTTGAAGCAACAAGGGACAGGTAGCAGAAAGGACAGGGGGTGGCTCAGCCCCCAGGGCTGGTAATAAAAAAAGGAGGAACCTCTCCCCAGGGCTTACCTGGCAGGAGTGTCTGACCCTCATAAGAGCTTCTACCTTTACCTGCCTGTGCTTTTTCTCTGCCAGGGTCCTCCCCACTCCTCTGGATCCCCTTCCCGAGGCCATAGGATCCCACCTGGATGCTGAAAATTGGGAGCCTGGAGAGTCCTGACTCAATTCACTGCAGTGGTTGGGGGCTGTGGCTTGGATTTGTGTCCTAGACATTCCAGAACACAATTTTTACTATCGACACACCAAGACACCTGGTCCTACACTCCAGGCATCCACAGCCAGGCTTTTGTGGCTAGGACCTAAACTCTTCACCTCCTTTATAAGACTTTTTTCCCCACAATAACATGCATTCATTATTCTAAATAACTTCCATCAAGACAATATTTGGAGGACAACCTGTTCATGATTCGGGGACTCGAAGCCTGGTAAATCATCGCTGCATCCTCCAGGCCTTGTGATCTGTTTATTATCACCAGAGCGTGGTGATGCTTAGTCTCACTCACTGTACCAGGGAAAGCTCCAACAATGGGCTCATCCTTGGCTCCTGACACTAGCTTTCACAGGGGTCTCTGCAAAGAAAAACAGAGGCTGCACTCCACTTTTCCTAGCTTTTTTCTCTCTTTGATAGTCGCAAAACAATCTGATAACACAAAGTATACAATAACTGTTTGAGGCTGACTGTAAAGTTTACCATAATGTTTATTATATATGCAGTATCTACAACTGGAATTGGCTTCTCTAAACAACAGCTGTGATGGAGGAGACAGCTGTTTTGGAGCAGACATGATTTTGGCCTGGGAGTCAAGGAATCCGGGATGAGTTTCAGATCTGCCCCTTGTTTCATTAGAACAGCTATTGGACTGTCCTGATGGTTGTCTTTATCATCTGTGAAATGGGAATAATTCTGCCCCAACAGGATTAAATCATATATCTATGTGTCTATCTATAAAAACAATATTTTATAAACTACTGAGTAAGAGATCTTAAAATTGTTGAGTCAAGTTGGGTAGTGTTAAACTATAATGGTTTGGGTGAAATGAAACTATTTATTTTTAATTTTTAAAAAATATTTTTATTGATTTTAGAGAGGAAGGGAGAGGGAGAGAGAGATAGAAACATCAATGATGAGAGAGAATCATCCATTGGCTGCCTCCTTCATGCCCCCTACTGGGGTTTGAGCCCACAACTGGGGCATGTGCCCTGACTGGAATCATACTGTGGCCTCCTGGTTCATGGGTTGTCATCATTCAACCAGTAAGGCACACCGGCCAGGCAAAACTATTTCCTTAGTTAAAAATATAAATGTACTAGAGGCCTGGTGCATGAATTCGTGCATGAGTGGGGTTCCTCAGCCTGGCCGGCTATCGGATCAGGGCCATCTAGTGCAGTTCAGGGGGAGGGACCACGGGAGGTTGGCTGTGGGAGCGCACTGACCACCAGGGGGCAGCTCCTGCATTGAGCATCTGCCCCCAGTGGTCAGTGCACGTTATAGCGACCGGTGGACTGGTCAACCAGTCGTAATGGTCACTTAGGCTTTCATATATATATTAGAGGCTTGATGCATGAAATTCGTGCAAGAGTAGGCCTTCCTTCCCTCAGCTGTTGGCACCGGCTTCCCTCTGGCACCTGGGTCCCAGGTTTCCTTCCAACTGCCGGCAGGCACCTGGGACCTGGGCTTCCCTCTGGCCGCTGGCAGGCACCTGGGACCCAGGCTTCCTTCACAGCCCCAGATATATAGATTTGACCCCTCTTCTGTCATATTTTGCATACCTTATACACACATACAGCCTCTCTCTCACTCTCTCTCAAATTCACAGAAAGTGAAGATGCGTAAGTGAAAGTAAAACATTGCAGAATTTTAGCAGAGTTTGGAAGAAAATACAAATAATGCCATAAAAAGCCACATAGCAATGAAATTGCATCATAGAGATACCAAGAGAACATCTGTTCCTTAAAAATACACCCAGAGTGCAGGGTTCAGTTTGAGGCATCTCTTTTCAGAACAAATGAACAGCAATGCAAAGAACTCCAGGCTAGAGCAATATGATGATTAAGCCCATAGAAGAATTCAGTTATCTGGGTGGATTAAAGAAAATGGATAATTCATTGAAGCCATTGCCAAGATGGGGAATAATTACAGTCCACAAAAATTTCAAAGGTAGAAAAGCAAAGGGAGGAAAGGAACTATTTAACTTAATCCAGAAGATGATGCATTGCAGTAGGCATCAATGAGAGAAGAGGAAATTTTGTGTAATGATTTTTGGTAATTACTCAGATACCAATGATTTAAGGAAGGGCAGGGTCTCTGCAGAGCTGTGATGTACAAAGATCAGTGAAAAAGTCTTCACTAAAACCTCCCCATCCCTAATGCACAGCAGAGTTCTCTGTCTCAGAACCTCCCTGGACACAGGGTCAGTGGATTTGATTGTTCAGATGCTCATTTGTTAAATTGTATACTAGTATATTAAGAAGTTTATAGCTCAGAGCCATCATCTGGATTATAGGAAATATTCATTCATTTAACAAATATCACTGAATACCTGCTAGAAACTAGGCAGTGCTAGGCACTTCATTGACAGAGTGGGGCAAAAGTAGGTTTACAGTTTTTTGTATGGAAAAATAATACAGCAATCTATAATAATAAAAGTGTAATATGCTAATCAGACCAGAAGGCTGAACAACCTTCTGGATGACATTCTGGACGACCTTCCAGATGAAGCCGGGACCAAGGCAAGCCACCATGGCTGTGAGGGCTGAGCCCCTTGCATGAATTTCGTGCATCAGACCTCTAATTAATAAATGATAATACAAGAATAAACTCTGTGTTTTGCATACTCACAACTGTAGACCTACTTTCTCCCTGCCCTGTATGTCATGACATATACCACTTTGATTGTTGTGTTTGTGCTGGTTCCACTAATCAAATATTATATGTGGCCTTTTTCATATTTATCTACTACTGCCAAGTTATATAGTAAGCTCCATGAGGGTTATGACAGGGATAGGATATGGATTTTTCCATGAGAGCAGACAGCCCCATCCTCTGACTATATACTACTGAATGCATCTTCTCATGGCCCAGCATATAGCCAGGTTGGGGGACAGCTGGCAAGATGTATGATCCCAGTGTGAAGTTATTCTTAGTGCCCCATAATATTATCAATCCTCAGACTTGTATTAGCCTCACAAGCATGTCATGAAATAATATTCAGTTAAAAATATAAATGCATTTTTTCTAGGATAAATAATCAAATCCTAAAGGGGCAAACAGTGTCAATGCCAAATGTGTATGATTGAGACAGTCCCAGGGCTGTTCAGGTAGAGACATATCTAAATAATGGAAGGCAGACTTGTTAGCCAGGCTGACATCAAGAGAGTTAGTGAAATGCTGATGGCATTCTAAGTAAGAAGGGGAAATGGTGATGGATTTCTCTTGCCCTCCTCCCCTTATTTTATGTGCATAAGACTTCTTTATTTCCAACAGTTGATCAACTATAAACATCTAGAATATGGTAAATACCAGAACGGACACACCATTCATTCTGTCTTTTTGTCTAGCAAAGACCAGCTAAAGAGAAGTTATTTTATTAGTACTTCCAGCTCTATGCCAAATATCCACACATGTCCTCTACAGCGTGTGCTTTAAATTACTTACCGAAATGGATATTTGTCTTTACAAAGAAATAATGGTTTCCTCGTGTTTCTCAGTAACAGGAAAAATTTCCATCCTTACGGGGGTAAGATTAAAAAGCTAATCAGCATTGCGGTCTCTCGGAGTCTGCAGATGTGCTCTCCCCAAATCCACAGTGGATTTAGATTACCTGGCAATATTTGAACGGCCCCTTCTGCTCTTCTTGTACGTTTATTTAACACTTTGCTCAGCTTCGTTTATAAGTGATTCTGACAGTTCCTAACTAAGCAACAACGTGCTCTGGCTAGCTGTTTGGCCAAAGGTTTAATGATTTAAAAATAAGCTTTTATTCACTTTTCTTTTAATGTAGAAATGTCTGCAGACGGGAGGAGGCTCAGATTAAGAGCAAAGAGATGTCTATTGTGGAGGTTGGGTCAAATTTTTGTAGAGAGCTATAGTCTGCCAGCAGGTGAATTTAACATAATCTCATAATCAATTAGAGAGGCTACATTTGACCTGTTAGGGACCCATTCACATATATTTGAAAAAATGAATTCTTTGGGAAAAGCAGGGCCCACGTCAAGTTCATCTTTGGTGTTCATCCTCCTGCTTGCCACATAGTAGGCATGTAAAAAGAAATTGGTGAACGAAGTTGTTTTCTTCACTACATTGTATGTGACCTGGCTGTGTTTGACCCATGCGAGCTAGCATTGTGGTAGGTCCTCAACGAAGTTTCCCTGAATGATTGTAGGACCGACCTGTTTCTCATTCTACTCTGTGCCAAGCCATGGGAGGAGGAGTAACAGAGTTAACAAGAGATGAATAGAAGGATTGCTGAGCCACAGTGAGGGGTTAGAGAACAGGAATTTGTGGCAAAGCTAATCAGCATGTTTTCAAAAATAGCTCTAACAAAACCTGGCAGCCTGGGAGACCAAGAGAGAGTGAGAAGGAGAAGGGGGAGGGGAAGCAGATGGTGGCAGAGGGAGCTAGGGTAGGGTTTTGCCAAGTGGTAGATGGAATCCCTGTGCCCTTGCTCCTCCTCTCATATATACCTTTTGCTGTCCTGGCTGGTGAACTGCCTTCTCTTAGAATAAGCCTAAGAATGGTAGGGAAAATCCAGAGCTAGACAGAGTCACATAGAATGTTCAAAATTACCAGAAGTGTTTACCATGGTTGTTGACCCTAAACAGGCCTTCATCTGTTTTTCTGTAGGTTTGAGGGTTTCTGTCTCCTGTCATGCATCTCCTCCCCACCTCTCTCTTCCTCGTTCTCACATGTAGAGTCACTATATTAATTTTATCATTGAAACTAAGACAATTTTGAGAGGAGGTCCGGGGGGTGGGGGAGCTATTAATGATTACACACAGGGCTGTATTTTGACTTTTGTGGTCTCTAGGTGCTTTTGCCTCCACGGGCCCCTTCCTCCTGAGAAAAGCAAAACAAAACAACACAACATTAAAATTTATATTTTATGACTGTGATGGTATAAAGGTGAAAATAATCCAGGCTGGATTCATTATAATAGTCTTTCTTTTAATTTTCTAAGAAATTACAATTAAAACAGCATGGTGGACCCTAGCACTCTGCCCAATGGAGAAGCCAGCTCTGTTCACACAGGATTATAGACCTAAAGTGGGTCTGTCCTGGGTATGGTCACTCTATAGGTCATGAGAATTATGTTAATAAAGGCAGCACTCAGCAGGGCTCTGGGTTCAGACCCATTCAGAAGGTAATGAGTCCAAACTCACCAAGATGTATACATTAAATGTGTGCAGTTTTAGAATGTCAATTATCTCTCAATACAGCTAACAAAAAGTAATGAATTACCTGAACTATTATAATCACATTATTGGAGTGAAAAGAAATGATGTGGGAGACAGCAATTAAGTAGATCCGGTGGTTAAGGCAGAGACTGGATGTGGGGTGTGGTGGTTGGAAGGCAGAGGCAGAGTCTAGGGCAGTGGTTCTCAACCTCCTAATGTCGTGACCCTTTAATACAGTTCCTCATGCCATGGTGACCCCCAATTTCATTGTTACAAATTGAACATAATTAAAGCATAGTGATTAATCACCAAAACAATATGTAATTATATATGTGTTTTCCGATGGTTTTAGGCGACCCCTGTGAAAGGGTCGTTCGACCCCCAAAGGGGTCGCGACCCACAGGTTGAGAACCACTGGTCTAGGGGATTTGCTGAAAATCCCTTGAAACAGCCAGGGGTGAGAGGTCAGAGGCTTGCTGAAGACTTTGCTGTGCTCCTTTTTTCTACAGTGAGTCTTCATCAGAGTGAGGGGAGGGTGCTGGCCTGGGGCTTTGTTGGGTGAGATATCTGGTTAAACATCAAGCTGTTGGTAATTCTGATTCTTATTCAGAAACCGAGAGCAATGGGTTTCATTTCTCTATAATAAAAGGTGGTAACTTTAGCAGAGAGCGCTTACCCTGCGATACATCTGTAGTAAGAATAACCTAGCCACTCACTTAACATCTAAACTGTTAAGGCTGGCTAGTTTGGCTAACTCTCTTCTGTTTTTCATTCATTTTGCATGAGCATGTAGCCTATTTTCTCACTAATTTGACTGTATGCTTCTGGTGAGTGAAACGGTGTCAGTCTTAGCTTTGACAGTTATTAGATCTAACTGGAAGTGATCTCAGAGTCCAACTCTCTTACATTTTAGCTGGGAAACATAACAGCCCATTGGTGGGAAAACCATGCTTTGAACTCAAATCTGTTGGTTTCCAGGTACATTTTTTATTCTAAAATTTTATGGCGCCTTTAAAGATCTTTTCACAGCCTTGGTAATATCACCTAACTACCATTCTCCCTCCTCCTTTTTTTTTAATGTTGCTTGATTGCTGCTATATTTTTCCTTAATTCTTTTATCAGCTCAATAATTTTAGAATCTTCATTGATGTGGAAAATCATACAGTTTACAAAATTTTCTCGACCCCCTTAATTCATAATGGCCTCAATATTCATGCACATCTGTCACCCTCTACTTGTACCCTCCAAACTCATCTTCCCTTAAAACCAACCCAACTTTAATCATCCATATTTAAGAGCTCTTCTCACCTATTATGACAACCGTACCTACTAGCCAATCAATTCCTTCTATCTTCTACATCAGTTTTTCACCTTTATCAAAGCCCCTGTATCCTCAACTTCGTCCCAGTTATCCCAGTTCTTCACCCTAACTCCAACTTCAGGAGCCTGCCGCCCCAGGTCCCAAGGCTCCATCCCAGTTTCTTCCAAGTGCTTCTTCGTAACACATGAGAGTCACTTCTTACAGTGCGCTACATCATGCCAAATCCCCCAAATGAGTCCCCTTACCATTTGTAGGCTACTCACTAATCCCCAGGTGCCAGGCTTTGCCAGGTACAGTTATGAGAAAGTTGCCATTGGATCTGCTAAACTCTTGTTCTCCCGCCTCACTTTTAGTCATCTTATTCCTCAGGATCCCAGTTCCTTATGCCACTCTGAACTGTATATCCATTTTCTCCCAGAAAAAAAAAAAAAAAAAACATGTTCTAACATTTTTCTACATTTTTTATGCCTCATTCTCAACCAGGCCGTCCTCATGCTGAACAGATGACCTTCTTTCCTACTTTACTGAAAAAGCAGGGCCATCTGGTGCAACCTCCATAGTCTTTCCTCCTCTCCATCTGTCACCACGCTTCTCTCTGAAACTTTCCCTGGTCTCTTCATCTTCCTTTCTCTTCCCTCCTGTTTCCATCTCTTTTCCAAAAGAAACCCTAGGTTTTTAAAAATAATAACTGCTGTGTATCAAGCCCTGAGCTAGACTTGTTATGTACTACATGCAGAGGCTTCTCAGTGACATTTAAAAGTGGGTACCTCAGGCACCCCATCAGGAAACAGACTCAGGAGGTAACAACTCCACCAAACGCCACCAAGTACCATGAGGCTCTTGCTCTGCTCCTGCTTGGTCTCCCTTTTCCAGGAGCTTCAAGAAACACCTCTTCTTGCTTTGGCACCTTTGGTCTTTTTCTCTAATTGTCTTTGCTTACATAAAAATATACAAATGCATTTACTTTTCTAAAAATAAATTGCTTTCATCTTGTTTGACAATGAACATGCCAGCTAGGTATTATTCCTTTTGCCCACTAAATTGATCTAAAAAATACACTCACTGCTTCTGTTTACTAACATTTCTATCCGTTAATTCACGGAAAATTATCTCCCATGTTCAAATCCTGATGGTCAATTTAAATGGAATTCTCTGGATCTTCTTTAACCCTCTCTGCACGATTTAAAACTATATTCAATGGGCTCTGACTCCTTGGTATTCTCATCTTTCTTGGCTTCTATAAATATTCCAATTTTCTCCTCTTTTTAATGTGCCTTCTCTGACCTACTGTTTTCTAACTCTGAAGAGTAACTATTTCCCAAAGTTCTATCCTTCTCTTCTTCTCTTTCTGTACAACCTTCCCATGAGATGATGGTCTTCATAGCCTCATTTTCAGCAGCTATTTCTAGGCTAATAAGTGGCAAAACTATAACTCCTTCACCTTTTTCATATGAAACACAGCTTTACACTTGCAAATAATGTCAACCAAATATTTATATCTGATTATAACATTGGCATCTCAGTAAAATTTGCAGTCTACTGTAAAATAGAGTTTAGTAGACTTTCCCTAAACATTTGCTCTTGTTGTCTTTCTTCTTTCTGTCCTCTTTTTCCCACTTCAAGGATCATGGACCTGCCTTTGAATTCTTTCCTCTTTTTTAAGCTTCACAACTAAACTGTGGCCAGATTTCTATGGTCTGTAACATTCATGGTATCTGATAGCAGTGATTATCTTCCTGCTTGCCCCATATGTCCTTCTTCCTAAAATTTGCCCCTTTGCTGAGAGCTATTGCAAAGCTATTTTCAAATAAGTTCTGGTTCAAATTTCAGTCCTAGTTTATCTTGCAGCAGCCTTACTTTCTTAAAGGTCACTGAAAGGTGTGCTTTCTATAGGCAAAAATATCTTTTTAAACCTAATTATTGCTATTTGTTTACAAGTTTTAAAATTAACAGGGCCCAATCAATTAACTATAATTTATATAAAGTAAAATGCACCCATTTGTAGGAAACAGTTTGTTGAGTGTTGTTATATGCATACATTTGTGTAACTAAGACACAAAGCACTCTCATCATCTCCGTAAGATCCCTCATGCCGATTTGCAGTCAATGCCTGTCCTCATGCCACCGAACCAATCTGATCCCCAGGCAACTGCTAGTCTGCTACCAGTTACTATAGCTTATTTTCTTCCTATTCCAGAATTTCATATAAAAGGAATCCCGCAGTATGCAATGCTTTTGTTTCTGGTTTCTATCATGCAGCATAGTGGTGTAAAATATATCAATAGTCAATTTTTGTTGCTGCATAGTACTTCCTTGTATGGATATACAAGAAAACAGTTTATACATTCAACTGTGACTGACATTCAGACTGTTTTCAGTTTTGAGGTATTATGAAGAAAATTGCTTTTTATAGAAATACAAAATTTCTCTCAGGTAAGCAGTTAAGTCAGAATTATTTGATAATTTCATGTAATTATTGATATAGTCGGGTTTATGACTATGACTACTATTTTTCTTTCTTTCTTTTTCTTTTTCTTTTTTTTTTTTGAATTTTGTCCCATCTGTACATTGTTACTCTTTTCTTGCCTTCCTTTCACTTACATGAGTATGTCTTCAGTATTCCCTTTTCTTTTTTCTTTGGTTTAAATGTGTCCCCTGTTTTTATTGATTGATTGATTGACTTATATTAGTGGATGGTTCTGGGGTTTACAATATACATTTGTAATTTGCCACAACCTACATACAAATAATATTATATCCATTTAAGTACAATAATAAAAAAATATGGCAGCAGTATGTTTCTAGTCTCCCTGTACTATTCTTTGCCTTATTGTCATAAAGTTTATCTCTACATATTTATAATTCCCCCAATTTTTTTTGCATTATACAGTAAATTATGTTTTAAATAAAGAATAAATGTGGAAAAAGTCTTTTATAGTTACCTTTACATTTTCATTTCCAGTTTTTCTTATTTTTTTGTGTGGGTTGAATTTTTATCTGGTATTATTTTTCTTCTGCCTAAAGAACTTTCTTTAACATACCTGTACTACAAATTTGTTAGATATTAATCTTTTTTTGTTAGATATTAATCTTAATTTTTTTGACTGAAATATCTTTTTTATTTAACCTTTATTATTAAAGATATTTTTGTTAGATATAGAATTTTAATTGACAATGTTTTCTCTCTTAAAATATAATTCTATTGTTTCTGTGTTGCTTCTATTGAAAATTTAGGTTTCATTTGAATCTTTGTTGCCATTTATTTAATGTGTATTTTTATTCTAGTTGTCTTTAAGATTTTCTTTTTCATTGATTTACAACCATTTGATTACAGTGTATCTAAGTATGATTTTAATTGTGCTAATCATTCTTGGATTTCACTGAGTTTTTTGATCTTTGAGTTTTTATTGTTTACATCAATTTTGGACAATTTTGACCATATTTCTTCAATATTTTTAAATCCTCCTTTTGGAACTCTAATACCACTTATATTAGAACACTTTTAAATGATCACAAATCACAAAAAACACTTTATGTGTTTTCTTCATCTATTTTTCTTCTGTTTAGATTTCCTATTGTCATGTTATCAAATTCACTGATCTTTTTCTCTCCAGTGATAAAGAGCCTGTTAAACTAATCTAGTAACTTTTTACGTATTAGATAATGTATTATTTATTATAACTCTAGGATTTTTATTTGGTTCTTTTAATATCTTCTACATTTTCTCATTATGTTTATATTTTCCTTTAAATACTCAAGTATATTTAGAACACTTTTATAATTCTTATCTAACAATTTTATAATTTTTGTAATTATTTGGCCTCTTTGATATTGATTGATTTTCTTCCTGATTATGGGTCATTTTTTCCTGTTTCTTTACTGTTTAGTGATTTTTTTGATTGAACACTGAAAATTGCTATTGTTATATTTTATTGTATAAATTTTGTTACTGTCTTTTTAAAAATAGTAATTAATTATTTTTTTGTGTGTGGTGCTAATTTAAGTTACATTTTTATCAGACTGATTCTTCAAGGTTTGATTTTAAGCTCCATTATGGCCAGTCTAAAGAAATCTTTACTTTAGGGTTAGCCTTTGGCATGGCTTCTCTGAGATCTCTGCTCTGCTTATTAAAGACCTTTCAACATTTGATTCCAAACTTCCATTTCAACCTTATTACCCATTGCCCTTTTAATGCACATTATGCTCTAGTCAACCTGGTCCCTTGTTTTTCTTTTTCTATTGGTTCCTTGGGTCTGGAGTAGTGTACTCTTTTTTTCTGCCTGGTTAAATTCTATCCTTCTGTCCACCTCTAGATTATATATCACTGCCTGTATGAGATTTTTATTGATCAGCTATATCAGAAGTAATGTCTTCCTTCTTATAAGTTTCTTGGTTTGATTTTGTCTTAGTTTCCATATTTTTTGTTATAGCTATTTGTACCTCAATTATTTTACCTTTTTTACACCTAGCTTACTCACCTATAAAATTAGGAGATAAGGTGGCTAGATTTCTCAGGTAACTTGTAAGGGTGTCTATTATAATAAAATAATGAAACATGATATTATGTATGGAAAATTGTTTTTTTCTTATTTTTATTCTTATTCTCCTAATGATAATCTTATCACCCTTTTAATGCTGTAATATCCTTGATTGGCACCATCTAGTTGTCATAGGACTTTCTAATTCTTTATATTTTGACTTTATTCTTCAGGTTCCATGAGGTTTTTATTTGTCCACTCTAAATATTCCATTCCACAGTCAATTCAGTTATTCTCTATGCACAAGGAAGCTGTGAACAAGTACAATTATCTAGATCAAGTGCCAAACACATTTTTATATGTAAGTGGAAACTATATTTTGATTTGAATTACTTGGATACTTATAATAATCATTTAACTTTCATGTAGATATGAATTAATTGGCTAACTGGCCTTAAGTTATTAGTTAATATGCATTTATTAAGTGCCCTGTAGGTTTCCAATAGCACATTAGGTATTTTGGGCCAAATAATAATAACCTTAACGATAATAATACTACATAACATTTATTGATAATACTAGAGGTCTGGTGCATGAAAATTCATGCACTCAGTGGGGGTTGGGGCGTCCCTCAGCCCAGCTTGCACCCTCTTGCAGTCTGGGACTCCTCGGGGGATGTCCAACTGACAGCTTAGGCCCACTCCCCGGGGAAGTTGGCCTAAGCTGGCAGTCAGACATCCCTCTGGTTACCCAGGAGCCCTTAGGGGATGTTTGTATAATAGTGGGAAGTGGGCCTAAGCCATTAGTTGGACCTACTTAACACTGCTGCAGAGATGGGAGAGACTCCTGCCTCTGCTGCTGTGCTGGCCAGCCATGAGTTGGCCTCTGGCTGAGCAGCACTCCCCCTGTGGAAGCTCATTGACCACCAGGGGGCAGCTCCTGCATTGAGCATCTGCCCCCTGGTGGTCATTGCGCGTCATAGCGACTGGTCATTCTGCTGTTAGGGTCAATTTGCATATTACCCTTTTATTATATAGGATAATGTGGTCCAGGCATTGTGCTTAAGGTTTTTGTATACATAAACTTTTTTAATCTTTAAAAAAAAGGGGGGGTGGAGTAGTTGCTATTTTATCCCTGTTTCTTACCTAAAGAAATCAAGACTTGGTGATGTTAAGCAGTCTGTTCCAAATCACACTCTCAATTCTGGTTGCACATTATAATCAAGTGGAGAGCTTTTAATAAATTACCACAACCCCCTGTCCTTAGACCATTTAACTTAGGATCTCCCCGGGTTATCATAAACATCAATATTTTAAAATATCTTTTCAGGTGATCCAACTGTGAAGCCAGGTTTGAGAATCACTACCCTTTTACTAGTATTCTTTAGAAAAGTTTGTAAAAGACAGTTCCTGCCCAATATGAGCTTACAAGTCAATTGGATAGACATACACAGATGAATCAATACATAACTAGTAGAAAGGAACCAGGAGGTCAAAAAAAGCAAACACTGAATTACATAGCACACTATAAGAGCAGAATTTGAGAGAATGAAACTCAATTATAATTCATAAGTGTAAAAAGAGTTTGAATATAATGAACAACCAAATGCTTTCTCTCTTATTGAACAGGAGATGCTTTTAAATTGGAGACAAGATCATGTCTTTTCTAAGAAAGGGTTTCAACATTCAGTTGGACTGAGGGGCATAGGTTGTCTTGAAGACTCTTAGCATAGGGCATTTTTTAAATGATTCTACTCAAAAGCAGGGCAGTGGACTGAGTGACCCTCACAGCCTCTCTCAGACTTGGAATTTTGCGACATGCATTGGAATGCAGACAGCTCATCACTGTGAGAAAAATGAAACAGTCATTGTGTCTTGCTAACTCAGACTTCTTGACTCTTCAGCCATCTCCACAAAGTTACCCTAAGCCACCAAAGCACATTTCTGTTCTGGTTCCCAAGAGCAACATTCTGAACAACAATATCTGAGAATAACAACTCACTTTTACCAAATACTCATCATGGCAAAACTACCTGTCTAGGCATTCAACATTATTACAAGTTTGCACCCCTTCAGAATAAATAAGTTTAATCAAGGAGGCTGAGTAGTCAATGACCCACAGACAGGTTTTATGTGAATGGTGGGAACCCATACCTGGGGAATGTACCCCATCCAGGGGAGTGATGAAGAAACCGAAGGTTGTGTTACTGTGGATAAAAAACAATGAGCACCATGGGCACTTTGAACATAGCTGGTAAAAGAGTAGGGCTTCACAATGCTCTTTCCTTTTGACCAGCATTGCCCCATCATTAGGGTATGAAGCCTGATCCGTGCCACACTGCCTCACTCTCACTGCTGTCCACTCCCCTGTGAGAGCTGGCCACCTAGTGCCAAATATGCTAAGAATTTACAGGAAGGACGGCAATGACTGCTGAAGGAGGGTGTGGGAGGCAGAATAGGAGAAATATGTATAGGAAATGACTGTAGAAACATCTGATCAAAATGTAAAATCTGACATTTATCTGTTTGCAATGCTGCCGGAAGGTGGTCTCGCCAGCCACGGATGGGCCAGGAAGCAGTGGTTTTTCTATTAAGGGTAAATAAAATGAGGGTAAAATTTTAAGTTGAGGAATTTTTCTGTTGCTAGAAGGCAAATTACTACATGCAGTAGTACAAAAGAACAGGGGTAAACAATACAATATGCTGTGAATTGCGAATGCATGTGTGGTAATGTCATGAATATATTAACTCTCTTCATTGTCAAGACAAGTGACAGAGGCTGCCTGAAATTCAGAGAGGAGCCGGCTGTCACTCTGCAGCTCAGACACTTGGAGTCACATCTCCCCTAATAACAAAGTCTATTCTGTTTACATTTGACATGGTGAGCAAGGGGTGGTGGGTTGCTTTTATATGAAGAAAATGAATGAAAGCATGAATGAATGAAGGAGTGAGCGAGTAGATGGAGTCCCTACCTGGTCCATCCTGAAGCCATCAGTCTTCCCTGTTTGGATGAAAACAAATCATCCCTGACAGGAGCACATTTCGATGAATTTTTTAATATTTCTGGCAATGGGTTGTATTTATTTATTTTAACTATGTCAACATACTGCACATTTCTGAGTCTGGTTCCCAGTGGTGTTTAATAAAAGAAACCTGCAGAGCACTACAGTGTCAGCATCGAGGCAGGAGGAGATTCCATATGAACAAATGGAGAGAGGGGAATTGCAGGATGCCGGTGAGGGTCGGTGACAGGTTGACATTAGTGCTGGTGAGGCCGAAGGGTCTGGCTAGCTGGCTGTTTCTCCATCCTCTTGCGTAACTGAGGCAGGAAGGTAAATACCTCATTGTGCTTAATAGCAGGATCCAGAGAAATGTTCTCAGAGCGAGGGAGGGAAAAAAGCCGGAGGCAGATTATTAGGTTGGAATTAAAATGCAGAAGAGATTCATTAAATTGTTGACCCTCCTCCCCACTCCAAAAAAAAAAAAAATCAGGTTGCCATCTTAAATTGACAGCATTAGAGAGGAATTATGTGCGCTGATTAATAAGTGAATGTTTTTACCATTATGATCGTGGCACCTGCTAGTTATGTCGACACTGAAGAGGCTCTCAAACTACAGTGTTTCCAATAATAAAGGTACCATCAGCTGGAAGTTGTGCACAAGTGTCAGTGCAGGGACACATCATTTTCTTATGCAGTTGTGATGTTTAAAAATATTGCCACGATTCCTCTTGCCAGTTTCCTCTGCACCCTCCCCCCAGCTCTTACCTGTGTATTGTCCGCAAAAGCACATCATTTACTCACATCAGTAAAGCAAAGGAAATTTAGGGTCAAATCAGAAAATGCCAAGGAGAGTGGATTCCGGAGCAAGACTAACATGCAGCTTACCATTTAGAGCCACATGATATGAAGTGATTTCTAAACATGTGTTATTCTTTTCATGTTCCAAGAAAAATGGCAATTTTATCCAATTTGGGTGTTTGCCAAAGGTGCCATTTCACCAAATGTAGCTACGGCCATAAAAAAGGAAGCTTCAGAGTAGATTAACTGGCGTTGCTGTACTATAATGGTGCTTTAAATGAGCAATTTGAGACAATTAACCTGGAACAGGCACTTTTGAATGCTTTATCCCTTTAACAGTTTTGGTTCTTCAAACAAGAACAGAGAAAATGAAAATTGGCTCCTTCCCATCGTAGAATCTTCCATATAACTTTGTGAATCTGCATATGATCCATAAGGAGCGTGTAATGGGAAATCTAAACTATGTAATTTGGAGATGTAATACCCCATCAACCAAATAAAATCATTTAAAAAATTAATGGGTATTTATGTGGCTGACTTAAGATAAAAATGTTCTCCATCTTTTGGTGATACTTAATAGCTGTTCCCTTGGATATAAAATGCATATTTTTCATCTATGTACTTATTATTTACTGTAAAGGATGGGAGGGAAGAGATCATTTGGAATTATATGGAATTATTAAAGTATTAAAATGCTTTCACACATTATCTGGAGATGCTGTTCTCTCATTATATTTAAAAATAGCTAGGCAGAGGAGAACAAAAATAAAATGAACCTTACTAATAAAAAAAAGAGAGAGAGAAATTTAAGAATGCACTTAGATATCTGATTTCAAACCACACAACAACTATTTGTGGAGTGCCTACTGTGTGCACAAAATTGAGGGAGATGATGCAGAGCAGATTAATTATAGCTATCATCATTATGAATGCGCTGTCTGGAAAGGTCAGTCTAGAGATGGTATACACGATGGAGTGGAGTCAGAGTGATAAAAGGCTTTTACAGTGATTGAAGGGCCCCTGATGTATTGTGGGGGCGAGCCAAGCTAAAGAGAACTGTCCTAGGGAAAACTACTATTTAAAAATCATTGCTGGGAGATTTGGAATTCTTAATAGAAACTCCAGGAAGCCTGAGGCATCTTTGTAATATGGAAATGGGAGAAAAGAAAATACCAATTTCTGCCTGGGAATTGACCTTCTCTTAATGATGTGTGACCCTTACTTCAGTTCCTTCAGGTTTAAGCCCCCACCGGAAACACAGCGAGGTCCCTTCCCTGTACAGTCTGAAAGGTTAGTGCTCAAGGAAGCAAGCACAACAGCATAGAAGGATGACTTATCAAATGGAAACAACAACAGAACCCCAAACCGTCAAGCACTATGTATTCTATGAGAAGTAAACCACAGTCATCGAAATGTCAGAATTTTTCCACCTTGCTCAATCCAGCATCTTTTTTCTCAGCCCTTATCTCGCTTGACAATTCTGCAGCCTTTCACATGGCTGATCTCCCTCTTTAGAACTTTCTGTCCTTGGCTTCCTGCATATTATGCTCTCCTACCATATTGATTGACACCTCTTAGTTTCCTCTGTTGGATTTTTCTCTTCTTCTCCATCTCTAAAGTTCGGAGAGCTGCAGTGCTCAGTCTTTCTGTCTTCACACATTCCCTAAGCCATCACATTCAGTCCCATTTCATTATTGCATATGCCATATTATTGACACCTTGATTTTACACCTCTAACCTTCGTCTCCCTTGAGCCCTACATTCATAAATCCATGTGTCCCTGAGTATCTCCCTCTGAATGTCCAGTAGACATCTCGCAATGAACATGACCAAACTGAACTGAACTCAAGCTACTCTTCTTCTGGTCTTTCTTAGTAAATACCAACACCTATCCTCAGTTATTCAGGATGAAAGGCTCAGAGCCAGTTTTTCCCCCTGCAGAGTTTCATTTTTGTTCTAAATTGGAAAAGTGTGCCGATTTGGAAAGTCCGGATGATTCTGTGCATAATCTGAAATATCACACCCACCTTACAGATAATGTTTTCTCTCTTCTCAATAATGGGTTGCCTAATCCACCCATGTATTTGAAAAATAGCTGTTGGGCGTGGTACCCACGGTGAATTCAGACCCAACTGGGTTAGACACATAGCTTGGTTTCATGGAGCTTACAATTACATACCCGAAGAAAAAAATGTTATACCCTGCTATTCCAAGAGCTGGCAAGAAAATTCACGAGTCCTCTAATTCAATAAAATCTCTGAAAAGATAACATTACAAAGATAATGGTTTGTCTCCATTCCTTATCCCATCATATTTCTAAAACATATATTCCCCGAGGGCCCATCTTCAGATCTCTAATTCAGGGGAGAAAAGAAGGGACAGAGAAAAGGTTAATGCTCTAAATGTTTATTCTAGATGAGCAAAGAGAATGTGGTCACAGTTCTTTTTCAGAATGACTGTTGAGGTCAGTGAGGCTGGGTGGGTGTTTTTTCTGTTCTCCGAGGATGCTTATGAAGGCTTTTCTCCCTCAGCTTCTACATTCACTCACCATTCACTAAGTACTTATCTGCTAGCGATACAATAGGCATTAAGACAGGTTCTCTATTCTGTAAGGAGTTTAAAAGTCTAATCAAGGGTGAAAACAAAGGAAAGAAATTGTGCAATGCCAGGGCTCAGAGGCACTGAGTGAAGATGGGGACACAGTTGTTGATGGTGGGGACTGTGCCACCTGGTGGGCACAAGGCAGGTCTGTAGAGAAAATGTGTGTCCTCCATTCTGGGCAATGGGAAAGCAGGGACAAAGGCAAGAAGGTGTGAAGCAGCAGGGCCTATTCATGCAACTGCAATTCTCAGTTTGAAAGTCGACTGTGAGGAAGACATTTTCAGAGGTGAGATGAGAATTAGATCACAGCCACCGGGTGTGCCAAGCAAGGACTTGGCCTTTATCCTGTACAAATGGGGAGGGCAGTGACAGCCTTACAGAAAAGATAATGTAATCAGGTGGGTACGTGTGCAGATCACTGTGGCAGCTGTGTGCAGGTGGACTGGACGTCATTGGTAGGGGCCACATCCTCCTCATATTGTGACTGGGCATCACCAAACCTGGAACTAAGTGTTTACAGTTTTAACATACATAATAGGCCCTAGTCTTTGTCTACTTGCTTTTGGGCCTTTAAACATTTTTACATTATTAGTTTGCTCATGAGATGTAAAGTCCATGGTCATTTATGATTCAATTTGATCACATTACTTAATATGTCTGCTTTGATTAATTCACCTGTCAAATGAAGGAAATAAAGTTTTGGGGAGGACTAAGTTTTTACATGTAGCAGTCTTGGCCAGGGTATGCATACAGTTCCCAATTAAGTACAGGTTATTATTACCTAAACAATGATACTAATCAATAAGCACACATTTTACTCCATCCAGGGCTGAGAACATGGATGTTTTTATGTTTTACAGGCCACTAAGTATCTGAATACTAGAATAGATTATAGATCATTTGAAGAAAAAAAAAGGCATAATTAGCATTGCTAAATGCCAATGCTAACTCTCAGTCCTGAGCTGGAAAGAAAGTTCCCAATGGAAATTTTATAACACTGTTCATGTCAAAGTGTGTCTCTGGATTGGTCCAGTCATATCATTAGATGAAGTAATCATTCTGTTTGGTCAGGAGTTATGGAGACAGTGGACATACCCAGGGATAGGTCTGACTCTGGTGTCCTTGAGGTGGATGCCATCTTCCTAACATTTTGCCTTTGCTTTCTTCCAGGGTTTGAAAAGCTCATTCTGAAGTATACTTTCCACTAAAAGCAATACTCGCTGCCCTATTTTAAATTCTTTTTATAGCAATTACTATTCCACATGCTTTATATCTAGTCATTTAAAACTCACTACAATCCAGTGGTTATAGTTATATTATTGTTATTATGCCCATTTTACAGATAAGGACACTGAGGCAGAACTCTGATTTAGTGACTTCCTTAAAATAGTGCTGGACATATAAATAAGCTGCTTAAAAATAATATTATTTAACTTCTGTGTTAACTGATTGAAGAATGGTTATCTTTTATTTTAACATGGAGAGACTAAGTTGCATCTTACAAAAATCCCACTTAGTTAAAAAGATAGTATGCTTTGAAAATACTAGAATGTAGCCAAATATCAAAATTAGAGGTGTTAAATGCTAAGTGGAACCACCCCTTAACCTATTGATTACTAAAACAGAAGAAAACAGCACCTTTGCAAGTTATTTTTTTCTTTTTTGTCTTTAAGAGTAATTGGATTCAAATTCACATCTGTAGCATTAAACCAGTGTTTTCAACCTTTTTTTCCCCTCCCAATTGTTTAACTTCCATCTACAGCTCTGGCATAAATTTAAGCCTTTATTTGTGACTATTCGGATAAGCACTTTGCCTCTGACGGCATTGTTCAGGGCCCGGCATCATTGTTACAGCTGTAATTGTAACAATCGAGACACGGTTCTTTGTAATTAGAAAGTCAAGATGGTATTCAGCAGTATGGCGGCGCAGGCTTCCATTTGTTAGGCTATTAGAAAAAAATGTTTACAGAGAAAACAGTGTCATTGTTTAGTGCTCTTAATTGACCATCTGCCTGGTAAAGAAATGTCCAAAGAAGGATAAATAAGACTATAGTACACTTATTTATTTCTTTTCTTTGTGCAGTGAGGAAATTAGGAAAAGCAACAGCAGAGGCAAACTAGAAAAGACATGGCTAAATCAGGCTGCCAGTGAAATCATGGCATGCATACATTTCTTTTCTCTTATTTCTTCTAGTGTCAAGACAAAGACCTAGGGCCTCCTCAAAGTTTGTTTAAAAAAATGTTTCAGATCACCCTTGGAGTCCTGGGGCAACATGGTTCCCACCTTCATTTCCCCCCTTCTCCCAACTAACCCTCTGTGCATGGCTGCTCTGCCCTGACCTCCCTGCCTTGTTCCCCGATGCGCAGTTTTTACAGATAAATGCTCCTCCGCTGAACTTTTGCTCAAACCAATTCTATTGTGCCCTCCCTGCTCCCTTCATGCTATAGAAATCTTAAGCATTCCTTCAAGGTTTAAGTCAGGTATTTCTCCCCTACCCCAATCCCTATTATCTGTCTCTGACCATCTGAGAAGACAAAAATCTCTCCTCTGAACTCCTAGAGCACTTATTTTTCCATTCACTTGGCGAGGAAAGGTAACCTGTCTGGTGATGCTCTTCTGTTGTGCTGGCACTGTTATTCAAATTCAGTACTGCCATTTGCATCCTCATATGCTTCAATTTTGACTCTCCCTTTACATTGTAAAGTTCTCTTCCTAGAATCATGCTCATTCTTCTTTGAATTTCCCCCAAAATGCCCATCATTTTTTTTCTGTTTTGTTTTATTTGATTCCAACCCCTCTGCCCCCCCCCCCCAAAAAAACAAACAAACAGACAGACAAACACAGGATAGCTCTTGGTTTCCTGTGAAATGTCTATTACTCATCTTTTGACAAAGCCAAAGAAATTCAGGTTGATTTGACTCTCCAGAAATGTCAATTCTCTTCTGTAAACATACTGGGTACCTATGTGCCCTCACTCTCTACCAAGCAGTGGGGATGCAGAAAAGAAGCAGATGTGGTCCCTTGTCTCAAGCAGCCCACTTCTGGGAAATGGTTGCCGGTTGGGGTCATGCATCAAGGTGAAAGAGATGCAGGGAAACACAGGATATGCATGAAAATCTGAAGAGAAGCTACCTGTAGCGTGATTCTAATTCGCAGTGTTGATTTTGACAAGGGCTTCTCTGTAGTCACCAAAATCCCAGGTTCACATTTGATGGGCCTGTTCTTTTGTTGTGTCCATTGGCATACATCTGACAGAAAAGGCTGCGTCCGCTGTTCTTGCCAGGAAGGAAAACAATATGTGGCACCCAGGACAGAGCTGGTCCCAGATTTTGTAATTTGGGTCCTGTTTTGTGTCCAAAAAGCAAAGAGCAGCTGGTCTTGAGGAGATTATCGGCTGCGCTACATGGATGTCCTTCTGCCCAAGGTCTGAACTGAGTTTCCTCCCAAGACAATGAGCGACCAGGCTTATGCTCGGGGACCTGCCTCTTCCAGGACCACAGATGGACGCCCCCATTACAGCCACACACAGATTCACCACAATATGGAAACCCTTCAAGCAGGAAATGGAACAGAAACACAAAATATGACCCGACCCCATACCAGGGAGCTTGTTTCCTGCCTCAAATGTGAATGGATAATTCTACTTGTTCTGTCTTCTCTGTTGTTTTCTGTAGACCACAGAGCCTGGTTCACTGTCAGATGGTCTTTGAGTCTTAGCCCAACTTCTTTTGTGATACCTTCTCTGACCTAGTTTCTTTTCAACTCAATTGCTCTTGTAGCATTGTATACTCTTTATACATTTTAAAGCATTTCTTAGATAATGCTTTTCACCACTGATGAGCTGTAATTGAACTGACTACACCTTGAGTGTAAATTACTATGAAAGATAGGTTTTGACTTTCCTGCTACCTCATAGTCTCAAGCTGTTAAAAGCCACAGGACTTTTGTTCCTGCTGTTACGCCTCCCTGGAATGCCTTCCCCAGCATGTCCTCATAGCTCACTCCCTCTATTCATATTCGATTTCTGTTTAAGTTTTGCCTTATCATTGAGCTCTTTCCAACCTCCCTGTGGAGAGTAACTCTTACCCCAAATTTAAGCACATCCACTATACTATATCCTGCTCAATTTTTTTTCATTGCCATTCACATCATCATAGCTCTTAAATTGCCTCCCCTTTCTAGAGTTAGATTGATAAAAGCGGGGGTGGTGGTGGTGGTGGTTTTTTCTCCCACTGGTGTATTTCCAGAGCATTTTGTAGGTGCTCAATAAATATTCCTTTCATTAACTTGTTTTTAGAGATTCCTGGCTAGTGCGCTTACAGTGATTGCGTAGAGCACAGAGTGCTGTAGAATTACTGAGCCTTGGATCCCATGGGGATCATTTAGCCACCATGGGACCATGGCAGCTAGATTCTGCTCTCCAAGCCTGCTTCCTGGACTTCGGAATAAATAATAGCATCCACGTCTTTAGAGCTGCCATGAGGACATGGTGAGAGAGGTTCAGGAAAGCCTTTGTCTACCACAGCATGTGGCCTACACATACAGATTGTTTTTCTTGCCTTCATTTTGCTCTGTTTGTCCCATTTCATCTTCTAATTTTTTTTCTGCCATCATTCTTCCTTTTGTCTTTCCCTTCTTTATTTTGCCTTCTTCCTTCACTTCTTTTCCTGCCTCTCTTTTATCCCTCTGTACTAGGTGTGGAAAAAAGCAATCACAACACACCAAGGTTTTTCCTTCTGCTTTGTGCCTAAGTAGTTCTCAAAGCATTCTCTCTCTCTCTCTCTCTCTCTCTCTCTCTCTCTCTCTCTCTCTCTCTCTCTCTCTCTCTCCCGACCTGTTACTTTTAAAAGTTTTGCACCAAACCATCCCCCATGTATTCAACATATCTTGATAGACATATTTGCCTTTATTGGCACTTGTTTTTCAGCTGAAAGTTTTCACAGTCCCTTAACTCTTTTCAGCTAAGATGCACATAGAAGGATCCTCCTTTTAGGCATTCCTGGGTGAAGTTGTTCTCCTGTTCATCCTTTTATGCTCTGTCAAGAGCATATAATCTAAAGGGATACATGAAACACCAGAACCTACACATGGATTTCAGGTAGAGGTTATCATTGTTTTGGTCATAGGGAAAATTTAACAAAGAGGTGTCCAGTCTTGTAATCTTAGCCCAGACAGAAGCCCTTACTTTATTGGGCTTTGAAAAGACATTATTTTTGATATTTTATGGTTAAAACAAAAACAAATTTAGACATTAGATTGACACACACTGAAATACAATGGTAGAACCTGTAAACCTTAGCATAATGCCTGGAGAATAGTAGATACTGACCATAATTATAAATTATATTAAACTCAGCTGCCCTGTCTTAATCAAATAGAAGGGCAGTTGTCAGCCTCGTGAAACAAAGGAACAGTGACAGATCATCTAAGAGCAGTATTGTGACTTACTGACATCTTAGTGAAGGCTTCAGCATCTCTAAGGATTCCCTATGATCCAGGCAGGAAGAGAAGGAAAGTAGAAAGATAGCGCTGGCAAATTACTGCTTATAACACGTGGACCAGATCCTGTGGCTATCTGGACAGATCCTGTGGCTATCTGGACAGATCCCTCACTGCATTCAGGCACCTGCTCAATGTCCCCTCACCCATAACCCTTCCCTGACCTAAAAGAAGCCTCCTTTGTCACTTATCACCCTGTGCCATGGTTTTATTTTTTTGCTTCAAAGCCTTCATTTCCTCATGAAATCTTATATATTGCTTTGTAAACACCTGTCTCCTCCACACCAGAATGCCGGGTATCTGAGGCAGGACCTGAGTCACTGTTATTCACCTCTGATTGCAGCACCCATATTCCTGGTTAGCTTTAGGAGGTACCCCCCCCCCCATCCACATATTTATTGAATAAATGAATTCACATAGAACAATCATCTTAAATTGCTTACATTCTAATATGAAAGATGGACACTCTACCCACCTACTGAAGGCTAATGCTTCTTAGTTATTCTGGCCCAGAAATACTGTTTCCCAATACTCAGCCCTGCCCCTCTTGAGCTCTACCTTACCTCCCCCCATACTTAAGCCAGACCGGATTCCCTTCAGTACCATCATCATTTTCATGGGATAGACTCGGGAAGCTGTTCCAAGTCACACAAAAGAGTGTCTAAAGATGGCTAAAGGCTCTTTTTATCTTCGCTCTGTGATGGCATAAGATCTTTATTAGGTCAGTGCTGCACAGGAACCACAAGCTTCTTAGGGCGGTAAGCTGTCCAGCTCATCCTGTCACTCTTCAACTCAGTGCCACTCAGTAACGATGTGCTCTGCCCGTCACCTCTATTATCCCGGTGCAGTAGAGTAGCTGCCTCCTTCCATTTTCAGCTCTTTTGGAGTTGGTTTAACATCTCCACTTGGGTATGTTTGGTAATTGCATCTGAAAACCCACTAAGGACTAACCATTCAAATAGTTATCCAGTGTATCTTGGCCAGGGGAGGAAAACATGTCCCGTCTTTCCTTCTGGGTTCTTTGGTGGCCTAATCATTAAATTGACATAAAACAGATTAAGAGGAGAAAAGCAAATTTAATTTCATATGTACAGAAGCCCCTCAAAGACATGAGAAACATGAGAAGCTCTCACATAGTCAGGTGATTGAGACTTATATGCTATCCTGAGCTCAGGAGAAGGGGGTGGGGTCTTGGATTTAAAAAGGAAGGAAGGCAATTCATGGGAAGATTGGCAGAGCAAATGTCTGGCCAACAGATGTTTTTGTGCCATTTCTGATGTAAAAAAGCTCTCCTCCTGGCACAGACTCCATACCTAAATTCTATTAGGCAGTTAAGGGAGAGGTAAGAAGCTCTTCTTGAGTCTGTTGTGACTTGATTGTCTTTAGCTCGAAATAACCCTCATGTCGAAATGGCGCATTCTGGCGTTGCCTGCATTGAACCCCATTGTGTGCATGCGAGTTAGTGGCAAATCAAACTACATTTGGTTTTCTTTTCTTTTTAAAAAAATACATTTTATTGATTTTTTTAAAGAGAGGAAGGGAGAGGGATAGAGAGTTAGAAACATCGATGAGAGAGAAACATCGATCAGCTGCCTCCTGCACCCCCCTCACTGGGGATGTGCCCGCAACCAGGGTACATGCCCTTGACTGGAATCAAACCTGGGACCCTTGAGTCTGCAGGCTGATGCTCTATCCACTGAGCCAAACCAGTTAGGGCTACATTTGGTTTTCAAGTGGTGACAGAAGCCAACAAACTTGATATTCAACCACCAACAACAAAATCTTATTGGCATCATTTGGGAAAGGTTGCAAGATTTATATACTTGTGTAGTCAAAGGCACATTCACACAATGAGATTCTAACCCTCCCCCAAATATCTTTTATCTTCAACGGATCTTGTTTTAAAGGTACCTGCCCATTTATTGTGGATGACAGACTAATAAAATGAAGTCATTTTAATAAACGCTGTATCAGAATATCCCATCTTCTAATGTGGCAATGTGAAATTTCACCACTGGAGGAAACATTTAACATTCTGACTATTTTAATACTTTTAATAAATATTTGCAATTCCTATGATAAAGCATCCCAGTAGAAAATGCATTTCCTCTGAAATTTATGTGGCTGCTGGCAGGTGGCCATTTTCTAATTTTCTGTCTCACTTACATACATTTATTACAGATTTCTAACTACCCCTTTTTACTCTTTGGCTGACTATGAGCATGCTGTTTCCTGAGTAGGAGTTGGTGGTTAAAAGTGAGCATGGTAAACAAGAGCTTTTTGGTTTGCAACTGGTGGGTTGGTCATATCCCCTTGTCAGTGGGGGGGTGGGGTGGTCCTTAACATCCATTTTATTCAGACCTGTAGTACCTTTGAATCAAGTCTTCAGATCCATATGGGGCTTAAGAATCCTCCCTTGGTACCTTGAAACAGTGAAAGGTTGGGGGCAGGCATGAGGGTAGGAGGGGAGTGAGGATTAGATCATCGTTTTTATCTATTAAGCTTTGGGCTTACTCATGGAATACATCAGAATCTGGGAAATACTTGTTAGAGTAATCAGGTTTAGAGAGATAATAATATCCAGATTAAGTAAACCATATTTTGAAAACCATATAGGGAAGAGAACTATTTAAGAAAATTCTATTATAAATCTTTTTGAAGAATAAAAAATAACTTTAAAGTGTGTCATTACCCCTTAATGTGTATTTCCAATCTTTGTTAGACATCTTCATATAAAATGCCTGGGAACATCTCAAACTCAAACATTTTAAAAACAAACCTTATTGTGCCTGCTACTTCTATTCCCTACGGTCTGACATACGCAAAATTGAATCCCTTATCTGTATGCTGGATCTCACTTAAAGTTATTGCCCTTCTCTAATCAAACAAAACAAAAATATGAGTCTTTTTCAGGCATTTTCTTTATAGGTTATCCCAAGTCCTTCTTATTCTACCTACTCAATATCTCTTTACTCATTTCCTCCTTCAATTCCTGTGGTTGCCCTACCTTAAGAATTTATTGTTGCTAATGACCACTCTATTTTATGAATTATTGAATCATTGTATTATCTCATTTAAGCTTTTCAGCAGACCTAGAGTCAGGTGAAAATAATATCATCCCCACTTTACAGGCAAAGGAAAACGTAGAAAGTTTCAGTGACTTGCCCAAGGTGACTCAGCCAGGAGGTCTTAGTGCTGAGATTCGAACCTCATAGTCTGTCACCAGAAATGAAGCTCTGAACCACTAGACTCCTTATGCTGCTGTAAAAACTTCATAGCTGTCCCCCCTGCTTGCTTTATCTTGTCTCTCCTATTCCTTCTGTGTATTTCTGCCATAGACTATCGAAATATGGGTTCATGTCACAACTTACAAAACCACTGATAGTGTCCTTATGCCCATCATTTATTCACTCATTCATTCATCCTCCATTCCTTTATTCCATTTACTTGACAAATATTTGTGGACCGCAGATTATGTACCAAGCACAGTTTAGATATTGGGGTTACTGTTAAAATAATAATCATCCAAAATTCTTGCCCAGTGGCTAATAAAAGAAAGGAAATTGTGATGCAATGTAAGCCTGGGTAGTGGTAAGTACTATAAAGAAAGATAAAGGAGAGTTAACAATAGTGAGGAAGAGGATTTGTGTTTTAGACAAAATGATTAGGAAAAGCACCTGAAATGAGTAACATTTAAGTGGAGATCCAAACAGGAAGAAAGATGCATTGCAGGCCACGGGGGAGAGTAGTCATGAACAAGGGAAAAACAAGTGCATGGTGCTTGAAGCGGGGCTGTCTGGGAAGCCAGAATGACTGAAGCCAGGAACGAGTGCTGAGACAAGAGAAACTTGAGGGACATGGGGTGAGGTCCTATAGATTATGCTAGTTTCTTCAGAATAATATTCCTTTTCCTTTCACTAATGACATATATTTCCAATCTCTTTGAAGAGGCAGCAGCTTGTAACAATGCGCTACCTGCTGTCTTCAGATTGGAGCACACACTTTACCATCTATCTTCTTGACTTTATCCATATTAAAGGTTCTCTTCTCTGACTTCTGACAGGTTCCCATCCTTTAAAGCCTATTTCTAGTACCGCAGCCTGAGTTCATTCTTCTCGTATGTCAGACCCTGTTTTAGCTGCCTCCTCAGTGAGGAAAAGGAAGGGGACTCATTGTGAAAGAACTCCAAGTCAGGCTGCCTGTGACCAAATCCCACTGTATATAGTACTTTGTGGCTGGGGTTCTCCAGGTCAACTGAGGACATCTTTCCAAACATCAGTCTAGTGTTGACATTTTAAAAATATAGCATTAGAGTAACAATCTCATAGGCTTTTCAAAGAAATAATTGAGATTATCCTTGCACATAATATGAACCCAATAAATTTTAACTTTAAATTATTTTAAAGAACTTCTGAGATCTCAGGACATTTTTCTTATTAAGCTAAAAATATGCTCTAGTATTATGCTTCTTGGGATAGACTTTAAGCATTTTGACAGCAAAGGCCACATCCAAATTGTTTGTCATAGACTTTTTTAGAGACTCTCCATGGAGTAAGTGTTAATAAAATGGGTCAAAAGTACTTATTATCCAAAACAAAAACCTATGTACTTCATCGAAAACATTTAAGATACACATTAATGAAGGATTTTGTAACATCTAAAATCAAATATTTTCTTTTTATTTACTGTGGGATTAGGATAAAGGGCTTAGGAAATACAGCAATACATGGAGAGTATCTTTGTGATCTTGGGGCAGGGACAAGTTTTGAACAAAGCACAGAAAGTATCAAACTTAAATTGAGGAATGAGATTGCATTAAAATGTAAAACTTTGTCCATCAAAAGCAAGTGAAATGACAAGATATAAACTACAAGAATGTATTTGCAACATATATAATCAGTAAAGCTTTTGCATCTAAAATGCACATAAAATATCTACTAAAAGATTTTTTTAAAGATACTACAAACCAACAGAATAAAATGGAGAATTATATATGAAATAGAAATTTTACAGAAAGTGGGATGCCAATAAACAAATGCATAAAGTGGTCAAAAGTCTCTCTAATTAATGAAATAATGTTAAAGTCCTTGATAAGATAACATGTATGCTCACTAGATGGGTAAAAATTTAAGGTGTTTGATAATAACTACTGGCAGTAAGAACACGGACCTGTAGGAATATGTAGACACGTCTGGTGGGAGTAAAACTTGATTCAACCATGTTGGGATATACTTTGGTGCCAGTTTCTGAATTTGAACATTTGCATGCCTTATGGGCTAGCAGTTTCACTTCTATTTATGTGATTCAGAGAAATGCTTGCTCATGAGCCTCAAGAGATATGTACAAGAATATTCATAGAAGTATTGAGTAGAAGAGTAAAAACCTTGGAACGACCCTAGTGTACTTCTGCAGGAAAATATATATTATAGACTAGATTACATTTACCCCAAAATCTGTTTTTGAGGCTTTAACCATCAATATGTCTATACATAGAGGTAGGGTAAACAAGGTCATAAGGGGGACTCTCATCCACTGGACTGGTCTCCTTGTAAGAAGAGGAAGAGATATCTGGAGTGTGCTTGCACAGACAAAGCCCATGTGAGGACACAGTGAGAAGAGAGCTGCCTGCAAATCAGGAAGCAAGTTCTCACCAGGCACCAACCCTGCCAGCACCTTGATTTTGGACTTCCAGCCTTCAGAACTGTGAGAAAATAAATCTCTGTTGTTTAAGTGCCCCAGTCTGTAGTATTTTGTTATGGAAGCCCCAGCAGACTAGTACAATACATAAGCCATTTATGATATATAAGCACATGGAACATTATACAGCAATAAAAATGAATGAACAATGTATAGACTCAATGCAATCCCCATTAAAATACCAACAACATAGTTCACAGATCTAGAACAAACTCTCCAAAAATTCATCTGGAATGAAAAAAGACCCCAAGTAGCCACAACAATCCTGAGAAAGAAGAACAAAGTTGGAGGGATCACAATGCCAGATATCAAGCTATATTACAAAGCCATGGTTCTCAAAACTGCCCGGTATTGGCACAAAAACAGACATATAGACCAATGGAATAGAGAACCCAGAAATTGACCCAAGCCATTATGCTCAATTAATATTTGACAAAGGAAGCAAGAGAATATACAATGGAGTCAAGATAGTCTCTTCAATAAATGGTGTTGGGAACATTGGACAGATACATGCAAAAACATAAAACTAGACTACCAACTTACACCATACACAAAAATAAACTCAAAATGGATAAAGGACTTAAATGCAAGATAAGAAACCATAAAAATCTTAAAAGAATCCATAGGCAGCACAATACCAGACATATGTTGTAGCAATATCTTTACCAATACAGCTCCTAGGGCAATGGAAACTAAGGAGAAAATAAACAAATGGGACTATATAAAAATAAAAAGCTCCTGCACAGCGAAAGAAACCATCAACAAAACAACAAGAAGGCCCACTGTATGGGAGAACATATTTACCAATGATATCTCCAATAAGGGTTTAATCTCCAACATTTACAGAGAACTCATACAACTTAACAAAAGGAAGATAAACAACCCAATCAAAAAATGAGCAAAGGACCTAAATAGACACTTTTAGAAAGAGGACATACAGAAGACCGAGAGACATATGAAAACATGCTCAAAGTCACTAATCATCTGAGAGATGCAAATCAAAACAATAATGAGGTACCATCTCACACCTGTCAGAATGGCTATCATCAACAAATCAACAAATGACAAGTGCTAGCAAGGATGTGGAGAAAAAGGAACACTCATGCATTGCTGGTGGGAATTCAGACTGGTGCAGCCACTGTGGAAGACAGTAAGGAGTTTCCTAAAAAAATTAAAAATGAAACTGACATTTGACCCAGTAATCCCACTTCTAGGAATATATCCCAAGAAAACAGAAACACCAATCAGAAAGGATATATGTACACCAATCAGAAAGGATATATGTACCCCTATGTTCACAGCAGCACAATTGAAAATAGCTAAGATTTGGAAACAGCTTAAGTGCCCATCAGCAGATGGGTGGATTAAAAAACTGTGGTATTTATACCATGGAATACTATGCTGCTGTAAAAAAAGAAGGAACTCTTACCATTTGCAACAGCATGGAATGACCTGTAGAGAATTATGCTAAGTGAAATAAGCCAGTCAGAGAAAGATAAATATCACATTATTTCACTCATCTGTGGAATATCATGAACAACATAAACTGATGAACAAAAATAAAGCCAGAGTCATAGAAGCATTGAACAGACCATCCAACCTAAGAGGGAAGGTGGGGGCTGGGGGGTAGGAGGGATAAGAGATCAACCAAAGAACTTGTATGCATGCATATGAGCATAACCAATGGACACAGACAGTAGGGGGGTGAGGGCATGTGCTGGGAGGTGGGAGCAGCTGGGGAGAGGTCAATGGGGGAAAAGGAGACTTATGTAATACTTCAAACAATAAAGAATTTAAATAATAATAAAAAAGAATGAACAACTGCACCCCACAAGGGGATAAATTGTAAAGAAAAAAAAACACACATGTTTTTTGATAAAATCAAGTCATAAGACTTTATTTAACATTATACCATTTTTATAAATTTTAACAACAAGAAATAATAAATCAGTATTTTGGGATACATATATATAGGTTAAGACTACTTCTTTTAAATCAAGGGAATAATGAACATAAAATTCAAGATGATGGAAAGGCAGGAATAAGATAAAGACACTTATGTAGAAACAATGGCATTGTCAATGCTCTAGTTTCTAAGTCAGGTAATGAGTTTACAAGTATTACTTTTGTTAATTTTAAACTTGTCCTATATGATACAACCCTAATATGCAAATCTACTGAACAGCGGAACAACTGGTTGCTATGATGACACTGACCACCAGGGGGGAAACGCTCAATGCAGGAGCTGACCCCTGGTGGTCAGTGCGCTCTTACAGAGGGAGCGCTGCTCAGCCAGAAGCCGGGCTCACAGCTGACGAGGGCAGTGGCAGTGGTAGGAGCCTCTCCTGCCTCCCCAGCAGTGCTAAGGATGTCCAACTGCTGTGGGGAGTGGGCCTAAGCTGTCAGTCAGATATCTCCTGAGGGCTCCAGACTGCAAGAGGGGGCAGGCCGGGCTGAGGGACACCCCCCCCCCCCCGAGTGCATGAATTTTGTGCACTGGGCCTCTAGTTTTTAGATAATATGATAATGTTTTAAGTATCAAATATTACATAAAAGAGAAAATAACTGTTTTTAAAGTGCTTTTCTTTCATATGCAGCTATATAGCCTTCAACTTTTATTTTAATTGAAATTTCTTTTTCTTGCTTTCCTTAACATCCTTTGCCTTTTTCTTTTTTACATATAAGTTGGTTCTTTATAAACTTTAAAGTTATGGAAATAGCCAGTTTCATTATTTTTTGTTATGAAAAAATATACTACTGATATAATAGGTGTGTGAGAGTACAATATTCAGAATCGATTCCAGTGTAAAATTAATTCTCAGTTACTTGCAATATTTAATTTGTGTATGCAAAGTACCCTAAGTCACCAAAAAGATAATTGACTTTGCTCTGAAATCTCTCAGTCTACATATTAATGTCATCTTCTCTTTCTGTCCCTCATTCTCACTGGAACTCATTGGTATTATCTGTGTGAATTTAGAGGAGTTGCAATATCAATAAGTTTGTCAAACATCATTATATCTGGTCTCTTGGGCAGAATTTGTTTATGTTTCCCCAATTCTGTAACTGTATGTACAACATGGAACAACTATCTTCCAATACTTGATGAATTCTTTCTTTTTTTGCTGGTCACATACACCATTGAAGGTTAAGTGTAAAATCTTAGCTACTTTAAAATACTTTTGTTAAAATCTCTAGCAGCTAAGGGAGCATATTGTCCAATCTATAATTGGAAATTAAAAAATTAATTCTAAAAGTATGTGTTAATAGCCCTATATTCCTCATGTAGTTGTGGGACCACAGCACACATACAGACTAGGTAGAGTAACTATTTTTAATTTTCAACCTGATGTATAACCTTAAGTGGTGGGGATGTTAGTGGAATGGGTTGTGATATTTTCCTCCACTAAAACATTGCATTTTTGTGATATTTTATTGCCACTTGTCCTATCCTAAAATCTTCAAAACTCCCAGTTTTACCACATGGAGTGTCTTTTGCCAACCGCAGTCACAACTGGCTCTAATCTGAAAGCTTGTGTGAGAAATCATCAAAAAAGCAGGGTGAGTTGCTCAATTATTATTATTTTATATCTTTTTATTGTAAAAACACATTAAATGTGAAACATTCTTTTAACATTGATAATTCAGAGTGACACCCATCAACACCACCACTATCAGCTAGCAGAGTTTGACAATTGTAAAATAGGTTTCTTTTTACAAATATCCTTGTTGTTGGCTGGCTATGACCGGGAAACACTGAAGAACTGATGGAATGTTCATGCCACCAGAGCAGTTGTAATAAAAAGGTTTCCTTCTGCAGGTCATACCAAAACCAAAGCTGCATTAATTTTTCTTTTAACATAGAGTTTCCTCTCTTCTCTCATTCAACCAAGTTCATGTTCCTTCAGATGCTAAATCTGTACATCCCAAAGGCATGAATACAAAAGCAGACTTCCTTGTTCCCTAATTATCTTTGGCAGAATTAGTATCATCAAAATAAAATCCCAGTGAAATCAACTTACACAACTAGGAGAACAGGAAACAGCATGGCATTTAAAAACTCATCTGTTGTCGAGGCC
This sequence comes from Myotis nattereri, assembly GCF_964212035.1. Lineage (NCBI taxonomy): Eukaryota > Metazoa > Chordata > Mammalia > Chiroptera > Vespertilionidae > Myotis > Myotis nattereri. The sequence continues at coordinate 50,571,828 of NC_138085.1, forward strand.
CACCCACAGGAGCACAGGAATGGAGGCCTGTGCCCTCAGCTAGAGATGTCTTCAGGGCTGGCTGGGGAGATAGAATAAGATGCTACCAGGTTTTCTAATTGTCCTAGTGGTGGTCTTATTGTAAGGAGCCCTAGAGAGTGGAGGAATGCTGTTAGTGGTACTTTATAGTTTGTTGTATTTATGCCCAAGGAACCACCACTCTTATTCTCAGATTTAAAGATCTTGAGGTTTGGAGTTACTAAGTCTAGGCTTCCTGGGGACTTCCATCAATTCCATTGTGCGCATTGGGTTAAGAGCAATTGGGGTTGATCCTTCCCTGAACTTTGACCACCATCACTTTGGGAGTCCCATCAGGCCTTTGCGTTCTGTTGTAATGACTTTTCATTTAATTTTTACTTTTCTTGGGTGGGCTGGAACCCATAAATATCAATGGGAGGGCTGCTGGTCATTCCAGGAATTGGAATCCAATCCTCAGGAGGCTCTGATAAAATGTACACTGGATAGAGCCCTGTTCTTACAGCTTACCTTTATCTGAAACTGTGAATTACAACCTGGTAATGTCTGTTTTCTCATGTGTTATCACATCTGTAATGATAACAAAATCATGCTAATTCATTCTGATTTTTTTTTTTTTTTGGTGACACTGAAGCTGAAAAGACCCTCCATCCAGCCTCTTACATCAAAGTGCTTCTTTCCTATTGTGCCACTTAAAAACAAAACTGCATTCCACTTTTCGGCACACTCGAATCTTTCCATTTCTATTACAATCCTTCGTTAATTTGACTACCTCGTTGCTTTTTAGCTTTGAAGAAGGTGAGCACTAGAAAACACTTGAATTCACAGTCAGCTCTGGCAGCGTGGGTCTGCTCTTCCAAATATTTCAACTATTTCCTCCCCGCTGACTTACTATCATGTTTGAGTTCCTGTGCAGAGCAGATACGAATCGTGCCCTCCCATGTTAGGCATCATAAATATCTTTCAAATAATAGGTAATTCACCTGATCTTATGCATTCCTGTGCACTTAAGAGATTCTCAGTGGGAAGAGAAAAAATGCATTTTGATTTGAGGCATTCCCAGGTTTTATAGGGGTGCTAAATTATACCCCTGTAATGGTGGGGGAACTACTGCTCCCATGATCAGATGCTATCTCTCTTTCTCTTCCCCTCCTCAGTCTCAAAAGAGACATCTGAAAGGGTACCCCACCTGGTAAACAGCAAGATCCCCCTCACTAGAGCCTCATGTTTGCAACTTTAAAGAAATGTGTGGGCATCATGGATTACCAGGGACTGTGGAAAGTAAGGGAATCTCATAACTTTAAATCTCTGGAAGAAAATGGAAACTTCTGTACGGAGCAGCTGTCCCATTTCAATTGTGCTCTGAATGGTGAAAAACGTGTCCTTATATTGAACATATATCTGCTTGGGTCAAATTTCTTAGTGTTAATCTAGCCCTCTGGAGCCAACTTGTCAGTCTTATCTCTTTTTAGAGCATATTTTCCCCAAAGTTGACTATGGTTATCAGACTCATTTGAAATCTTCTCTGCATCGTTAGTGTAAGTTTTTCTTCTGTAATGTGACATCTGGAAGCCTCCCAGTCCTGCTCAGCCATTCTCATCATGTGTAACGAATGGGATGCCCTCCCAATAGAATGCATTTAAATGTCGTCTTAGGTTAGTTTCTCCTGAAAGCAACATGAGTTCAGTCTTGGTGCACATAGTTGATGTGGGAGGTGATCCTTGGAAGATCCAGTGAAGAAGAGTGGAGAGTGACTTGGGGGAGGGAGAAAAGCCACAGAGTGTATGTTAATGAGCTGATTCCAGTTGTGGGCAGTGGGGCTCCATTGTATGGGGGATCCTCTGAGAAACTGTGGAACACACCTCAGGATTATTTCATCAAGGGTTGGTATGGGGGGGGGGGTCTGACATGTGTTTCCATTGACAACCACCCGCCACTGGGAGAGGACTGAAGGGGCGGGGGGAGGATAAGGGGGCAGGGCATGAATGCCCAGCACTTCCTCTTTGTGCCTTACTGCAGAATCCTCATATAGGTGCTGGGAAGACACTCTGCCTGTGGAGGAGAGAGACCCAGGTGTTTGAGGTGGACAGCTGCGAGCCTGCTGGGACCTGCACAGGGGAGTTCTGGCGCGCTGAGGGAAATGGGCAGGACATCTGGAAGGGCTGCCACCGAGGGCAGCCTGGCCATAAAAATATGTGAACCTGGCCCTGTATAGAGCCACAGGGATGTGGAACAGCAGAGTTCAAATCCTGCCTGAAAGCACTGCAATTTAAAAAATATATTAGTAATAATTTAGAGGCCACATTGGCCGAACAAAATATGTCGGCCAGTCTGTAGCCCTGGCCGCAATGAGCAGTTGGGACAGTGCCAAACTGTCCAAAGGATGCTGCCATTCCTCAACCTCAGCCCATTGTTACCCTTTAAGATTATGGGCCAAGCACTGTTAGGTCTTTTGATTCTTTCCATGAGAATTCAGAAATCCAGACTTGATGAGAAATTTCTTGATTTTTAAACACTATGAACTGAATTTGTTTGAGCCCCATAAAGTACATCTTGAGGGTGCCTGCCTCCCATTTAGAAGTCTCTGCTCTAACAACAGCAGCACAGGGGGGTGTGGGAACTCGGGACCTCCAAAGTATATAAAGTGGCTCCATTGGGCATTTCGGGGCAAACTGGTTTTGCTAATGCATGCTCATTTCAGAGAAATAAAGTTTCTGGTATAGAAATAAAGGAGATTAAAGACATGAAATAAAAATAGAAATTGGGCAGTGGCATCCTTAGATAAACTTCATTTCCATTGAGTGGATCTCACGCCTTGGGGTGGGGGGGGGGTGCACTAAAATAAGTAAAGAGCTTTTGCCCTTGTTACTGTAACCCAGATTAAAGCAGCATTGCTTTGCATCAGGAAAATTTAAGGTAGAGCTTTGATCTTTTCTCTATTAAAATAAAGTAATGCTTTAGTCTGACCTCAAGGAAGTAGTCTTAATTAGGGGCCTTAAATGAAATAATTGACCTTGGCATTGCCTTCAGCTCAGGGCACAGAGCTATTATCAAAATGAATTATCGAGAATTAAGACATGCTGCAATAGGACTATTTATTTAGTCATTTTACATTTTCAAATTTTAAGCTCCCAGATGCTTAGACTGCAAGGCCACATATCAGCTTTGCAGTGGCCACACTGTTGTACCAGAATGAGATCTATGTTGAGATTATGCATTGATAATGGATGTTGTCTTTGTTTAAACACGAGTATTGCTGACATTTTGGACCCACTTCATTTTCCCATCAACCATCATAACATCATTTTTTGATTGTGAGGCATCTCTTCTGTGTGTTGCTGGGTATCGTTTTAAGCATTGGCACAAGAATTGGAACAGAAAAGTGCAGGAAAAGCACTGGACTATAAGGCAAGAGATTTCATTCCTGGTCTTCACTTTGTCACTATCCAGTGGGGGCCTGGGGAATTCTTTTATATATCACCTTTATATTTCTTACAGCATTATTATCTCATACAGTTAATATAATTATTGTCTAACTTTTTAATTTGACCTTTTTTTCTTTTTATTTTCTTTACTTAAAAGTCAAACTGTGATCAATTCTTCTTACCAAGGAACACTCTGGGCACTATGTTAAAATGACAAAATATGGCTAGGTAGTTCCCAAGAACTTTCTGGTTCTTTTTTCTCTTCTATGACCTGCTTCTTCTCTCCATATTCCTTTACTCACACTCACAAGACACTTGGGGACTCCAGTAAACTCTTACTCTCTCAACAAATTGGATTCTCACTCAAAATCTCCAATCAACCATTTACCCCACAGTGAGGAAAGCTAACTGATTGTTGTCCTTTGTTGCATTTGTACTTATTTCTTGTTAAGAAATACCAGTAAGTTAAGATTTTACTCTCCTAGTATAGAAATTCCAGAAATAAGTATCCAAGTGAGAGAGGTTTTAGGGTGCTAGTAACAAGTGATTTCTACTTTCCCTCAAGACTTTTAGAAGGAAATAGAGTGTAGGTATATACGGAAACCCAAGGTTCAACCTTGTACAGGCTGTAGAGACAGACTGTGGAAGGGCCAAGAAAAGAGCTCAGGTTTTCTGTGCATTTCCAACTACAGACAACAAACATTTATTTGATGACTGCCTAGTAGGCAAGGTGCTGGGGGCAGAGAATTGAATGTAACAGTGTCTGCCCTTTAGGAATTCAAAGGCTGGTGGAGGAGATGAATGAAAGTATGGATTTATAGGGCAGTGCAATGTTTGCCCTGTTAAGCCCGGCAGGTCCTGGTTAGATGGTGTTCGGCACAGGCCAACAGACCCCATTGTGTTCTCAACCTTTTTAGACAGTATCTATCCACAGTAATCCAATCAGACCATATACTATTTGTTCCCCCATCCTTGTCTCCTAATAAATCATCTTTCTGCTTCGTTCTCACTCTCTTGTGCTTGCTGTCAAGCCATTGCTCTTTCTCTGGTGTCCTACCTCCCCAGCACAAACCACAGCCCTAATCTCTGGTTTGGCCCAGAAAGTAACTCCTGCTCTCTCCTGTATCCCTCAGATAGATGAAGGCATTCTCTGGCTGCTCTTAGTCCTAGGTTTCACTTCGGTTCACCTGACATGGTGCCATTTGCTCCAATAAAAAAGATTTTGAAAACCATCTGAGAACCCAGAAGAGAAAATATTTAATAGAAATAGTAGAGTTAATAACATCTTTATCAGGGAGGCACATTTTCTCTGGTCTTGAAGAGTAAGCTGGAGTTTGACAGGCAAGAGGAGGAAGGTATTTAGACTGAGGGTTCAATATACATAAAAGCTGGAAGGCATGACCAGCAAGGTATGTTTGGAGACAGATGAGAGTCTTCATGAAGAGGTCATCTGCACCTTCTCTTCTGCCATAGATGTAAGCTTTATAAGAAAGGAGCATTGCTACCCAACCAAAAAGGACAAGGTTGATCTTTTATACACAACATATATATGGGAATGACAAAAATGGCCTTGTGAAAGAGAAAATTTCAGTAAGAACCTTACTATTGGGCTAATTTCATCTCATTGATTATAACTTTATAATTTATCTTGGTCCTAGAACACCCCGCCCCCCTTTCTCTCATCCTCCTCCCACCATTCCCCACTCTCTCCCCTCTAATCCATCTTCTCTTATTTTGCATTTTGTCCTGAGATCCTGAGAATTTTTTCCTTTAACAATAGGTAGGGCCCATCTTTCTGACTTTAACTTCTTCCCACCGGGAGGTAGAGCTTTATCCTGACAAACTGTTTGGAATTACTGGGGGGAATATTAATAGAATTCCGACGTGCGTCCTACAGCAGTGAAGAGAACACCTGAGAAGTTGGAAAGCTTTCCTGGGAGATTAGAGACGGCTGGGAGGAAATGTGCGAGGTGGTGGCGAGCTCCCCGCGCAGATATTTTACTATCCAGGGATCTCTAATTACTCATACAGTACATGAACAGTATGATATGTCCTTACAATTGCGGACGTCTTTTCAAAGATAATCTTTAATAGTTTATTTGACAACCTGTAAAATTATAGAAAATTATTAGTCTTGGGAATTATAAAAATCCCTGTAGTACAGTCAAACAATAAAATTATAATTACCTGTGGGTAATTGAAATTTAACTGTTTTTTTATTGTATATTACACATCAATAGCAACATAAGTTCAAGAGGTTTTTTTTTCTTCTATCCTTTTTTTCTTGCAAAACCTGAGAAAATGGACAGCACTGTTGGGGGCTTGTGAGTTCCTGTCACAGTACTGAGCTTGAACAATTTCGATTAAAGCCCCATGTTTGAGACTGTCATTAGACCTGCATTAAATTACATATCTGGAGTGTTAAAAAATAAAAAGTACAGTAGCTTTTTCTCAGCTACCTAAGGTAGGGAGTTAAGGCCTTGATTATCTTTAAAGTTCTCCTTTTTTCCCCTCCACTGAAAGTCATTGTTTCTTTCATTAGACATGAAACACATTTAAGAACATTAAGCTGTGCAGACAGGAATATTAGGATAGCATATTCCAAAGTACCTTTGTTCTGTATTCATTGCTCTGGGTTGACTTTTTCATTGTATAATGTGATTTTTATTATTTAGTTCTCATTCAGCTGCACTGAATAGGACTGGCATTACCTGGGACCTCTAATTCCCTGGGCTTTGGGTAAAGTAGGGACTTGCCTTCCTCCTCTTCCTCATCAACCTCCCCTTCCACCACTACCACATTTTTGTAAAGTCACATAGCATTTTCTTTTTTTAAAAAAAAGTTATTTAAGTATATTTGTATACAATGGGAGAAAAAGAGAAATCCTGTATGGTTTACTTATATGTGGGATCTAAAGAAAAACAATAAACAAACAAGCATAGCAAAACAAGCATAGCAAGCCTTTTCAAAGCAAAGCCAGGTGCTAGCATTTCAGTGTCTCCCCATTATGTCTCTTGAAGGATTGGCCTTTAGCATGGCATCTCCAGGCTTCACCCTCTAGTTTCCTTTGTTTAAAGGAACCTTCTGGTTCTTGGTTTTCACGGCTGGATAGGGGTTTAACTGAATGGAAAGAAAGTAATAAACCTGTGCGTGGGAAAAGAAATCATAGGTAACAGGGTGGTTCTTTTGTAGAAAAATGGTCTCCATCTTTTGCTGTCCCTCCTTACCCAGCTCCACTCTCTCACCCAGTCTCAGAGCCCTGCCATTTCCGTATATAAACTTGATAGCTGCTGCAAGGCCTTCAGGGAACTGAGGACACTCAGAGTAGCCCCTTGGAGCTTTTATCCAGAAGTAGCCACTTCAGGCCAAGTCGTCTGATCTAGCTCCTTCTCCGTGGTTTAGACGGTAACGGGGATTTAAATCTACTTTTATTTCACCAGCCACTGATTTTCACCTCTGGGTTGAAGGAAATGGGGTCTAAGAATGTGGAATGTTCCAGAATAATATCAGAAATTAGCCAGGAAGCTAGTGCTATCCTTTCTTCTATAAGTAGTCTAAAAGGTTCAATGTGGGAGGACAAGAAATATTCATACCTGTGGTCACCACTGGGAAGTCCATGACAACATGAGGTGGAAGAAGGAAGGTCTACCTCATTCAGACCTTTGTCTTAATTTTATAAGTGAACCAAGAAAAAGAGGACAGAAAAATGAAGTTGAGACACAATAACATCATCTCATTTATTCTCATGTCCTTCATCAATTCATCCACACACATGATGCCAGACACTGAAGAGAACACACACACACACATCTATAATCTTTTAAATAAGGTATCATCAAGATTTCCCATTTAATGGCTTAAGTCATAACTTCATGAATCTTAAGAACCAATGTTGAAAAGCAAATGTACATTAAGTATTTCTTTTGGGAAAAGTTAATCTCCTTAGAATTACTTCTATATAATGATTTAATGAGGCTCCTTAAAACACCAAATCTTATTTTCTATCCAAAATTTGGTTAAGAAGTATGTGCACTACCCTGAGCATTAAATGCATGTTGTAAGATGATAAGAATCTAATATATTACCAATTACCCTCATGTAGATGAAATTTCAAGGTGAATATTGTCCCTCTACAGATTGGGGTAAACAGTAGTTTGAAGGCCCATGAAATCATGATTTTGTGAAATATCAGTTTGGTGTGATCTTTTTAAACAGGAACCAGCTTGTACCTGGTGTACTCATTAATCACCTTTTTTTCCCACTCCAGTAACCTCCAGGAGGATAGGCACTTTGTCATGGTCATCATTCTAATTTTCACAACCATTCACTGCTTTCACACTTAAAATAAAGTCAAACCAGCCCTGATCAGTGTAGTTCAGTTGCTTGAACATCATCCCATGCACTGAGTGATCGCCGGTTTGATTTCTTGTCAGGACACATGCCTGAGAGGCAGCCGATCAATGTTTCTCTCTCTCCCTCTCCCCCTCTTTTTAAAACCAATAAAAACAAAAAAAAACAAAATTAAAAAGAAACCAAACCTTCCATATCTGGCCCCTGCCTACTTCTCTAACCTTGTCTCCTACCCCCGTTCCATTTCCCTCGCCCCTAAGTCCCTTGGTATTCATTAATGCACCAGCTTCTGCCCACTTTGCATTTTTCCCATTCAGTTATCTTCTCACCTCCTTGGGAAGATCTTCTTGATACTTTTCTAAAATGTGCATTCCTCCAAACCTGGCATTCTGTTTCTGGTTAGTCTGCTTTGTTTTTCTTCATAGTATATATCACCACATAGAAAGAGTTTTCATGTGATAATAACTCAGTAATAGTCTTTGAATAGTTAGTATTTTGACAAATGAAGAGCATCCCAGGATGGGAATTGAGTAGCGATCAAAGTGATCCTAAGTTATTCCCCAGGGTTCTTAGGGCTATGAACAGAAACAGACACAGCAGGAGGGATTTGTATAGATAGAAATAGCTAGTCACTGATGAATTATTTTGATTTTTGTATAGAGATGTGTTATTTCTGATTTCTAAAATGGAATTAGATGATCTATGCAGTTAAGACTCTGCATTAGGGCCAGCTGGCAAGGCTCAGTGATTGAACATTGACCTATGAACCAGGAGGTCATGGTTCCCTTCCCGGTCAGGCCATATGCCCTGGTTACAGGCTCGATCCCTAGTGTGGGGTGTATAGGAGACAGCTGATCAATGATTCTCATCATTGGTGTTTCTGTCTCTCTCTCCCTCCCCCTCTCTGAAATCAATACAAATATATATTTTTAAAAAAAGACTGTGTGTTGGGTCCAACAGTTCAGCATTACATGAGGAAAATGCATGTAGAAATTATCAAATTCATAACAAGGTAAAACCTGGTTTCCACCAATTTAATCACTATTAAAAGCCTCATAAACCACATTTTGGTAAAAAAAAGGACTAATATCTATCTCACATCTACGCCCAGCGTCTAACTCAATTGTTATATGTTTCTTCACATTCCTCTTTAAAAAGTCAATGGTTTATAAAATTATCCAAAATCTAAACCCTTCCCTAGTCAGAAAAAAATCATTAAATGCAAAAGATTTTAAATTACATGCACTCCATAATTCCCCCAGGCTTTCCCCCCAACCAAGTGAAAGTTATAGTTTCATGATAAGAAATATATGTAAGGCATAGTAAATTTGGGGTGAAAGGCTCTATAATTTTGACACAATACATAAAATTTAACTTAAGTTGTTGAAAGGCGAGACTTAAAAATATCTGAATGCTATTTTTCTCACCCCATTCCATAATTTTGTGCATTCCTCTTTCTACTTCCAGAGGAGTAAAAGTGGAAGCCTTTTCCTCAGCAGATACCTCACCAGTGGAGTCCTGGGAGGGGCACTTCCAAGACAATACTGTAAAATGTCATTCCTTTCCTGATGACCCTTAAGAATCCTTAATATGCTCAAGATGCAGGCCTCACAGCTACATGGTGGTCTAAAGGTCAAGGGTCATGTGAAGACCCAATGGATCTCTCAGTATGGTCAGTGTCCTTTATTCAATTCAGCTAAAGGCTCTTTGAATCTTATCTTTTGGAAGGTTTGAAGTGTAGAAAGCGAGACAAAGCTCCATCCTCTGGCCTTCTAGAAGATTCTCATTTCTTGCAGTCTACTTTAAAATAGCTGTCCTATTCCAGCGCCCCCAGGTCCTTTGGGAACCTCTACAAGGGCTTCACAGTGTGTATCATGCAGAGGTCAATGTCTCTCCCTCAGTGTCCACATTCTATGAGTAACAAGTTCCTCTAAACTCAGGGTTACCAAGGGAATGGATTTCTCTCAAGTCTGGAGGAGACCTCACACTGCTCTAAGTTTCATAAGCTTGTTAAGTCTTCCTGACTGAAACCACAGGCCTGGCTGACAGTCCAACATCCCTTCCAGCTCTAGGAGTCCAGGTTTTAGCTCAGGCTCAGATAATTCTTGTAGTGAAAAAGTGAAACTTCTGTTCTAGCTAATTCAGTCTTCAGCACATTTGCTACTGTTTTTTAGAAGCCAGAGGCGATTTACAAGGGAACTTGCAAAGCCATTTTGCCTGAACAAATTCTCCATCTGGTGATTCACTGAACATTATCTCATATTTCTTAAAGAAAGAAACAAGGATGGACTTAGAAGGCCTCATGTTGAGGTTTACCTGCCAAGACATCTTATTCTGCTGACTCTCCAGACCCATTTGTAAATTTACACTTAAAAATACTCTTTTGGTATAATTTCCCATTATGCCTTTGCTTCCAGCTGTCTTAGGTCAGTGAAGCTGGAAGTTGGGGACCATGTGCACATAAATACTAAAATAGTTGAAATTCAGGGGAAATTTGGTAAAAAGCCTCCATATTTATTTTATTTTATTTTATGGGACTCACAAATGAATTTTGAGTAACTTTTTAGTCAGTTATTCTGTGGTGCTTAAGAACAGTGCTGCTGCTGAGGCATTTCACATTGCCTTCTGTGGAAAAAAATAATATGCAGAGATCCTTTTCATGCAAATGAAAAAACAGGACTTGTTAGTGTGTATGATCAGACACAGGCTCTGCTATTCCTTCTGGGATACTCTCAATTCCACCAAACATTTACTACTCTAACCCTAACCTTTGCTTTTCCTCCTCTTGTTTGCTGGGATGTTCTTGGTGGTCTGCCCATTTCCTTTCAGAGTTTGCTATGTTCCTGTTGGTTTCTGTGATTTTACTGACTTAAGCCAAATGCGTCTTCCCATCTCACTTGTCCTCACTTACTGACTGCATCACTTCTCTTTCTACCCTTTCTACCCTCAGAGATAATATCTCCCCATCAAGTTGGTTTGCTTTTGAAGCAGTTTGTGCCTATGAAAGGAAACTATTCTTGGATCCTGCTCCTTCCACAACACTGCCTTAAGGCCAGAGACTAGTTCTCATTCAGCTGAGTTTCTTTGTTTTTCCACTGTTTAATCCATAATTCTCTCATTTTAAAAAATATATTTTATTGATATTTTTACAGAGAGGAAGGGAGGGGGATAGAGAGTTAAAAACATCGATGAGAGAGAAACATCGATCAGCTGCCTCCTGCACACTCTCTACTGGGGATGTGCCTGCAACCAACGTATTTGCCCTTGGGAGAACTGAACCTGGGACCCTTGGGTCCACAGGCTGACACTCGATCCACTGAGCCAAACCGGTTAGGGCCCATAATTCTCTTGCTGTGACCTTCGTTGCTATTTGACTTTGGATAATGTCCCCCTTTTATAGGCCTCCTATGATGTGAACTCTGGAGGACAGAGTCTGGGCCAGATACATATAGAAAGAGGTTCAGAAAAAAGAAGAGGAACTGATATAGCCAAGAAGGGGCTCAAGGTTTATAAGACATGGGAAAATGGGAACAGTAAATGTAATCTTACACAAGGAAACAAACGAAGATGGAATTGAACTCATTCGCTCATATACGCACACATTCATTCATCAAATTAACACGTGTCTCCAATACTCTACCTCTTAGTTGTTTCTTTTACAAGATTGCTCAAGATTTCTTCTCCTTGTGCAGGAATCCTAGACCTACACAACCATCATTAAACACAGATGTGAAAGCATTTTCTGAACCCATGACAATTGTCTCTCTTTTAACTAGTGCCTGGTATGACAAATTTGAGGCTTGACAAATTTAAGGCTTTCTCCTAGTCTACCATATATCATTCATCCATGCATTTATTCATTCATTCAATCAATCAATCAGTCAATCAATCACTTAAGTGGCATTTATTAAGCAAGAAACAAATATGTGCCAAGCATTGTTCTGGCACTCCAGAAATGGCAGTCAATAAAATAAAGATCCTGGTCTCATGCAACTTACTTATGAGAAGAGTAGGTTGAAAAGATACTTACCATTTCTTTCACGTGTTTATAAGTTCTATGAAGAAAAATATGAGGGGTAAATTCACAGAAATTAATGGGGAGAGAAGTTGCGGCATCAAGTAGAGTGGCAAGAAAAGGCTCCACCGATAAGGTGTCATATGATTGAATACTATGTGGGCATGAGCCATATGGATATATAGAAGAGCCTTAGGTTAGTCAGAGCAGGAAATACAAACAGAAGAGCACTTGGTATATTCAGGAAATAGCAAAATTTGGAGTCATCTAGTAGGTCTATCTCCCATGAACACCCATCAACTTTGTATTAACCCAAAATTAATACCCACTTTATTGTGATCATCTGTTTAGTACTTATTTTTCCCTATAGGCTGCACATAACATGGAACAGGTAATATGACTGCTTGGTTTACCCCCACATTGTAGTGCTTATTCAATATATGGTACATCAGAGGTGCTCCATAAATAGTAATCAAATGAATGAGTGGATGTCTGAATAAACTGCCCTATAAAATGAGATAATGCACATAAATCTTTTAGCTCAGTGCCAGACATATAGAACACATTTAATGGATTTCAGGGACAATATATTGCTACTGATGTGAGTAATGATGATACAACCCAGGAGAAGATGAACTTCTTGAAGATGGAGAGGCTGGTGCTGGTCTATAGGTAGAACTAGCAAGAAGGTCACTTTAACTGTTTCTTGCTGAAATACATCCACTTAGTGTGTACCCTGTGTAACCCCAATGATAGCTGCAGCTGCAGCAAATGCATCTGTAATTATATGAACATATAATAACATCCAACTATATACTGAATAACAAGAAGGCAGAACTATTCAACTCTTAATTTCCTATTTCCTTCCAAACAAAGAGCAATGTCTTCGAAGTGGAAACAATTAAATGGTGTCAAATGAAGATTATCATCTAAGTGAGAGATTAGTAAAGAAGAACATAGCTACTTGAGGTGACTGTCACTCTTCTGGTCTAAATATAAAAGTATAGATGTTATTGCAAAGACCCAATTGGCTTTTGAAAGATCACATACAATAGAGAAAGTCTCAGTTTAAAATAAGAGAGGAGTATGTATCTCAAAAACTGAAGAAAGATTACATTATCATAGAGCCATGACATATTCTAGGTTTGACAGTAAGAGAATCAACTAGTGACGATTAAATTGCAGATACATGAAATATTATAGTTGGTAAAGTTTGTCAAGTTTGTGTCACAAAAAAATCCCTTAATTCTTCATATTATAGATAAGGAGCACAGGCTATTTGGTTGAAATGTCTCTCCCAAACTCATACCTTCAGTGGCAGAGCTAAGAGTTGAAGCTAGATCTCAAGTTCAGAGTAGGTGTTCCTTCAATTAATTTCCATTGCCTCATAACAGGTCTCCTTACTTTCATTCTTGCTCTTCCCTAATCCATTCTACGCATAGTATCAAAGTGATCTTTTAATCCTAAAACTCAGATAGTTTTACTAATAAACTCTACAGTAGTTTCTCTTTGCAATTCAAATTTTTTATAATGATCTACAGCACTTCAATAACATATAACAATGCGTGGCACACAGTAGGTACTCATAAATGATGAACTTTTTCCCCCCTCTAAATATTATTATAGAGTTGGCCAATCAAGGTAAATCTGCAGAAACAGCTTGCTTTAAATAAAATATCCAACATATTCCCTCTAAAATTAATGTACATGATGAAATCCAAGCTGGGTAAAAAGTGGGTAAACTAAATTCAACAATCCGATCCAAATAATTTATTTTATCTTCCATTGTCCAGTGGATAACAACTTGTTCCCTGCCTGGCCAAGCCTGTTTACCAGTGATTTTGATGACAACATGGAAAGGAAGCTTATGAAATTTGAAAGGCAGAAAGCTGGAAACAATAGCAAATATAACAACCAACATTCAAAATTGTTCTGACAGTCTGGAATTCAGAGAAAAATCCAGTAAAATGAAATTTAACAGTGATAAATACAATGTCTTGCATAAAAGTTCAAATATTAATTGTATAAGTACAGGATGGAGAAATTTGGCTTGGCAGAAATTCATGTGAAAAAATTCTGAATGACTTAGCTGACCACAACTTTAATAACACCCATCAGTATAAGGCGGATGCTTTAAAAAGTCACTTTCATAGCTTGCATTACTAGAAAATCTTTTTTCTAAATTACTTACAGTAATAGTTTCCTATTCTCTGTAGTCAGACCACATCTGGAGTATTGTGTTCTGTTCTGGGTGCCATATTTTAAGGGGGACACTTAATTCAGAAGAAAAAAACCCAAGATGGAGAAAGTCTAAAAAGAAAACCATAGTTGAAAGAATTAAAATCCAAAATCATACCAGTATTTTAAGTTCTATGAGGTATTAGAAAAGTTTTATTTTTGCTCTCCTGGAAATCTGAATATAAAATGATGGCTCTAAATGGGTAGCAAATATATTCTCATTGACAGAACATTTTTGAATCAATGAATATGTGCTTTAAAGGAGGACGGATAGTTTCATTACCCATGAGGGAAATTTATGTGTACCTGGAGTAGTTTTAAAATAGAATAGCCACCTGAATGAATTGTGGTACATACCTATTAGCTGCTGGAGGCCGTCAAACACAGGATGAAAGACTAAACCTCAAAAGTTGGATCACTGAGTGATTATTATATAAGCTCTCCCGCTAATGCCTCTACATGAAGCACAGTGCTCCTTCCCCACATCGCTGTCTGTCCAAAGTAGTTGACTCAAGAACCCCTCTCAATTCTACAGTTGACCTATATTAAATATGGTGTATGGAACCAGCTGCCTTAAAATTTCACAAGAAATGTGAAATGTGATGTTGTCCCCAAATAAAAAATCAGATGCTATACTTGAGCCTGCAGGAAAGAAAAAGAAAACTGTCCTTTTTGGCATTAATATATAAAGCTTAAAAAACAAGGTAAGATGAATAAAAATGTTAAGGTATTGCTCCCAGTTTTTCCATGAAATAGGCCTATTTTTATATTTAAAACCGCCCACCTGAGGGTGAGCCTTCTAATGTAGTACGCACCGAGGGCTGACTTATTTTTCTCCCCAAGACCGGGAAGCCTGTGGACACCTGATCCTTGCGCCTACTCCTCTCCCTCTAGCCTATTCCACATCACCAGTATTTCCATGGTAGGAGCTTATACATGTTTGCTATTCAGCTTTTGCAGTGGTGACCCAAAGCATAGGCCCCTGAATTGCCTGACTCAGAAAGCCAAAGGGACTTGCATTCATGAATCCCATAAGGCTGTAGCAAACAAACAAAGAATCAGTTGTTGATGGGCACAAAAGCACCCTCACACATACACCTGGGCTCAATGCAAAGGGATCAGGCAAAAACTCTATCTCCAGGTTTCTCCCTAGAAGAGCTCTAACTACATACTTTCCTAACTGCTTGTTGCCTGATGATTTGACTTCCAGTTAGTCTACATGTATGTGCTAACTGCAATTCCTCAATCACTGGGAGCACTAAGAACAAAGAAGGGGGCTTGAATAGAGCTAAGGCTAAACTGATCCATAATGTACATTTCCTATAGACCACGCTTTTAAGACTGGGAGAGTTGGCTGTTTTAGATAATGCACAGAAACCAACACAGAGAATCAAGGAAAATAAAGAAACAAAGCAATATGTTCTAAACAAAAGAAAGATAAAATTCCAGAAACAGACCTTAAAGAAATGGAGATACATGACTTATCTGATAAAGAGTTCAAAATAACAGTTATGAAGATCCCACTGAGGTCAGAAGAATAATGCATAAACAAAGGGAGAATTTCAACAAAGAGAAAAAAGTTTTAAGTACTGAACAGAAATCACAGTCCTGAAGAATAAATAATTGAACTAAAAATTAAGTAACTAGTTCAACAGCAGATTGACTCAGGCAGAAGAAAGTATCAGTAAAATTAAAAATAGGGCAGGGATTCACTCAGTCAGAGAAACAAAAAGAGAAAGGAGTGAAAAAGAAGGAAGATAACTTAAGGGACTTTTGAGTTGGACCAAAATATGGGCTTTAGGGGTCCCAAAAGTTGAAAAAAGATAGAAAGTTTATTCAAAGAGAAAATGGATAAAAACTCCTCTAAGCTGGGTAAAGAAACAGACATCCAGAGAATTCCACAAAACATGAACCTGAAGAGACCCACACCAAGACACGCAGCAAAGTTGAAGACAAGAGAGAATCTGAAAAGCAGCAAGATAAAACAACTGGTTGCTTATTAGGGAACCTCCATAAAACTATCAGCAGAGTTTTCAGCAGAAACTTTGCAGGCCAGAAGAGAGTGGTGTGGTATTTTTAAAATACTGAAGAAAAAAAAGAGACTGTCTAACAAGAGTATTTTACCTGGCAAAGTTGTCCTTTAGAAGTGAGTTTTCATAATGGATTTTCAAGACAAGCAAAAGAGTTTTAAAGACAAACAAAAACTGAAGAAACTCATTATCATTAGACCAGTCTTACAAGTAATGTTAAAGGGAGTTAGCTCTTCAGGCTGAAAATAAAGGTTGCTAATTAGTAACAAAAAATATATGAAAGTATAAATCTCACTGGTAAAGATAAATATATAGTTAAATTCAAAATACTTTCATATTCATGTCTAAATCATGAATCTACTATGAAGGTTAAAAGATTTATAAAATTATTATAACTACAACAATTTGTTACTGGATACATGGTGTAAAAAATGTAAATTTTGACAACAAAAGCATAAAATGGGGATGGGAAGATTATAAGCAGTAGAGCTTAAATATCTGATGAAAGTTAAATTGTTGTCATCTTAAAATAGACTGCTATAAATATAAGATATTGTATGTAGTCCTTATGGTAATCAAAACAAAAACCTATAGTAAATATACAAATGATAAAAAGAAAGGGATGTAATCATACCACTAAAGAAAATCATAAAATCACAAAGAAAAAGAGAAGAACAAAGGAATTACAAAATAAGCAGAAAACATCAAAATAGCAAAGGTAAGTCCATCCAATCGATAATCACTTTAAATGTATTGGATGACATCTATACTAATAAAAGGGTAATATGCTAATTAGACCAGGAGACCTTCCAGAAGTCCTTCCAGACAAAATCATGGTGGCGGGGCCAAGGCAGAGGCAGTTAAGGGTGATCAGGCCAGGAGGAGAGGGCAGTTGGGGGTGATCAGGCTGGCAGGGAGGGCAAGTTGGGGGCAAGCAAGTCCGCGGGGGGCGGGGGGAGTCAGTTGGGGGCAAGCAGGCTGGCAGGGGGGGAAGTTGGGGGGTGATCAGGCCAGCGGGGGGGGCAGTTGGGGACAAGCAGGCCGGCAGGCAGAGTGGTTAGGGGTGATCAGGCAGGCAGGCAGGTGAGAGGTTAGGAGCCAGTGGTCCTGGATTGTGAGAGGAATCTCTGACTGATGGTTGAGGCCCGATCCCACAGGCCTAAACTGTCAGTCGGATATCCCCTGAGGGGTCCCAGATTGGAGAGGGTGCAGGCTGGGCTGAGGGACACCCCCCCCCCACCCCGTGCATGAATTTCATGCACCGAGCCACTAGTTGATTAATAAGATCGTATAGATTTCAAGGGTACATTTCTATGATACAAGATCTGTATATTGCACTGTGTGCCCACCACTCAAAGCCAAATAATCTTCTCTCACCACATATGAGGCCCTCTTCACTCCCCGCCCTCCCACCCCTTACCCTCTGCCCTCCTCAGTGATGAACAAAAAAGCTAGGGTTCTATATACAATGCTTTCTGGCTATTGGTTTCATCGATCTCACTTCATTGAGTACTTCAAGCAAGGAAGTCTTATGAACTGTGGAAATAATAGAGACATATGATGAACACTTTAAAATTCAGAAAGCCATTCAAAAACACCCACCATGTAATGAAGCTGTTTGTTTTTATTTTCGGACGATTAGAATTGGTGCACTTTCACTTTAGCACCAGCATTTCAGTGAGACCACAGGGTAAGGTGAGAAGGTTTTCAGGCCACCAGCAGTGGCACAAAAGGATGTCCTTTCTCCCCTGCCCAGTGTGCATCCACAAAATTAAATAAAGGATTACTTGCATGTTTGTTTTCACAAAGATAATGAATTATTCACTGGCTACTGCCTCCTTCCTCTGCCTCCATTCTCTTAGTGGGTATTTAAAAAGTGAAGTTGTGTTTCCTGTAAATGGTGTTATTAAATCACAGGAAAAGCTTGTTTTCAAGAGCTTGTTGGATAGCTATAAAGACAGCCCTGGGGCTCTCTCTCTGTGAGCTCCCTAAAAAAGATGTGGTGAGAGGTTTCACAGCTAGTTGCTTTCTCTCTCCTAATAAATACACCATTGTTTTTAAAACTAAATTTGTTTAGTTGTGCATGTAAGTATTTGCTCTAAAGGAGTATCGGTGATGTTGAAAAACCATCCAAATGTCTTGTACTTCATCTGATCATGTGAGGTATAGTTTCAAGAGAATTGGTAAGAGAATAACATTTGTAGTTCTTCCCTCTGAAGACTCAAACCTAAGCTATTTCTGAGTAACAGGATTCTCAGAATCAGCTCTTTCAGAAGTCACCCTCAAAGGATTCCCCTTCAATTGTCACCAAGTACAGTTCTTACATTAATGGCACCCACCTTGCTTATCTAACCCCCAGACTCTCCTGGTCCCCATGTTTAACTCTCTATTCCCAACATGCAGATAGTCCCTACTTCAGGCCAAGTTCATTCTTGCTTCTGAGCTTTTATTTTTTTGCTGTACCACTCTTTTCCTTCACTTGTCCTGATCTCTAAGCTTATAGAAATCTTACATTTTCCTCAAAAACAAGTTCTGTTTTCATTTAAAAAATTTAAAAAAAGGAGCAAAAGCAACCAACCAATCAGCTAACCTTCTCTGATTACTCCTGCTGAAAACACCCTTTCTCATCACGGGGAAGACAGTTCCTTAGGAGGAGATGGAGAGCTATCTGTTTTATGGCCTGTTTCTCTTCCCAGGCAAAACCGTCTGAGCCAGGGCTCTAAATCTGAGGCTATGGTTAGGGAAAGTTTCTTTCTGAGCTCCTCTCCTCTATGAGAACCAATAACTTCATGGATGAGGGGTAGAAATCTGGGTTTCTCTCAGCCTGCCTCTCGCAGTATGGAACCATAACTTCATGATCCAGGAAAAAGGTGCTCATGTCTCAGTGGAACCTCTATTCCACAGTGGAGGCTGGGCATTAGAAAGGAGTCCCTATTTCTCAATTGCACTTACCTGAGATTTAGCCTCAGCAATAAGAAATTTGGGGCAGGAAGAAAAATTCTGACATCCTACTTGTCCCAGAAAGAAAACCCTTCCTCTGGGTGCTGTGGGCAGAGAGACCCCTGAGTTCTTGGTGACACTAGTCTGGAGTAGAATCTCCACCTCGCTGGTCTGGGAGTGGGAGAGAGGGGGTGACTTTGGTTCAAATACCACATCCTCTGACTTCAGATATTTCTGGAAGAGATGTATCTTTATATGCCATTCACTGTTAGGACAATTTCCAGAGGCTTTTTTTTATTTTAATTTTTATTTCAGAGAAGAAAGGGAGAGGGAGAGAGAGATAGAAACATCAATGATGAGAGATAATCATTGACTGGCTGCTTCCTGCACGCACCCTAATGGGGATCGAGCCCACAACCTAGGCATGTGCCCTAAGGGACCTGAATCAAACCTTGACCTCGTGGCTAATAAGTCAAGGCTCAAACACTAAGAAACACTGGCCAGCGTGAGATTTTATTTATTTTTAAATAGTTTTAACTAGCATTGGAAAGCTGGCCAGAATAATTCTATATGTTACCATACTGAAAGTTGATCTCCCAGCCCATTTTAATATTTTTGTTTTATAAGTTTTCTATATATTTCAGAGTTTAAGTTGGAGAATGTTTAAAAGTCAAAGTAACTGTTTAACACTAGCTGCAGACACAAAGACAATTGAGTGAATTGACCTGGTTGATGATCAGTCAATTACATCAAACTACTTTTATTAAATTTGCTTCTTTAAGAAAATCACATTTTCTAAGTTAGCCAGTTATCTTGTGACATACTTCATGATATATTTCAATAATACCTCATTTAGTAAGTATTCATCCAATAAGTTCTATTCTGAATACATCTGAGAAACAAGAAAGAATCAAAATTGATCATAAGCAGTCAAAAGAGATGTCATAAAATGAGTACAATAAATATTATGTCATTTTCATAGACAATACAACATAGACAATATGTCAGATGCTCCCTTCTATTTTATAAAAGTATTTATCAAATGTGGATTTTCAGTTCAAAGGTTGGCACATTAAAGGGAATAGAGATACCAGAAAAGGCATACTGACAGAAGCAATGAACAAGAGTAGATTAAAAAATTATAAAGCACAAATAAAAAACCAAACAGACTGCCATCTATACATTAAAATTTCCTGAGTGCATCACAGAATTAATTAAAGCACAGAGAGTGATTGACTTCATGAGTGATTAAAGAACATTTAGTATACTCTAAGGAAATGAGGATACTTTAGAAATATTTCCATCAAAAATAGTTAAAATAAGACATGTTAGTGTTTAAAGGAGAGCTTCAGCTGTATGAAAGAGAAGCAAGAGGAGTTCATTTTTCCGAATAGCTGTGACATGAAGCACGTCTGTGTTTGATGGAACAGCCGTGGTGGACTTGTTTTGGAACATACCAGTTAGTCTTTTGACAGATGCTGGATGAATATTTGTGCAATGAGTTAATGAATCAACCAATTAATTGACAACTATTGAGATATTTGGAGTCTAACACTCCAAACTGACTTTATGGTAGAGCTCAATGTTCACCAGGGGTACAGCCCGTGGAGATTGCATACGCCTTGTGCGGGTCATACATCTCGGCCATCACTAATATTGTCACTACAAGCTTCAATGCTTTCAGAAGTTTGTGGCTAAGTATCTTCATTTAAAAAAAAAATTACATCTATTGTCAACACAAACAGCTGGCTTTCTTTATGAGGACTTTTATTTTTCTTTTGATGCTACGAAAAGTCTTGTCATACATTGTAACAAATAGGCAGCAACTGAGTTTTGAGGCAACTGGCTAATCCAAGCCCCTGAGGATGTAACCAGTTATCCTACAAAGCTCACCTGAGCTTGAGATTTTTGAGCGAGAAGGTGGAGTGCACCTGGGTTCAGATGTTAGGGACACAAAAATGTGAATGTAGTAAGATATCACTCAGAGAGAAGACAATGGTGGAGATCAAACCAATGGTCCAAACAACCAGCCCACTCTCCTAAGGGCAGGCAGAGAGGCAGTTCTGCAGTTGGAAACCGTTCAGGAAGTGAGGGAGAATGAAGGAAGGCTCAGAGGAGGAGGAGCCTGGACTGATTTCTTGATGAAAGCTAGTTTGAGTCAAACCCCCATTTCCTATGTCCATAGCTGTATCCAGGCTTACCCTTAATATTTGTGAGGCTAGGGCAAGGATAATTATGGAGACCCAAAGATGACATGTCTAATATTTAAAAACTATAAACCAACCTAACAAACTAGTAAATAACATATCCTTCTACTTTGAGAATTACACCATCACAATGATCTGAAACTCCAAGTCTGAATTTCGAGTGCTTGGATTCCTGGTATTTCCACAGAAGATATAGGAAAGGCCAGCCTGCAGCTTATGGGCCCTGACCAACCCTTTTCTTCTCTCTCTCACCTCTACTCTATCCTGCACCATTGGGAGTCCTGCTGTACTTGTGGGGACATCCCAATGCACACATACAGCTAAGCTCTGTTCATACCACCAGTGCCCCCTTGGCCATGCCTCAGGCCTAGAAGTGCATTCACCAGCTATTGGGAATTTGAAATCCTGGTACCTGGAGCGCAAAATCAAAAGGGGCGCTTGTTGCCTCAGCTTCCAAATTCTTTTCCCTAAGGGGAAAAACTGTCCAAAGCAAGACTGTCCAAAGCCCAGGATGAGGCAGGAGCCCTATCTCCCATACATAGAAGAGTGGCATTGGCTGACATAGTTAATCCCAATCATAGAGAGTCCTTTATATGTTCGTATCTTCACAATTCTTCATATCTTTTCAAGTGCACTTCTATTGACTTTCATAGGATACCTCAACTGCCAAAATTGAAAAAGAGAGAAAAATTAGTAAAATCTTAAAAGAACAGTAAATATTTCTGCTCATTTTTAAAACTTGCTCCTGGGAGAATTAGGAGTCATGGAAAACATTAATCTCTCTTGATTTTCTATGCATCTGCTTTCCAAACATCTCTGATCAGCAATTTATTTTATCGTAGATTGTTTTATTTTACTTTAATGAGCTATAACAACTATAGAATGATTGTGTATAGAAAGCAAGAGCTATCTTATTCACCCTTTCCCCATTTCATTGCTTAGGGCCTTGCACAATAGATGTTCAGTAAATATCTGTCCTTATAATCACGTAAATGGACAGAATTATTGTAGTTATGAGCCAGAGAGCAACAAAAAAATGTAAAGTTTGCTAAAAATTAGCACAAAAATTTTTGAACAAGGATGCACCTCTGTATTTTCTTGTTTTTGTGGCAAGAGAGTGGCTGCTTGGAATAAACTGAGCCATTCAATTATTTATTGCCAATGAATTTCACTTTTCAGAAGGAAGCTTGCTTGGTGCATTGAGTGTAGTTTGGAATGGATGTCAGGGTGAAAAGGGCTGGTCATCACAAACCTAAAGGCATGCACAGAGGGGCCGTTCTATAATTAGACCATGCTCATTGGCAGAGGTGAACCAAGGGAAACAGGCAGGCTGGGTTGTCAGTGAGCCTGGCCCCCCTTTTATGGAGAAGTAAGAATGAAGGAGGCCAGTTCTCCCCTGGGCAAGAGGGAAATAAGATATTTTAAATATCAGCTCTCTTGCAGCTTGATTATTGAACACTTTCTAGGTATCTAGTACTCATAAATGCTATGCTTAACACCAGAAGCATTGATGTTGTTCAGAAAAAAGGGAGCCAAATAAAAGGGGAGCAGATATAGACCCCAGTTAGTGAGAGTTGATTTATGAAGAAAGTTGAATCTAGGCCTTGAAGGTTAAATAAAATTTAACGAGGTAGTGGAGAGATGGAGTAGTCCAAGTGGAGGGAGTACATGATGTAAGAATGAGGTTTGAGTGAATATTTCAAGTGGAGGTGGGAGTTTACTAGACTCATCTGCCTAGAGCAGAGCGTGTTATAGGATAGAAGGGACTGGAATCCTATCATGAAAGTTCATGGTTTGAACTCAGTGTTTAAAGTGAACACATTTTAACACCCTGACAGATCTAGATGCCTATTCTTATTTCATGGGCAAACACTTACATAGTATTTATTCCCTAAGCATTTAACAAATACTAAGTCATTTACACCTCATAACAACCCTATATAAGGACTTTCATAATCCCCATGTTACTAATGAGGGAACAGAAATACAGCGAGATTAAGTTGTCATTCTCACACATCACCACACACTGCTTTGCAAATGATCCTCACATTTCCCTTTGCTTCCTGGCTGGTACCTGGAGTCCTTCCACTTGTACCTCAGTTCTTTTAGTACATTGAAAGTCACCAAAGTGACTCTTCGAGTGGGTTGCAAATTCCACTAGGTAAAGTAGTAGCACTTTAAATTTTTAAGTGTTGTGGCTCAGGACAAGAGAAAGCATAGGGACACAATGAACAGGTGGTGAGAAGAAGCGCTAATTAGGAGACAAGGATGTGAACATGCGAATGGGCAGATCTAGAGTGACACAGACTAACTTAGCTCACATCATAGCTGCACTGGGCATTGACCTGGGTACAGGAAATCAGACATGATTATAGGCTTTGTGACACCAGAGGACCCTAATGGAAGGGATCGTTTAGGATAATCTGTGCACTTCATGAAGAGACAAGGCTTTAGTTTCGTAGACTTGAACCAGCCAAGATTGAGGCAATATTCTGTGTGAAAATAGGCAATCGTGACTGAAAACCATGGGAAGTGATTTGTGACCTAATATAGGGGTTAATCTAACTCGAACTGGGTCTACACCATGAAAAGTGAATCAATACATCTTGAACCAGAGTATGTATGGACCTGTCTTATGTAGACTTTCTGGTCTGATCCTACTGTCCTCACAGCTATGTACAAGGACAGGATTATTGCTCAACAGAACTCTTTAGTTCTCTCTAGGCTGAAGGCTATAAACAGTGGTAATTACTTTAAACTTACTAAAAAAAACCCCCACAACACAACAAAACAAAAAACCACCCTTCACTAGCTAGAGTAACACTCGATCCTAATATAGCATTATTAAACATTTAGTAAATTCATGGGATCATTTAAATTGGGAATCCTGAAGCTTTTTTTCTGCCTGTTTTCAATTAGTCCTTAATATTTCCTCCCCTTTTCTTCTTCTGTGCCCTATTGTCCACTGAAGTTCTCTTTCACAGGCTTTAAATAATTGAAAATTCTGTCTTTGTTGGTCTCAGGTCATGCCTTTCCAAAGAACCTACCAGCCCCAAATGAAGGGAAATCTTGGCTTTTATGTTTCCAAAGCACCTTTTAGATCTCAGATAGTGCTCCTGGCATTAGTCTATGCGTAAGATAAAAAAAAAAAAATCCGAGATAAAAATTATTCCATGTAGGTTTCTTGCTTGACTTCTAGCTGCAAATCCTGTTCTCAAATGGACTCTTGAATGCTCACTTTCTCTGTTCTTCACCATGAGAAACATCAATACTAGGAAAGGGTCGTGTTGCACATGCATATGGCTCAGTGCCTCCTCACACGTGCCCCAGTGTAATGCTTGCAGAGCCTCTGCTGCTCATGAAGTTGTGAACTGGCCTTTAACTTGGACGAAAAATCACTTCTACGGGAGAAAGGTTGTGCACCATTTTCCGCCTGCCTCCTTCCCCCAAGCTTGCCCCAGTCAGGCCACCTTGACTGAGGAATGGAAGTAGTAAAACAAGGCTGAGGGGCCTTCCCTCCCTGCACACAAGCTGCCTGAAGCCTCTGGATGGAGTCGCCTATTAAATTTCTTTCTGCAGCACTGAGTGCTTATTAACAAAAAGGGCTAGTTGACTGCAGATCATGTTTCCCCGGGAATTTTGCAGAGGGAGGCCAAGCAAATAATTGCTGGGGCATCCTTGTGCAGATGGTTATATGCACAAACTGTTTTGCTGGAATCCTATTTTTAAATTGGTTAAAAATCAATTGGCTAACTATTTCATCATGACTGAAAGTTACCAGAAATTTGTTGAAAAGAAATTTCCTTTTTGAAGTTGAGAGGGTATGAATCCCTGAATAGAGTTAATTGGCTTAGTTCCTCACATTTGGAATAAACACAATATAATGTCTACAATTTAGCTTTGGTTTCTACATGTCATCCAACCGATGGCAACGCTCTTCACCAAGCCAGGGAAGATTTGCCATGTTTGAGACTCTAAACTATTATTATTAAGACTTGTTAAAAACTACCATGAACATTACTTCCACCCAATGATGCCAATAGTTTTCTCTTAGTAGGTTGTTTCTCATATTGAATTAATTGTGTCTTCAAAGAAATAAATGCCTTTACATTTTTTTGAAGTTTACAACTAGTCTGCCCACGTTTGGGGGCCAGGTTTTGAAGGACTCTTTAGCTGATTTAAATATCTTGTGCTACAGCTCAGGCTTGGAGTGCATCTGACCTTCATATAATGACACTCTCAGAGTTAAACGTTACTCGTTTCATTGTACTCCTAAAATTGGAAACTCTAATTCCTTAGAACAATAATAATTCCAGGGCGTAGTATATCGTAGGCCCAGAAAAGGATCCCATATCACCATTAAACAGGCCACTTTCCTCTGGAGCCAGTCTCTCACATTCTCATGGGCACTGTGACTGTCCCAGAGAGAAAGACTTCTTACAGAGTCCTTCTATGGTGGAGCGTTTTGAAGGACCATTGTCCCAGGAAACAGACTTTGGCAAATGTTGGCTTCATATAAATTTTTTCTTCTTTATAAGAGGAAAAGTGGCATATGAGAAAAGGGGTCAGAGGAAAACATGCTGGATGCCAGGGAAATGCATCAGAAAGAGTGAGTGAAGCCCTGGCCGGTGTGGCTCCGTTGGTTGGAGCATCATCCCTTACACCAGCGGTTTTCAACCTGTGGGTCGCGACCCCTTTGGCGGTCGAACGACCCTTTCACAGGGGTCGCCTAAGACCATCCTGCATATCAGATATTTACATTACGATTCATAACAGTAGCAACATTACAGTTACGAAGTAGCAACGAAAATAATTTTATGGTTGGGTCACAACATGAGGAACTGTATTTAAAGGGCCACAACGTTGAGAACCATTGCCTTACACCAAAAGGCGGCAGGTTTGATTCCCAGTCAGAACAAATATCCAGGTTGCATCCAGAGACAACTGATCTGTTTCTCTCTCACATCAATGTTTCTCACATCGAATTGATCTCTCTCTCTCTCTCTCTCTCTCTCTCTCTCTCTCTCTCTCTCCCTCCCTCTTCCCTTCTGCCCCTCTCTCCCTCTCTCTAAAATCAATAAAATAAAACAAAAAGAAAGAAAGGGTGAATGAAGATCTTGGGTAACTAATTTTACTTGTTTTATATGTTTACCCAAGACCTATTCTGCAATCAGGCCCAAAAAAGTTATCTACAAAGGCCACTTCTTATCATCAGGGCTCATGTGAACCAGAATCGTGGCTAACAGAGGCCCTTCTTGATTTCTAGCAGAGGAAGCAATGGGATGTGGGCCAGATTCCATTTCCCTGCGCTCATAAGCTATTTTACCTAAAGCCTGCATGAGCAGCTCATGAATAGCTGGCAGCCAAATTTGGACCATTTAAAATATTATTACATTGTCCAGCATAATGATAGTAATAACCTTGTAATGAATGTGTAGAGCTAGGCCTTGTACAAAACCCAGAACGAGCCACACTCTTTGCCTCTGCACAGTGCGTACCAAGTGGGCCCTCCATTCCCCATGGGGGCAGTCACTGTTGAAAAAGTAGGTGATCACTTTTGTTCTGACATTTTGGCCTATGGCCATGAATATTGAGAGCTGTTATCCTCTGAGGCTACCCATTTCCTTCTCCAGAAGCCTTTAATGCTTCCAGTAAGTATACTCTCTTGTAACCCATGGAACATGAAATAATGTCAACTGTCCATTCCATAAAATATTCCTCAAAAAAGATTAGATTCGATAATGTTGATGTAAGAGCTTCAGCTAATTCTGCTGAATATAAAATCACCTACTACAGGTTTTTGTCTCCATGTATAGAGACTTGCATTCACTCATCTAAACTCTGGCATCTGGCAGTCACACCTGGACAGCTAATTTCTTTCATTTTTAACCTCTTCTTTTTTTTTTTTTTTAAATTGGCAAGTACATGATGTATTGATCTGTAATAAGGGTTTAGAATGGGTGCCGGGGTCCAACCCCAGCAGGTCCAGGGGTCCCCAAAGGCGTGGACGGAGTCTGCGAAGAAGGAATGACACGGAGACAGCGTTCAGTTGATCAGCAGCCTAGCCAGGATCTCCAGCCAAGTTCTGGTCTCGATCTCCAGAGAGGTTCTGCTGTTTATTGTCTTGTTACATTCTCCAGCCAGGTTCTGTGTCCATGGTCTCTTGCTAGGTTCTCCAGCCAGGTTCTCCAGGTTCTCCAGCCAGGTTCTGTAGCCATGTTCCCTCGCTAGGTTCTCCAGCCAGGTTCTGTCCAGGTTCTCCAGCCAGGTTCAGTCACCAGGTTCTAGTCAGGTTATCTTGCCAATTTCTGTAGTCAGGTTCAGTCCAGGATCTTTTGCCATGTTCTCTCGCTAGGTTCTGTCTCTAAGTTTTGAGGCCAGTTTCTGTCCAGGATCTTTTGCCATGTTCTCTCCAGTGAAGTTCTTCTGTCTCTAGAGAACATTCTGTGTAGGTTCTGTGCCTAGGTTCTGTCTCTCTCGGTTCTGTCTTCTTACATCTGTATTTATACCAGTTGATTCCAATCCTTTCAATCTCTATTTCAAAGGTTAGGGTGTTTCTTATCTCCATTTCAGGGAGTAAAGATTATGTAGCTTCAGCATGATTGTTTGTAGTTAAAGTGATTAATTACCCGCCTGGCACTTAGTTGAGGGGTTTTATTCCCTCCCTAACTTCGGGGGAAAATCCTTACCTGGGGAAACAACCTTTCTTGGAGAGGTGACCTTGGTTAAAACACACAGCGCCAAGAAGGTGAGCAAACATATTAAGAACAGTATGCCATATATGCCAGGTCCTTTGAAACAGCAAGGATGGACCGGCTCCCGGCAAATGGGTTTCAAGAAATTAAACCAGTGTAAAATAATATCTAGTAAAAAAATGTTTGGAGAGAATGAAAATAAAAGGAGCATGGAATGGGAGGAGTGGGACAGAGACATAAAATAATAGGAGAGAGCTGAACAGGTTTGGCTCAGTGGATAGAGCGTCGGCCTGCGGACTCAAGGGTCCCGGGTTCGATTCCGGTCAAGGGCATGTACCTTGGTTGCAGGCACGTCCCCACTGGGGGGCATGCAGGAGGCAGCTGATCGATCTCTCTCATCGATGTTTCTGACTTTCTATCCCTCTCCCTTCTTCTCTATAAAAAATCAATAAAATGTATTTAAAAAAAATAATAGGAGAGAGACAGAAAGAACAGTTGACAGGAGCAAGAGATGTTAAAATTAAGCTGATATTTACACATGATGCTATTCTTTGCTATGATAGCTTTTAAAATAATTATGTGAGGAGATAAGAGATGTAGAACAGCTATGAACTAGTTAATGGGCTCCATTTGAATTTCATGGATTTCCACGCTGAGTATCCCTTAATGCTGTGTCTCTGAGAACACCCATCATTCTACAACAATGGTGAGCCTCTATCCAATCACCAAGTGATGCCAGAAAAGAGTTGGGCTGTTACAGTAAAAGTTAACCAAACCATTGCATTAGTCTTTTTTTTTTAATGTTGATATTTGCTTGCAGAATTGAAGAAGTGACTGAAAAGAGGCATCGCATATACAATCAATCACTTGGACATTTTCTTATGTTTCCAACTTTGTTTCAAAATTGCATAGGTATGCAGAAGGGCTCTGCACCTTAGAGATTCTCAAATCAGGAATTGGGATATTTGCAAAGCGACTGTTTTCAAATTCATGTTTCATGAAAGCCCTGAATTCCTCAAACTTTCTCACCCACTCCAGCCCTTGAGAACAAGGTTCATACCAGATCTCAGCCTCTGGGCAGTGTGCCAAAAGCCTAGATCTTAAGGTCATCTAAAAATTACTCATGGTCCTGAAAATGACGTAATTTTGCAAGTTTGAACATGTCTATCCCACTTCCTCATTTTTGCTGGATCATTCAGCAGTGTCGGCTGTCAATAATTTACTCTCGCTGATTGAATTCATAAAAGTCTGCTTGTGAAGGAAGGATATGTGGGTTACAAATGAGAGATGGACTTAGTCATCCTGCAGAGGGACTCTGCTATATGCAGATCTGTCTCTTCACTGCCTTGCTGAGCCACAGCATGTCAGCTGGGAGCTGCAGTTTGTGACCAGGGAAATCTGCTCCCTGGACTTCCCGCGGGCCTGTTTTCACAGCGGGCCAGTCGGAGAAGAGGAGTGTCACACGAGGCAGCATGGCACACTCAGAGTGAAGGAGAAGCAGCTAAAGTCAGGCACAGCCCCCACCGGCCCCCGACCCTTTATTTATTCACAAGCTTCAGCGATGTCCCAAACAGAAAAAAAAAAAAAAAATGCAGGACAGAATGGAGACAAATCCAAAGGGTTTTTTGAGGACTGATTTTTTTTTAAATCTTTCTTCCCAGGAAAGAGTAGTTTGCAGCTGCCTCTCACTATTTTGTAATATGCATGCTGACTCTCCAATGCTTTTGAGGAACTTGTTTGTCTTCCTGGATACTTTAGGAAGTTACCTCTCTCAGCTCACCTAGAGTTGATCTCATTAATAAAAGAATGACTTTACAGAAAAAAAGTTTCTAAAAGTATACTTCAACTCAGAAATGCAAGAGTTGGCTTTTTCAGCCTGAAGATAAATTTCTTAAGCATTAAGCTTACTTTATCAAGCATTACACCTGACATTCTCTCATAAATGTTGCATACATTTTAACTTACTTTAATATTGTGTTGGCTTGCTTTGTAATATGCTTACGCAATTACCAAACTTGAGTCTTAGTCACATATTAGTGACAGGGATGTTTAACCCTTCCTAAATATCACTTCACTTAAATAACATGGGATAAGTTTTCTCTTGAGTTAGCTTACTTTTTTGCTTATTTGTCATGCACTTTGTGTATGTTGGAACTAGCCAAGCAGTTGTTGTCTTACTCTTATAAGAATGCAAATATATTTTGACAAGGTTGCTATTGGAAACACCTTTTAAATACCTTGTGTATCACTTTCCTGATTATAATCAACATCATAATCTGGTCAGGCAGATTGGTTTTAGAAGGTTTCCAAAGATAGCGGAGTGCACTGCTTACAGGGATCACTGTCCCAGATGTCAATTTGTGAAGACACATAGAGCAACATGACTGGGAGATGGTTGTTCAACTCGCTACGTTCTCTAGGGGTGCACTTTTACTTTGTTTCACAACACAGGCGTTACCCAAGTGTTACTGAACTAAAGGGGTTCGCCACTTGGGGTGTGCTCTAATGAAAAACGAGATGTGGTTGTCACAAAGTAGTTTTATTTACTTGCAGCAAGTAAAGGAGATGGGATTCATATCCAAAGCTCCGCCGCCGCCGAGGGAAGCTTAGCCATTGCTTATATACACTATTTGGTCATTTATATGTTGAATTCTTCTCTGCTATTGGCTACATTTATCTGGTTGAGTTCCTGTCAGTTCATCCTGCTTACAGCTGCTTCTGCCAATACTGTGCAACATTTTAACATTTAGCAAGACTAGCATTTAGTAAGAACTACCTAGGCCTTAAGAACCTTGTCCTATCTAACATTAGTACTAAATCTGCACAAACACCTGGCTCAACTGTTATGACTGAATTGGCAGGTCAATCAACTCAAACGAATGATCATTTCAGTGAGAAAGCATGAACTCGAGTGGTACTCTAGCTTGACCAGCCTCCTCCATCCAGATGGCAGGCTGGTTTGGAAACACAAAAGGCAGAACTTAAGATAGTTGTACAATGATTCTGTTTAAAGGATACGTAACAGTTCCCATAATGAATTGATATGGTGAGTTTGGTGCTTATAAATTAATAGAACTCAAGAGAATTAAGGAATAATACTGGCATGTTGAGAAGGTTATCTCACAAAGGGTCAAAACCAAAGAACTCAAAATGTGTGGTCCATATGCATGTGGCCTTATTAAGACAATGTTATGTGACAGCTCACACCTGTCGCAATGCCTATTATCAAAAAGACAACAAAGAATAAGTGTTGGCAAAGTTATGGAGAAAAAGGAACCCTCGTGCACTGTTGGTGGGATTCTAAACTGGCACAGCCACTATGGAAAACAGTATGGAGGTCCTCAAAAAATTAAAAATAGAACCACAACATGACCCAGCAATCCCACTTCTGGGTATTTATCAAAAGGAATCAAAAACACTAATTGGAAAAGATATATTCATCCGCAGGTTTATTGCAGCATTGTTTACAATAGCCAAGATACAGAAGCAACCAAGGTGTCCATTGATAAATGAATAGATAAAAAGGATGTGGTACATATATATAATGGAATATTATTCAGCCATACGAAAGGAAATCTTGCCATTTGTGACAACATGGATGGACCTAGAGAGTATTATGTTAAGTGAAATAATCAGACAGAGAAGACAAATACCATATGATTTCGCTTATATGTGGAACCTAAAATAAACAAAAACAAACTCATTGATATAGAGAACAAATCGATGGTTGCCAGGTCGGAAAGAGGATGGAAGATGGCCAAAAAAGCCGAAGGGTATTAAGAAGTACAAACTTGCAATTATAAAATTAGGGATGTAAAGTACAGCGTAGGGCAGTGATGGCGAACCTATGACACGCGTGTCAGAGGTGACATGCGAACTCATTTTTTTGGTTGATTTTTCTTTGTTAAATGGCATTTAAATATATCAAATAAATATCAAAAATATAAATCTTTCGCCAAAACCAGTTTGGCTCAGTGGATAGAGCGTCGGCCTGTGGACTGAAAGGTCCCGGGTTCGATTCCGGTCAAGGGCATGTACTTGGGTTGCGGACACATCCCCAGTAGGAGATGGGCAGGAGGCAGCTGATCGATGTTTCTCTCTCATCGATGTTTCTAACTCTATCTCTCGCCCCTCCTCTCTGTAACAAATCAATAATATATATATATATATATATATATGTATGTATATATATATATAAATCTTTGTTTTAATATGGTTGCAAATATCAAAAAATTTCTATATGTGACACAGCACCAGAGTTAAGTTAGGTTTTTTCAAAATGCTGACACGCCAAGCTCAAAAGGTTCACCATCACTGGTGTAGTGTATATAGTTAATAATATTGTAATAATTATGTATGGTGTCAGATGGGTACTAGACTTGTGTGATCACTTCGTAAAGTATGGCAATGTCTAATCACTATGTTGTATACTGGAAACTAATAAATATTTATGTAAATATAATTGAAAAATAAAATTTAAAAAATAAATTAATAAACATGCAGTAAGGGATTTGAGGTAAAAAAACACACCAACCTGTTAATAAGAAAACTACTGAGCACTAAGTACATATCAGGCATAGTCCTAAGGGCTTTACATTAATTATTTCATTTCACTCTCACAACAAAATATAAGATAGGCAGAGTTTGAAGGAGGGAGAGGCAAGAGGACAAAATGTAAATGATACCAAAAAACTCAGTAATCAAGATAAGTAATATTGTAATAAACTATTTTTTAAATAAAGATGCAGAAATTCCATGAAGGACAAAGTATCAAAATGTTAAATAAAGACAAGGTATGGTTTGTCATTTGATGGCCCTGCATTTTTGTGCAATGGGAATAATCATTTCTAATTAGCTTGAGGTTCCAGGGTATGGCGCCATTGTGTCCTTTTCTGGGTGGGTTTTATGAGGGTTACCAATGGTGAGCTAACAGACTAGACAATGTAGAGAATTAAATAGCATCATGCTTTTTTTCTTGTAAAACATTCATTAACTTTTACTTTTTTCCATTTGGTTTAAAATCTGCAAGGTTATTTTGTAAGTGTGTATAGAGGCACACATTTTTGTTGTTGTTTCAGGCTGAAATATGATTTGGTACCACACCAATGTAGCCACTCCCCTGTTTTTAAAATGAGCACTCTGAGTATCCAGAGAGGTTAATAAAGTTGTCCAAGTTTGCACAGCTAGGAAGAGGCAGAGCCCAGTTTCCAACTCAAGTAGCCTAACTCTCAAGTTCACCGCTCTCTTTGTCGCTGTGCTCTCTTGGAAATAACACTCAACCAGAAAATCCAACTTTCCAGCACACGTTATCCTCTGGGCACTCCATTTACGAAGATGTTGCTCAGCTACATCCTCAACATTTAAAACTTTTATTTGCTCTTTATTTTATTTTTTTCCTTCACCATTTATTCCCCTTACACCCTCTTTTACCTCCAACCCCCTGTAATCACCACGTTGTTGTTCATGTCTATGAGTTTTTCCTCTTTTTTGCTCAATCCCTCCAGCCTCCCCAACACTACCCTCCTACCAAAGCTGTCTGCCTGCTTTCTATCTATGAGTTTGTCTCTCTTTTGCCTGTTAGTCCAGCTTGCTCATTAAATTTATACAAATTGTTCTAAGAAAGAAATCAGACCCTTTATAAATAGTATCGTGCAAATCTATTCATAGTGTTGGGAGGTAGGTATGAATACTGTGTCTGAGGGTACTGCCATTAAATAAATATGTAAATAAACAGTCTTTTGAATAGGAGACCATGAATAATCTGCCTATGAGGGTACAGAAGGGGCATTAGGAAGAGTAATATCTTCTGATCATTTTGCTGTAGAACACACTGCCTGTGACACACCAGAACTCTTTGCAGGATATAATCTCAGAGACCTGCACATTAGTCCATTGTGTTGTAATCGTACTTTGATTATTTTAAAGGCTGACAAAAGCACATATCTGGACATGCACTTTTTTTTTTTTGACTCTGCCATGAGACTCACATTTATTTTGCTTCTGCAAGCTGGTTCTTCTGGAGGCCTGGGAAAAATGGTCTACTTTGAGGCACAAACTGATAAGTGTATACATTTCTTCTACTTTGTCTGAGTGAGTGGACAGAGTCTGAACAAAGGAAGAGCATAATGTTGATGTCTACGGGGATGGGGATGATGATGAAAAGGAGGAGAAGGATGCTGTGAACCTCTGAGGAAATTTAAGACTAGTTCAGGTGGCAAGGAAGAACAGCACACCAGCAGCTCTGGGAATTCGGCTCTAAGCCTCCCTGAACTCCACTGCAAATTGCTGAAGAGGAAAGTGGGCACTTGCCTTCTCTTTTCTTCCTCTCTATTTTTATTTTGCTGTTTTGTATTTAAAAGTAAAAATTTATCCTCTCCATAACTACTGTCATTAACCTACAGATCCATTTACTCATTGACGCATTCAGTGAAATTCTTTGAGACCTTGTATATGCCAGACAATCTATGAAGTGCTGAAGAAACAGATGAAAATATATGGTTCTTGCCCTCAGGAAGTTTATAATCTAGTTGGGAGACAGATATGTCGGCAAATATTTGTAGTGACAATGATGTGTGCCTATATAAAATGCAGTGGGGTCACACCACAGCCTAAGGAGAGTCTGCTGGGAACATAAAGGGGACTGTAGCAGGTTGCTGGGTCATCAAGTGACAAGGTAAGATCTAGGAAGCAGATGGCAGGCCTAGACAGAAACCAGACCCTAATAAGTATGCAATGTTGGTATTAATCAATGGAGTTTAGCTTTTACCTCGAAGGAAGTGGGAAACAGTTGAAAAGTTATGCCAGGAGAGTAATATGATAAGATCTAAATGGTGAGAGACCACCAGATGTTAAATAGAGCCTAAATCAGAGGGATAAATGTGTCAATGTTCTAGGCTTTCTTTTCCTTTTTCTAGAACCTTCATCTTCTTCCTTAAAATAAAACTTCATAATGTGTGTTTGGGTATTTTAAAATTGACACTCCTGCTATAATTTGTTGTAAAAACATCTGTTTGTGAATCATGACTGATAATCTTACACACATTTGCAAATTATAATCTGTTTTGCCACAGGTGAGCAGTTCAGTAGAATAAAGCTCACTTTGGTGCTTTGGGTGTATAAAGAAAAAAAAAAATAGATCATGTGGCCAAAAGGCCAGCCAGGTGCATTTTGGCCTCAGAGAAGGGAATATGTGCTTGTTGCTGCAAATAGGACCATCTTGTGGTTTGTTATATAATTATGTTAGATCCCCACATTAACATTCAGATCCTTAAGAAAAAGCTTCCTTTTAGGCAGAAGTACTCCATGGGCAGTAAATAACCCTTGATCTTCTACCAACCAGCATTTAGTCCTGTTTGCCAATTACCTGAATCACAGTATCTCAGGGTAGTTTTTAACATCTTTATTATCATAGGTTCAAAGCCTGATTTCTCCCGATTAACATACAGTTTAGATAAGGTGATCGAGCACAACAAAGACCACTCATTTCTTCTGTGGTCATTATAGACTTTTACTCAAAAGAAAAAAATCTCTCCTCTCTTTTCTGGGCAAGGCTATTCTAGGAGTCTGCACTGAGATAAAATTCCAATGCAAAGTCTGTGTCAAAATGCTGAATCCGGAAGAATTTGGCATAAATAAGACATGGAGTTAGCTGACATGAGATATTGCATTTATTCCATTGTTGGTGAGGACAAAACTGGGCCGCTATTGTCACAGGTGAAAAGTGTTTTCAAAGTCTGCTCTGGCGCTTGTGAGATAAGGGGCTGCCTTCGTCTGAATAACCTGAACAAGATTTATACACATCACTGCAATGGACTCGTGTGTACAGTACGTCCTTGCTCCCCGAGACTAACAGTGTAAATGCAGTGAAACTGCAGACAACCTTTGGGGAAGTGCTAGGGGGATGCTGAGAAGAAAAAAGATTCTCTCCATCTACTCCTGTTTGGGGGTAGGTAGCAAGCCCTCTCCTGACCA
The DNA here is from genome assembly GCF_964212035.1 of Myotis nattereri. Classification (NCBI taxonomy): domain Eukaryota; kingdom Metazoa; phylum Chordata; class Mammalia; order Chiroptera; family Vespertilionidae; genus Myotis; species Myotis nattereri. The sequence continues at coordinate 50,607,714 of NC_138085.1, forward strand.
AGAAGAGCCCCCAAGATGCTGTTGTGATTTTTAGTAGGGAACTTATGTCATCTGGGGGAACTTTCTAGTTGGCAATGGTTAAAGCAAATTAAATAAACCAGAGTTCTGTTGCCATGCTCTCTAGGAAGAGTAAGATGCTTTGGGGGGAAAAAAAATCACAGAATCAACGGATGGTCCTTAGTGCGGAGCCGTTAAAACCCACCAGTGCGCCCCGGCCACAAAGAAAGGCAGCCTTTGTGGAGAGTTGGGACTCATCCCGCCTAGCGTGTGTTTTCACTGCACTGGGGTCCTCTCTCACATGCTGTCACTCGGGGAAATTCAGCTGGTGCCTGTGCTCCCAGGGACTGGGCTATTCTCAGGTCCCTTTATGATCTCTGCAGAAATTATCTCTGCTTCCAAACCATCCAATGCAGCGCGTGGGTGCAGTGGCTGCTTTCCAGTGAGCTGAAAAGCTCTCATGACTTGGCATAGAGTCTTTCCCTGGGCCCTTCAGTAATGGCATTTCACTTAATACAATATGCCCCTAACTGAGTTTTAGTGATTTCAAATGAATTTAGTCTCCTTATCAATATCCTCTATTTGCTGGTGCGCTTGCTCTTCAGCGCGCTGTGCCAATAAATCCCGCTCAAGTGCTGCCTCCTTCCCTCTCGATTGTGTGGCCTCTCTCCCAGGAAAGCAAACAGCAGGCAGCAGCAAAGGAGGCTCTCGGAGAACTTGTTTGTATCATAAATGTAAATATCAATAAACTCGGGAGGTTGACAAGGGCATGCTCTCAAGAGAGTTGGCCGTGTTGTTGGCTGTTTCACACATGAGATGCCGGAACACTGGGAAGCCTGAGGAGTTGGCCCCCGGCCCTGATAGGACATGTCAACATTTGAATCCAGAAAAACTGCCAACCTGTTCAGAAACAGAACTCCGTGAGTCCCATCACAGGGCAAGGCAGCCCCATCCTAGGAAGTTCTGCCGAGGGTAGCTGTGGATTCTACAGGACCTGCGTATAGAAAAATAGGAGCAGGTTGAGATTGATAAACAGGAAGGTTTAGGTGTTTTCCAAACTGGATGTCTCTTAGGAAACCTGTCCTTCTCTGTTTTTTGTTTTGTTTTGTCTCAATTGTTTTTTTATTTATTTATTTATTTTATCTAGCATGCTTTTTTCTCTTCTCTCAAATAAACTTTTTATTTTGAGACGACTGTAGATTCACATGTACTGGTAAGAAATATTATGAGACCACGTGTACTCCTTGCTCAGTTTACCCCACTGCTAACTTTTTGTTAAACTATAGTATGACATGATAACCAGGATATTGATATTGAGTCCAGATACAGAAGTTTCCATTCACAGGAGGATCCCTAATGTTGCTCTTTTATAGCCACACCCACTTACCTTTCGTCCCCACACCTCATTTGTCCCTGGAAATCATTAATCTTTTTCCTTTTCTCTGACTCTGTTGTTAGCAGAATGTTATACACATGGAATTATGGATTTTGGATTTTGTCATTCAGAATAATTCTGTCAAGATTCATCTCCATTTGTATCAATCGATTGTTCTTTTTGATTGCTAGCTAGTATTTTGTGGTGTGGACGTACCACAGTTTGTTGAACCATTCACCTAATGAAGGGTACCAAGGTTTAGTACAGTTTGGGGCTGTTACAAACAATACTTATAAATATCTCTGTACAGGTTTCTGTGTGAACATAAATTTTCGTTTCTCTAGGATAAATATTCAGAAGAGTAATTGCTGGGTAATAGGTAGTTTATGTTTAGATTTTTTAAGAAACAGCCAAACTGTTTTTCATGGTGGCTGTGCCATTGCTGTACATTCTCTCCAGCAGTGTATGAGTAATCCAGTTTCTTCACATCCTCCCCAACATTTGGTGCTTCATTATTTTTTATTTTACCTTTTCTGATATGTATATAGCAATAACTCATTGTGGTTTAATTTCCATTTCCCTAATGGCTAATGAATATCTTTTTGTGTGTTTGTTTGCCACCTGTATAGTATCCTCTTCTGGTTTTTTTTCCTCTAAAATAGTTTTATTTAATGCTGAGTTTTTAGAATACTCCAGATACTAGTCCTTTGTCATATAGGTGGTTTGCATTATGTGCTCCCTATCTGCAGCTTGCCTTTCATCTTTTTAACAGGATCCTTCACAGAAGAATTTTATTTTTGATAAAGTCTAATTAAATTGATTTTTGCTTATATGGATAGTGATTTTGCCATCAAGTCAAAAACTCTTTTTTTTTTTTAAATGTATTTTATTGATTTTTTACAGAGAGGAAGGGAGAGAGATAGAGAGCTAGAAACATCGATGAGAGAGAAACATCGATCAGCTGCCTCCTGCACATCTTCTACTGGGGATGTGCCCGCAACCCAGGTACATGCCCTTAACCGGAATCGAACCTGGGACCTTTCAGTCCGCAGGCCGACGCTCTATCCACTGAGCCAAACCGGTTTCGGCCAAAAACTCTTTTCTTATTCCTAGATCCTGAAGATTTTCTGCTATGTCTCTTTTTTAAATTTTATCATTTTACATAAATTCTGGGATGCGTTTTCACTTATGTTTTATGTAAGGTATGACACATCGGCTGAGGCACAGCTTTTACAATGATTGTCCAATCGTCCCAGCACCGTTTGTTGAAAAGGCTAGCTTGCCCCCCCCCTCCCCCCGGAGGATTTTTGCACCTTTTGTGGAAAATCAGCTGCGACTTCTGGTTTCCAGAGCATCATGTCGGGAGCTTCAAAGTCACCTCTCTGTCCTAACAAATCTGAACAAGCTGGAAATCAATAATGCTTCGTAGATCCATCAGAAAAGGGAGGTTGCAGGGTCAACTGTTACCCCAAAGTTAGAGAGACAGACTAGTGGTTATAGAGATTCACAACTTACCAGGGCAGAAACCCATGAGCAGAAACCTCTGTGTGGACCAGTGCCAGTGTAGAACCTGAATGCTTATAACAAATTGCCGGAGGCTCCATGTAGTCAACTCTGAGAGTTAAAGCCCCCAAAGACCCAGCCATGGGGAGCCCTCACACACATTTGTAAGTTTTACCCCCAAGAGTCCTACTAGGTCCTCACAGTAAATAGCCAAGTAAAATCCTCTCAAGCTTCCGGCAGGTGCAGGGGGAAAGGAACAGTTTTGAAATATATCAGAGAGTTCTGTTCTTCTTTTTAAAAATTGTTCCCTCTATTACAGATGTTCCCCATTTCTCTCCTTCGCCTCCCTCCATCCTGCCCCCGCCCCCACCCCCAGGCCTTCTCCACATTATTGTCTATGTCAATGCATATGGGCTATGCATATGTGAATATACTAGAGGCCCAGTGCACGAAATTTTCCCCCGGGGGGGGGGGCGTGTCCCTCAGCTGGGCCTGCACCCTCTCCAATCTGGGGCCAGCAGTCGGACATCCCTCTCACAATCCGGGACTGCTAGCTCCTAACCACTTGCCTGCCTGCCAGCCAACCAGATCGCCCCCCTAATCGCACCCCTGCTGGACTGATTGACACCTAACTGCTCCCCTGCTGATCTGATCACCTCCAACTGCCCTCCCCTGCTGGCCTGGTCACCTCCAACTGCCCTCCCCTGCCGGCCATCTTGTGGCAGCCATCTTCTGATGACATCGTGTGTGATGCCACCTAGGCTTTTATTATATAGGATATCCTTTAGTTGAGCATTCTGTTCTTCTTAACAAAGCCCACCCTTTTTTGAAGCTATTTTCCCAGAAAATTTTGGGGTATTATATAAGCCTACCTGACCTGGGGAAGGGAAATACCCTACTCCATTTCTTTCTAGGGAAAGGGAAATACCAAATTCAGCCCACTCTAGTCATCCTGTACCATGTAAGGAGAGAAAAAAACAAGCTGAAAAGTACAGTCTCAGGGCACAGGGTCACCAAAAGACTGATACCTAATTTTAGGACTAAAAAATGCTTTCTCCACCCACCTTACCACTACATTACTGAAGGCCTATTCACTTCAGGTCATTTTACCCAGTACATTATGTCCACCTTTCAATACAAACCTACAAGGTACACTAAAAGGCAAAAAATAACACCATTTGAAGTGACCGAGGACCAGAGTTGGATGTGGCAGAACTGTTGAAATTATCAGACTAGAAATTTATTTTAAACCTATAATTAATATGCTAAGGTCTTTAGTTTAAAAAATAGACAACATGCAGGCACAGATGGATAATATGAACAGAGAGATGGAAATTCTAAGACAGTATTAAAAAGAAATGCTAGAAATAAACATTGTAACAGAAATGAAGAATGTCTTTGATGGGCTCATTAGCAGTTTGTATGCGGCTTTGGAAATAATTTGAGCTTGAAGATATGATGATAGACACTTCCAGATTTTGGTGGGGGAGGGTGCGGGTAGTGAGGTAGGAGGACCCAGCTCCACATTCCACCATAGAGATTAACTATTGAAGAGCTATCTGTGAATGAAACAGCTCTGGGAAACCTCTGGAATCCACTTAAGACGTTTTAGCAGTACTAGGGAACAAAAAACCTGAGAATAATCACAGAATACGGTAAAGCTGTAATAGTGATGTTAACTACTTAACTTCATAGAAGTTAAGCTGAAAGTACTAAAAATAGCTATAACTTCAACAATTTGTTAATGGATGCACAATATAAAAAGATGTAACTGGTGACATAAAAAATAATGGGAGATAAAAGGCTAGAGTTTTTATATGGAATTGAAGTTAAGTTTTTAGCAGCATAAAATAAAGTGTTACATATGTAGGATGTTTTATGTAAGTCTCTTGGGAAACGCAAAGCAAAAAAATCTACAATAGATACACAAAAGAAAAAGAGAAGGTAATCAAAGCATATTGCTATGGAAACTCATCAATTTACAAAGGAAGCTTGCAAGAAAGTAGAAAAGAAAAATGGAACTATAAAAATAGCCAGAAAACAATTAATAAGATGCTATTAATAAGTCCTTACCTATCAATAATTACTCAAAATGTTAATGGATTTAATTCTTCATTCAAAATGTATAGAGTGGCTGGATTAAAAAACAACAACAAGCAAACAGGAATCAACTATATGCTGCCTACATGAAATTTACTTTAGCTTTCAGGACACAGATGAGCTGAAAGTGAAGAGATGGCAAAAGATATTTGATGCAAGTGGAACCAAAAGAGAGCAGAGATAGCTCTCCTTATATCACACAAAATGGACTTTACATAGAAAACTGTAATGAGACAAAGTTGGTTATTATATAACTAGAGGCTCAGTGCACGACATTCATGCACTAGGGGGTGGGGGTCCCTCCGCCCAGCCTGCACCCTCTTGAGGGGAGTGGGTCTAAGCTGGCAGGTGGACATCCCCTGAGGGGTCCTTAGCACTGCCGAAAAGGTGGGAAAGGCTCACGCCCCTGCCACTGCATTCACCAGCCATGAGCCCAGCTTCTGGCTGAGTGGAGCTCCCCCTGTGGGAGCACACTGACCACCAGGGGGCAGCTCCTGCATTTCACACCTACCCCCTGGTGGTCAGTGCACGTTATAGGGACCAGTTGTTCCGCTGCTCAATCAATTTGCATATTAGGGTTTTATTATATAGGATAAGTGGATCAATTCATCAAGATATAACAATCATAAATATATATGCACCCAACATTGGAACACCTAAATATATAAAGCGAATATAGATATGAAGGACAAATAAATAATGTAATACTAGTAGGGAATTTTAATACCCAACTTTCAACAATTGGTAGATCATTCAGATAGAAAATCCAAAAGGAAATGTTGGAATTTAAACCATGCTTTAGATCAAATAGACTAAGAGATATATACAGAACATTCCATTCAACTGCAACATAATACCCATTCTTCTTAAGCATACCCAGAACATTCTTGAAGATGTAGATAGTAGGGGTGGTTATGCATATGGGGACAGGGCATGTACGGGAACTCTTTGTACTTTCCTTCAATTTTTCTGTAAATCTAAAACTGCTCTAGAAAATACTGTTTATTAATTTTAAAAATAAAATAAAATTACTCTTTAATCTGTGGGGTATATGTGTGTGGGTATATTTCTTGGTTATCTATTGTAGTCTATTCACCTATGTGTCTATTATTCCGCCAATGCATAAGTCTTGATTACTGTAGCTACATAATGAGTCTTACAATCAGGTAGAATAATTTATTCTACTGTATTAATTTTCAAAGTTCTTTTAGCTATTCTAGTTAGCAACTTTCTTCTGGCCTCCATGATTTCTAATGCTAAATCCTGTCATACATTTTTTTTTCCTTTATAAGCATACTGTCAATCCTCTTTTGATACTTTCAAGGTTTTCTTCTTTGATTGTAGTTTTCAGAAGTTTTATTATTATGCGATTTAATGTGAATTCCCTAGGGTTTGTCCTATGTGGAGTTTGCCTAGATGTTTGAATCTGCTGCTGTATATCTTTTGCCAAATTTTCAAAATGATCAGCCATTATTTCTTAGAAAAGTTTTTAGGCTCACTCTTTGCCCTCTCCTTCTGAGACTCTGATGACGTCAAAGTTAGATATTCTTTTATACTTCTATAGGTCCCTAAGCTCTGCTCATTTTACGTTTTTGTTTACTTTCTCTCTTTTCAGGTTGAGTCAGTTGTAAGTGTCCTATCTTTAAACTATTGATTCTTTCCTCTGTTGCTTTCATTCTGTTGTTGAATCCATCGAGTTTTTATTTCAATCATCATATTTTTTAGATTTAAAATTTCCACCTGGTTCTTTTTTTATATCCTATAATTTTTTTGCCAAGACTTTCTGGATTTTTTGGCTGTGCCTTTATCTTTTCACTATTTCATTGGTGTATTTGTGTTTGTAATTGCTCATTGGAGCATTTTTATGATAATTGCTTTAAAACCTGTCAAATAATTCTAAACTTTCTGTCACCTCTGTGTTGGCATCTATTTATTATCTTTTTCATTCAATTTGATATCTTCAAGTTTCTTAATATGATGAGTGATTTTCAATGGAATCTTTGACATTTGGTTATTATATTCTGAGAGTTGACATTTTATTTAAATCTTCTCTTTTAGCTGACTTCCTCTGGCACTGCTATAGCAGGGAAATGGGAGTGTAACCTCATTATTGCCAGAATTGGATAGAAATCTAGGTTCCCCTCTTGTCTTTCTTTGACACCCAAGGTGGATAGTATTGTTATTACTGCCGAGTGTGAGCAGCAGTTCTGGATCTCCAGTAGGCCTCCACTGATAACCTTCTCGGGGAAAGGGTTGGCGTGCCTCCATACAGACTCCCACATGGGTTCCACTGACACAGGTCAGGTAGTGGTGGGATAGAGATAATTATTGCTGGATGAAAGTCACAACTTTCCACTGTGTCTCCTCTGATACCTCTCCATTGGGGAAATGAAAAGTGGTTGGAAGTCTCCTTACCTAAAAGTATGTGTGGGATTCCAGGCCATGTGTTCTCCACTGATACCACTTTGGGAGGGGGAATTGTTAGTCTCCAGCGAGAAGACAGTCTAATCTCCCAATTTAGCTATTTCTGGCATTGGTGGGGCGGGGCCATGGCTTATTCTGTCTTTGTCCTTCTCTAAGAGTCTTCTTATGTTTGTTTTATATATATTGTCTAGAGTTTAGTTGTATTTAGTGGGAAGAATTGGGAAAATAATTGCATGAAGCTGAAGTCCTCCTACTTGATGCTGCTTTATTATCATCCCGAGGTCTAGACTGGAGCTTAGACTTCCCACAATTATGAATTAAAGCCCATATTCAAAACAGTAGATCTCCCACTCAGGCTCTTACATGATACTTGAACCTTTCAAACATTGAATTGAACTTTTTATTTTTGTCATGGAAACCATGTATCGGCTACTCTGGAAATGGTAATAGTTCAACCACTAAAAGCTATTCTGAGGACTATTCAGTTGATCAGTTAATTTTTTTCTGCAGGAGATGTTGGAACACAGGAATCACATATATGAGTTTAGGTATGGGAAGAAGACTAGAGGCCTTCATGGGAAGAACCCTAATGGCACTTGGGACAAATGCAAAGACAAAGGACACCTGAGAGGCAATGTGCAGAGTTTGGAAGGGGAATGGAGAAGGGGGTCTCTTTTATCACTAAACTCAAGTGGGCCCTTCATGTTACTATAATTTCTTAGCCCATTCATTTTTCTACTCTCTAGATGACTATTTCAGACCTCTCATTCTGTAAACCTATACCAGCTTTCCCTCATCTTCAGCTCAGAACCATATATCCAATTTCACCGAGAAATTACAAAAAAAAAATGTTTACAAATTCCTACAGCACATGTATCTACTTGTTGAATGAATAAGTGATTGATACACAATGAAGACACTAAAAGAATACCAGAAGCAACAACTGGAATTATGATAGATATAGCTGGAACTTCCATGACCTTACTCAACTCTGCTGAACAGCTTTGGACTGGAGGATCTAAGAGGGGAACTGGCCTAGCTAACAAGGCAGTTTATTTTAAAATGCAGAAATTATAGTGGTCATGAAACCCAAATGAATATTTTAACTTGAGTTTCAAAGTACAATTAAAAGGAACAACAATATAAATGTAAATATTTTACAAATACTTTCCTAGTTTATGTTCTCCCTGTCTTTGAAGGTAGAGTTTGGAATAATTCTAGTTCACTTTGATGTAAAAGGAAGTTCATCCAGAAAACCATTTAGAAATCTTTATGTAGTTCCTTTTCTAGTTTGTGAATGCCTTCTTCACCACTTGCAAAACATGCTGGAGAGAGAGCAGGGATTCAAGGAGTTTTGCAGTTTCAAAAGGAAACTGCCCACAAGGAAACTTTAAAAAGTCTGAAAGAATGCACGTTTTTAAAAAAGCAATAGTACCACTAAAAAATTATAGATGACTTTTATCGGAATCATAGCTCTGATTTTTGGAGGCTTGCATTTTCCTAGAAATGTGCAAGAAAAGTAAAGAAACTTGATTCATCGACCCACTTTCCTTAGTTTGCCTATTTAAAAATCCAGAGTTTCATTAATTTTCTAGTAATTCCTCTTTCCTAGTTTAATCACCATTACACCAGCATAATATTCACTTTTTTCATCTTTAAATTACTTTTTGACTTTCAGGCTTCAATATTCAACCCAAATATATATATTATTCCTAAAGAAACTGTAGCCTTCTTCGGGGTGGAGAGGTGATCCATTTAAAACATTTTTTTCTTTAACTAAACACATGCTTGTTCTTTTTTTTTTTTTTTAAATAAAATGAATGCAAAATCTTATTATGTATGAGGATAATTTTCTAATCTGTCACATTTAGGCCTTAGTTTTATAACTTTGAAATAGGGTATTTTTAAATAAAATAAAGGGAGAGATCAGAGAGCAATGACTGGTTTTAAGGAAACTTTGCTTCTTACATGTTAAAGACAGCACTGAGACTTCGATAAACTGTACCACCGGCAGGTAGATAACAGGAAGAAAGATGCATGTCATTGAGCACCTCTTGCTTACTCTATATTTGAAGATGTTGACCACTTCTCCTTCTTGACATTCTCTACCTACCCAGTTGGTCCTTTACTTATCTCTCAGCTTTGTGTGGTCTACATCTTGTTTTCAGACTATTTTTCTTTCATCCTTTTATTCATCGAAGGAGAATCCATCCTTGCTTCTCCATGTATTTCCTATTTTAATGTTTTATTATTGTTTTGAACAGTTAATAGATTGCCATGGTTCAAAGATCAAAACAATATCATAAGGTATATACTGACAATATTTCTTCCACTTTGTTCTCATTTTCCTCATTTTTTCTTGCCACCATATATGGTCACCTTTATAGTTTTATGTTTCTAGTGTTTCCTTTTTACATGGAAAGAAATAAAATACATAGCCCACTTTTCCAAATCTTTTTACATAGAAGGCCATATACATTATACACTACTCTGTATACATTATACACTACTCTGCATCATGCATTTTTTACTTAGCTATTTTATATATTCTGGTAAACTTTGTATATTACAACAGCTTTTAAATCTATAATAATAAAGGCGTAATATGCTAATTAGACTGGACATCCTTCCAGATGGGGGCTGTGAGGGAAGCCCGGGTTCCAGGTGCCGGAGGGAAACCGGTGCCAGCAGGAAGCCTGTGCCGGCAGCTGGGGGAAGGAAGGCCTACTCTTGCATGAATTTCATGCACCGGGCCTCTAGTAGCTATATAACATTTTATTTTGTTAATATACCCTAATTTATCTAACCATTCTCCTACTGATGAATACTTGGTTTGTTTCCAATCTATTGTTATTACAAATATCACTATAATTGATAGCATATGTTATTTTGGACACATGGGGGTAAGCCTGTAATATAAATTATTTGAAATGGAATGGTTAGGCCAATGGCTCTGTTTTCTTCCCCTTCTATAAGCCCTACCTTGTAATGCTTAATAAGTGTACAGGATTCAACTGCTGTCTATTATCTGGATTCATCCCACATTTATATCTTATACCCTAGAATTCACCCAAACTTCTCTCTCAAATATTAACTATCTTCTAGACGTTGTTATTCAGTATTCCATAAATACGTCAAATCTGTTGTGTATCAAATTGAGTTAATCTCTTTCCTTTCCCTTTTCATTCTCAAACCTGGTGCTTCTTCTGTTGTTCTTTTACTTAGGTATAATTTCTTTAATATTTTTTCCTTTCATTTTTTTCCCTTTCCTTGCTTTTCCTTAAACACAATCTTTAGTTGTTTGGTCAAACCACCTATTTTCTTTCCTAATCTTCACTTGGTTTCCATTCTATTCTGGTACAGCATGAACACTGGTGGGTGGGAGGTAAGTCACATCCTAGATGCTTTATGCTTCATCTTTGTCTTTATCTCAGACCTGAGCTAGATAGTAATGGAGTAAATCAAGCTGCTGCTTCAAAAGGCAGCAGTAGCTCAAATGTGATGACTTCACATTTAGTAAATCAGATGTCTTTCTGTTACAAGGAATTTAAAATGAATATCCATAAAAAACAATTTGTCACCCATAGACAATACTCAATTAAATGACCATTACTAAATTTAACTTTCTGCCTTTCTGTTTATTTTGGCTCCTGCATCATCTGTATTGAAAACATTTAATTAATCTTTGGCTATGCATTTAGTGGTCAGCACATTATGTTACTGCTATAAAATGCTATGAAATAAAAAAAAATGATATTGAACAATTCAAGCTATAGAGCTGCCAGGTACATTTACCTTTCATTGGGAATGTTACTTTCATTCCCAATAAATGTTATGGCCACAGTGTAGGTTTGGTTTTTTTGGTTGTTGTTTGTTTGTTTGTTTGTTTGTTGTTGTTGTTTTTGGTCTGTTTGATTCTATCTCATTTAGTTCCAAATAACCAAGCTTGACTTTTTAAAAAATTGTTTAACTTTTGACAAATTAACTTTTTTCGTTGTTGTTACATAGGCAGAGCCTTTGTCTAATATCAGAGATTACGTAAGGCTTAGTAGAGAAAGACATCACCAGAATGGTCTTGCCTCCTTTTATTTGCTTGGGACCTGCCCACCCCCATATTTGTTATTTTGTAGAGGTCATCTGTCACAGTACTCCTTCATCACTTGCTCCTTGCAGAGTTAATTTAAAAAAAAAACACATAAAATGTCTAGAGGTAAAGCTAAAATAAAAATATCTAATATAGTATACAGAGTAGGTTATACCTGAATAGACCTTTCTAATATACTGATCTCTACAAAAGAACATAAAAATAGTGCATATATTTATCTAATAGAGATAAATAAAGAGGTTTATACAATGTTCAAGAACACTTTAGTCAGCCCAGCCAGCATGGCTCAGTGGTTAAGCATTGACCTATGAACCACAAGGTCATAGTTTGAATCCTAGTCAAGGCACATGCCTGGGTTGCAGGCTCAATTACCAGTGTGGGGTATGCAGGAGGTAGCCGATCATTGATTCTCTCTCATCATTGATGTTTCTATCTCTCTCTCCTTCCCCCTTCCTCTCTGAAATCAATTTAAAAAAAGAGAGAACACTCTAGTCAGTTTGTAGCTCAGATAATATCAGTCCTCTAGATTTGAATTTAGAAACAGAGAGCATCTATGATGAAAGAGGCTAAAATTTATTTTTTAATGTAATGGGTGCTGGCTTGTGATTCTAAAATGGATAATTCTTATTATAATAAGAGCTCCACAAACAATAAGTATGTCAGCAGTGTTTTTTAACAAGTTCCTGTTTATTTTTGGATATCAGAAGGACTAATTAGTTGTTAGTTGTCAGTATTAATGGATTAAAGATCACGTGTTTTGAGCAATTTTGACAATATGGTAATCTATACTAATAAAAGGGTAATATGCAAATTAACCATCACTTGTGACAAAGATGATGGTGCCTATAGCCACAAAGATGGCAATGCCCATCAAAGCCATGGAGCCGGCTGGAGCAGGCGGGACGTTTCGCTCCCTTCATTGCCCCAGCGATGAAGGAAGCCAAGCCTCCTGCAAGCCCCAGCCGGCTTCCGAGGGCTGGTCTCTGTGCAGTGGCCAGGGAGCCGGCTGGAGTGGGTGGGAGGCGGCTCCTGCCTGGAGCGAAGAAGGGAGGTGGTTCCAGCCCGGAGCAAAGGTGAGAGGCAGCTGCCAGCCTGGACCGAAGGCCGAATGTGGCGACCAGAGCGAAAGCCCGGGTCCCCGGTGCCGGAGGGAAGCCGGTGCCGGCCGCCAGGGGAAGAAAGGCCTATTCTTGCATGAATGTTCATGTATTAGGCCTCTAGTGTAATAATAAGGTGAGGTCTGAAAATCCAGTGGCATGTAGAGAGGTGGAGTATTCACCCATCTTAAAAAATACTTAAGTTCAATCTCTTTCATTCTGAAAAAGAAACCAAACCTAAATGTGCCATTTAGTAAAATTAATTATTTAAAAGGGCACATAGCCTTAACTGGTTTGGCTCGGTAGATAGAGCATTGGCCTGTGGACTGAAGGGTCCCAAGTTCGATTCTGGTCAAGGGCATGTACCTTGGTTGCGGGCACATCCCCAGTAGGAGGTGTGCAGGAGGCAGCTGATCGATGTTTCTCTCTCATCGATGTTCCTAACTCTATCCCTCTCCCTTCCTCTATGCCAGTGGTTCTCAACCTTCTGGCCCTTTAAATACAGTTCCTCATGTTGTGACCCAACCATAAAATTATTTTCCTTGCTACTTCATAACTGTAATGTTGCTACTGTTGTGAATCGTAATGTAAATATCTGATATGCAGGATGGTCTTTGGCGACCCCTGTGAAAGGGTCGTTTGACCGCCAAATGGGTCGCGACCCACAGGTTGAGAACTGCTGCTCTATGTAAAAAAAATAAATAAATAAAATATATATCGTTTTAAAAAAGGGCACATACATGATAAATAGACAAATACATACTGGCAGGTCTACTATAATAGCAGTGCAAACAACTACAGGATTGCATATTAGGTGCTCACTAAAAATATTATTGAAAATCAAATTTTATGTTGATCAGTTACAATGAAGGAACAGTACCACAATTATAATATGGCAGTTCTATACCAAACTGGTCATCATATGCTTGAGTTGCTACTGTAAGTGGTTTAGAGTATTATGAAAATATATGATTTAAGTGCTGTGAATTATATGGGATAATTCTGAACCTCTCTATTACCAAACTAATGAATCAAAGTGGAGCTTAGCCACATTCCCTACAATCAGCATGTAGAGAATGTGTATAGAGAATACAGACTGAGAATACACATGGCACCAGTTTGTAGGACAATGATGTGTTAAGCCGTGTTCAGTTTCATGGACTAATAAGTTCAATTTGGCAGTTCAAGAACATTTCTAATTTGGTCGGAGGCCTAACTCATGGCTTGGAAGAATTTAGAGCCTATGCTGGATATGAAGGCTATTTAAATTGAATTTATAATCTGCTTAGAGTGTGTAAAAGTAAGCTAAAATGTGCAAATTCCACAGGACTTGATCTTTTGAACAACATCCTATGTTTTTGGTGTGTCTTCTTTTTTTTCCTACCCCCTAAATCCTATAAGACATGAAGGGACTCATTTTTTGTGCTTTCACTGGGAGAGCTGCAAAAAAGTAAGTGATTGAAAAGTATGTGCTAATTGCATAAAATTGGGGAAATAATAGAGAAATGTAAATAACAGAATACAAATTATCTACAAACATACCACCCAGTTAAGCAAATGTAAACATTTATAATAATCTAAAATATACATAAATAAACCTGCACTCATACACACACTGGGTTTTGTAAAAATCAAATTAAACTATATATATATATATATATATATATATATATATATATATATATATATATTACAATGTATATACAGCATACAGTTTTTCTTGTAATTGATAGGAATGCATCAGATTCTAATATTTATATCTATTGTGTTTGTTCAGTGGGAATTCTATATAATAATGTGCTGCTGTGTATCTCTTGGCAACTCCACTTTTGAGAGCCTAGTGGGATCATTTCCCCGAAGCAATGCAACAAACACCACGAACCAGGCCCTAAATTATTGTTTTGCTGCCTTTCAAGACTTAATGAAGCAATGGAGAAAATACTAATAACACAGATTTACTTTTAAAAAGTATCTCTGGGCAATAGTGCTTACATTACAAATAGTACTGAACATGCCCTACCTCATTTGGCTCAGTGGATAGAGCGTCGGCCTGTGGACTCAGGGGTCCCAGGTTCGATTCCAGTCAAGGGCATGTACCTTGGTTGCGGGCACATCCCCAGTAGGGAGTGTGCAGGAGGCAGCTGATCGATGTTTCTAACTCTCTATCCTTCTCCCTTCCTCTCTGTAAAATATCAATAAAATATATTTTAAAAAGACAAATAGTACTGAACATTGAGGAAATATTTTTTCTGTTATTCAAGAAATCTATCATCCTATGTAGCAAAGCAGCTGCTCATCATATTGAATGAGTGACATTCTGACTTATATCCTTTTTACTGTTCTTTTTGTACTTTTGTCTCACTCATTAACATTAAATTTAAATATCTACCAATATTCATGTGAGAACTACATCCAGAGAACCTGCTGGCTGTTCAACATTTACAAGTACTAGTACACAACTGCCCACCTCCCACACTCCGCACCATCACCAGCACTGAGTATCGGTAGCTCCCCAAATCATTTACTCCTTGGCAAATTAAAGGTAGCATGACATTACTGAGCAATTTTTAATACATTTATTAGATATTTGAATTTATTTTGTGTTTGTAATTTGTTTGCTTCTAGTATTGGTCCATAATTCTATTCAGGTTTTAATATTTATTAATTTAGAAGAGTTTTTTCAATATTGAGGATAATAATCCTTTCTTAATATTTGGTGAAAATAAATTTCTACCGCTTTACTCTTTGTTACTTAAAATTTATGTATTTTTGATAGAACGTGTCTTCCTTTTTGAGTGTGTAGAAAGAATTCTCTTATTCCACAAGTATTTAAATGTTCCTCTAGCTTAGGTTGTAGAGAAATCATTTTATGTTCAACTTCTCAATATATGTAGTATTTATTAAAATATACATATTTCCCTAATATTTATTTTTCATATATAGAATTTTTATTCTCACTTTTAAAATAAATTTGGCAGAAGGTAAATATTGTTTTATGTATTTTGATTTTGTGAATCTCACCCACTCTTAAAAGAGTAACCTTCTCATCTTAAGAACTTAATAATGTATAGCTTAGAAATTAGATAATTTGTTGATGTTTGCCATGTATTACTTTGCCTTCATCTGGCTTTCACTGAGTTCATGTCTGAATCAGAAAATGGCATAAATGTATAGTTTTAATATTTTTATTTTTAAAAAATTTTTATAACAGTTATTTGAGCCGAGCTGAAGAGATACACTGGGGAGCCAAATCTGAAATGCTCCTAGTTTTAATACTTTTAAAACAATGGATATAACTTTGTTATTTTTGAAATTATACTCAATTATATTTCTATTCCAAATTCATCTTAATTACTTAGCATGTTTTGTGTGTTGGAGGGAAACAAGAGATTTCACTCCACAATCATGATATTTAACTTTCTGTTATTTTTATTTGGTTGTCCTGAGGCCCAAGACTGTGCACCTCATTATTTAAATGTTTTGGCAATTATTGAGAATTTTTTGTCTGACTTAGTAGGCACTAAAGTGCATTATGTATGCAACAAAAGAAAATATATTCTTTGGTGATTCAATCCACATTTCAAGTAATCTTATTAATTATATAATCTAAATCATCTTTTTCATTGTGTTTAGTGTGTGTGCTTACTTGAATCATGAAAGGCTGACAAATATGCATTAATCTCTCCCACAAATATTGAGGTTCTGTCATTTTGTCTTTGAATTTCTAATAAATTTGTACTCTACATTTCTAAGTAATGTTATTTGGTCATAGAGAGTCATGACTGTTACATGTTCATTTTGGACTTTATTTAGTGGTGTGGTTCTGGAAAGTGTTTAAGAAGCAGGTCTTAGGGTAGGATAGGTGTCTACATTGAAACATTTGCCAAATTTTGAGGATTAAATATTACCGTAACCAATTTTAAGCTACCTATATGACATCACTAAATGTGGAGTTGAGAAGCAATGCATAATTGACTCATGAGTTGATCTCAAGGTCTATCTTTTCTTTCAACATGAAATAATCATCATTGCCCTGATTTTTTCTAGAATTCTGTATTTCTGATAGTAACATTGTCATTTCAGTTTCTAGTTTACCTGATATATCTTTACCTAACATGCTTTTTATACTCCCTAATTACTATGACATGTTTTCAGGGGTAGGTAGCATATATAAGGCTTTGAATTACTGTTAACCAGAGATGTTTTGAGTTTTATCTATTTATATTTTTATGATAATTAGTATTTTTGATATTGTTCCTATAATTTTTAATATTTTTAAATTAATAAATATATTTGTTTCTTTTATTTCATAGAGATGAGTCTTATTTTATTATAAGAATTGTGTTTGGTTTGCTTTTTACCTTCTCAAATAATATTATTTCATTTTACCTGTTCTATTAAATGTTAATTTTAAATAACATTAAATTATATTTGTCATATAGCAAAATTAAGAATGAGACCATCTCACCATCTATTTCCAAACTATGTCATTAATATTTTAATTATATGTATTATATTATAAAAAGCATGCAGTTAGATTTAAACCCAGTCTAAGCACTATGTCTTAGCCCAGATAATTCAATCCATTTATTCCACTTTTATTGTTGCTTTTGTCTACTTTTTAATTTTCATGTCTTTATTATTTCTAATTTCATTCTTTTGTTTCCTTTTATTCTCCATTTTATATTTTTAGCAGTTTGGAAATTCTATTTTTATTTTAGTATAATTTTCTTGTTTAATTTACAAATAATTGTATTCTTTATTAAATTAAAAATTAATTAATTTCAATTCCTAATTCCTGGTTTAAGAGATCAATAAAGTCCAAACAACTTTTCACAGTTGACAAAAAACTAGGCAAACTATATGAAGCAATTGTTTTCCCATGTTGGCTAATAAGTAGAGTAATACTGTGATCTCACAGATAAGATAAACAAATGCATTTAATTCAAAGGTTGCCCCAGCTTTCTCCATGAAGCCAGTTCCTAAACTTGGGCACAGGGAAGGAGACCCCTAACAGTGCCCAGCGGTTTCACTGTGTTGAGGAGACAGATTTATATTCAAGAAGATGAAGTTAGCTAAATTTGAGAAGAAAAGTACTGGAAAGAAGGGAGCTATGTAGAAAAGGGGATTCCCAAAATGGCTTGGGGTCCCTTTGAGTCCTTGGCTGAAACTAATCTGCACATTCATACTATGAAATTTCATAAGGTAAAGAATGACTGGCAAACATACACTTTATACATAACCCAACAGTGAACCCATAGATTTAGCCCCCTCATCTGAAAATATACACTGAGTGGCCAGATTATTATGACCTCCTGATGTTTGTAGGCAAATTAGCTATAATTTCGCACTGAAGTTGCTAGAGGGCCAGAGCATTATAAATAGGGAAGCAGGTTGTTTACTACGACAGTAGAAGTGATTTTTTTCTGAAGATATGGGTAAACAACGTGATTTAACAGCCTTTGAACATGGGATATATGTATGTTTTCATACCCTTACATAGAAGCTTTATATATTTACTAGAGGCCCGGTGCACAAAATTCGTGCATGGGGGAGAGGGGCATCCTCAGCCTGACCTGCACCCTTTTCAATCTGGGAGCCCTTGGGGGATGTCCAACTGCCAGTTTAGGCCTGATCCCACCGGCAGTTGGACATCCCTCTTGCAATCTGGGACCTCTGGATCCTAACCACTACCTGCCTGCCTGCCCCAACTTCTTTGCCTGCCTGCCTGATCCCCTAACTGCCCTGCTCTGCCAGCCTGATTCCCTAACTGACCTCCCCTGCCGGCCTGGTCGCCCCTATTAACTTTTTTTTTTTTTAAATCTTATCCCCTTCACACACAATTGTATTCGACTTCCTTATTGGCTTCTCCCTGTCACACAATCTTTCTCTCTCCTTTATGTAACACTTTTTCCTACTGACTCATCATTTATAAACTTTTGTTTCCTCCTTATTTCCTATTTCTGTTCCCTCATCCTTCTTCCCATCTTTCTCCTACCCTCCCTCCTGCCCCACATTCCTTCTTTATCTTAACCCTGCTCTCCCTTCCCTTTTCCTCCCTTCCCACCTTATTTTTTTTTCCACTTCCTCCCTTAGATCTGCTGTGCTCCCTCCCCCATTTCTTCCTTCTTCCCATTCTCCTTTTAAGATCTACCACTCCCCTTTAAAACTTTGCTTCTCTCCCTCTTTCTCTCTCATCCACATCCTTCTCTATTTACTTCCACTGTTTTCATATCTATCTACCTGCCTAATTATTCACTATCATTTATCTTTTTTCTTTTCTGACTCCTACTTTTAAAATCTGTCCCCAGTATACAACTATACGTGATTTTCATTATAGCTCCTATAGTTCACTCACACATCCTCTTTTCTTCTTTAACTCTGCTCGCTACTGACTCCTTTATAAAGTTCTTCCCTCCCTTCTTCCCTTCTTAAAGCTTCTATTGGGGATAGGTGGGAGCGTTAGCCCCCAGCCCAGGGCTCAGTCCTGGCCAGGTGTTCGCCGACTCCCCTTCCCTGGCCTCCCCACCACCATCCTGCTCCCATTCCCTGCCCGGGATGTCTGGGCTCAGTGAAGGTGGCCAAGGCCCATGCAGCCCGGGCACTGCTGCCGCAAAGCAGGAGCGCCTCCACCCAGAAGTCCTTGGACCGTCCTCCACTCTGTCTCAAACCCATGGGCACCTCCCGCCAATGGCCACCACCTGCCTCCTCCCGCGTCTGGGCAGGGCTCCCCACTCCACACCACCTGCGCTCTACCCCTCGCCAGGGGCACCTGCTCCGCCCCCCCATGGTAACCACCCTCTTCCTCATGCATTTTCCTTCCCTTTTCCATTCCTGCGCCTATTATATCTTATCCCACCCTGGGCCTTGCAGCTGCCTGAGCAGAGAGCGGGGATGCAGCCTGCTGATTCGGTAGTGACTTGATGCTATAATGGACAAATTTGCATATTCCTCTATTATTAGATGAGATAGCCCTACACAGAAATCAACTCAGATGTTCATCAACAGGGGAATGGGTAAACAAATTGTGGTATATATGTATAATTAATACTATTGAGAAATAAATAGGAACTCATGACTAATATGGATGAATTTCAAAAACATATACTTTGCAAAAGAAGAAGCCATCCACAAAAGAGCACATGCTGTATGCTTCTATTTCTATGGAACTGTAGAAAAGATATCTAATTTCTAATGGCAGAAAGTAGGTCAATGGTTGACTTTAGGCTAGATGGGTGAGATTAGCTGGGAAGGAGCAAAAGGAGCACACTTTGGTGAACGAAATATTCTTTATCTTGTTTGTGGTGGTAGTTACACAGGTGTTTACACTTGCCACTTCTCAAAATATATACTGTTAAAATGGGCACACTTTATTATATTCATCCCATAACTAAGATGACTAAGAAAAGTTAATTAGCCCCCCTCTCTCTTAAGCTTTCCTCAAATCTCATTCCACTTTTCTATATTTTCTTTCTCAACTAAGTTAGTTATTTGTATGTCCCTCCTCCTTTTTTAACTTTCTTCCTCATCCATATCTATGGAAATTACTTGTAAATTCTTTTCTAGAAAGTAATTGAATGGATTTAATGTTACACCTTTCCTTATTTAAAACTATCACTCATTTAACAACTGTGACATCAACTATTATTTTGAATAAACTATAACTTGTATTGATTTATTTGGCTATTATTGTTCCTTGCCATCTGAATCTATGTTATTAATTCACTTTTAAGCAGTATCCCTGCAACTCTTCAACGCCACTATTATTACTTTTTAGTTTGGTGACTCTGTTTTTAATATCTAAGCACTTGTGGCTTTTTTTGTTTTGCATTTTTTGTTTGTTTTGCATTTTTTGTTTGTTTATTCTTCAAAACAGTATGCATTTACTTCTGCTTGTAATCATTGATTCTCTCCAGGGATACAAATTTAACTAATTTAAAATTGTCTTTTATTTTTCTACATTACATCTGTTTTCTTGGGATAATTTTTCAACTCAGTCTTATAACTCTATATGCAAGTGTTACTTGTTTTTGTTTTTAATATTTATTTTTCCCAAAGTACAGTTGGCCTTGCTTGTCTATTTTTTTGTTATTTGTAAATAGATCTAAAGTGCTAACATGTTCACTGGTGACGATGGCAGTGTCTTCCTCAACAAAACTAAATATTTACTTTCTCAGACTGGTAAATACAAAATTTCATTAAAAGCTCCCAAGGCATCATATACATGTGGAGAAGGATGCATCTGGCTGCTTACCTTGTGGCTTTAGGAGTTCCTTGTTCAGGAAGCAGAAGCAGGTTACAGATGGGTTTCTTTCTTTGTGTTGAGGGCTAGTATTAGGTCTACAGCTTAGGTTACAGGCTGGATTCCTTGAGAGAGGGCTGCATGCTATTTATTTAAAGTGTAAAATGTGAATATTTATCCACTAAAACAAATACTGTACTTATAAAAGCTTATCTTCCAAAAGTACTAAAACATGTGTGCTAGAATGTATGTTCAGAAATGTTTATTGCTCTATTATTTTAATAACAAATATTTGTAGACAACTATTTAAATTCATCATAGCAAAAGAATCAAATATTAAACATTATATATTTATATGTATCAATCTAATAAAAGACAAACATGCAAATTGACCGTACCTTAGCTATGCCTCAAGCCACGCCCACCAGCCAATCAGAGTGACTGTATGCAAATTAACCCAACCAAGATGGCGGCCAGCAGTCACGGAGATGAAGCAAGCAGGAGGCTTGCTTGCTCCAGTGATGCAACCGGTTCTCAGCTCCACTCAAAAGCAACAAAGTTGCAATTATAGAAGTTAAATAAACCCCAGATACCTGCTTTCAGCCGGCCTCGGCCACGGAGGTGGAGCTCAGCTCTCAGCTCCACTGAAGGCAACAAAGTTTCAATTATAGAAGGTAAATAAATCCTAGAATAAAAAAAAGAAAAAGTGGAGAGGCTGGGAGCTTCCATCACCAATGGGCTTGGCCAGCCTGAAAACGGCCCTCAAGCCCTCACCCAGACTGGCCAGGCACCCCAGTGGGGACCCTCACCCTGAAGGGGGTGTGACTAGCTGCAAACAGCCATCAGCCCCTCACCCAGGCTGGCCAGGCACCCCAGCAGGGACCCCACCCTGATCCGGGATACCCTCAGGGCAAACCAGCTGGCCCCCACCCATGCACTAGGCCTCTATCCTATATAATAAAAGGGTAATATTCAAACTGACCCTAACAGCAGAAAGACTGGGAATGACTGGTCACCATGACACACACTGATCACCAGGGGTCAGACGCTCAATGAAGGAGCTACCCTCTGGTGGTCAGTGCGCTCCCACATGGGGGAGCTCTGCTCAGCCACAAGCCAGGCTGATGGCTGCCAGTACAGCGGTGGTGTTGGGAGCCTCTCCCACCTCCTAAGCAGCGCTAAGGATGTCTGGCTGCAGCTTAGGCCTGCTCCCCGCTGGCAAGTGGACATCCCCCGAGGGCTCCTGGGCTGCCAGAGGGATGTCTGATTGCCAGCTTAGGCCCAATACCTCAGGGAGCAGGCCTAAGCCAGCAGGTGGTCATCCCCTGAGGGGTCCTAGACTGCGAGAGGGCCAAGGCCGGGCTGAGGGACCCCTACCCCCGAGTGCACAAACTTTTGTGCACCGAGCCTCTGGTATATATATAAACTTAGATATATCTAGTGAAGAATAATGTGCATTATAGCTTTTTGAGTACAAAAATCAAATTGCAAAGTAATATATTAATATAAGATAAAATTTTATTATAAAATACAAAATAATAATCATCTACTTTATATTATATAGGTACTACATAGAGATAGATATATAATTATAGATATGTATGCTCTAAATATGCATACATATATAAACGCACGCATACATATGTAGACATATATATGTATGTGTTTGTCTCCCCCCACCATATATATACACATTTTGAATAATTATAAAGGCAGTGTTTATTAAAATACATTTTCAAAATTGAGCCATCAGCTCTTAAGGTATGTATACATTTTGGGGGACACTGGATAGATAGATAGATAGATAGATAGATAGATAGATATATTCTTATATTCTGGCTAACTCTTTACAGTTCCAAAAAATATAAAGCAAACTAATTTTTGTGATTACATCTCCTAGGTGACAGAGTGTGTAAGTAGAGAATTTGCAGCTTTAGTTTATACATGTCCATATTGTTTAATGTGTTTTTCTCAAAGAGAATGTGTTTGGCTAATTAAATAAATGATTTTAAAAGATTAGAGCAGTATTTTAAGACTCTACCAATAACTTGAGGAAAAGTTGAATAATTTACTTTCAAATCCTTAGAACTAGTTTTTTAGAACTTTACACATAGATTAATGTCAATTGATTATATATTACATTATATTTTATCTTTCAATACTAATTTTGTCTTTTGAATTATATTTTATATTTGGGTATTGGTTGCAGTACTAATTTCAGTGTATAAAATATAACATTTAAAAATATTATCTAATATTCTTCTTCTTTTTTTTTACTTTGTAATCTTTATTTATCTTTTAATTACCTGGAATAGGTCTCCAAAAAGTTTTTAAATATTTTTGTGCAAAATGGAAATTTAATACTTAATTTATTCTCCTATATGCTGTATCTGAGAATGACATATTTTTATTTACAAATTAATATAAACTTGAAATGTTTTTAATCATAAAGGTTTCCCCAAAGATTTCTGTAGACTATTATCTCATGTCTCACATTGTTCACTGATATGAAAGAGAAATTTCAGGCCAGAGTTAATTTTATTTTCCTGTAGGTTCTTTTCTGCTTGGATGTTTGCAGGTGCTTTTAAGTTCTAATTCAAACTTTAGCTATGTTTCTCCTTTTTCATCATGTTATTGATTCTGTTGTGTGTTTTTCTCCCTACTTTCTCAAAAATACAAGTTTTTCACATTTGTGTCATCTTTTTTTCATAATTTTTATTTCTTTTTTATTATGGGAGAACTTTTAAAGTTTTCCCCCTACATAATTTCATTTGCTTTGTATTTTCCACTGTCCAAACTTTAATTTTATTGTTAGTTTTAGTTTGCTTATTACCTTTTCTTATGACTCCTTCTGATGTTGTAACTAATGTGTTTGTTTTCTTTGCAACCCAGCATGATATTTACATGACTCTTTGTTGACCGGACTCTCCTATTTTTGAATAATGTTCAATTCTAAATAGTATTCTAACATTTTCTCCTGCTTCTGAATTGAAAGCAATATATGCACACTCAGTTTTTTTTTAGCAGTTGATATGTATAGCTTGCTTTGGCTTTACTTATATTTAAGTCTATATCAAAGTATCACTAAGATTCTATTATTAATTCAGTTCTGTAGAGCAAATTTTAAACACATCTCTTCTGGACTGAGTTAATATTATCTCCAACATTCACTAAATGATTCACTGACAATGAACCAGTTAAGTTAAACCCATCTACAATAATCAACATGTTCCTCCAACATCCATCCTCCTGTCACTGACCTCATCCACATTAAATCTGTTGTCGTGCCGAAACCGGTTTGGCTCAGTGGATAGAGCGTCAGCCTGCGGACTGAAAGGTCCCGGGTTTGATTCCGGTCAAGAGCATGTACCTGGGTTGCGGGCACATCCCCAGTAGGAGATGTGCAGGAGGCAGCTGATCGATGTTTCTCTCATCGATATTTCTAACTCTCTATCTCTCTCCCTTCCTCTCTGTAAAAAAATCAATAAAATATATATTTTTTAAATCTGTTGTCGTAATATCTGTTAGCATCTCCATATTTTCCAACCTTTTGTTTTCTGACAATTTCTGAATTGAAGGAGAAATTTAAAGATGGAGGAAGAGATCTTATAATTTAAGTGTGATAAAATAAAATACCCATTGTCTCAGTAAGCTTGGGCTGCTATAACAAATACCATAGGCTGGGTGGCTTAAACACAAAGGTTTGTTTTTCACAGTTCTGGAGACTGGACGCCCAAGATTAGAGTGTCAGTGTGGTTAGATTCTGGTGAGACTTCTCTTCCTGACTTATAGCTGGCTGCCTTCTCACTGTCTTCACATGGCCTAGAGAGTTATCTCTCTCGTGTCTCTTCCTAAATGGGCACTAATCCCATTTATGATGGCCCCACCTTCATGACTTGATTACCTTCCAAAGGCCCTATTTCCCAATATCTTCACATTAAGGGTTAGGGTTTTAACATATGAATTTGGGGTGGGAACAGACATTTAGTTGAAAACACCCATGCAACAACATCTTCTCAGGGTAGAGATGGGAGGCATCTCTGCTTCAAACACAGGAAATAGTGGTGAAGAAATTATTTCCCTCCTTTCTATCAGGCCAGTTGAATCCCTTGTTTTAACAACATATGTGAAACTGCTACTTGTGCTATTAATATTCTCAACTACATTTTCTGATATTTTCCCAATTTTTGGCAGTAATTTCATTTTCACTTATTCAAGTTTTATGAAATTTTCATCTTTTTGTGGACTTTTATAAATACTTTACTGGGACCTAGGGAAAGCCTGAATTCAAAACATCTAGTCAGACACTACTCTTTCCCCGTATTAATTATGCTGAACAATACTTCAAAGCATATTTTCAAGGAAAAGTGTTTTGAAAAGAATAAAAGCAATAAAAACCTTTTTCTTCTGTGTTCAAGATGACATAACCAAGTAATTTTCGTGAGTTCTATCTCATACCCGAGAAAATATACAAAACAAGGCTTTGAATATGTAAGTTCCAAGGTTATGAAATTATATTGTTAAAATTTTTCAGTCCTTTTCTCAACCTCTAAGAATATACTTAAACTGCCTACTTTTAATATATGGAGAATTGAAGAAAAATCTGTCAATGTATGTGAACTGTCTGGTATATTTTAAAATTAAATATATAGTTGCATTTATAACTTAAATATAAATAAAATATGAGTCTTGGAGAATATTCTTTTCAGATTTTTTGCTGCAAAACTCTATTATATTTATCAACTATAATTAATTTGAATGCTCCAAGTAAATGATTTACACACCCCAAAGAAGAAGTTATTGAAAAAAGTTGTGTCTTAACTACATATGAACTTAAGTAAATAACCTTTTCTTTATAAATGGATTTTGTGTTTCACATAAATGACCAGTGTTTAAGTATGACAGGAACAGAGAATTTTGGATAGCACCTAAGTGTGAATAATCAGACTTACTTATGGTATGCATGGGCACAGTATGCTAAGCACTTTGGGCTCCCACTTTCTGGTTTTATCCTTCTTACTTTAGTCAACATCTTTGGATTTCATTTTCTTAATGGCAATTTAGTAGTAATAATAAATAAATAAATAATATATTTGGTTATATTGATAAATAAATGAGATAGTGCGAATGCTCTATAAATGAAATATCCTCATGCAAATATACACTACAATCCTAGCTGTGCAGTAAGTTAGGCATGTGATTAGCAACTATATTGGCAATGTCATTTTCAACTATGAAGGACAATCTATATAGAAATAATTGTACATATATTTATTATGGGCCATTGCAACTGGTGATAGTTCTTAAACTGCTCAAATGGTGCTTAATGCCCAGTTAGTAAACCAAGTAAACTCAGCTTCTGACTTAAATGGACTGTGAATGAAGGTATAAAGAATGGTTTCATTTGCACATTTACATAATTGTAGGACTTCAGCAGGATGGGAAATACTTTGGCCTCATTAATAAGGACTGGTTTAGATTACATAATGAAAGAATTCCTGAAACATTGGTTTAATTTCATTTTTTCCCCAAGCACACATTACCGTGATCTTCTGAAAAGTAATCATGCTCCAGAAAGCTTAAAAAAGAAGGCTAAGGCCCTGCCGAGTAGCTCCATCGGTTAGAGAATTGTCCTGATATGGCAGGTTGCGGGTTTGATCCCTGATCAGGACACAGGCAAGAATCAATCAATCAATGCATAAATAAGGATGTTTCTCTCTTCCTCCTTCTCTCTTTCTTCCTCTTCTGTCTCCTCTCTCTCTAAAATCAGTAAATTTCAAAAAAAAAAAAAAAAAGGCTAAGACACAATAGGAAACAAGAGCGTGGGGATGACTTGGGTAGCTCTCTGCATCTTAATCCCTCTAATCTTTGAAACTGTGCTCATTTAATCATCTATAGGCTAGGTTCTGCTCCAGACTGTGGAAGTGATACCTGTTGTGTTTAGGGCTAATCAGGCACCCTAGGCCAGTCCATCAGAAGCTG
This sequence comes from Myotis nattereri, assembly GCF_964212035.1. Taxonomy (NCBI): domain Eukaryota; kingdom Metazoa; phylum Chordata; class Mammalia; order Chiroptera; family Vespertilionidae; genus Myotis; species Myotis nattereri. Next base: position 50,634,539 of record NC_138085.1, read on the forward strand.
AGCTTCCGATCAGGGTGGCTGCTAGTTCTGCTCTGGACCGTAGCCCCACATCCAGAATCTGGGTCTTCATCTTCTTCTTTTGCAGATGGTAACTGCTTCTCACTCCACCTCCATTCCAAATGCCTCCTCAACCCCCTTCCCAGCTGAAATACCCGATGCCCACTGAGCATCTGCCCCCATGTCCTTCTGGTACTATAGGTTGCCTGGTCAGGTTTATGTGCAGTTATGAAAGGGTGAGATTATATCAATATACTGGTTTGGGGAAAGAATTGTTCTAGCTCACCAAGTCTTCTGTGTACAATGAGACATGGAAATACTTCTATATGTGAATCTGTGCCTATGGCATTCTGAAACAATGACTTACAACTGACAAATGGACTGTTCTGATAGTGCTCAATTCATCTACTTATCACTGAAATTAGTGATTGGTTTTTGTCTAATACTAAAGATTATTTTAGGCTTTGTGAAGCCTCAGCAGCATGTAGTCTGTGTGAAGGTATACGTGTGTGTGTGTGTGTATGTGTGTGTGTGTAGTTATATTTATTTATGTGTATTGATTCATTCATTTTAGTTGTATTATGGGAAGAACACGGAAACTCCAATCAGTCCGCCTTGAACATAAATATTGGCTCTGCCACTATCTAGCAGTTTTATTTGGGCCCTTTAGATACTCAATTTTCTCATCTTTGAAATGAACATAATGTTATCTACCCCTAAGGATAGTTCTGAAGATTAAGAGAGACAATGTAAAGCCACCAGCATAGTGTCTAACTCACAAATGATGTTTAATACATACAAATTGTGATCATTTACATGAAAAATAAAAATATGAATACAGGGACTCATTTCTTGTGACCAAGAAGGGGGTTTCTAGCATTAATCATTGGTATCAAATTTAATTCATAATGATGCATGGAAAAAATGAGGAATTTGCTAAAGAAACTTATATTCAGCATTATCATCTTTCAAAATATCATCAGAAAGAAAGAAGTTCTGGTGTTAATGAAGAATGGGGCTTGGGTGGAGGGTGGTGCTAGAGTCAATGATTTCTATGAAAGGGTAAAGCTCTTCTGATTATTTAAGCTGGGAAGTGTTTCGGATATTGTTTATGAGTAACAGATATGGCATTTTCTTGGAAAATATATCTTTTCTCTGGCATATATTTGTGTGATCTACCTAGAAGAGCAACCCTTAGCCGTCCAGGAAAAAAACAACAAAAAACAAAAACTAATAATCTTCTTGAGTTCTCTGGTTAAAATACTTGAAACAAGCCTCTACCACTGGACTCAGAACTCCTCTGTTGTGCGCTACTGAAATAAAGGCCACGGGGCCCAGTCTCCTTGCTCTGCTCCTTTTCAATAAAATAAAAACAAGTCTGTGGCTCGAGGCCCTGAACACATTCAACCAGAATTTCTTTCACATCAGCTGCCAAAAAAGTTCTCCTTGACTTGAAATCAGCCAGTAAGGAGATCCTATCCAAATACCCAGTTCTTGAGAAAAGCAGAGATCATAAAGGGTTTTTCATGAAGGCGCCAGCCAAATAGCAGAAGATGAGGACATTAGGTGTTGTCCCTTGGAGAGGCGGCCAGGGCCCTGAGCCACACTCGGGCCCTGTGAGGCTCACAGCAGAGCCAGCCAGAACTGGAATATCTAGAACTGCTAGTCTCTGTTTATAAAAATCTGCCTTTAGAACATGTTCATGCAAAGTGTGTTGCTTTGGGTAAACCTTCCAGCAACTCAGAGGGTGGAGAGAATGAACCTTTACTATTGTACAAATAGAGAGGCTGCGACACGGTGGAGATAAATGATGTACCTAACGATGTACACAGAAGCAGTGCAAAGTGAGCTTAGTCTGACAGTGTGTGCTAAGTTTCCAGTGGGAACATTAAATACCTATTTAAGAGTATATGAGAAAATAAATGAACACTTATGGAAACTTTATTAATATCCATTAAGCATTTCTGGAGTCCCTACTATAATTCTGGAATTGGTTACAGCAGGCAACAACAAACCTTGCTCTCAGGAAGCATAGTTTAGTCAGTAGAAATAAGACATTTCCAATACGATTTAAAAACTTAGGAAGTGCCCTATTTTTTTAAATTGATTTCAGAGATGGGGGGAGAGAGAGAGAGAGAGAGAGAGAGAGAGAGAGAGAGAGAGAGAGAGAGAGAGAGACATCAGTGATAAGAGAGAATCATTGATTGGCTGCCTCCTGCACACCCCACTCTGGGGAACAAACTCAAAATGTGGGCATGTGCCCTGACCAGGAATCGAACCATGACCTCCTGGTTCATAGGTCAATGCACAACCACTGAACCACACCAGCCAAGCAGAAATGCCACTTTTTAATAATAGACTAATTTAAGGTCAATGGCACTTCTGAGAAAAGAGAGATAGGTTTAAACCACCAGCAGCATTGAGGCTTTTATGGTGGGGCCCATATTTTAATTGAACATCAAAGGATACATGGTGTGGAATGAATTTTAAAAAAATAATAATAAGATCTGATGTCATTGTCTGGGAGTTGTCAACAGACAGGTAAAAAGAAGCTATTCCTTAGGTTGTATGGCTAGCGAAGAAAGAAACAACATGGACTGGCTAAGGACAAAGCTCTAAGGGGGTTAGTATGGAAGGAAAGGTACTGAAGAAGAAATGGCAATACCAAATGTAAGCTGTGCTAGAGTTAATAGTATAAATTATTGATGTATGTAAGAGTATGCCTATTAATATGTCATCTATGTGAACTTGGTATTAGCTCATCTCCATTTTGTTACAAAACTATTATTCTCAGTATCATTTTTTATTAAACATGATATTGAGTAAAGCTAGACTCTTCTCATAGTGTCTAGATTTACCTGTATAGACCATATATGAATTCTCTTTCCATTTGACAAAGAAGGCTGATTTTTCAAAATGTAATCATTGATTTAAAAATAATATCTATAAGCTTAAATGTATAAACAAAAATATTATAGTATCCATATAGAAGTATACACAAATGCCTGATTATTGATTTAGCTAAATTTATATTTAAATTAATTGCTTTTTACTTTGTTGATCCAAGGTATGGCAATGGCCAAATTATTTATTGCAAGTTGATTTCAATACTTGAACTGAATCTGTCCATAATGTAATCAGAAATATTGGAATGACCATTACATAATCATATTCTCTATAACAAAGTAAGCATTTATTTATCTTCTTTCCCCTAAGTCATTTGTTTTACCAATGGTCAGCTCCTGGCTACTGGACTGATGAATACAAAACATATTTAGCCCGGCCGGCATAGCTCAGTCGTTGAGCCTTGACCTATGAACCAGGAGGTCAGTTTGATTTCCAGTCAGGGCACATGCCTGGGTTGCAGGCTCAATCCCCTGTGTGGGTCATGCAGGAGGCAGCGGATTAATTATTCTCTCTCATCAGTAATGTTTCTATCTCCCTCTCCCTCTCCTTCCTCTTTGAAATCAATACAGGTATATAGTTTTAAAAGAAACATATTTAGACAATAAATCTTAATAACTTCCATTTATGACATTTTCTCATGTGACACACTTACATGTTAAACTTATGATGCAGCTACATCTATAAAAACAGAAGGAAATGCAGAATAATTCAGTCATTAGATAATTTGGGCTCTAAATCAAAACCGCACACTCAAAGGTGACATTTAGGCTTTAAACATCTAATTATTGAATTTCTTCAATTTATTTTTTATATGTGGATTTAAGACAGCAAAGAGCTAAAAAAAAATCATCTATATACTTTTGTAAAAAAAACCCAAACAAACAAACAAACAAAAAAACAAAACCAAAAAATGGCTTATTCAGTCCAGGAAGGGATTAAGATAATTTACTTTCTCAATGAAATATGCACAGGTTGATGCAATTTTCATTTACTCATTGATAGAACAATAAGCAAGTGTTGCCCTGATAAATTATGTTCAAGTCCCAATCACTTATGACTTTGATTGCTGCTGGACTCAATGAATATTTCTCAAGGACTTCCCCAGTTTCTATGACAAGGGATAACAGTTCTAAAAACACATCATTTGTAAGAAATAAGTTGGAATAGTTAAAATCAGTTAATTCAATATTATTTATTAGTTTATTTAGATGTTGTTTCATTTATTTAGATATTTATATATTGTGAAGCTAAATAAATTTGCTTTATCTTTCTGGCTGGATCCCCTGTCCATAAATTATTTCAGCTGGTCATCCCATTTGGACCAATTTCATGTTTTCTCCTGATTCATATTATTGTTTTTAACAATCCAAACAATGCATACTCCCCGGTCTCTAGTTCACCACCTCTTGGGTCTTTTCAGTCCATTTGAAAACCCCTACATACAGCCTGTTCCCACATTTGTTTGCATGCTATAGATAGATGGAGCCATTAATGGCTATTCAATACTATGAAAATTACAGACTATTATAAAAGTTTCTTTGCAAATAGCTGTTTAACACCACAAAGAAGTTAGGTGAAAATTGTTTCAAAGTCTAAAATTAGTTACATTTTAAGCTAACTGCGTATGCTTGTATTGTCTCTGATCTAAAATATAATCCCAGGAGGTTGTGAAAAGCATGCAAATTACACAAAGCTAATTTGCTCCAACAGCGACGCCTCCCATGCAGTTGGGAGGTCTATTAGAAATAGCATATTCTCTGTTATTTGCATATTAATAGCACCTGCTGAAATACTTTGGGATTTACTTCCACTGCCAGTAGAGGGACAGCACTAAAATATACAAAATTCCCTTTTTATCACTGTGTTAGGCTATAAACTGCACAGGGTGGACTAAGAATTCTGAATTAATATAGAGAAACTAATGTGTTCATATCGCCTATAGTATGTGAAGCTATGTTTCTCCATGATAAACTATAAGTTGTTTTAGACATTGCAAAAAAAGTGACTGTAGGCCTTATGACAAGAATATCTCCTCCTCAAAGCAAACAAAACAAGGTCTTCTAATGCACTGAATGGGAATATAGCTCCTTATGCTTTGCTCTGAGAAACAATAAAATTTAACTAAGGAAAACCAGGAGGCATATTGATTAAAAATACAACGTGCAAAGGTCCAGATTATCAGAATAATTCAAGTGGCAGAATTTTGTTCACTGGTAAACAATATACATATTGTAGCAACTTGAAGATTTTTCTCAAAAATGAACTGTCTTTTTTCTTCTGATCATGAATTTTCTTCTTGCTTCTTTTCCGCCAACTCAAAATAAAAAGAGGCCTTACATGTATGTAAAGTTCACGGTGTTTTGACAGAAAAGACAGCTTCTTTTTTAAAAATTGTTTTTATTTTGTTTTTTAGAAGACAGGAAGATGCTTTTGGTCTCTAAGCCTCACCCTTAGAACATAGGACTGCCAGGAAAAAAGTCATCCAAGGAAGATGACAGCCTCCAAACGCACCCATGCTTTCTACCTCTATGTCTTTCTCCTATTATGACATCCAAATGAAATGCACTCCACATCCGGTCCACTTCCTGCAACTATACCCGTTACTCAACCCTAATCTCCAGCTTTGGCTGGGAAGGAATAACTGGAAAATTTAGACAAAGGTACAAGACTAGGAAGCTGTTTACAGAAATGTGCAACTGAGAGGAGAGGACATGGAGATTTCCAACGTGTGACATTAAGCCTTGCCAAGTGGATTAATTCCCTTAGTTTGATTCATGTAATGATTAGAATGAATGAATACATGTTATGTGCCAGCACTGTTTTAAGCTAAAGATAATAACTCATTTAATCTTTAGTACAAGTAGGTATCATTATTATCGTTTGCCCCCTGTTTACAAATGAGGAGACAGAATAACAGAGAGATTGAGATTATAAAAGGTCATATAGTTAATAAGTGGTGCAGCACGATTTCAAACCTAGGCTTATTAAATTCGGTCTTGCTCTAACTCTTTCCCTATAGGGAGTTTTGTTTTACGAGTGACATCTACTTGTTAATTTTTGTTTTTGTTGTTCTATCCAAGTTTTCTGGAAATAACATTTCTCATACCGTCATGGAGGGCTTCTGCTTTAGAAACTTATTAGGATTATTTTTTGATTTTTCCCAGATCACATGGATATGCAAAGAGTAGAATTCTTCTTCATATTTGTGCCCCCAAAGAAAAGGAAACGTGGCGCCTGTTATGTTCTCTGCCAATGGTATTTCTGGAGAGGTGCCCATAACAACAAAAGATGTGAGGTGTCAGTACGCTGATTCTACAAAGATCCACATAAGAACTATTTTAGACTTTGAGGGCCCCATTTAATTTCTGGGTATCTGTCAAATATTCTTATTGTTGCCATTTAACAACCCTTTAAAAATGTAAAGACCATTCTTAGCTCAAGGGATTTATAAAAACTGGTCACTGGCTGGAGTGTTGAGCCTCTACTCTAAGGAAGGTAGGCTGGTTTCTATGTCTAGTTAGCTCACTGACAGCTGTTCACTGTGCTCATAAGAATAACACAGTTTCAATGTTGAGAAAGCCTTTGAGAATCACCTAAAACAAAAATCTTACATTGTAGTAAGGTGACTGAAGCCCAGTAAAGGAGTCAATTAATAAAACCAGGTCCATCTTTTTGTGAAGATAGATGTTACCATTATAAGTTGATTATTTGAGTAAAGAGTTTATTGAAATGAAAGCTTTATGGATGGGGGAGGTAGTTTGCTGTATTCATTGGAAGAATTATTAATAGTATTATAACCATGCATATTATGCTAGCCTCCTTAACTTGTGAATAATTGAAAATTGATTGTACAGTCTATTAACTATTTGAAGGGAGTAAACGTTAAGATTGGTACTACAGAAGAAAAATATCAGGTGAAACATCAATTATAAGGCTGAAAAGGAAACTTTTGGAAATATCGGGTCTTTTCAACAGCATAGATTTTATAAGTTTAATAGATATGGAAGAATATATAAAGAGAATATTCGATATATTTGTGTATATACAAATGAAAACTTATGCACATTAAAAAACATAAAGATAAACACAAATAAATGAAAAAAATATTTTTCAGTACATATACTAAAGGATTATAACCATAAACCCATAAATGGTCAAAGATATTAAAGAAGAAAGTAATAAATGATATGAACAAAGTATATGAACCATTTACCATACTTGCCCTACTGGTGGGGCCTGTGATGTAGACAGTAACCTCCTGGAAGAAGGCTATTTCTCTTGAGATAGGATATAGATATAGATATGGATATAGATATGGACATAGATATAGATAGATATGGATGTAAGTAGAGGTAGAGATAGAGATGGATATAGCTGTTAGAGATGAGATACAGAGATAGATTTAGATATAGGTACAGAGACAGATGTAGACACAGACAGAGATATAGATATGGTTATAGATTAGAGATAGTGATAGAGATAGAGATAGAGATAGAGATAGAGATAGAGATAGAGATAGAGATAGAGATTTTTTCAGTTAAAAGATCCAGTGTTCATGGTAGTATGCTTGACTAGACTATGGATTTCTCAAGCAGTAAGTCTGGAAGGAATTTCAGAGTTCATCTACTACAGTGGCTCTCAAATTCAGTATGCATGGAAATCATCTGGGAAACTTGTTAAAACTGCAGATTCTTGGAACCCATCCTGGGTATAATAAATGGGAATCTCCGGGGAAGAACCCAGAAGCTCCTTGTAGAACAAGCTCCCCCTGTGCTCCTGGGACAGGTGGCTCTCAGGCCTCTTTTTGAGAAGCTCTGACCCAGAACATTTGCATGTGAGGAGATGAATGTGCACAGACCTGCTGTGATTTGCCTCAGATAACCAGTTTGCAAGGTCTGTGACAAGACTGAGTATACGGGTATGAGCTAGTGATGTTCTCACTACCTAACCATACTTCGGAGAATTATTCCATCTCTCAGCTTCGGCTTTTAAACTCAACCTTTTGTTGTTGTTTTTTTATGTCCTTGCATGTAAAGCTACCTCTCTCCTAGTATTAGCCTTTTTAACTCGGGGAAGAAGAGGGGACCTTTCAGGCTCTTAGGGCCTCCTGCTTCCAGGGGCAGCTAGGCATGTGTGGACTGGACCAGCCTCCCCTGCCCATCGAGGAGCAGCCAGACAGTGGACCTGAGCATCCAGGGACTTCTTTATCCAGAGAATCTCTGTGCCTGGGGAATCGGTCTCTTCCGAGCTGGCACGTTTCTATCAGGCAGCCATAAGAAGCTGGTAATTTTTATTTATTGTCTGCAGTTCATGGCAGCCAGTATTTTACCACCTGCACATCTCACAAAGAAGGGGAAGAAAAGCACACCAATATTCTCAAAATGTTTATATTCCAGGAGTGTGTATTTCAGAGAGGGAGGTCGCGATGGGTGTATTTTTATTGTGTGGGAAAGAATCCTTAGTGGCGGTGCAGCTGGAAAAATAATGGAAGCACCGGGTACTGTCTTTTGTGACAAAGTTTCCTCTGGTAAGTTACAATTATAACGCAGAAAATGATACCTTAGACGCCAACTAATTTGTGAATCCTGGGAAATGGCGTTCAATGATTCCTCATCAGGACAGCAGAACCTGATCTGTAAAAATTTGGGCCTCAGCGGGAGGCTGTTTGCAAAGAGTGATTTGCATTTCAATTGTAAGTCCAGCACAACCTTTAAATCTTGGCTGAGGCGCTATCACAATGGAATTTTTCTTTTTCTCCTTCACGGAGGACTTAGAATAGAAAAAAGGGATATTACCATACATTCATTCCACCGCCACATACAATAAAATATAGGTGATTTTCTTTCAATGAGTAATTATATCAAATTTTTACAATTCCAGGGGAAATATTATTCTCTGTGTAGGAACTGTCCCCTACACCTATCCTCAGTTCATAAGCACCACATCTTTCCCCTCTTTTTTTTTCTCCCTATAAAATTCCAAACACTAGCAAATATATATTTTCTGTTATTTGATTTCACTTAATAAAATAAATAGTAAAACACACAAATTGAAAACAACGATAAAAACACCCATTTATTTATTAGAATTAGTTTCCTCTAAGGCAAGTCATTGCTGGACCACTGAGGATCCCCCTGCCCTAAGCTGCCCCTTTCCACTGGGTTCAATAGTCCCACTGTGAGGTTTCTTTTTATCCCCCCCCCCTTTTATAATTGTTTAAAAAACAATTAAAAGGATTAGCCCTTTTCTAAATCATGGGCCGATTTCTCTCCTGGGTGTGACTCACTGTAACAAAAGGAATGATTGTACCCTGGGATCTGCACCCACTGCATCCAAGGACGTGGCACACTCCTGTCAGCGATGGGGTCCCAGGCAGCAGCGGGCCAGCGGGCCAGGGAGGAATAGGGGAGAAATGACCCCTCTATGGCGTGTTTATTATATTAGAAGTTTGCTTTGACTTTAAACTTTGTACAGCATTTCTCCGTCATTGTCAGGAATTGAAATTATCTGTAACTGTATAAATTCATCTCTCAGGACTCCCCTCTAGGTGGCCAATGGTGCAAGGTCGTCATATCTGATTGTGAGTTCTTAGTGCCCACCTGACTCACCCAACTTCTCAGGCAGCCACTCAGCTGAGTGCTCAACTTTCTGGAGACCTTTTCTTTTCTTCTTCTTCTTCTTCTTTTTATTTATTTTTTTAATTTTCAGAACTCTACTATCTGTAGCTTCTCTTGGATTTTTTTAATTCCTTCTTACTCTGTAGTGTTCTCCTCCTCCTTGCCCATTCCTAAGTGCGGGCGTGTGTCAAAAGCCAGTCTTTGGACCTATTGTTTTCTGAATCTATATCCACTACTTGGGCTCTCTCCGCTGGTCCCATAGCTTTAGGTACCCTCTACTGTGATGGATCCCAGGCATTCATCTTCAGTCCAAACTCTGCAGATCACCAATAGAATCTCCCCCTAACCCCCACTGCCTGCCTACTCCCAACTCTCCCACAGGGTAGCTTCTTTCCCTCCTAACAGTAATTGGCTCCACCATTTACCCAGTAACCCAGAGTCAGGGTAGTGGAGAGTGGGAGGGTCTGAAAATCTCTCCTTGATTTCCTCTCTCTATTACATCCACATCCAATTCAACACAGGGTCCTGTTCCTCTTGAATATTACCTATGTCTTTAAAGTCAGCTACCTAATCACTCTCTCTTCTTCTGCTTCTAAATGTTCTTCAAATACACGAAACTCAACCCTGCCTTAGGACTTTAGCTCATTTCCTAGAATGCCCTTCCTCTGAATGGCCATATTGTTTTCAGAGCCTCTATCTAAATGTGACCTCCTAAGAGAGAATTTACTAGAGCATTGTAGCTGAAATAGTAGCAGTTCCTCCCTTTGATTGTCCCCTGACACTTTACCCTGGTTCATTCTTCTTTATTGCATTATCACAACCATAAATTATATTGTATATTTATGTACGTGTTCATTTGTCTAGTTCACAAGCTAAGTGGTAATTTAGGCAAGAATTTGTGTGCATTGTTTTATTCCCAAACCCTAGCACACTGACACATAATAGGGATTCAATAAATACTTATTCAATGATAAATGAACTTTAATTATCATTTTAGTTTCTCTCTGACATTACTCATCTCACAATTTCTTTGCAGTAGTCTGGATTTTTTTCATTGAGCATTAGCATTTCAATAAAGTACATCTTAACTTGAGAAGTTTTGTTTTTTACATTTGCCTTAAACCTTCATAACAATCAATAGTAGTTATTTAGACTTAAGTCCAAATGCTATTTACTGCTTTTAGTCTACATCATGCATTCTCTATTTTTAAATTCTTTATTCCAACCATTTTTACCTTTCAGTTGGGGTAGTTGATTCGGTGTTTGTTTTTGCAGAATGTCACACTTTTTTAATGAAAGAGAGTGATTGCATTATGGATAATATGTAACAAATAGCATTTGAAAGAAGCTCAAACTGAGCTCTGGGTTACAACCCTATGTAAATGCAGATATCCTCGGGGACAAGGGGCTTGCAGGGTTGTTGATCAGTGCCCTGGTCAAGCCATCCTACCCAGTCCTGGCTACATCGTTCAGCATTTCTATTTCCTGTCTTGTTGTCCCCCTCTCTCACTTCCCCCGTACTTCTCACTTGCTGCTGCTAAATTCCTGGAACTGGGAAACGATGAAACCAAGTTTATTAAACTCGTGTCCAAAGTGAAAGTTAATATCTATGACTGAGGGCCTCTGCTCAGATTTATGTGAAGGAACTTTGCTTCACTGCTGTCTCTCGGTCCTTGTCTGGATTTCTGAGCCACACACACAAGCAGAGCACTTCTGTGTCTGTATTTCCTAATTTGTTGGCCCCTAGACTTATGTTCCTGGGGCCTTGAGGAGAAGGTTGCCCTTCAGTCCTTGCTCCCTGATGATGCGTCTCACTGACCCAGGATTGGGCCTTTCTCACAACTCAAAACACAGCAGCTTTCATAAAGAAAACCTGCTTTAAAATATTTATTTATTTACTTATATATGCAGTAATCTGCAGCACTTAATGCTAGGAAAAGACTCCAGTTAACATTTTTCTGAAGGATGGTCATTAAAATCCCTTTCCATTTCCACACACACACACACACACACACACACACACACACACACAGCCACCCCCAATATCCAGGGACCTGCAATAGAACCCCATCTTTAACTGCAGCCTGCGGGAGAAAGCGACTCCACAGCCAATGTGATTGCAGAGCCCTGATTCTGTCCCCCCAACCCCCCCCCCGCAGAACTCCCCCCCCCCCCCCCCCGCCGCCCCGTGTCACACAGTCTCCACTTGAGCCTCTACCCAGCAAAGCCCTTGGGGCGCCAATCTTGTCCCTCCTCTGATAAATTCTACTTATTTTACTGTGCTGTGTGCACTCTCAGAGCTAGATGAATGAAGAGTAATAATAACTGTTATTTTTACACCAAGTGTTATCAAATCAGAAATCTGACACCTAGTAATTTAATATATATGTTTTTCCACATACTTTTATTGCTGTTTGGCTAGATAGAAAAATATGAGGCGATTGGAGACCAACTGTAAATATTTCTACAGCCTTAATGGCAAATGCTTTTTTTTTTTCCTTTATTACCTTGCTCCCCTTACTTCATTCTGTATTTGTCCCCCTCTCTTTTTCTCCTTTCAATGTCCCCTCCTGTAGGAAGACTTTTCTGATGGACGACCCATTTCTGTATCCTTCCAACATCTCCAATTCCTCCATGGTCACCCTGCTTTGAAGATTATTAATGCAGTCTCTTTACTGTTATTTTTTGTTGAACTGGCCCAGACTATAGAACCCAACCAACCTGGGTTTGAGTCAGCTCTACCATGTAAAATCAGTTTGACTTTCAGGCAGATTGCTTAAGCTTCCTCAGCCTGGTTTCCTTGTCTGCAAAGTAGAAATAATAATACCTACCTAGTTGTAAGCATATTGGGAAGATTAAATTGTATCGTGAAAATGTTCTTGTTCTAATTAAACCCATTTTCCCTTCCTTTCCATTTGCCTTTTCAATGGTAGTACAGCTTTTTGGATGTGACTGTTGTCCTGTCCCAGGTAAATTGTAAAATTTTTCAGAATGACTGTATCATGGCTTAAAAATCGCAAAACAACAAATGTGTGAGGAGGGTTTCCTAGTATAGGGCATGTGAAGGCCCAGAGGTGGGAAGGGGGAAAAGAAGGGGAGAAGGGGTAGAAAAGAAAACGAGATAAAACACAATCACTTGCACTCCAAGAGCTTGCCAAGTACTTAGGGTAATGAAGAATGTAAAAAGTCAAAGAAAGCACAAAATATTTAAATAATAATTCAAAATCATGAGAGATGCAATGAGCAACAGCAAAACAAACAACAAAAAAGGAGTAGCTATTAAATACTTACAAAAGGAATTGCAACAAGAGGGCAGAAGACAGCCAGATCCTTCATGTAAAGGGGTCAGGGCAGCTTTAGCACATGGCAGGGTCGCTGGTATGTCTGAGCCGAGGAGCAGATTTGATAGATGATGGGAAGAGGAGTCAGCCATTCGTGATGAGATGATTTATGAGTGGCAAAGCACAGAATGTGGAATTACTCCACTGAAAATATAAGCAAATGTAAGTTGAGGCAAGAGTCCCCAGTGTTTTTTGAGAACTTGGTCTGATGTTTTGGTCTATGCCATACTTTCTCTTTCCCTTTAATAATTTCTTTTATTTATTTATTTTTAAGTCTTTATTGTTGAAAGTATTGCATAGGTCCCCTTTCTTTTCCCCATTGACCCCTTCTAGCCTGCTCCCATTCCCGCCCCATACCTTTATGACACTATTGTCCATGGGTTATGCATATATGCATACAAGTTCTTTGGTTGATCTATCCCCACCTACCCACCCCTGCCTTCCCTCTGAGATTTGACAATCTGTTCCATGCTTCTATGTTTCTGGATCTATTTTGTTCATCAGTTTATTTTGTTTGTTGGATCCCACAAATGAGTGAGATCATGTGATACTTGTCTTTCTCTGACTGACTTATTTTGCTTAGCATAATACTCTCCAGGTCTCTCCATGCTGTCTCAAAGGGTAAGAGTTCCTCCTTTATTACTGCTGCATAGTATTCCATGGTGTAAATGTACCACATCTTTTTTATCCACTCATCTACTGATGGGCATTTGGGCTGTTTCCAGATGTTAGCTATTTTAAATGGTGCTGCTATGAACATAGGGGTGCATATGTTCTTTCTGATTGGTGTTTTGGGCTTCTTAGGTTATATTCCTAGAAGTGGGATCAATGGGTCAAATGGGAGTTCCATATTTAATTTTAGAGGAAACTCCGTACTGTTTTCCATAATGGCTGCACCAGTCTGCATTCCCACCAGCAGTGTACTGGGGTTCCCTTTTCTCCACATCCTAGCCAGCTCTTGTCATTTGTTGATTTGCTGATGGTAGCCATTCTGACAGGTGTGAGGTGATATCTCATTGTCCTTTTAATTTGCAGCTCTCTGATGATTAGTGACTTTGAACATGTTTTCATATGTCTCTTTGCCATCTCTATATCCACATTGATTTTTTTTTTTTAAATTCACAGCTCATGCACTCCAGCATCTCTTCCCTTCACCTGTCTCCAGGTCCAAAGTTGTGGCCTCATACAGAGGATGTTCAATCAACAGCATCCAGTAAGCATCCCTTATCTGAAGAGCCAAATCAGGTCTGCTTATGCATCAGTCTCATGGATTGCTCAACTTATTTGAATGAATTAAATACTGTCAATGATCTCTTACCTATGAATTGTCTTACCAAAATATACACAGCATCCCACAAATATGTAGCTCCCTTGTAATTCGGGAGTTATAAACAAAGGAATACATAATAGTGGGGGCTATTCTTACCTGTTCTTTCATCAAGGGTGAATATTTGACTTCAGCAGACACACAAACTGTGTTGTAGCTACTTTATTTTTGAAGCCAGGCAGTCAGGGCCTGTACTTTGACTGCTTGGGATCATAAATAAAGCACATGGATAAATGTGTTTATTTGGACATGTAATTTAGTTTCTATATCACTGTATTTTTCTTTTAACAACACACATGCTAATTTCCAACCATCAGCCCTAGGCACCAGTAAAATCAGATTAAAAGCATTAGTAATGTAGTTAATTCCATTTATAATATGCCTACACCAGAGAGGAGAACATTAAAATAAGGAAAATCTATAAACTGGAATTGAAGTATTTTTTTTGGAACTCCTTATAAGAAACCTTTGAAAGAAAGACATAAGGTTTTACATAAACTCTCTCAAGTAGTCTTTTTAGTCATGTTTTGCAAAGTAATATTTGAAATCCCAATTATAATTTGCCTTGGTCACTTGAGTATTCATATATCATACTTCAGGCTTTGTATTAAGGGATGAGTATCCTATAGAATACTTTGCTAGTTACCATATTGCCTTCTGTAACCTTGCCTAATAATCACTATTAGCTAATCAATTTTTCCTTTTTACTCAAATTCTATTATCTTCTCCATTTTGACCTCAAGTTCCTGGGACAGCCCATGCATTATTATTATTATTTTTTCTGAAATCCTCAGCATATTACCTGTAGCAAAATAGGATAAAAGCCCTGGCATTAAACCCAATCAATAATTCCCACAGGTTGACATCTATTTTATCCCCTTCTTTACTGTACTTTCCTTTTGTACATGAAGATGTCATCATCGACCCACAGTCCATCTGGCATTTGTGAGTTCTGGACTTTGTCCAGCAGTAGTGATTTATTTAGGCCAAGTCATCTTCATTCCTTCCCCCATGTCACCACTTGAGACCCACTGTCCCATTTCACAGACAGGTAAGCTGTGGCCATTGAATGACATAAAACTAACTGGCTTAAAATTGAAACTAACAGTCATTTCCCTTGCTTTTTCATAACCACAAAGCTATTAAAGTAAATTATGCATTTTGACTTTATCCTATTTTCCTTTTTTGTACTTCGTGATAATTAGCTAATATCAACAATGAAAGCTCTTAAGAGTTGAGTATACTACTTCATTTATTTTTTATTAGTTTAGGTTTTATAATAAAAATATAAAAGGAAACATGGATTCATAAACCGTGGTTGTTATTAAAAGTTCCAAATATACAGAAGTGTATAAAGTGAAATCTCCTTGCTATCTTCTCAGTCCAATCCTTTATTCCAGAGGGCTAAACACATATTCAAGTACAGACATCTATATGTAGGAATATATGTACATTATATGCATCCAAGTGTATTTTATTATAAAAATTAACACAATGCATATAGGTTGATGATTTTATTATTTAATATTCCCTAAGGTGTTTTACTGTAGAGTATATAGGGCTACCTTACTTTAATAGTTGCATAATGTTTCATAATATGTATTAATCACAATTCATTCAACCACAGCACTATGATAGAAATGTAAAATATTTCTTATTTTTCACTTTTACAAGTAATCTTATCTAATAAAAGAGAAACATGCAAATTGACCGTACCTCCACTACATTCACAAGCCACACCCACCAGCCATGCCCACCGCCAATCAGGATCAAGTATGCAAATAAACCCAACCAAGATGTCGGTGGCCACGGAGCTGGAGCAAACAGGAGGCTTGGGTTGCCCCTGGCGATGGAGGAAGCCAAGCTTCACGCCTACCCTGGCCAGCTGTGGGCTCCACTCAAGGCTACAAAGTTTCAATTCTAGAAGACAAATAAATCCCAGATATGTGTTTCCAGCTGCTGTGGATTCCACTCAAGGAGGGTCTGGGAGCCTGGGTTGCCTGGGGCCGTGGCCAGCTTGCAAACAGCTATCAGTGCCTCACCCAGGCTGGCCAGGCACCCCAGTGGGGGCCCCCACCCTGAAGGGGGTGTGACCAGCTTAAAAACAGCCCTCAGCACTTCACCCAGGCTGGCCATGACCCCCAGCGGGGACCCTCACCCCATGGGGGCATGGCTGGCCTGAAAACCACCACAGGCCCCTCACTCAGGCCGCCCCTCACCCCAAGGGAACCTCCACCCTGATCTGGGACACCCTTCAGAGAAAACCAGCAGGCCCCCACCTGTGCACCAGCCTCTATTTATACTAATAAAAGGGTAATATGCTAATTAGACTGGGAGACCTTCCAGGAGACCTTCTGGACATTCTTCTGGCGAAAGCCATGGTGGCGGGTCTGAGGTAGAGGCGGTTAGAGGCCAAGAGGGGGGGGCAGTTGTGGGTGATCAGGCTGGTGTGGGACAGAACTGTTGAGGGTAAGCAGACCAGCATGGGGGCCAGTTGGGGGCAAGCAGGCATCAATGGGGGTCAGTTGGAGGTGATCAGGACAGCAGGGGGGCAAGTTGGAGTGAGCAGGCCAGCAGGGGGGGAGTTGGAGGTGAGCAGGCCAGTGGGGAGGGAAGGTAGGGGCAAGCAGGCCAGAAGGGGGGCAGTTGGGGTGATCAGGCTCACAGGGGGGGCAGTTGGGGGCAAGCAGGCTGACAGACAGAGTGTTAGGGGCAATTGGGCAGGAAGGCAGGTGAGCGGTTAGGAGCCAGAAGTCCCAGATTTCGAGAGGGATGTCTGACTGTCGGTTAGGCCCGATCCCTGTAGACTGGCAGTAGGACATCCTTTGAGGAGTCCCAGATTGGAGAGGGTGCAGGCCAGGCTGAGGAACACCTCCTCCCCCATGCACAAATTTTGTGCACCAGGCCACTAGTGCTACCATAAAATACTATATATGAGTTTTCTACTTCTGTGTAATAAATTATGCTAAAAATTATTGACTTCAAACAACCAACCTTTATTACCTCATAGTTTCTGTTGGTCAGAAATCTAGAAGCATCTTAGTTGGCTGGTTCTGGCTTGATGTCCCTCATTAGAGTGTAGTGAACATGGAGTCAGTCATTTGAGGTCTGGACTGAGCCTGGAGGACATAAGGTGGCTCATTCATTTGGTTGACAGGTTGATGCTCGTTGTTATCGGGAGACCTCAGTTCTCCCCCCATCAAGGGATTTTCATAGGTTACTTGAATCTCCTCATACCATGGCAGCTGAATTCCCCAGAATATGAAACCCAAGAAAGCAAAAGCCAGACAGAGGCTATACATTCCTTGACCTACCTGGGACACTACCTAGCATCACTACCATCACATCTTTTTATGACTTTGTTGAGGAATAATTGTGTTTTACAGAGAAATCTTACATGTTTAATACATATACTAGTGACCCGTCATGTGAAATTGTGTGAGACCCGGGACCCCTCCCCCCATGCCCCTACGCAATGGGACCACCCCAAGTCCCAGAATCCCGCCCCGTGTGGCCAGCGCACCATGGAATGGCCCCCAGTCCTGGAGTGCTGCCCCGATGGCCCGCCTCTGGGGCATTTGGAGCGGGCGCCAGGTCATGCCCCCTCAACTTGCACATGGGGCTGCAGAAACCCTGACAGAAGTCGCACAAAGCGGCTGCCAGGACCCCGCACCCCTGCGGGGCCACAGGAATCCTGACAGAAGCCGCACAGAGCAACCATCGGCCCTGTCCCTCCTGCCCTGCCTCCCACTGTTGCGAGGAGGCACCCTGCCTGCTGCCTGCCTCCTACCACCACTGGGAAGAGGCACCCCACCTCCTGCATCCCACTGCTGAGAGAAGGCACCTCGCCTTCCTGGCATGACCGCAGGAACCCCGGTGGCAGGCATGTAGAGCAGCCAGCCCCGACCCCACTGTGCGCGCTGCCATCTTGTGACGGCGTTATGGAATGAGGGTTAATTTGCATATCCCCTTTGTTATATAGGACTAGAGGCCCAGTGCATGAAAATTCATGCACTGGATGGGGTTCCCTCAGCTCGGCCTGCCTTCCTCACAGTCTGGGAGCCCTCAGGGGCGGAGGCAACCCAGCAATCAGGGTAAGGCAACACCCCCATCACACCTCTGCTGCTGCCACGGCCAGTAGCTCAAGACTCAGCTGGCCCTGTTTACCTGAGCCTCAGGTGGCCCTGGGCGGCTGGGCAGCCACCATCTGAGGCTTGCCTGTGCCTTGGGCCAGCTCTGGGTGGCTGGGGGGGCTGAGGGGACTGGGGGACTCTAGAGGCAGGCACGTGGAGTCCTGCCACACATCTGCCACCCCGGCGGGGCTGAGGGCACTGGGCGCTGCCATTTTGTGGCTGTGGGCGCCACCATCTTTGAGTGAGTGGCAGTCAATTAGTACATTCCCTCCTTATTGGCTGTTGGTGCTGCCATCTTTTACAACAGTGTGAGGGTCAATCAGCATATTCCCTCTTTATTATATAGGATGATTTGATGAGTTTGGACATATGCATACACCCATGACATTATCACCACAAAAAGGGTAATAAAACTATATTGCACCTCCAAAAGTTTCCTTGTGTTACCACCTTTTTTTATGGTAAGAATGCTGTACATGAGAGCCATCCTCTTAACAAAATTTGAAGTGCATGATACTGTGTCATAGTTATATGCACTATGTGTTACAGCAGATTTCAAGAATTTATTCATCTTGCAAAAGTGAAAATTTATAGCCACTGAACACCTTCTCCTTTCCCATCTCCTCAGCCCATGGCAATCATTCTATTTTCTGTTTCCATGAGTTTCATTATTTTAGATATCTGAGTGGGATCATACAGTTGTCTTGCTGTTACTTGTTTATTTCACTTAGCATGTCTTCCAGGTTCCACCATGTTGTTGCAAATGGTAGGATATCCTTTTTTTTTAAAGACTAAATAATATTCCATTATATATATATATATATATATATATATATATATATATATATATATATTCCATTTTCTGTACCCATTTCTTGTTTTTGGACATTTGAATAGCTTTCATATCTTGGCTGTTGTGAATACTGCTGCAATAAACATGGGAATGCAGATATCTTTGTGAGATTCTGATTTCAATACTTTTGGATATATAAACAAAATGAAATTTTTTTCTAAATAATATAGGAGTTTTATACTGTTTTCCATAGATGCTGAATCATTTTACATCCGCACCAACAGATACAAAAGTTCCTTTTTCTGTATTCTTAAGAACACCTGCTGCCTTCTGTTTTTTTGATAGTAGCCATTCTAACAGGTGCAAGGTGATATCTCATTGTAGTTTCAATGTGAATTTCTCTGATGATTACTGATATTGATATCTTCTTTGGAGAAATATCTACTCAAGCTGTTTTTAAAGCTGGGTAATTTATTTATTTATTTTCCATTGAGTTGTAGAAGTTTCTTATATATTTTGGATATTGACTCCTTTTCAGATATGTGGTTTGCAAATATTTTCTCCAATTCTATAGGTAGTCTTTTCACTCTTTTGATTGTTTACTTTGTTGTTCAGAAGCTTTTTAGTTCGATGTAGTTCCACCTGTCTACATTTACACAGGCAATAAAGCTCGTGTCAAATTTGGTGTCATAGTTAAGAAGTCATTGCCAAGGTCAAAGTAAAGGATTTCCTTTGTGTTTTCTTCTAGGAGTTTTATAGATTAAGATCCTAAGTGTAATCCTTTAATCCATTTTAATTATTTTTTTTTTAGTATGGTAAAATGAGGGCATTCTAATGCATGTGGATATGCAGTTTTCCCAATATCATTTGTAGTTTTGGCACCGTTATCTACTATAAGTGACCATTTATGCTTGGATTTATTTCTTTATTCTGTTCCATGGTTTGTATGTCTGTCTTTATGCCAAGATCATGTTGTTGTAATTGTTGTAGTTTTGTTAATGTATTTTGAAATCAGGAAAGCTGTTTTTTTCCAGCTTTGTTCTTGCTCAATATTACTTTGGCTATTCTTACTTTATGGTTTCAAATGAATTATAGGATTTTTTTTATTCTAAATCAGTAAATAATACTATTGGGATTTTAATGGGAATAGCATTGAATCTGTAGATTACTTTGGGTAGTATGGAAATTTAAATAATATTAAGTCTTTCAATTCATGAATATGAAATGTCTTTCCTTTTATTTGTGTCTTCTTTGAATTTTTTTATCAATGTTTTTGTAATTTCCAGTGCACACGTCTTTCACCTTCCTGGTTTAGTTTATTCCAAAGTATTTATTTCTTTTTGATGCCACTGTAAAAAGACTGTTTACTTAATTGCCCTTCTGGATTGTTTGTTCATCTATATTTATAAAAGCCTAAGCGACCATTCGACCGGAAGCTATGATGTGCACTGACCACCAGGAGGCAGTTGCTCAATGCACAGGCATGGAAACATGGAACAGACTGATGAATCTCAGAAGGAAGTGGGGAGGGGGAAGGACGGGAAGAGATTAACCAAATATCTTATATGCATACTAGAGGCCTAACAGATGGGGTCCCTCAGCCTGGCTTGCAGGAATCAGGCCGAAACCAGCAGTCTGACAGCCCCCAAGGGGTCCTGGATTGCAAGAGGGCACAGGCCAGGCCAAGGGACCCCACCAGTGCACGAATCCATTCACCGGGCCTTTAGTAGTGTATAAAAGTGCAACTGGCTTTTAAAGTTTATTTTGTATCCTGC
Source organism: Myotis nattereri (assembly GCF_964212035.1). Lineage (NCBI taxonomy): Eukaryota > Metazoa > Chordata > Mammalia > Chiroptera > Vespertilionidae > Myotis > Myotis nattereri. Next base: position 50,655,429 of record NC_138085.1, read on the forward strand.
AACTTTAGTGAATTTGTATATTAGATCTAACAGTTTTTTCAGTGGAGTCTTTGGGGTATTTTATAGATATGTAAGATCATGTCATCTGCAAACAGGGATTATTTTACTTTCTTTTCTAATTTATTTTTTTTCTCCTGCCTAATCATTCTGGCTTGCATTTTAGTATTATGTTGAATAAGAGTGGTTAGAGTAGGCATCCTTGTCTTCTTGATTTTAGAGAAAAACTTTCAGCTTTTCATCACTGAGTATAAAGTTAGCTGCAATTTGTCATGGCTTGGGGGAAGGGGTGGTGCTGATAAAATAAAATTGCTCTTCTTCCTCATTTTAATGCCCATGTTTCCAGTTTTGTGCTCTTCTGGGGTATTGAAACTTTATCACTGCATTCTAGAAACCTCTTGAAGTTATTTGGATCCATATATGATTGTTAAATCAGTATTTTTGTGGAGGGACAGCTGCTAAAAATTCCTATTCTGCAATCTCACTAATACTACTCTCCCTAGCACTACATAGTTTTGGTTACAAGCAAGTTGCAAAATCTGGCCAACATTCAAGGGAAGAGGAATTAGACTTCATTTTTGAAGGAAAAGGTGTCAAAGAGTTTACAAAAATGTTTTAAAACTACCACAAAAAGAATAAACAAGTAATTATACAAATAAATAAATAAATGACATTATGTAGTTTAGGATATAGTACTAGAAATGGAGTTGCTGAATAAATGCACATATACATATATTTCAACAGTAGAAATATATTGCCATATTGTCCCCAAAAATACAGTTAACAGTCACATATCCACAAAGACCTTAATATTGATTATTTACTCATGAACACTTGACACTAGCAGATTTGTTTTATTTTTTTTCTACCTGATAGGATAAAACAATTTTTATTCTTCAAATGTGTATCTTACCTGGTTACTAATTAGTTTAATGTCTTATGTATATTGACCATCCACATTCTTGGTGAATTTCTTGTTACTATCTTTTGTTGTTTTAAATATGGTTACTTGCTCTTGAATATATGTTTAAGAGGGCTTTATTTACTATGGGTAAAAAAAATCTACAAATCTGTTGTCTGTTATGAATGTTAAATTACTTCTTTCTAGTGTTTTTTTTTCTTTTTTTAACTTTTAAAATGTTATTTTAGACTCTATAGAAGTTTGATACATTTTAAAATCTGCCAAATTGTTATTATATAGGCTTTATTTCAGTAACCCAAAATTGTTTTTAAAGTCACCCAAAGATTTCTGTGTTGTACTCTTATAGCATGAGTTTTATGAGTGTATGTGTGTGTATGTATTTTTTGTATATGGAATGAGGCAAGAAACTAATTTTAGTTTTATTTCAGATTATTTTAAATGGTGATTTTAAAACCATGTATAACCATATAACACTTTGTTTAAACAAAGACATAAAATGTACACTCCACCCAAATCAGGCGGTAGCTCCTTGGGTTGGAGCTCTATCTCCTGGCTTCCCTTACCTCTACCTTCGGTAGCTTCGAAGAGGAAGAGAGACGGGTGAAGGAGTCATATTGAACACATGTGTTCCATGAAACGGTTTGAAAAACAGTGCTGTCTAAAAACCCTAAAGTTTGGAAACAAAAGTGACAAGTTAGCTGTGCATTTAGACACTAGGATACATTTAAAAATGGAGTAAATAGTATTTTGTTAGTTTATGCATTTATATTGATATTTATATACTGGTATGGCTTACATACACAAAGAAATTTCATACATTTTCATGTTTTAATTTAATGTTTAAAATTCTTTAATCTGTCCAGTATGAAGCAACTACTTATATTTTGAAAATAAGGAAACATAGATTACAAGTTCATGAAATTCATTTTTTTTCCTAATAAATTCATTTGGCTATAGGAACCAGGTAATGCATTCTATCTCTTAAGAAACAATCCTTATATTATAGATATTCACTCACCCAGTGTATGAATGAGTCATGAGCTCAGACAAGCATGTAGATTCGGATGCCACAGTACTCACACTGTGTATATATCATTTATATCCCCAAATATATATATACTGCAGGCACATATGGACACACACAGAGTAAATCACAAAGCTTTTCATCCTGTGATTCTTCCTCTGTGATGGATCTCATTATTAATTAAAGAATCATTTAGCTTGCATAATTGTCTTCTGCCATACATAATTCCAACCTTTCAGTGTCTCTTCCAGTTGGCTTGTTAGTCTAAATGCATGCCTTTGTTTTGGTGACATCATCAATCACAGCCTGCAGATGGACAGACTCAACAGTGGGGTGAATTATATGTAAAGAGGCCCTCTCTTTGTTCCCAATCATGGAACTTACCAACAGGTAACTTTTTTGTAAATGCCATTGATTCTTTAGAAGTAAGGTGCTGACATTCCCACACTCTGTGGTTGAGGAGCTCAAGCTTCCACTGAAAGGAACTACTCATTTGTTGTTAAGTGTCCACTGCGATGTATGAAGATTTCTGGCTTTTGGATAAAATTGATAATAAAACATAAGACTGTCCAAAACAGCCAAACATGCCTTTTCACACATACTTGTTCACAGATCAAGTTTTTATCTTTCTTTAAAAAACTAAACTTTAAAATAAAATCCAGTCCTTCAAATGGGGGTTCTCTGAGCCACTCTGGAAAGACTGGGATCTTTTTTTTTTTTTAAATATATTTTATTGATTTTTTACAGAGAGGAAGGGAGAGAGATAGAGAGTTAGAAACATCGATGAGAGAGAAACATCGATCAGCTGCCTCCTGCACATCTCCCACTGGGGATATGCCCGCAACCCAGGCACATGCCCCTGACCGGAATCGAACCTGGGACCTTTCAGTCCGCAGGCCGACGCTCTATCCACTGAGCCAAACCGGTTTCGGCAAGACTGGGATCTTTTTTGAAATTGTGGGTGTTAAATGTGCTATAACCACAGTCACATGACCAATGGCTTAGTTGCCTCTATGAGAAAGTGGTAGGACGTCTTCCCAACAGACATTCTGGCAACCCTTCCCCCCATAGGAGGTATAAGAGGTTTGAAAAGTTAGCTTGAAAGCCTTACCCCCTCCCCCCCAAAAAACCCCACAAAAACACCACTCACTTGCTTGTAAAATTACATTATTCTCAGAGGAAAATGCACCCGCAAATACAGCAACTGCGATGATCAAAACGAAGCGCCCAAATTCATAAACTTGAAGAGTGAGTTCAAACAGCAAAGTAAACACGACCACTTATTCACCCAATGTACAATATCTCAAGACATTAAAATTCCTGGGGCAACTGGGCCATTGTAATAAACGTGTGTGTGTGTGTGTGTGTGTAAAATTTCTTTTGGAAGAATAATGGAAGCATCATGGGGGATGGCCATGTTCCAGGGCCCCTTTAGACACCATCTTGCTCTAGCTTGACAGCATCAGGGGTTGCCATGCTGAACCTGATCAGTGGGTCCGTCAGAGCATCTGGCTAAAAGAGCAGCAATAGGTGAGAAGCATAGTATTGGGAATAAATGGTTTTGCCCTCTGGCATTAGCCTTAAAAGAATGTTAGCGATACTCTCTCAAATATCCATACCTTACCTTCACTGAAGCCCATAGTTTTATGTAATGTCTTATTAATGAAGAATATAATTTATGATTCTTTGGCCTCTATGAGTTTGCTACCCACCATCTAAAATTATACCTCTCTCAAAATGCAACATGATATTTTTTTGTCTGACTGTTCTGAGATTTGTGAATAAGTATGTACTAATGCTCCAAGTTCCCTTTAGGAAAGCTATATGGTTTTTGGTTTTTGTTTTTTCTCTCTCTCTTTTATATTGCTCAGTACCTACTGGGTTTTGGCAGCAGGGTCAGAATGTTCAGGGAATTTGAATTGATAGTTTTCTGAAGCATTTTGTTTAGTCATACCATTTAAAAGGAAAAATTTTAGAGCTCTACAGTCAATATCTCAGAGAAAACTTGGAAAAGATGTTCTTTATTAAAATTAAGTAAATTTAAAAAGCCAATTTTATTAAATTGTGTTAAGTTTTAAGTATGGAAGTCATACACATTATTCAAAATTCACAAGGTACAACATGACATTGAGCAAAAATGTAAGTTTTCATCTCTCTTTTGATTTTCTAGCTATCTATTTTCCAGGACATGGATTTTGCCAGCTTCTTGATCATTCTGTATAGATTCTTACAGGAATGTTTTATACATTTGTGTGTGTACATATATATATTCTTACAAATGTTTGGATGATAGAAGCACTTTTCTGCAACTTACTTTTATCATAATGCATTTTGGAGTCTTTCCATATTTGTGACATAGAAGCATCTTCTTCTGAATGAATATAAAATATTCCATTATAGGGACATATTGTGAGCTAGTTTCAAAATTAATTTAACCAGATAGCCTCCTTTTAATGGATAGTTTGGGGGATTTGGGAAAAAAAAATAAAACAGCATCTTCTTCTGGAACATCAGATCATATCTATTCTCACATGTTTCTCCAAAAGTTTTCATGATCCTTCCTTATGGTATCTTATTTTCTTGTGCAGTTTGTACATATTTCATGAAACTTTATTTGTAGGGATTCCTGGAGGCCTGTATTCAAGATGGATCCAACTAGAAACTACTGTTCTGTTTCTGCTACCAACCTGGGATTTTTGACTAAATTCTCTCTCTCTCTCTCTCTCTCTCTCTCTCTCTCTCTCTCTCTCTCTCTCGTGTTTGAAACATGACATAGTATGAATTTTAACTGAAATAACAATGTATGGCTTATGGTTATAAATTTTAATGAAAGATACCACTCCTCGATCCTAGGCTGAGTTTCCAAAAATGTAGCTTTATTTGCCTTCCTTTCTCAGGGTTTGCAGGCTGGTGATGGGCTGGTAAATGGGATGTGTTTACTCGTGTTTTATATTACTCTGAGTATATGGCCCTTGGAGGGATTAGTTGTTTATGTTGGAGTGTTTCATATTAGATTTCTCACTTAGGGTGACCCCAAGACTTTGTCTCCCCATATCTCGGAGATTAAGAAAACCAAAGCCAAAGTTACCTGAAGCGGCAAATGTTTTCAAGACAAAGACAGACTCAAGGTTACTTAACTCTCTTTGTTCCTCCGTTGTTGTGAGTATTATTTACAAAGTTGTTACTTATGAATGATTTTTTAAGTGAATAGAATTATAAAACACAGTTTTCAGCAGAAAGGTCACTCAGTAACTACTGCTCAAGAAATATTTGTTGAATGGGTGAATGAGTGAGTTCTCAGGTCCTCCTGTGTACTGTTGATAGTTCATTCAAACTTTCACAGAGAATAGTAGAAAAGAGGTCCTTTTCTCAGGGTAATTTTTCTGTATAGAAATGCCTTTTCTATAAAGCAATACAGAAAAAAAATTATGCCTTTGCTAAAAGAGAAGACAAAAGAAAGAAGGCAACAAGAGAAAAAGTATATGGGGCAATGCATAATAGGGGGATAAGAGAACAGCTTGGAGATGGGACTGTGAAGAATAGACATTGCTGGTTGGTGTTTCCCCAGACATGAGTACATTTTACATGCCTCTTTCATATCTGGAACTATTGCCAATTCTTCTACAGTTGTTCCTGCGTATCTACTGCCACAAATGAATATATTCTGACTCCTGAGGGTCCCCCAACCTCACACTTTGATATCATTGAGCTCATCATAACTCTAATGGGCTAAGGGAGGAGTCCAGCAGTTTAGTGAAAAGAATGTTAAATTGAAGATTGTTTGCACAGTAGAGGAAAACCCATTCTCTAAGTTTTCCAGAATCCGTTTCAGGGACCTGCCACTCATCTTTGAACTCTTTTCTCTCTACTGCTCTTTTTGCATTAGATCTTTCCAGAGAATTATGTTTATCCCTCCACCTATGGCCTGGGTGGTCTGAATCAGTGAAATTATTCCATTTCTCAGAGCCACATTAGCAGAAAGGTGGCTGCAGATAGTCTGGTTCTTCCATAAGTCATAATGCTTTTAGAAGCATTTTATTATCTTCCCGGATGAAATATGTGACGTCCTGTAATGGGACTTAAATATCAGGACCCCTGACTTCTCTCAAGGTGAGCCATCTCCTCACTCCTTCCCTCTCCTCGGGCCATTGTGTCACCCTCTCCCAAGGACCGTGGAGCACTAATGCATCCACCACACACTCCCAAGGATCAGAACTCGGCTAGTTTTTCATCCATGCATGTTTCCTGCAATGAAGGAACATCTTACAAGAGCACACTTGGGCAGAAATGGCAAGATTTCTTGGGACAAAAAATGGCTTCTTAATGGCTGCCATTAACAAGCAGAGCACAAGAGGTGAGGTGATGGAATATGGCCTCCTAGCTTAATGGGAGCTGGTGACCGACACTGTGTCCACATGAGAAAAGAGAGTGTTAAGTGAATATCTAGAATATGGGCTGCTTCACACACTAAGTGTTACAAAAGATCAACGCACCTCAGTCATGTTTCTGCTTAAAAATTTTTCTTGCTTATGCATTCCCATGTCCGTGTACTATAACAAGGATATTGCTAGTGGGCATTGCCCCAGTTTGCAAAAATTAGTTTTCTTGGGCCGATAGGGGCTCTCTCCATAATGAACGACTACACTGGACTTCCTCCTGACATCATACTTCAATCAAAAACTTTTTGCACAAAATGTCACTTTCAAAGTTGCAGTTTGGGGGAAAAAAGTGTCCTTATAAAAAATTCATGGCCACAATGATCTGATAATGCAGTGTTCTGATACCAGCAGATGTTTTGTCTAACATGTTCCCTGAAGCTGTACTCAGTGCCTTCATATCTTTCACTTCCAGTTGCTATCTGCTGACTGTGGGATGTCATGTACGTACCCTATAGCTATGCGTGGCAATTCGCATCTAACACCACTGTGCGTAATGAGCTTCGCAAGATGCTTGTCGCAATAGCTCCGTACTTCCCTAACCATATGGAACACAACACTCTAAAGCCCATAGACACTTTTTTTTATTACAGTTCAGATCCTTAAAACATAATCTGTGTGATGTCTAGTGAATGTACGTGAAGAGCTGCTGAAAACAAAGTTAACACTTGTTCACATCATCTGTTACAAATGTCCAATTTGGGACAATAAATTTCCTCGGAACCTGTTCTTTTGCTGACTCGTTGCTTTATCTTTTTTCCTCTTTCTCTCACGTCGTTTTTTTTTATGAACTATGCATATGTATTAAATGGGATTTGTTGTCCCTAGATACCAATTTGCATAAAGTACAAGCCATCATTGGTTGGAGAGAAGCAAATTACTTCTCCGGCAAGATCACACTTTTTCTTTCTTTTTTTCTTTTCTTTTTTTTTAATTTTAACAAACCGCAGGCAGAGGCTGTTAACAGCACTTAGCCAGATATGCAAAGTATCACTTTTCTCAAATGCAGTTTGATCAATGAGGGGGAAGGAAAATAAGTGAGAGGTGATATTATTCAATTAAGGCCCCTATAAAGCTGACCTGAAATAGAAATGCCATACCTGTTCAGCCACCTGTCCACCCGTCCACCTGTCGGTAAGCTGAGCCCCTGCATGGCCCCTTCGGTTCGTGTCAGGTATTCAACTGTTTTTTTGGGGGGAGTGGGGGGGGTGGGGGGGGCGGGGGGGAACCAAGAGACTTAGCAAGGCAGTGAGACCAACTCAGCAGCTTTTAAAAATAAAACTACTCTCTCAGTTTTATTCTCTGCTGCTCAGAAAACACCATTTTTTATTTATTTCTTTTTCAAGTTACTCTTGCCATTCTTTTCTTTGTGGCTTAACCAAGCAGCTTTTTGTCAACAACTCTGCCTCTAATTAATTGCTGACTCAAAATGTCTTATAAACTGTAGGCCCCCGAACCTCTGCCCATCACTAAAAGCAGATTTTTCCTACCAGATGCACGAAGAAGTGTGGGACATTTTGGATGGAGCCCCAGCATTCAGGTCCACACAAGTCCATGGCCTTTCCTTCCCACTGCTTTTGTCATGTACACCTGTAACAAGTTGGCAATTGCCTGGGTGATATTGCAGAGACTTGCAAATTCCAGCTTGTCCCTCTGCTAAGCCTGTGCTAGTGTTCGCTAAATAAAGAAACAAACAGCTCTCTCAGCCAAGAATCTCAGACGATGGGTAGGGGGTGGAAGTTGTGAACCTTAGAAACAGCTGGGAATAAATAACACTCTCCAACTTTTGACAAACTTGCCAGAGAAACTTCAGGAGTCTGTGGTCTGACTTAGATGCACATTTTAGTTAAGTGTTGATATGTGTTACAGGAGGATTGATTTTTAAGGAACACTTTAGCTAGATTATATGCCCGTTCTTTACAGATAGCAAATATAACATTTACTCATTGTAACCCTTAAAGATAAACAAGGGATAGTGAGAAAATTCTGCTCCCCTTTCTGGGAAGGGGCTCTCCATTATTATTCATTAATAAGAATAAAAGAGATTTGAATATTTATATTATTATATAATTTACCCCCATTGTTTTGTCAGGAGGCCAAGTAGAGATAGAAACAAGTGAGTGAGAACCAACTGAATTGGCGACATAAGGGGCTTACACCACCACCCATGATAGCTCTGAGGAAGACACAGGGGTTACAAAAATTCACCATTCAGAAGTCAGAGCCCCTGAGAGTGTGTGTGTGTGTGTGTGTCCCCTCCCATTACTTGGCTCCTAGTGTCTAGAAAGCTGGTATTTATAAGGTGCTCAATACCTATTAGTTAAATAAATTAATGAATGACTGAACTGTGAGTTGATGGACACATAAAGGAAGTGGGCTACACACAAAGAACTATTTATCTGTTAATGGCACTGCAGCAACAGATTAATAAAATTCCTGTGAGGTGAGATTTATTCCTCAAATTTCCACAAAGAGACATTTTTTAGTACCTAGATTGTTCTAGAACATAAACTAAGCACTGCTGATTGTGAGAGTAAAACAATAGAGTCTGGGAGGTAATATGTGCTTATAGAAATGGTATGATTTTGAGATAGAAATGAACAAAACAATAGCATTTACTAGTTCATTAAACTTGGGAAAATGGTTCATCTCCCTGAGCCTTAGTTTTATTTTCTGTGAAAGAGAGGGAGATAGCCATAGCATAGGAATGTTTTGATAATTAAATTAGTTTGATCAATATCAAGTCCCTGGTTTAATAAATGCTCTCTGAGCATTGGTTTCCCATTTATTTCCCTGCCTGTAAGAACTTATAATTTAATTCTACTCTTCTAGATGAACACACTACATATATTCCCAATAAAAGAAAATCTTGGAAGGTTGAGAGAGGTACGCAGAAGTACTTCTTCTGAAAAGAAAAATGTATGAAAGTAGAAGCCATTTTGTTTCCTTGTCCTGGCTTGTTCCTGTGCCCAATATGTTTTACCTTCCTTTCTTCCATTCAATTACCCAAATTCTGTTCAATTATCCAATATCTAAGCCTTTGGTGTTTAGGGGATAGGGTTTCAGAGCTCTAGGTGGGCTTTTGCATTGTTTGTTTAATCTCAAAACATAAATATTTATCATTCACTGTGATCCATCAGTTGTCTTTTGCTGCATAGCACATAACCACAAAACATAGTATTTTGAAATAGCCATTAGTTGTTTCTCACAGTTGATGAGTTAGCTATATAGCTGCCCTTCTAGTTTAGCCTAGACCCTCCCATGTGGATACATTTAGCTGGGAGGTTGGTGGGTTGAAAATTCTAAGAAGGGCTCCCTCACATGTTGGTGCTGATTGTTGTCTGGAGCATCTTGTTTCTGCTCCATGTGGTCTCTTTCCTTCAGAGGGGAAGGCTGGCTTCCTTCTGTAGCAGTCTCAAGTCAATGTTTCCACAGGGTGAACATGGAAGCTGTATGGCCTCTTCATGACAAAACTCCAGAGCTTATACAGAGTCATTTGTGCCACATTTCATTGGACAAAACACATCACAAGGCCAACACAGATTCAAGAGTTAGAGAAATAGAGTCTACCTCTGGATGGGAGCATGCCATGCCATGTTGCAAAGAACTGTGCATACTGGAATTAGAGGTATTATCCCCAATCAACTTCGGGGGCCTCCCCTTGATATGGAGGATTTGTGTCCACATTCTCTTTGGATGGGGCCTTTCCTGTGGCCCCCTTTTTGAATTCCTGTTCTTATAAACTGAGAAGTTTCCAAAGATTCTATAGAACTAAGTCCTTATTTCCATGTTTTATAATCATTAATGTGCTCTTCTAAACAGAAAATTACAAATGTGTTGCATACCTTTTTTCTTATAGTATGATTTCTGCAAGAGAAGGAATGGTAGAAAATTATTGTAATACTGTTAAAAATATATGCTGCCTTTCTATATAGCCTGCATAAAAAGGAAGAAAGATTGCAAACAACTTAACTTTACATCTTAGGAAGTAGGAAAAGAAGAACAAATGAAACATAAAGAAAACAGAAGGAAGAAAATAACTATCAGAGCTGAAATAAATAGAGAGTAGAAAAATTAACAAAAGTTAGAGTTGGTTTTTGAAAAAATAAACAAAATTAGTAAAACTTAGCTACACTAATAAAAAAGAAAAGACTCAAATAAGTAAAGTCTTCAATGAAAAATGAAACTTAGAACAGATATCTCAAAAATAAAAAGAATCATAAAAACTATTTTAATAATTATGTGAACAAATAGGGTTACTAAAAAGAAATTAATAAATTTCTAGAAACATACAACATCCAAAGACTGAATCAAGAAGAAATAAAAAGCCTGAATAGACCAATTATTATAAATAAGGATGTTGAGCTAATAATCAAAACCTCCCAATAAAGAAAAGTCTACAGCCAGATGGCTTTATGACTGAATTCTATCAAATATTCAGAGGGGAGCATAATGGTTTGAAAGTTCACTAGTAGTACAGTATTATACATTCATTCACATTATTGTCCTACTACCTAATAACTGTGAGAGTTTGGGCACATCATTTTAACAATTTGAGAATGTGGATTTCTGTTCTTGAATTGGCAAGAGATTTTAAAAAAAGTGAGATGTCAGTATCGTATACTCTTACTCCAAAAGTACAAATCCTACAAGGGCTACAATCAGTTCACAGTATGCTCCCATATGAACAATCAACTAACAACTGTTTTCCCCAAAATAGATTTTTAAATGGTAGATATTTTTTAAAATTCCTTTTTGTTATGCCCAACACTGGAGGAGGCAGAACTTAGAAGAAGAAAGAATGGGAAACATTAAAAAGAAGCCCCCCCTCGCCCCCGCACTCCCCTCCACGCACACATGCAATCCATAATTATATACACAGTTTGGCTTATGGTGGAGAGGGAAAGAGATAGATATAGATCCTTTGAAGAAAAGGTTGGGGGGGGGGGGAGATAACTCAGAGTCCTAGAAGACAAGAGAGAAAGAAAACTTCAAGAGGAAGGGAGTAATCTAGAAGACGACATGTGGCAGAGAGATTGCAGGGTGTTGACTATAAAAAGGCCCCTTGAACTTGGAAGTCAGATTTGAGAATACTCTTTGGGAGTAAAGTGCATAGCGTCAGATGATGTGAACGGGGAGACTGGTCAAGAGCAGACCACTTCTCAGGGGTGTCTGGCAGAAAGAAAGGTGGAGGAGGGAGTTAAACTATAGCTTTGGGAGATAATCCTTATTTTATGATATAAAGTCCTAAGCTTATCTTAAGAAAAAAGTGAGGTCTAAGGACTCAAAAAAGTAGTGGGGATATGAAAAAATTATTTATCGAGCACATACTATGTGACTGACACTTTGACTATTAGAGACACAGCAATGGAAAAGACAGGCAAAGATCTTTGCTTCTCCTAATTTACATTTTAGTGGGATGAGACAGGAAGTAAAATAAACAAAATATATAATGTGTTAGATGTTAATATGTGCTATGGAGGAGAAATATTTTCAAGTAATTTTCAGTCATTCAAGGATGAGAAATACCTCCAAGAAAAAAATGTAAAAATGTCAGATGAGACTAGAGAAAGACCCTTAAACGGAGAGGGGTTTAGGGCAATTGAGTCATGTCACATAGGAAAAGTGGCTTTTGACCTCCACTTTTGCTTAATATGTGACTTAGCATATGTTTGTCAACACTTTGCTGAGCTCCTCCTACCCTCACTATATTTATGCAAGAATAAACACATACTGGAGGACTAAATATTGATGCCCAATCTTGGTCCCTTCCAATGGATGGTGATATAATTCACAGTAACCCAGGTAGTGCATTTTCCAATTACACATTCTATTGTCTCTTTTGCTGTCATATGTCACCTTTACCTACCTATCAACTAGCACATTCTACTTCATTATGTGCCCACAGTCATCTTTAGGGACAATGAGTCTATCCTGAATTGTCACAAACCCTAATTTCAAGCATCAAGTCATGTTCCAGTTACATTTTAGAACAAGTTTATGTATATAATATTGTTGCAGCTAGTGAATTGGATGCAGTAGAATTGATTTCATGCCTACCCCCCATATTTGTATGTGGTATATTTCTTTTAACCATTGTTTTCAGAGTAACCTCCAATTTTTCATAATTGGTGTGGGATTCTGCATTTGTAGCCTCACACATAATGACTCACAGTATTTGAATAGCTTGCCCAAGTCACCCAAGATATGAAGGTGTTGGTTATGGTCTTTAAAGGTTGGGTCTCTAGCGTAGTTAGAAATTTCAGAACCAATGAGGCAGCCCCGGAAAGGGTCTGTGGAGGGTCCCTTAAGGGAGAAGGGTTCTAGGAAAAAACCCAGATTCGTTCAGGCTGAATTACATTCTGCCTCAAATCAACCTCCTCGCTGTTCTTTGTCATTCCATTTGTCTAAGTTTGTAGTGTCATTTTCAAGCTTGTATCAGAGAGAAAGAAATCCTCACAACTGCATTAACCTCATCTATTTGATTCCCCATTTGGATCCATCAATTGGAAAAGTGAAACAGTGCAAACTATCTCCACATCTGAATTCTTGTTTGTGATGTGTGAACATTCGAAGTCCCAAATTCATCATCACTCTCTAACTCTGCCCTCTGCTCTAGATGCCTGAAACCCAGGAACCCCATGGAAGTCCCAACTTGAGACGTTGTCTATGTATCCTTCTCAATTAGAGAATGTTGTTTTCCATTTCATTACAAGCAAACTCAAGCCTTAGTCCCTTTTGCTTCCAGCTCTTTCTTATCACAGACTCTAGGCCCTAATGAATTTGCCCCTAATGACCAGAAGCTTTCTTAAAATATATATATATATATATATATATATATATATATATATATATATAGTATTAATTTCCAAGAGAAAAGGAGAGAGAGAGAGAGAGAGAGAGAGAGAGAGAGAGAGAGAATCATTGATCAGCTGCCTCCTGCACACCCCACACTGGGGATCAAGGCATGCCAGCTGTGCTACCTGATGCTTTCTTAAAACAGTCTTTCCTCACTCCCCCTTGGCCTAAAATATTCCAAAACTATACTTTCAGAAATTCCCATTTAGAAATTCCTTCTCACTTATATAATCAGTGAAGTTAACAATGCAACTCAGTGGTCAAGTTTATCTCTTCTTTTATCATTCCTTTAGATCAGTGGTCGGCAAACTGCGGCTCACAAGCCACATGCGGCTCTTTGGCCCCTTGAGTGAGGCTCTTCCACAAAATACCACGAGTGGGCGTGCATGTACAGTGTGATTGAAACTTCGTGGCCCACGCGCAGAAGTCGGTATTTTATGGAAGAGCCGCACTCAAGGGGCCAAAGAGCTGCATGTGGCTTGAGAGCCGCAGTTTGCCGACCACTGCTTTAGATTTTTCCAGTTGGATTAATTTAGTCCTCTCCCCCCCACACACCCTCTTCCTAAATCCATATTCAAAGTCTTCTTAATAGGAAGTAAAGGCCATTAAATACTAAAGGCTTCTGCTAAATTTCTTCATTCTTCTTTTGCCAACAGGAGGAAGCTATATGTTTCTGCTGGGTTTGCTAATAATGGTATTTTCCCCCTTTTCCTTAACAGTTCTATAATTAATGCATGTTCTTTGATTCTGCATTTATATTTAACACATTTTAAAAGGTACAAGATGCATTTTAAAGATGCTTCTCATCCCCTTGTGATTATTCAACACGGAGGAGCCATGTAGGGACTCTGAAAGCAACTCACAGGAAGGAGGGGTATGCTCTTGACAGACTCCCAAGAGCAGAAGCCTTGGAAGGGGAAGTTCTTGGACTTGGAAACTCTTGCACCACCTGCTGGTAATTTAGGAAAGCAATTAAATGCCAGAGGTGGACTGACGCACTCTCTGTGGCATCTGGGAGCAACCACCCTCTTAGGGTATCATTTTATCATCAGAGTTTGGAGGGTTGCCAGGTACGGAGCCTGTGCTTAAACTTATGGAAAACTTAGTTTTGGCATTTCACACCCCTGGAAAACTGGCTGATTTTTTTTTAAAGAGCTCTTTCTCTTTTTCCCCCTAATTCCACTCAGCTTAGAGAGAGCTTCAGGTTTTGAATGCCTCTCTTTTCACTCAACATTGTCTCCTTGGCAGGTTCCTAAGAGGGCTCTTTCTCTCCAGCTCTTGGAGCTCATTCCCAAAGAATAATGTCTACTTTTTGTTAGTAGAAAGTGCCCTTGAGGCATTCACTCTATGCAAAGATACTTAGATACTAGGGTGACTTCTGTGGCCTACAAATCATGAAAGGGAAGCTCTGGGAGAGGAAGGAAAGAATGCAAGTAGAACAAAGGTATTTGTTTCCTGCATCCAAGGATGCCCTGAGTCTCATCCCTCAGCTGCTTTAAGGAACACCCATCAGTCATTGCACTGATAAGGAAGCTACTGGAAGCAACTTAGCACGTCATTGTCACTCAGTATGACTGACCACTATTCAGTAACTCTGAGATTTAAAGGATCTGGGTGATTCCTGCAGCCACAGTTCTTAACCCACAGACTACATAAACATCATGTAGGGAACTTGTAAAATTGGTAGATACCTGGGCCCTGTTGTGGTGATCCAGATTCTAGGTCCAAGTAGGCCGCTCGTGTCTGCACATCTAATAAGGCTTCACAGTAGTTCTGGTGCTCAGAACCTGTATAGGTTGTTTTGTTCACTTATCAATGTATCATGTCTTTGCATGTTGACACATCCATAATAGCATCATCATCATTTTAATGGCTTTTCCATTGCACATGTGTATGATTATTTAGTCAGTGCCCTGTTGTTGAATACCTAAATTTTCCCCAATAGTTCTACGTTTATAAACAGATATTTCTGCAATAAATATTTCTGTGCATGTGCCTACCTTTCAATCTTTTCCTTACGACGAATTTCTAGTGGTTGAATTGTCAAGTCAAGGGATAATCAGTTGTAAGGTTTTTAATAAATTGCTAAATGGCCCCTAAGAAATGTTTCTTGATTCACCGCCTCAGCAGAACTTTGTAATAGTGAGAAAACATACCCTTACCAATCTGAATTTTATTTTCATAAAAAGCAAACAAACAAAAAATGATTACCCATGTGCACTGATAGAAAAAATTGTGTTCATTGTTTTAAGTGCATTTATTTGACTCAGAGAGAATGGGCATTAAAAGAAAACAGTGTTTGCCATTTCAAGTTCTTATTTTATGAACTGCTTATTTACATTCTTTGCCCACTATATTCTTGCAACAGTTTTTCTTCCTTACTAACCAGAAAGAGCTGTTCACATATGAAGTATATTAACACTTTGTCGGCTACATATTTGCAAATATGTTCCCATATAGTTCTTAAAACATTTTGTTCATGATGTTTTTAACTGGTTTGTGTTTGTTTGTTTGTTTTTTGCTATACAGATATTTATTTTTATAAAGTAAAATGTATACATTTTAAAAAGAATTTCTACCTTCAATTTCATATGTGGAAAGACCTACTTAAAATTGCATATTTGTTATCATTTATTTTTACATTTAGATCTTTGATCCATTTGAAATTTTTCTTGATATGCAAGACTAAGTTTATTTCTCATATTTTTAGTCTAATGTCTTAAAGCTATCAGTCCCCATATATATGTATATATAATCATAGAAAAGTTTTACACAGCTATGCAGTCTGGGAGAACAAGACAAAATATCTCTTCAGAGGGTGCTCTCTTGCACTAGTTTACTGGTTACTGGAAAACTTTCTCTTGACATTGACTTTGAGACTTGCTGGGCTGTATGGCTTCCAGAGGAAGCCACCAACCTTCCCTTCCCACTATCTGCAAGTCAACAGGTTTCTAAGGCTGTTGTCCTTCAGATAAATCATCAAGCAAAGGAGAAGATAAGAAAAGCAACCCATGATGGTTTAATATCAATATGTCATTGTGTACTGCAATTGCCTTCATTTTCTCCTGGCATTTTCTCCACTTTCCTACGGCAACATGAGAGAATGAAATGAGCACAATGTGAGAGCAATGAGTACTTTGACCCTGGCTTTATCACTGTGTGACCACTCATCTCTCTGAATCTTTTATAAAATGGGTAGATGGGTGCATTAGTCTGTTTAGGCCGCCATAACAAGAAACCATAGACTGGATAGCTTAAACAACAGAAATTTATCTTCTCACAGTTCTGAAGGCTAGAAGTTCAAGGTACCAGCAGAGTTGGTTTGTGCTGAGGCCTCTTTACTTGGCTTGCAGACAGCCGCCTTCTCTCTGTGTCCTCCCGTGGCAGGTCCTTTGTGCATGTGCAGGGAGAGAGATTTCTGTTGTCTCTTCCTCTACTATGGGGCTACCCGATCTATCGGATTAGAATCCCACTCCCATTACTTCATTTAACACTATTTACCTTTTTGGAGGTCCTATTTCCAAGTATAGTCAACTTATAAATTTTGGGGGGACACAGTTCAGTCCATAAGAGTATGACTATCTAGATCAGTGGTTCTCAACCTTCCCAATGCCGCAACCCTTTAATACAGTTCCTCTCATGTTGTGGTGACACCCCCCAACCATGAAATTATTTTCATTGCTACTTCATAACTGTAATTTTGCTACTGTTATGAATCGTAATGTAAATATCTGATATACAGGATGTATTTTTATTGTTACAAATTGAACATAATTAAAGCATAGTGATTAATCACAAGAACAATATGTAATTATATATGTGTTTTCCAATGGTCTTAGGCGACCCCTGTGAAAGGGTCATTTGACTCCCAAAGGGGTCGTGACCCATAGGTTGAGAACCACTGATCTAGATCTTACACAGATGAAAAACATTTTAAAAGCATATTTTAAATAAGTGCTACTGGCTTGAGAGAAGGAGCCTAAAAATGCAAATTGCATTTCCACTGAAGTCAGCCTGCTGTCTGTTTTTAGCATGTTAACTATGTCCAGGGTTGTGCTGGAAGTTTCCGGGTATTCAAAAGAAGCATTCAGCCTAGGCTCTGCTCTCCAGTGGCATAGTCTCTCAGTGTAAGGAGGTGATACCAACCTTTGAAACAGTGAGAGAACAGCACAGAACTCAGTAATTAAGGCAGGATGGGGCTTCAAATAATACACCTATGTCTGAAGGTGTGGGAGCCTGTGGTCAGTCCCGTGGGACGTCTCACATTCAGAGGCAAAGCAGAGGATGCATCCAAGGTCCTCTGAGAAAACTCCCTTGGTGAGTGTTGGCGTGTTCTGAACGGGGCAGGTAGCCCTTGTGCAGAGCTGGGGGAACCAAACTTGTCGGTGCCTGGACGGAGTGGAGTGTCTCCCCGGCACATTAGGCACGTGACCTCCAGAGAGACCTTTGCGGTAGATTCCAGGAGTCCTTGGAACTGGGGACCAAGGGAGGAAAGGAAGTAGCACCAGCATTTTCTTTTCTGAAAATCAATGTTATTGTAGAAAGGGAACCTGTGTGGGCCAGAGGATAGGTCATTCTAACCAGGCCTCTCACTTCTGCAGAGAAGGAAGGTGAGTTTATGGAGAAAAACGGCCTCTTCAAAGACACGTTCTGGCATTAGTGTTCTAAGAGCAGATAATCCCAGACACCACACTGGTGAGGAGCCCGGCAAACCCAGCAGGGGCAGGAGGAGGGCACAGCAGGGCTGTGGGTGCCTCTAACGAGGATTGTGCCAACCTGGCTAACAGAGTCAACCTGGCCCTTTCCCCGGCGAGCTGCTCCTCTCCTCTGCCCCCTCGCCCCTTTCCCTGGAAAGCAGGTTGCTAAATACCTGGTTGTAAGCCCCACAGTGGAGCTACCTGAAGTGGTTTAACCCACTGCCAGGGTTGTACCAATCATTCAACAATTCCCACAGCTGCTTTTGTGAGAAGCCTCTCTCTAAAGCCTCTGGTTTAAGAATTTAGAGTAATCATGTAAAAATGATACCCCTGTGCTCCATGATCCGCTGAATCTCGCTAATGCCGGATCCCAGAAGAGGGCTTATTAATGGAGAGACGCAGTGCCTCTCTCCCGGCTCATGTTTCACACGGATCTCTCTTATGGATTCAGCTGTAAACCTCGCTGCTGATAAAGGGAGTATAATGAACCTCCCCGCTCCACGAGAATGAAAGCCAGGGCTGATGGAGTAGTCACCTGCTGTACCTCCTGGCGCTGTGGCAGAACGTGGGAAATCAAGGCCATTTCCTCTTACATCCCAGGCTTTTCTCTGTCGTAGCAAAAGAGGCTGCCTTTGAAGGTCAATATTTGGGACTGGAGAGCTGCAATTGTTTCTTAAATAGTTCCATAGCAATTGATGTGTCAGTTCTCTACCGCTCACAGGATGAAGGGCTTCTCATTACTGTGTAATCTCCATAAAAATAAATAATGCTTTGAAATCTCTAGATCCCATCAAGTAGATCATTCTAGAATATTTGGGGGCTCAGGACATCTCCCACTTTGTTCTGACAGTGAACACCTTCGCCATGGCCTTTTCTAGTCGAAGCCTATGAGGGGCACTGAGTATAACACCACCATCGCCTCTCTGGACCCCGCCAGCCAGAGCCCTTCTCCATCCAAAGTCAGCAAGGAGATGGCAGCTCCTGTCTCAGATGAGAAACCCCCTCTAGAACCCTGGGATGTAGACTTTTACTCTTCAAACAGCTCGACTCTGTGTGGAGCTTGATCCTTTCCCAAACCCAGCCAGGATCTCATTTACGGCTGACGTGGTCAAGCAAGGGGCGAAGAGAATCTTGTGCTAGAGATGAGGAAAGGGAGATGCACAAGGCGAGGCCGCTGGCTAAAGCCACACCGTGTAGCTGCGGAACAGGGACTAGAACCCAGGATTCCTGGGCTTCCTGCAAAGGCCAGTGGCAAACGTGCCATTTCTCTCCAACTAAACGCTAAAGGGTTGACTTAGCAGATTATGTGTGAACAACTGAGAGAAAAATATGGCTCTCTGAAGAAATTTCTGATTTTAAACTGATAGCTCCTAAACTAGACATTTTCCTCTGGTTTTTCGACTAGTACACAGTGACGGGGGAAACTGAAACCTTTTGTCCCCAGTGCCCAAGCGCCTGGGCTGCAGTGCGAGCATGCCCTTTCACAGGCGGTGTGGCTCAGGCCTCGGTTCCCTTGGTGTGCAGCCAGGGGCTGACTTTTGAAGATGACACCTCCAGGTAACTGGCCATCCTGGACGAATGTTCTGGCGTCATTCAGAGCATGCTTGGTTAACGGGGTAATGGCCTCCTTGGGAAAGGTGCCCTTTCGTGTGGCGTGAGGAAGAGGAACACTGGAGGATGGAACGCTCAATTCTGAAGGAACAGCCAGGGACCCCTGCTTTTCAAACTAGTTCCCCACCAGCATGACCTCTCTGGAAAGACCTACAGACACATCTGTGTAAACACCTGCAGATAACATTAATCAGTACTTTGTCGTAAAAACCACACTTTCATAGGCCCCTTCTGTTAACCACTGCTGCCTCATCTGAACGCATACTCCCATTTTAGTTTACTTTTCACTTACCTAACCGTAGAAAACAACCCCTCATTTTACTCACTGCTAATTGATAAGGGGTTAATACTATTTTCCTTCCTCCAGTGAACTTTCTTGAACTTGATCCTCAGTAGAGTGTACGTCTTTGTGTTTCTCTGCCAAGATATCACTATTGAGCAAATCGCAGGTCTAAATGCTGCCCAGTTCACGCAGTGATACCTTTTTATTCAGAATTGCTGGAGGTCGTCTCAATGGGAGGAGTGGGGAGGAATGAGAATTTACCCCCAACTTGAATTAAAATAACTTCTAAGCACTTCCTAGAGCGGGAACACAGATGAAAGGGGCCCCAAATTACGGGAGTATTTGAAATAACAAGGCAAGGGTGTCCTTTGAAATATACTCAGTCACATTTGTTTGCCTTTAAGTCAGATCACCTTAACCAAGGACATTGGGTGGCAGGAACAAATGGTTAATGACTGTGGAAGGAACCTGGCCAATTGGCTTTTCTTCCTTTCTCTTTCTTTTACTTATCTTTTTATATTATTATTATTTTTTTTAACTTCAGCTAGAATGCCCAGTAGGAGTGCGGACTGGAAGATTGGCTGTCTTTTGAACTGGAGACATCACAGGAAACTGGGGAGGCTCCAAATTGCTAACCTGAGGCCGGAGCAAAAACTTTTTTCCCCATCGAAGGGACTGCTTTTTTCCCCTCCCCTTCATCGAATGGTATCCCAAGTCCTGCTGGATTGCAACTGTCTTTGTTCCTGCAGCCAAGCCTTCTAGCTGGCTCACACTCTGCCACACGCATAACCTCACACTAGAAAGGCGATTACAAAGAGGGCAAACACCCTAGAGGGTTCCCCTTTATCCGAACCTTCCCTGTCAGTTGGGCTCCTCATTTCCAGAGCCCTCTTCTGATTATTAGTGTACTGAGGGAATGAAAATAACCTCATCTTCCTACATGAATCATAAATAAAACCCTTTTATTTCATCAAAGAGGTTGGCAGGTTTATAGTCCTTTGCAATGCAGGCACGATGTGAATGACATACCTTTAATTTTGCTGACAAGCTCACCAGGGGTTTGAATGAAAAGAAGAGTGAAAAGTGGGTGACTTCGAAAACGGTTGTGCAGGAGCTTTTTGGCCAGGATAAATATTTCACCTTGCCACTGTAATCAGGGAACCAACTGCTCTTGGTAATGAACTCTTCAATTACTAGTACAGCCCACTTCTGACCCTTCAAAACTGCCTAAGCAACAATACCACAGTGATTGTTGCTGACGTTACAGATGGAAGCAACCTGTCAAAAGAGAAGAGGGGCTGTTGGGGTGGGGGGAGAAAAAAAATGTAGTGTGTTTGGGAAAGAAAGCCAATGAATGTTAACATCACTGAATCATCAAAGAAAATGATGGGGATCTGGGCATTGGAAAAAGTGTATTTCCCCACACATACACTCCTGCCCATCCCTTCACCATCTAAACCATCTTGATGACTCCATGAATGCTCCAAATTTTCATTGATCTCATTCCCTCCCTATATAAATCATCTTGATGATTCCATGAATGCTCCAAATTTTCATTGATCTAGGCTTGACATCTCTGAATTAGAGAACCCAGCAATGAAAGGCTCTGTAGTTTCTATACCCAGTTCAGTTGCCTTTGATTTCTGTTAAGTAAGTCTGACATGATACTGTGAAGTCTTTCTTCTGAAGGACAAGAAGCATGCACAGCAATGTTCTTAGAGCTGACTTCCATACACGTGCATCTTCCACTTCCTATATAGAGTAGGGAAGGATCAAAGGAGAGAAAGAAGCACCAGGTGCTGGGTTTCCAAATGATTGACCTTAATTTTTCCAGAGCTTCAACGAAGCTTTGAAGATCAGGTTTTAAGTAGGAAGAAGCAAAGGGAAAATTAGAAAATCTCAAAAATTTAATTACTGGTAAAGGAAAGGTGCCTCACTTTATGACAAGATCCTGTTGGTGAGTCTATCCAGGACCGACTGAGAACTTAGCCATAAATGATATGACTGGCTGTGGGGCTCACACAACTTAGCTCAAAACTTGTTTTCACTGCCAAATCTAGATTTTGTTCCATTATGTGAAATATTTTAGCAAGAGTAATAGTAGCTACCGGTGATCTACAGGCTTCTTCCTATATAAAAAAAAAAAAAAATAGGTCAAACTTTGCAAGGCGTGAACTTTTCTTTAAGGCAACTAAGCAAGACAGAAAAGCTAACATGAACCAGGAAAGAAAGTATATTTTCTCTCTTCAACTGAACAGCAACCTTCTTGAGGACAAGCACCATGTTGTAGTCTCATTGCAGACCTCCCACCGAGCCTAAAGCTGTGCAATTCTCCAGTTTTCTAGGTAACATAAGAATCAGGACAAGGTTTACTCACGGCACCACTGGAGACCAAGGGGCTCTGTCTATTCTGCAAATTTCTGAGACTCAACCCCATGCATTCAGTCAGTCTTTAGATCATTCCGAGTGAGGTGGCTTTTTACTTCACAGATTCCTTGGGGGGTCTTCTCAGCTTTTTAAAAAAATTGTGGTAACAAAACTTACCATCTTAATTTTTAAGTATACACTTCAGAGGTATTAAATACATTCATAATGTTACACAACCATCACCACCATTCATCACCCTAACTCTTTTTATCTCATAGAACTGAAACTATCTATCCATTAAACAGTAACTCCTAAGCCCTCCCCTCCCCACCTGCCCCTGGCAACCATCATTCTACTTTCTGTATGAATTTAACTGTAAGTACCTCATATAAGAGTGGAAACATAGATTTATCTTTTTGTGACTGACTTATTTTACTTAGCATTTCCTCAAGGTCCATCCATGTTGTGTTTATGTCAGAATTTCCCTCCATTTTAAGGTTAAGTAATATTCCATTGTATGTATATACCACATTTTGCTTACCTATTCATCCTTATAAGAGCCATGTTAAGAAGGAATCTTGATCAGAATCCAAGCAGGGAAAAGGAAACACTCTAAATATTTATTTATATCAGAGAAGTCTTAAGAGAGAGAACTGGTGACACAAAGAATGTAAGTTAGTGAACTGATACAGGTAATATTGCAAGAGCTGAGAAACCAGAGTGGGTGAGGCACCCTCATGTTAACAAGGAAAGGAAGAAGGTAGAATCACCAGAGCCCAGAGGGAACTAGAACACAGAGGAGACAGCTACTTCTAGCCAAGTCAGAGAGAGGCTGGGAGAAATACCCTGACATCTCCTTTTCCCCTGCCCTCCACTCTCCCACCGGTGCCTCACACTGGCCAGAAAACAGACACGCAGTTGAAAGGTCAGCACCTGCAATAGAGAGCAGAGAGGAGAAAAGGCAGAAAATGCATCTGAGGACAGACAGACCAAGGGCAGGCACAGGAGGTGCTATTGATACCCATTATAGAAATGTAGATACTGAGATTTAAGGGGACCGGGGTTACCCAAGATCATAGAACTGGTAACTGCAGGATGAAGATTTCAGTTCAGACTTAAGTGTTCAGCAGGCACTGTCCTAGAGGCTTCATCATTATCAACACCCCTTACTGCACCACTGTGAGAGGTCCCAGTGCCCACATGTTCCCATGATGGGATTTCTTCCCTGAGTGCTAGACTGGGCAACAAGACGAAAGGCCCTCAGTGAGCTGGGATCTTCCCGGCTTGCAGAATCAGACTGAACCCCTGGTCTGTTCCACAACAGCCCAGAAATAAGACATTGATTCATTGAAATAAGCAAACTACTTTAGAGTATGGCTGGTTAATGGCAACCTAATGTTTTTTGAAAGTTTCTGGGATAAGACTTCCTCACCTCTCTTTTCTCCCTTGATTTTACATTTATACTCTCGGCTTTGACTTTAGACTCTGGTTTGGTCCACTGGGTCTGGCCTGGCCTGTATTGCACTCTGAAGCCTGGGGAGCACAGAGTAGGGTGCCCAGCTGATTTAATCAATTAATGAATTCCGTGATGGTTCAAATTGGTTAACTGCATGTCTCCTGATGTTGATATTAACTGTCCTCTGTGAGTAACACACTTCAATCTTATCTTGTCCTCTGACTTCAGTCCCTGTCTGCTCTCCCCACCCCCCACCGTCATGTTCAACACGTCAGTGTCCAGATTCTATTCCTGACTCTTGACATAATGAACAGTTTCCAAATCACGATACCCAGACAAATGCCATCTGCCAGGCTAGATCCTTCAAGCTTGTCTAAAGTCAGTCGCTCCTCCTCTCCCTAGAACCTTAGGTTAAGTTTGTACCCGGGAGCAACTGTTTGCTGGCGGGTTGTCATGAGGATAGTCTCCCCATTCCTCAATGCAAGAGTCTCTTCTTAAAAGCTGGCGTGCGCTCCCTGAAAATATTGCCTGTGCATATTTGAGAGAAACAGAAAGAAAAAGGAATGGAAAGGACAAGAAATAACTGGCACAGCCGTAGAGAAAGACAAAATCAATTCTATTGAATTCTAGATTGCCATCTTGTCAGGATTTTTGCAAGATTCCTCTGCCACTCTTTTAATTTTCATTACTTTCTATTTTCCTTGAACAAGCATAGAAGCAGGTTCTAATTTTACCAGAGGCTTTTCATCAAATCAGACTTTTTATTCTCCCTAGGTTATCCTAGTCACAAAAACATCTCTCTTTTCAAAGCTTGCATAATATTAGCTAACTCTAGTGGGCTACAGCTTCTTGAACCCACACAGTGAAGATGCAAATATTCTTCTTTAACCTGACTCCTGTTATCTTTCATCACAGAGACTGACATTCTCAGTAGCCAGATTCTTCAGAGAACTTCTGAGGTTTATGAAAATTTTCCTTCATCACTGGCTATGCAGACATGAACTTTTTGAACCCAAAGTAAGTCATATCTCCCTTCAGTGTTTTGAGGAACCTCAGCTGCTTAATGCTCCTATTTCTAACCTGGAAGAATGAAGCCATAATGGCTTTATATACCGGCATACACATAAAATACTATATATAATGTATATGAAGGACCCTTGCCTCAAGCAGGATTTGTCACTTCTCCCTGGCACAGTGACTAGGTCCCCACTTCTCAGTGGGGTCACATAGTGTAATTATGTTGGGAGACTTTTGGGGGGACCAACTCCCAAAGAACTGTTCCATGCAAATTCACAGCCTTGGTGTCCTAGCATAAAGCAGGCGGTGTTTATGATGTGTGCCAGTCCTCTAAGCACAAATGTAATGGTGAGGGGGAGGAATAACAGGCACAAATGGAGGATTCTTTTTGTTCACTCACAGTTGTAGTTTCTAAGATCTTCCCTCACCCAGCCATGGACAAATCCACTTTTGTATACTTTCTTAGGCATAAAAACAGGTACGTATTTCTTTTCTTTTTTGTTTATTTTTATTGATTTCAGAGAGTAAAGGAGGGGGAGAGAGAGATAGAAACATCAATGATGAGAGAGAATCATTGATCGGCTGCCTCCTGCATGTCCCCCACTGGGGATCGAGCCCACAACCCGGGCATGTGCCCTTGACTGGAATCGAACCCGGGACCCTTTAGTCCACAGGCCAATGCTCTATCCACTGAGCCAAACCGGCTAGGGCGCAGGTGTGTACTTCTGAAATAAAAACAGATCTGTGCTTCTGCAGACTCAATGTAGTTAGATATTTAGAGCCTGCTGTTGGTTTCAACTCTATCATTATTCTCTCTTTTTAAAACGGGGTTACAGAGCACCCTTAACATGAAACAAGGAATTAATATATATCCATTATGAATTTGCACCATGTGAATTATTGGGGGGTGGTTCTAATGAGGTCCTAAGCATAGTCCTTTTTATCAAAAGGTTTACAGTATAATATGGCAACAGAGACCTTGAGGACCTGTCATCGGACAGAGCGGGGCTCCAGTCTAGATGAAGTGCTAACTAACTGTGTGGCTCTAGGTCCTTTAGGAATTTGTCTTCTCTGGACCTTGATTTTCTCATTTGAGAGTGATGTATTGACCGATGATTTTATTACAATAATATTAGTAAAGCGTTTCTCAAAATTACTGGCAGATATGAGACCCTTGATGAATACTTGGGAAGATTTAACACATAGCTATGCAGAGACAGTATTGCCTGACCAGACCAGCTCTAATAAGGTGAGGGCCAAGTTAGGGGTATGGCTTATAAAGTCTTTGAGCGTTCAGAGTAGAAGGAAAAATGTGATCAGTGGGAGTAATCAAGAGAGAGTTCAAGAAACAGAGGTGGAACCTTGTCAAAAGGAGGGATTTGGAAAGGGAAATGTGCAGACATCTTGGAAAGGCCAGTAGCCCAAGGAAAAATGAAAATGTGGCAACTCCACATGAGTATGGACAACAGTGAGGAAATGACTTGACTTGGGTCAGGGATCAAGGAAGGGACCAGTGAGAATGAGCCTGGGAAGCTGGTGGGATGGACTAGCATATTTTTTTCTTTCTTTTAGGCAGAAGATAAACTTTAAGACATTGGCATTGAGGTGGGTCATTAATTGATGACAGGAAATTATAGGATGAAAAATCAGAGTGTAAATCAGTAGAGCTTAGGGGTGAGCAGGTCGGTAAGATACCATTGAAGGTTGTCAGAGTGCCATGATGTGAATGGTGAGACAGGATATCAAGAAAAAGATGAGTTTGTTTCTGAGTGTGTGACACTTACACAATGAGTGAACCTTAGACGGGAGTATAGAGTGGGAGGGAGGAAGAAAGGCTTCCCAGTTGATCCTGACCCTCTGGTTTTGCATAACTGGGAGATGGTAGCCCCCTTAACACAAATAGAGGAGTCAAGAAAAAGAGCTGACTTTGGAAAAGGAAAGCCAGATAGAAAAAAAAAGGGTCGTTCGTTGCCCACATTTCACTTCCAGGTGTCCCTTAAGGATCTGGAATGAAGTGAGAACATAGTTTCAGTGAATTCCAACTGGGTTATATAACATATTTTGAATATGAAACAAGATGTAGCATCTTTTCTGCTCATGGCAAGGAGGGCTTTCTGCCAAGCAGTGCTGGAACAGCACATCTATTTTGTTAGGCTGAGTCACTGCCTTCAGAAACGGTTCTAAACTCAGCTCTGTATGATGGCTGTAGAAAAGTTTATTTCCAGTTTTTTTCTGAGTCTCGGGTTTTTTTTTTCCCCTCCCTCTAAAAGGAATATAATGACATCAACTTGTCCTCCACTGCCACTGCCACACAGTTTGAGAGAAGTTGGCATATTTACTGAGAACATGTTTAAGGCTCCTCTTCCTGTTGACTGTACTTGACCCTCCCAGAGTGCACTGCTGATGCCTCTGCAGCAGGGGGCATCACTGAGCAGGGTTTGCTATTTCTCTGGCTCCCCCAGGGGACTATGAGCTCTTGAAGTCTGGGACGACACTTCTCATCTCACTCCTGAATTAATGAACAAAACGTGTATTTCACCTGCCTATAGGACATGGAGCCCCTTGGTTACAAAACCTGGCTTATCTTTAATGGACTCAGCCCCTTTCTGAGAGCAACATGACGCAACTGGAAATGGTCGCCTCTTCCTGATACTGTCCTGTTTCTCAATTATAAATATGGTAGCTTTTCGGTAAACGAAAGCAGGCAACACTTGTGAATTTCGCTAAAGACAAGGTCAAAAAAATTAGGCCTGAGCCAGAGGAGTGCCCAGTTAAGTAACGATGCCATCGACAGCACAAGTCAACATGCTTAGAACGTCCGGGCAGCTAATGCATCGCATATCTCCTTCCAGTCACATTTGCATCTGCGGGACATGGACATATGGGCATTTGGGGGAAAACCAAATCTATCATTGCCAAGTAGCTGCTGAAGTTTGTTGAAACAGAATGACCTGTGGACTTGTGCAGAGTGGGACTGAGTAGGGAGAAGAGAAATGAAGAGGTCTAAAAAATATTTCTTGGCCATACATTTTGAAGAGCACTTGGAAGACAGGGAGCGGCATTTTCACACACTGCAACGTGTCTTGTTTCCGTTTTAGACTAAGATTGGTCTTCACTAATGAACTGGTGTACTGATTGTTCTCAGCTTTCTCAATCTTCATTACTTGGTTTTGCCGTTCTTAGGCAAGTATTTGGGATGAACTAGGAATTTTGTAATATAGGGGAAAGAATATTAATAACAACAGAGTACTTTGCTGCTTTCTTTGCTAATTGATAATGATTTCTCAATCATTATCTGCACTGGGCTACACATGTTTTCTATGCCTTTTTAATTCCATCAGTACACCATACCATGTAGTATAGAGTCAAATACAGAGTAGGATATCCCTGGAATGGATTAAATGGCTGCATTTGGTCCTTCATATAGGATCCTAGGCAATATGGGAATTATCTAAGATAACTTTCAAACTGGGTAAGAAAACAAAAATAAACTCAATATTTGTGAGTTGAAGCCCGAAGAGCATAATGGTTCCATCATAAAATAGCAAAAACTTCCCAAAATTCCCAAGGCTTGTAGGTAAAAGCAGCTTATAAAACACAAGCTGATGATCTCTTCTTAGTTCTGGCTCATGTTTTAACCACAACTACAAATATCTTAATTACAGAAATTATGAAGAGACTTGCAGAAATAGCCAACAACAATAAAATTTTTGATATAATTTTATTACTTTATATATTGGCACTGTTATCAAAACTCAAGCCTGGTTCTTGTTTCCCTATTCCATACCAGCATAAAGGCTTCTCTACCCTCCCACTTACATATGAAATCCCATTCTTAGTTAACTGTGGCCATAGGAAAAGGGATCTCAAGAATAGTGGAAACCCATAAATAAGCACCAATCCCCCCATCTCCCTTCATCCCACTCCCAACCTTGATAATAAAGCTTGTTAATAAGGAACTTTGGCAAATTGGAAATGTTATCCTGTGTCAGAATGTTTATTTTCATATCTAATGTACCATTGTGTGCTATAGTTAACTGCACATGGGCTACACATGTTTTCTATGCCTTTTTAAGTCCATCAGTACACCATACCATATAGTACAGAGCCAAATACAGAGTAGGATATCCTCAAAATGGATTAAATAACTGCATTTGGTCCTTAATATAGGGTCCCAGGCAACATGGGGATGACCTAAACTATTTACTTCTTGTTCTCTTGGACCATTCTTTCTTTACTGTTCAGCCAACAATTAGGTAGGGGTGCATCTATGATGAGTATTTCTCACTTCTCTTAAAAGGATGGAAACATGATATCCATTCTTCTGTTCCTCTCACTCCCATGCTATTCTAGGCACCTGTGCTGTGGCAAAAGGGGGCTTCTAATGCAATTATTTTACCTGTGTTTTTAAAATAGAATTTCTTATTTTTTTTAGTTTCTTTCCTTTTTTCCTCCTTCCATGTGTTTGCGCCTTTTTAATAATGACTTCTATGCCCCAGACTCTCAGAGAACTCTTTCAGAATTCCCTGTGTCCTGATCACGCTCACTTGCTATTGTTTCTTTGTGCTTGTCTTTACCTTAAGCCTCCCTGTCATCTGTATTTCCCTTCCTCACCCTCCTTGACTGTCTCTTACGTTGGCTCAGTCCCCACTGCTTCTATATTTTTAGACTTTATCCCATTTGTCTCCTTAATTGGGGCCCCTAGTTTGTTTGTTTCTGCCTCTGCACCTGTCACCTTCTGTGCTTCCCGTTGTTTATGTCACTCTATATACATATACTGTCTCCATTGTTATATTTTCCTCTCTGCTCCTCACTCACTGTTTCCCATTCTGCACCACTCCCTTCACCCATCCCTGGCATATTACTTTTCTGCTTATGTAGTCACATCCACAGAAAGCCTCTCACCCCTTCCGGCATGGTGGGAGACCAGCAGGAGGCCTGAGTCTTTACTCACTTATCTCTATCAAGGGCTCAGGACCTTCTATCAGCAGAAGGTCATCCCAGCATCCATCATCTCTAAGGCCACTTTTTTACAAAGATAATTCAGCACAGGACCAATTTGTTTGAATTTCAATCTAGAAGAGTTTAATAGAAGAACCTTAATGTAGGGCAGTGTTGTCTATGACATAGTTCCATGGTTTGCCAGGTGCTTCTGGAGAAGTCTTCAGAGGAAGAATTATTCCCTTTAACCCTACAGTCTGGAATGTGTGCACACATATGCATGTACAGACATACACACACTAACATACATACATATATTTGGTATGGCACTTTATTCTCCACCCATACATGTGTGTATATATGCATGCAAACACATACATAGATAAATAAATACATACAAAATACATATATATGCACATTATATATCCATAATGCACATATATTTTTATACATAATACATGCATGTATAATATACTAGAGGCCCAGTATACGAAATTTATGTGTGTATGTGGGGGAGGGTCCCTCAGTCTGGCCTGCACCCTCTTGCAATCTGGGACCACTGGCTCCTAACCACTCACCTGCCTGCCTGATCACCCCTAACTGCTCGCCTGCCTGCCTGATCGCTCCAAACCACCTCTGCCTACCTGCCTGATGGCCCCTAACCACCCTGTCTGCCTGCCTGATTGCCCCTAACCACTTGCCTGCCTGCCTAATTGCCCCTAACCACTTGCCTGCCTGCCTGATTGCCCCTAACCGCCTCTGCCTGCCTGCCTGGTCACTCCTAACTGCTTACTTGCCTGCCTGATCGCCCCTAACTGCCTCTGCCTGATTGCCTCTAACCACTCTGCCTGCCTGCCTCTAACCACTCAGCCTGCCTGCCTGATCACCCCTAACCACTCACCTGCTTGCCTGATTACCCTTAACCCCACTGCTTGCCTGCCTGCCTGATTGCACCTATCTGCCTCTGCCTCGGCTCCCACCATCACAGCTTTATCAGGAAGGATGTCCAGAAGGTTGTTCAGCTCTCCAGTCTAATTGGCATATTAAGCTTTTACTATTATAGATATGTAACTTTTATTTATATATATATTTTTTGTAGTGGAAATTATGGTCACTGACTTACTCAGAAAAGGCTTTATAATGAGAAAAATAATCTCTATCAAATTCATTTAACCATTTAGAGAATAAAAACTAACAATACTTTGAAATTTTATCATACTTTAAAGATATTTAAGCCATTTCACATTAAATTATTTTATTTATACCAACTGACTCCCTTGTTGTTGCTTTGTTTCTTGATCCAATTTTTTAAATCTCATAAGATAATCCTTTGAAGTGAGGAAAGTACAAGAAGGGCAGAGTGGAGAACAGTTGTATATCTAATTTTCAAAGTGGAGAAATGAGGGCAGGACCTGGTGAAATTATTTACTGAACTTACTCTATCCTGTAGCTGAGGAACTGACATCTAACAAGTACCCCCTCCTTTAGCTCCACTCACATCACTTTTTATTCATATTTGTTGACCCATTTTAGGAATCCTCCAAGTTCAAACTATATATCTCAGGATCCACTTTAATAACTAATGGGACCAGACTGGAGTTACAGGTCTTCATTTTTTATATTTAGCTAAACAAAAATCTGGCTTTAGAAGCCAACATTATAAAAATGACTGCATTAGAGGCAATGGATTGAACTGTCTTTTAAATAAATGCATAATTTTAAGTGTTCAGCAAAATAAGAGTTGAGGCAAAGGCCTTTGCTAAACTCCAATTATTTTCAATATCACAGATATTTTTACACAGTGTGAAATTTAAGAAGATTTTTAAAAAAGCATTTTATCCTATGTTTTATTATTATTTAAGTATAGTTGGTATACAGTAGGTCCTCGGATTACGTCGGAGATCCATTCCTATGGCGTGACGTGACGCGATTTTCGCCATAAGTCAGAACCCACCTACGTAAGCACCTCCGTCACTCACATGGAGCACCTACACAGCAGTAATGAGGTGAAACAGTAAAAAAAATTAAAAGAAAGATAACAATTCCTGATCTTTACTTGTGGTAAATAAATACTAAAAAACATAAAGCACATATGTACATATGTCAAAATGATGGAACTTTTTTATATATAAATAAATGGGAGATAGCGACGTAACCACAAAATGACATATGTCGAGTCCGATGTAACCCGAAGGCTGTTTGTATATTATGTTAATTATATTAGTTTCAGGTGTACAATATAGTGATTCAACATTTTTATTCTTTGCAATGTGATCACACCACTAATTATAGTAATCATCAGTCACCATACAAATGTATTGCAATAATATTGACTGTATTCCCCTTTACCTTTTTCACTTTAAGAGAATTTTAAAAATTACATATTAAATATGTTTTCCATACAAATGTTCATTAGCGATAATTATAAAATTATTTACCATCAACAAAACCCCTCTACATTTTAGAATTTGAATATCATACTTTATTTCCCCAGACATGTAAATATGAATCATTTATGCCTATGTTTGGAATGATGTGAAAAGACTTATTCTGCCTTTTCAGAGGCATTGGAATCCCACAGGGTATTTGGAAAACTAAATATAAATGAAAGAAATATAAACTATATTTATAAATTGCCAAAATGCAAATGGCACCAAAAGCTCTCCCTCCTGCTCACCTTCATTTCAGCAGAGTGCCTGTATGGCCAGAAGGTAGAAAGTGACTAAAGGATCACCCTAGTGAAAGAACTGACTACAAATTAAAGGTTAGCTGGCGGGATTTCCAGATTGATACAGAAAGGGTTCAAGGCTCAACCAATTGGAGATACGGATGTGAGTCTGCAAAATGCCTTGCTTTGAAGCTACCTTTTGTTGTTCTTGGAGGAAACATGCCTGGCCACAGGCAGAGAGCTGTCTTGGCCATGTCTTCACTCCTGCCCCTTACTGGCCTGCTCTTGGGATTCTGCTGCAACCCCTTCAGACCGTGGGGTGGCTCCCCGCCCACCCCCCAATCACCGGTCAGTCCTGCTTTCCCTCAGCAAATTTGGTCCAGATCTTGCCCATACATATTAACTTTGCAAGTTATTCCATTCAAGGAAAAACATGATCTCAATTTGGCTACGTATTAAAAGTGCCAGTCTCTGTTGTCTTACCTAGCGCTCTTAATTGCATACATTTAGCCTCAGTTGGAGAATAATTGTGCTTCAGATTGAAAAGAAACAGCCCTGGCCTTGGTTATTTTGGCATACAAGTCTCCAATATGACTCTGTTTTCTAAGTAGACATTAATGATTCTAAAACTAATATTCCTTGTTTGAAGAGGCACAGCGGCCTTGGCATTTACTTAACCTTTTGTCTCATGTTTGAGACTGAGTCAGCCTAAATCCTTTTCTTAATTAATATCTTTTCTTTTTATGGCCAACGTTATTTATTGAACAATTTGCATGTAACAATTAGAACCATGAGAGCTTAAGAAAACTCCTCCAGCTCTGAAGTGCACCTTTTCTGATTTTTATTTATTTTTTTAAGGTTGTTCTGATTACACAAACTCAGGGAAAGCCTAGCTGAAGCAATTGGGGCTGAGGGGGAAAAGATTCCTCCTTTTTAAAATAGATGTGATTTATGGAAGAAAACTGTAGCTACTTTGCAAGGAGTATGAATTCATTTTACTCAAAATATCTTCAGAAAACTCATATTAATGTTGGCCATTGTATATAGGAGTGAGGCATCGCTCTAAATAAATCAATATACTAAAGGAATGGAGTGTTGTATTTAATTAAATGAACTGACAACAAAATAGGCACAGAGGCATGATGGATGCATGGAATGGAATGACAGAT
Organism: Myotis nattereri; assembly: GCF_964212035.1. Lineage (NCBI taxonomy): Eukaryota > Metazoa > Chordata > Mammalia > Chiroptera > Vespertilionidae > Myotis > Myotis nattereri. The sequence continues at coordinate 50,688,875 of NC_138085.1, forward strand.
CTCAGAGGGGAGGTGGGGGTGGGGGAGATTAACCAAAGAACTTATATGCATATATGCATAGCCCGACAGAGACAATAGTTTGGTGAAGGCCTGGGGTGGGGTGCGGGCTGGGTAGAGGGGATAAAAGGGGAGTAAAGTATAATCTATAATAATGTCAACAATAAAAAATAAAACAATAAAATAACAGAAGGAGTAAATGTAATAAACTGTCCAAAAAAATAATAATTTCATCTATGACCACCTAACACCCACAAAGCAAATGACTATTTGCCAGGTTCTCTCAAATTCCTGTCCACATGAACTCATAAATTCTGCATAATTATAATAATATATAAACGTATTATTTTTATATACATCATGTCCTTCATTGTGTTGATATATTGTTTTCAATTTATCATAGTGAATAGCTGAACAATATTGAAGCAATTGAATGGGCTCAATAATGTAATCCCTTTACATTATTGGGATATTATATTCTTTGCTGTTGTTTGTGGAGAAAGCAAGCCTAGCTATTGGGATATTATATTCTTTGGGATATTATATTTTGGGATATTATATTCTTTGTTGTTATTTGTGGAGAAAGCATGCCTACCTATACAATGATAATATAACATTGCAGTAAACATCTTTGAAGAACATAGCTTCTCCCCTTTTTGCTATACAAGTGGAATTTTTGGGTGAAACAGCATGTGAATTTTCCCTTCTTGGCAACAGTATTTCACCCCAGTGGATTTTGATTCTAGCAATGTATAGTAGATTGGTTTGATGACCTTGCCTCTGCTGCATATTATTTAAGTTTTTGAAGTTGTGCCAAATGGATATACATACATTTTCTTGATAACTTAGAGCTGATGCCTCCTATCCAGAATGTATTGTTTCAAAATATGTTATTAAAATTTTTTTTTCTTCTTAATAGGTACACAGTGAGCAAAAACCAAGTATTGTTGATCATTGAGGTGCTTTCAAGATTTCAAGGTTGCCTTAGTTGGTTTGGTTCAGTGGATAGAGCGTCGGCCTGTGGACTGAAGGGTCCCAGGTTCGATTTCAGTCAGTCAAGGGCACATGCCGGCATTGTGGGCTCAATCCCCAGTTGGGGGCATGCAGGAGGCAGCCAATCAATGATTCTTTCTTGTCATTAATGTTTCTATGTCTCTCTCCCTCTCCCTTCCTCTCTGAAATAATATATATATATATATATATATATATATGTATATATACATATATATATATTTAAAAAATATTTCAAGGTTACTATTAATGCCAATAATCATCTAAGACTCCAGATGAAAATGTAAAGGATATAGAAAATGTTTCTGAAAATATATTGATTTATTTTTTTGCCTAGTACTTAATATGAACTCCTGGTGTGATTATTTGCCCCTTTCTGAAAGAAAACCAGAGGTGCAGATTGCTTATTTGAGGGCTCTAGTGAATCAAGGTTTTACTTTAGAAAATGTAAACTTTTCCTTTCCCACCTGGCATTTTAAAAACATTTCAAGTACTCATATTACTAGATATTAAGCACTTCAGCAATAAATTATCTAAATGTCCCAATTTGCTTCTTAAGACTTCTTGCAGACTTTTTTCCAATGTGCCCCAAGAGTGCAGCTTGTCCTGTGCACAGCACTGAGTTGACTCAGATAGTAGCAACATCTCTCTGTGTTTCCAAAGCTCCCAGCACTTGCTAGGTAAGAACACTAGTTCATAATAGAATCATGGTAGATTTTCTGGAGAAAGTAACTTATGGAAAAAGGAAAGGCTATGGGTCTAAATTGTTTATGTAAGTATTGATAATGAGTGAAAAACAAGGGAATACTTTTACATGTTATTAATGTTGCAATGAACACCTTTGAACATATCTCTTTATAAGTAGGAGAACAATTCTCTAAGGTAGATACAGAGAAGTGGCATTGCTTGGTGGTAGGAAACAGATATTTTCATCAATGTTTTTCATCATTGCTAAATTTTCTCCAAATAGTTTTAACCATTTGTTTACATTGTTAAGATCCTTAATGTTATTAGACTTGAAGTTTGCCTCTTTAAGAATTATAAAATGGCATTGCATTGTTGTTTGCATTTGCATTCCATAAACACTAGTGGAATGGAGCATTTCCTCCCATTTATTTATTGGCCAGTAGGGTTTCCCTTTTCATTCTACACTTACAACTTTAAGAGAAATAAAGTTCCCTTGTCTCTGTTCCCCATGCCCCCCCCCCCCCAATAATTGTAGAGAAGCCCTAGGCCTGGCCTTCACTGAATGTGGTCCTTAAAGGCATTACTTCTCCAGGGTTGCAAGCCAAGGAATTTGGAGTCAAATGTTGAAGTCACTGCACAACAAACTATGTCCACCAAACCTGTCATTCCACCAACACAGCCTCTAGGTCTCAGATTAAAATTCTATCTCTAAGCAATGAAGACGCCCTAGAGTATTATATATTTATCTATTTCATGCAATGTCTTAGTCATCATTTAGGATTATATCAAAGGTTAACTGCGGCTCAGGTAGGATTTAAATAGAATGGTGTGAGCACTGGCCAGTGGCTCAGTTGGTTGGAGTGTCATCCTGTACACCAAAAAGGTTGTGGGTTTGATTCCTGACCAGGGCACATACCTATGTTGCAGGTTTGATCCACAGTTGGGGTGTGTATGGGAGGCAACTGATTGATGTTTCTCTCTCACACTGGTGTGTTGTTATTCTCTCTCTCTCTCTCTCTCTCTCTCTCTCTCTCTCTCTCTCTCTTTCTCTCTCTCTCTAAAAGTCAATAAAAAACATATCCTTGAGTGAGGATTTCAAAAAAGAGAAGGGGGTGGAACAATACCTAGAAGAAAGTGAAAGACATAGTATTTAACCAGATGGTAAACACCTTACAATAGGAGTTATGTCTTATAATAATAGTAATAAAGTAATAGTTATTTATATGGTGCCTGCAATATATTACAGACCACACTAAACATTTTATATACAATATTTCATGTACTTTCACAAAAACACAGTGAGGTAGGTGTTATATTCATTTAACAAATGAGAAAACTGAATATTTAATTTCACAGAACATCTCCATAAGAAGACAAAACCTAATTTTAAAAGGCGGATAAAGATTTGAAAAGACATTTTACCAAAGAGGTATGGGTGGCAAATATTCACATACAAAGATGCTCAACGTTATTATTCATTAGTGAAATGCAAATATAAACCATAATGAGGTACCATTACACATCTATTAAATGACTTACATTAAAATGACTGATGGTGCCCAGTGCCGATTCAAATGTGGATCATCTAAAAGTCTCATACATTGTCATGGGAAAACAAAACGCTACAATCTTTTTGAAAACACTTTGACAGTTTCATTTGAAGTTCAACATACACTTACCATATGACCCAGAAATCTCACTCCTAGATATTTAGAAAAAAAAGAAAAAGAAAAAAGAAAGAAAAGAAAACATATGCCCATGTAATGGGCAAGACCTGTGTGCAAATATTTATTTGTAGTAGTGTTGTCTATAATCACCAAAACTGGAAATAATTCATAAGCCCAGCAAGTGGTTAATATGCAAACAAGTGGAATACTACTCAACAATGAAAACATATGAACTACTGTAACATAAAATAAGGATAAATGTGGGAGGCATTATGCTAAGTGAACAGGCAGACACAAAGGGCTATAATTTGCATAATTCCACTTATATGGCATTTGGAAAAGGTATAAGTAGAGGGACAAAATTAGATTAGTGGTTGCCAGGAGCTAAGGGTCAGAAGAGGGTATTAACTACAAATAATCAACAGGGAACTTTGGGGAAGATGGAAATGTCCTATATGTTAATTATAGTGGTGATTATATGCCTCTAAATATTTGTCAAAACTCATCAAACTGTACCCTTAAAAGGGATAAATTTTTACTATATATAAATTAGATTTTATTAAACCTGACTTAGGGAAACAGTTCCTGTGTGATAATGTTCTTAACCTTCTTGTCTTAGTATTCTCAGAGTCTTAGAATAGGGAGTGATATATAGTAAATTAATGTTGAGTTAATTAGAAGGAAGGTGATGCCTTGACCGACCATGACAATAACGTATTTTGCCTACTTCCCTGTTTTTAGAACGGTCCAGCCATGATCACTCACACCTGGCATCATTTCGGTAAGCTCACGCTTATGCAAGCGATATTTCTGTGAAGCCGACCCATGAGTAATTTCTGAGGAGGTATTAAAACACCCTCACGTCTACAAGTCTAATATATTAATAAATGTGTTGTTTTTAATAAGACATCTAAATTTGCATGCACCATCCTACTTGTTATGTTCAGTACTCAATTTTTTAATGTTTCTTGGACACTAGCCAGTAAGTCTGAGTCCCTAGTTAGTTCATCTATTACTTTCTTGCCACAATAGATTTGGGTCTCTGCCAAGAAATAGACTAATATTGCATACAAAAACTCTAAATGCATATTCTGATCTTTGGATATTTTCTTTCTGAGTGAGAGGGGAGAATACACAACACACATCCGCCCCCCCCCCCAACACACACATTACACACATACAAATCCTATCTATACACACATTCTATTCAAACTAGGTAAACATTTTTTTATTGCTGTTATTAATATAGAATTCCTTCCATAATCCAAGTATTTGTCTGTCCATTTATATGATCCTCTCACCCTAAGGATTGGAAGGGAACAATGAGTTGTAAAATCTGATAATGATCAAAGATGATGCCTCTGTGTGAATAAAAAAAGTCAAGATTGCAGGAATCCTCATTTCCACAGGAGAAGCACATTTTCTGCATTTGATTTGCACATTCTCAATGTCTTAATTTCAGTGATTTCAAAATGAGATGATCTTGAAGAAGGGACAGGTTCTGTGTTGGAGAGGGGGCATGCTTCCTACCCCACCTTCATTTCCCTTAAAACATAAGCACAGAACTAATGAACGCTATTAAAGATGCTTGTAGAAATAATTCTGATTTGTATCTGATGACTATCTAACCTATTATTGCACTTCATGGGCAGAGATTAATGGGAAATTCTTAAAGAATAAAGACTCTAACAAGCCTTAGAAATATGTGTGGTCCCAGACTGTACCACGTGACCTCAGGAAGCCAAACCCTGGCTGTTAATATCCTTGACTAATGAACCAAGGCTGCAGTCCGTGCTCACAAAGTGTCAAGAAATAAGTAACCAGAGAGGTGACCTTTTAACATCCTTCTAAATGTAATTTTTAACATAACAGTGTCAATAAGTTCAAAATACCATATGCTTTTGATCTGATATGGAAGTACGATGCATCAATATCAGACAGCAGAATGGAAGGGGGAAAGAAAGCTAGATAAAGAGGATTAAAAAAAGGATCTAAAAGAATAATCTACAACTATGACACTAAATACCTTCCCATCTTCACATAGGTAAGAATATAAAAAATCTTGGTTCACTATTTTAACGTTATCATCACCATGAGAAAATAATACTAATTAAGAGTTTTAGATTATTACTATTAATCCACTTAATGACTGTTATCTTTGCCCAAGTTTGAGATATATTGTATAACCTAGAAACTGTCCCTTACTCCTTTCCAGCTCCTAAATTTTCCATTACTAAATTTAATTTTAGGATATACACTCTGGCCCTGGATGGGTAGCTCAGTTGGTTAGAGTGTTGACCAATATGCCAAGGTTGAATCCCATACAATGCGTAAATAAGTGTGTGTGTGCGGGGGGGGGGGGGGGGGGGGGGGAGGGGATTGATTTCTCTCTCTCTCCCTTTATCTCTATAAAATCAATTAAAAAAGAGTTTCTTTAAAATAAATTTATTAGATTATAAACTCTGGTGTCCAACAGACGTGGGCTCCATTTCCAGTTTTGGCACTAACTATGTGACTAGGTATATTGCCTAATTTCTATAGACTCTGTCTTTTCATTTATAAAATGGGGCCATTACTAGGATCTTCGATGGATAGGTATGAAAATTAAATGGAAGAATGTGTATCAACCTTTTGACACAATGCCTGGTAATTCAGAAGAGTTTTAAACTGTTAGCTATGATTATAGTGACTGCTACTATTAGTATTGTGAATATGACTACTTGCATTCCTCGTATCATGTTAATGTCTATTGTTTCCTCCTTTCCCATTAGAGGGCCCACTGCTTGCATGTAGTCTCAAACCCTCTTTGTAGTCTTCACGGTGCCCAGCACAGTGCCTCTTACTGTGAAAAAATGAACGAGCATGGCAACATCCCATGTTATGACACTGATGATTACGTTTCTTCACAATATCAAACATTTACCTGATAGAGTGAAAGACATACAAAAAGAAAAAAAGAAAATGTCAAGATATGTACTATTGGAGAGATTACATTTTTTTTTATCATGTTCTCTTTAACTAGGGATTATGCCAGCATTTAGGCATATCCAAGTTTCAGCAAGCTTGTGTTTAGGCTCATAAACATAATAAAAATATGTTGAAGGTCTCTGTCTAAACAAATGTGAAGAAAACCCAAGAAAGGTCCTTCCTTTAGTTCTGGAAAAATTCTGCCTTTCCCAGTGGCGAGTCCCACTTTGGGGAGTATTTTGGAATCCACAGTTTTCCTACAAAGTTCATCCTACAAACAATTCATGATCCTTTTCTCTTTCAACTACATTTGCATCAGAAAATATGTTTTTAATAAATTTTTATTGATTTTAGAGAGGAAGGGAGAGGGACAGAGAGATAGAAGCATCAATGATGAGAGAGAATCATCAATCGGCTACCTCCTGCATGTCCCCCTAGCCCCCCACCCCGGGGATCGAACCCACAACCTGGACATATGCTCTGACCTGGAATCAAACCATGGCCTCCTGGTTTATAGGTCAGTGCTCAACCACTGAGTCATGCTGGCCAGGCTGGATCAGCAAAATATTCATGGATATCCTCCAGTGGAATAGTTCCTGAGCTAGATTCTCACTCTCCAGGGGCTTACAGCCTACAATGGAGGGCATTTAATAGAGTAAACACTAAGATAGAGCAGCTAATTCTTCCTGGAGGAGAAAAAGTCATGAACAGTGCTTTAAAATTTTGAATTGGAGTTGAGTCTGAAAGCATCATTCATTCATGTATTCGGCATAGCACGAGTGTCCCTGCAGTGTGTAGTGAGGAGGAAGAGCACTGGAGCCACACTGCATCCTGGCTGTGCCACTGGCTATCCCTGTGTCCCGGCAAGTCGTTTTACCTCTCTGTGCCTTGACTTCCTCACCCATAGAAAGGGGATTATAATATAACTTCCCTTATGGTAAGTTTGGCAAGTGCTTATGAGGGAAGCATTATCGAAATGTGTAACAGATAAACTATCAGGTCATCCCTTCCATTACAATCCTTCAGTCAACCCATACAGCAGTCTCCAACCTCAAAAAGTATGTAATCTCTTGCGGTGGGGGCATGAGAGGTGGGAGGGCAGGTGACAGCAAACACAATGGTTCTTCCTCTACTTTGGAAGTTTTAGAGTTGAAGGGATCTCTTCTGATTCTGGATTTTTCCTTAGGCAAATCCTTCACCAAACTCCCATGCCTCCAGAGCTCCCCAACATAAAGGCAAGATAACCTATCTCTCCAAGAGGAGTTAAAAAGGTCTTTTCTTTCGGAATATTTAAAACAAGGCATAATTGTTGGGAGATGAGCAAAGGAAGAACAAAACATTTGAAAAAGGAGAGAAACAAAACATTTTCCAGAGCTTCCTGAGAAGTGAGAGGAAGGGATTCTCTGAGCTGGAAAGTGGCATAGCTAAGACTGGAATCCAGGTCTTTCTCACCACAGAGGTATCCGGTGTCTTTAAAACTGATCAATCAAATGAAATGACTGTCAGACCAGTGGTTGAGTATTTCATTTATTTGCTGATTACCTGAATAAACTGAATAGCCTTGAAAACCAAGTCTATCAAAGCCGCCTGGTTGTTCAACCTAGACGCCATCTGTATGTAGAGTGTATGCACTACAATGCAGGAATCCTATGGCCAGGTTTCTTTTACACATTCCTCTCTGCCCAAGGTCTAGTGTAGTTCACTTCAGCTCAAAGAGCCATTTAGCCTCCACCCTGGGGATATAAAATTGACTAAGAAATATTCCCTGTCCTCAAGTTGTTTTTAGTCCATCAGTGGAAACAAACATATGCATAGGTAGAGTACCTGGCATTGGAAATGATCCATAAATGGCACATGAATAACAAATAACTGAAATAAATGAATAAGTGGACAAGGCAGTTGGATGGCTGGACTTTTTATTATTATTATTATCAGTAGTAGTTGATTCTCACTGTGTTGTCACCCTTGAGGCTTGGGTAATTGTCTCATTTCTACAACAATCAATTTCCCCCTCGATTTGCCTCTATTACTGCAAAAAATTAGCTCACTGAAAGAAAACACTTTTCTGTTCAAGAGCACAATGCTTGGTTGTCGCACTGACATCTCTGCCACATGCACCCAAACACATGGGAGGCAGCAGAAACAACTATGCAAGGTGTTGTCACTTGGTTGTTATTCCAAAGGCACCGTAGAGCTGTTGACCCTTGCTGTTAATGCTTTCAGGGCGAATATACACAAGGCACTTGAAAAACTACCTATGGGGTGATCTAATTGTGAGTTAGATAATGAAAATACCCGTAGAGGGATAAAAATATTTATGATTTCTATTTGAATTTGAGTTCATATTTGAAAATGTACAAATACAAACCATTGAAAATAAAGGATTCCACCATTGCTACCTATTAGCTACATGCTCATAAGACTGACTAAGCATGCTCCAGTCAAGATATTTTATATTCTCTCTCTCCTGGTTATATTATGTTTGATTATATTTCCATCTGAATGAGGTAGTGGAAGTAGAAAGCAGGGGAAAGAGTACACTGACATACATAGTCGGAGGTGGTTTCTTTATTAACTGACTTTAGTACAGAAGCATTTACTAAGTGCCCACTCCAGAGAAGGCAACGAAACAGCAACTAAAAATGCTAGTCTCACATTCCCACCTGCCTACTGAACATCCTCTAGACCAGTGGTTCTCAACCTGTGGGTCGCGACCCCTTTGGCGGTCAAACGTCCCTTTCACAGGGGTCGCCTAAGACCATCCTGCATATCAGATATTTACATTGTGATTCATAGCAGTAGCAACATTACAGTTATGAAGTAGCAATGAAAATAATTTTATGGTTGGGTCACAACATGAGGAACTGTATTTAAAGGGCCAGAAGGTTGAGAACTACTGTTCTAGATACTCTGAACTGGTCCCAAACTCAGTTATGTAGCATTTCTAATGCTTTTAGTCCTAAACTCAGTGTATCTTACCAGCATTTGCCACATCACTCAATTTTTCAAAATGCTTATAATTACTGTTGATACCTTTTCTGTTATCCAATATATCAAGAACATAAGCGTATACATTTTTCAAAATTTCATCCTGTCTTCTCTACTCTCACACCTAGAGAGGCAGTGTGGCATTGAGATTAAAAGGATATAGTCTGGATATAAATGTGGATTCAAAGTATGGCTGGCCCTGCCCCTCAATAGCTGTGTGACCAGAAAACTACTTACCCTCCCTAGGCTTATGCCTCATCTATAGAATAAGGGTAACAATGGGATCTACTCATAGATATGGATGCCATATTAATTTATGAGAACTAATATATAGACTTGGGCAAAAGTAGGTTTATAGTCATTCATATGGAAAATAATACAATAATAAATAATAATACAGAATAAAATGCATTTCAGGTACTCACAACTGTAAACCTACTTCTGCCTCATCCTGTGTATATCTGTTATTAGATATACAGAAATATGTATCTTCAAATATAATTACATTAAAATCTGACATTGAATGAGCAATATGTGCCCTTGACCAGTAATCAAACAAGAGGCCCTTCAATCCATGGGCTGATACTCTCACCACTGAGCAACCAGCCAGGGCAGCTAATTGAGCTTTTTAAAAACAGTTCCTTTTTTAAAAAAAAAAAAAATACTATTTGATGAATAATGATACATTGATTGAGAATTAACAACTGTCTTGTTTATACAATTTATTTTAAGGACCGTTAAGCCCCAAGCTATGATTTTAAAAATAATCTAAGGCTCAGTTTAGCATTCAATATACTGAATAACTCAGCCAATAGCAGTCCAGAAAAATAAATACTACTTCAGCAACAAAACATGGGAATGCTAATTGACAGCTGGCAGAGTCCAATCAGATAGCTCTGCAGACAACTAACTGGCTACTTTTGTAACATCTGTTTCATTTTGCTAATCTACCCTGATTTCTTCATTTGCTTTTCTAGAAGAGAGAACAGAGAAGGGATGGGATGTAAATCTGAAAAAAACAAAAACAAAAACAAAAAAACAAAGAAAAAGTTAAGTGTGTGTGTATATGTAGTCTTAGTTTGTAGGAAACAAAGGCTTCAGTTATTTTTACTATTTATTCCCAATTTTTTAAGGGAGAAGTGTGAGATTTAGTCAAGTGTTAGGGTTTGAACTTGGATGCTCTGATGCTGGGTACCCAGGTCTTAATAAACACAACTATAGTGGAAAATAAAGGACTCAGAATAATTTGTGTGGAACATGTTACTACAAAATCCAGGCTACATTATTTTGCATTTATGTAGGAAGATGATGTAGGAATTTAGTAATTTCATATATATATATATATATATATATATATATATATATATATATATATATATATATATATATATATATATATATATATATATATTCTCTTCCATTTAATCTCTGATTACTTCAGATGATCACAAGTAATATTCACCTAGTGGAAAACACAAGAGAGGAAAATATTTTTTTAGATCTAGGATTTCCTTGTATAGGCTTTCCTCCAATTTCTATAGTTAGTCACAGTCTCCTCCACCCTACCCCACCTTTCTTCCTTCACCCCTGGACACAAAGAAAAGGTAGCAAAGGAAGAGAGAGAACAGATAAAAGAACTAGAGCTAGAGAGGGAAAGACCAGTCATTTAATATGTTTGCCTACATGGCATTCTACCTTTGAACCTTCCAAATGCAACTTTATACATTGTCTTTTGACATTATGCAGTTTGGAATCCTGAAAGCTCTCAATTTAGACAACTAAATTATTGCTTGTCAATTTATCTCGGGATGAAAGACAGGTGTTTTGTTTCACAGTAAAACTCCATTTAGAGCTTACATTGGCTCTAAATCCAATCCCAGCTTCTTGTGGGCTGGCATTGAAGTGCATCACAGTAAGAATTATCAGACGGGGCCCCAACAGTCAATCCACACAAGATCCTTCACCTTGGTCCCTCCGGATGGGCACACCTAATGCTGTTTAAAAGCAATTGAGATAAAGACTCCTTGGAGCACTAGGGTTAGAGCGCTTGCTGGTGTTCCAGCAAAGCTGAAAATCCTTATTAGTCTTCTCAGGAAGCAATGCAATGCTTTATGATTCTTTAGTAAATATTCATTAAGATTATGTTTTCATTTATTAAAAGTTGATTTCGCCTTAAAAAGAAATTTTCCACAAGTACATATACATTTGTTACTCTGATTTGAGGAGTTTAATGTAAAAGGCCCTACGGAATGGCTAAAGTGTTCTCATTTGAGTTGAAAAATAAACCATTTGTATGGGTTTCTTCATTTCTCTACCCTCCTCCACTCTGCTATAGTTTCCACCATTTCCAGCATTATTTATTACCGGGGTATAAGAGAACTCTCAACAAATCCAAGGAACTCAAACTATAGTTCTTAGATGGTGTTACATTGTTTGCCTTCTATAGTAGAAAGTGGATAGTGGGTTCATTATTCAATGTGTCGGACTAGTGTATGCATAGATCTTAAAATACTGTTCAGAATTCAACACACTTTTTTTTTAATATTTTTTATTGATTAAGATATTACATATGTGTACCCTCTACCCCCCCTCTCCCCGCTCACCCCCTCACCCCCCCGTTGTCCGTGTCCATTGGTTAGGCCTATATGCTTGCATATAAGTCCTTTGGTTGATCTTTCCCCCTTACCCCCACCCTCCCCTACCTTCCCTCCAAGGCCCGACAGTCCAATCAATGCCTCTCCGTCTCTGGATCAGTCCTTGTTCATCAGTTTATGTTGTTCATTATATTCCACAAATAAGTGAGATCTTGTGGTATTTATCCGCTCTCTAGTTCCATCCATGCTGTGGCAAATGGTAAGAGTTCCTTTTTCTTCTTCCTCTTCTTAAAGAATACCTTTCAGCATTTCATATAATGCTGGTTTGGTGGTGATGAACTCCTTTAGCTTTTTCTTATCCGTGAAGCTCTTTATCTGACCTTCCATTCTGAATGATAGCTTTGCTGGATAAAGTAATCTTGGTTGCAGGTTCTTGCTATTCATCTCTTTGAATATTTCTTGCCACTCTCTTCTGGCCTGCATGGTTTCTGTTGAGAAATCAGCTGACAGTCGGATGGGTACTCCCTTGTAGGTAACTGACTGTCTTTCTCTTGCTGCTTTTAAGATTCTCTCTTTATCTTTTGCTCTTGGCATTTTAATTATGATGTGTCTTGGTGTGGTCCTCTTTGGATTCCTTTTGTTTGGGGTTCTCTGCGCTTCCTGGACTTGTAAGTCCATTTCTTTCACCAGGTGGGGGAAGTTTTCTGTCATTATTTCTTCAAAAAGGTTTTCAATATCTTGCCCTCTCTCTCCTTCTGGTACCCCTATAATTCTGATGTTGGTACGCTTGAAGTTGTCCCAGAGGTTCCTTACACTATCTTCATATTTTTTGAATCTCTTTTCTTTTTTCTTTTTCGGTTGGGTATTTTTTGTTTCTTTGCATTTCAAATCTTTGACTTGATTCTTGGGATCCTCTTGTCTGCTGTTGGAGCTCTGTAAAGTATTCTTTATTTCAGTCAGTGTATGCATAATTTCTAATTGGTCCTTTTTCATGACCTCCATGGTCTCCCCATACTCCTTGAGGGATTCATTAAATTTATCGGCGGTTTCCATAAAATTCTTGACAAACCTTATAAACGTGGCCTTGAACTCTATATCCAGTCGTCTGGCCTCCTCCGTTTCTGCCAATTGTGACCTGTTTCTTTGTCTCCGCATTTTGGCTGCTTCCCTGTGTTGATAGAGTGGCCTGCGCGCCAGGTGTCCTGTAGGGCCCAGTGGCTCAGCCTCCCCAGTTACCTGGGGTGGACACTCTTGGTGCACTCTTGGTGCCTCGCTTGTTGTAGGATCACTGGGAGGAATTGACCTCCAGGCCAATTGGCTGTGGGAAGCAGCTGTGTCTGAAGTGGGAGAATGGACCCCCTCTGACCACTGGGTACAGTGGCTCCTGGATCTAAGGAGGTGCTAATTCAGCCCCTGCCTGAGGCCACACAGCAGGAACCATGAAGAGGCTCAGCTGTGAAGCAATGCAAGCCGCTGCGGGGCCTTGGGCCTTCTCTTGGAAGTTCCGGGTCTGGCTGGCCCGGCTGCAGTTAGGTAATTATCAGGTTGCAAAGTTCTGGGGCATTCACATGCAAAAGCCTCTGCCACTGCCCGGGTGGGGCGGGGTCTCAGGGAGTCAAAAGGGCGGGGAAAGAAGCTATGGCTGATTCTCAGCGCCCGGAGTCGCGCGTCTCAGTGTCCCGGCAATGGCTGCAAGCACCTCCGAGGGAAATCTGCCCCCAAGTTCGCCCGCTGCCGCCTGAGAGAGCAGCCTCTCCCCGTATGAGACCTGGGTCCCCAGAGACTTCCCGGAGCAGGAGATCAGAGCATTCGGGAGCTTGTGATTCAAAAAGACAGCCGCGTCCTCAGGTGCCACCCCCTTTCCGCGCGCGCGAGCCGCCGCGTACCTCTGCACTCAGCCTCCGCAGCTCCTCTGGCTCTCAGCGTGCTTTTCTTTTCTTCTAGTTGTAGAAATTACACTCAGCCAGCCTTCCTGTTGTTTTGGACGATGTTTGCTCCGTCCTTTGGGCTAATTTTCAATTGTTGTGTGGGGCGACTATTTCCCGGTGTTTATCTATGCCGCCATCTTAGTCAACACACTTTTAAATTAATCAAAATTTTAGTTTATGATCTACCCCAACTCCACCATCATTTTAAAAAAGAGGTTAAGTAACTTGTCCAGGATCACAGATCACAGTAGTTCTTGGCAAAGTCAGGATTAGATCGAGGTATTCTGATTGAAAAACTAGTTCTCATTCACCATGCAGTACTGAGTTGAATTTTTATGCAAAATGCTTAGAACTCTTTTGGGGGATGGAGTTCCATGAGTCTTTTTATGATCAAGTCTTAGATCCTTTGTAGGCATGTAAAGTTTCAGTTAAGGTTTACTTCAGAGAATAGTATGATCACATTTATCATAGTTGTTATATACATTCAATTTAGCTTTGATTATAGTAATCTTTTTACTTTTTTCTGAAAATGTTTAGATTAGATTGAAGTCTCAGTGAAAAGGTTCTACATATATATGAGCTTCAATAAATTAATACATTTCTTTCAATGGATTTGTAAAACATCTTGAAGATAAAAGCGCTATCTTATTTATTATCAATCTTTCAGTGCCTAGCATAATGCCTTGTCCTTAAAAAGTCCCTAATGGATATTTGTTGAATGTCTAATTTGATGATGTGTTTGATTCAGTTTCCTAATCCTGTATTATCTGTAATTCATCTGACCAGCTACAAACTATATTAATTATTCTGGGCTAAATTGCCTATTAACCAAACTGTTATTAGTTTGTTTGCTTTAATGTTCAGCTAGGAGTAAAGTAATCATATAGGGGCATGACCTGACCAAATCTCTTTAATTTGGCTATAGGATGCATAGTTGGCAGGGATATAATTGAGAATTGTTCAGTTTTCTTAAACTTTCAAAAATTTTCTGAATTGAGATAGAGAAAATGTCTGATTTTCATTCTTTAAAATAAATTACCAATTTCATGTGTCAAATAGAAACACCAATACAAGATTATTGTAGAAAATCAAATGAGATTAGAGATGGTTATAATAAAAATGTTAAATGCAATCTGTAAATAGGACACTAGGAGTAATGATGATAACTATAACAGAAATAGTAACTTTGAAGTTTACTGTGTATTCTGGGTTTAAAATAAGGATCTTGGGTCAGTTATTAACAAACAGACAGAAAGAGATCTTCAGGTTCTAGGGCCAATGACTCAAGACATAAAACATGCAGTAATTGACAACTGAGGGTATTCCTACTGGCCTTTTGCTCATACTCTGCCCATAAAAAAAGGACTTCATTCAGATGCATGGCTGACAATGAAATGGAAGTTTCATTACATTGCCCTACTCGTGACCTCAAAGCTGACCTCCAGATCACCCCTCAGTCAAAATACTAGAGGATTCACTGAATGCAGTTTTAAACTGGATTCAGCTGAGTTTTCTGAAGAGAAAGCCAGAGTATTGTATTTTCAGTGCTTGTTTTTTAATTCTGTATTTGAGGGCTCCTGTGGCATGATTAGCTTTGAAGATATCAGCAATTTATCAGTCATCTTTCATTTTCCAGGAATCTCCTAACTATTAGGAACAAGCTATATACTTTTTATTTCATTGCAAAACAGTCATATTGTTGAACCTATTCTGCAAGTGACTTATGAGCCAGTTGTAGAACTTATCTGGGTAGAAAGTAAGTGAAGAGTTTAGGACTGGGACCTAACTAAACAGTGTAGTGTGGGTGAATTTTTAGCCTGACCTATTTTTGTTTATCCAAAGACAAATCAATTACCTGTTGTTCATGGACTTAGTTGTTAAAAGAAACCAATCAGGTCTAAAAGTTACATAGTACATGGTTAAACAAATTGTTTGTTTTTTATGGCTTTTTAACCAAACTTGTTTTTCCTTGCCATTTTTAAAATTCAAAGGTTAGAGAAAACACATAAAAGCAAAATTAAAATCAGTTAATTTATTAAGCAATTCAGCCAGAATTATTCTTTGGTATATACCACATTAGTCAATGGCTTGCCTTTTTACCATGAATATGTTGTTCTCCAGAGTTTTTTGAGGTCCCTGATATCAACTCTACTAAATAGTATTCAAAAGATTGGATAAGGTTGACATACATTTGCACTATTACTTTTGTGTCTATAAATGCAGCTTAAATTTAAATTAATTTAAAATGTATGATTTCATTATGCATTTTCTAGTATGTGTACAACTGTTGTCATGCAAAATGGCCTGTGACTGTTTGTAGCAATAAAGAAATATTCTTCTTATTCAAAAAGACTGGAAACAATGGCTTAAGTCAAGTGACAATTTTTTTTTCAGCCTTTAGTCATTATGCCATAAAGTAATGTTGGACTTCCCTCCTCAGGAAACTCTCTGCCAAATAGTCAGTTTGGGGACTTTCTAAACATAAAACTCATTATGTTCTCTTTGACCTATAGGCCTTGAGACACCTCTGAACTACCTCTTAATTATCTTTAGGAACTGTAGAGATGTGTTAGGTTTCCTGATCATGGTTTTATAGTCATGAGGCACTTAAGTTTAAATGGAAGATTTCATCAACTTCATGAATGCCAAATTCACCCAAAAGTTGTTTTTATAGCATAAAGATTAACCATTCAACTTATATTCACCAGTTCCCATAAGATGAAGTTAAAATTCATTGGAACAACATTTAAGGTGCATCACAATTGGGTCTCAATCTACCAGCATCTTATACATTAGGGTAGGTGCCCATAGACTTCTTCTGTAAAGTGCCAGACACTAAATATTCTAGGCTGTGTGAGTTATACAGTCTCTGCAGCTACCATTTAACTCTGCTGTGCAGTGAAAAGGGAACCCTAGGCAATATGAAAATGAATGGGTGCTGCTGTTCCAGTAAAACTGCTCATGGAAACTGACATTTGAAATTCATGCCTTTCACGTGTCATGAAATAGTAGTCATTTGATTTTTTTAGCCAATTAGAAATTTTTAAAAGCATTCTTAGCTCGTGGCCTATACAAAAATAGCTAGTGATCTGGATTTGGCTTGTGGGCTGAGTTTGCTTACCCTTTCACTTGAGCACTGGAGAAGCTCATATTTTTCTGAGCATGTCCTAAGTTTCTATGCATCCATACTCCTCCATGTATCGTTTCTATGCCCTACATCTTTCTATTTTTCCTTTGTTTAACCAAACATTGTTCTGTGAGCTGAGCTAAAGTAACACTATCTCTGAGAAGACTTCTATGATTATAACTCACCCTTCCAAATTCTTATTCCACTGGATTCTGATAGTACTTTGTACATTCTTGTTACAGGAACACTGCAGAAAAACACATACTTTAGAAACATTTGCTAAATACTTCTTGAATGAATGAATGATAGAGACATAAATAAATGACTTGTACCAAAATTGTTTACTGAGCTATTTCCACAAACTGACTATGAGCTCTACATGGGCACCTCGTCATATTCCTCTTTTAGTTCCCAAGGCCTGGAAAGTGTTTGGCATGTAGTAATATTTTAGTATCTTTTTGTTGAATTAATGTGGGTTTTTTTTTGTTTTTTTTTAAATATATATTTTATTGATTTTTTACAGAGAGGAAGGGAGAGAGAGAGTTAGAAACATCGATGAGAGAGAAGCATCGATCAGCTGCCTCCTGCACATCTCCTACTGGGGATATGCCCGCAACCCAGGTACATGCCCTTGACTGGAATCGAACCTGGGACCTTTCAGTCCGCAGGCCGACGCTCTATCCACTGAGCCAAACCGGTTTCGGCGAATTAATGTTTTGAGAGTATATCTCAGAGACACACCTATGGAGAACAAATTTGTTTCTTTATGTGCATTCTTACATTTCTGGATTGAAATAGTTCCCTCTGATTCTCTACAAAATTGCCAAACCTAGATCCCCAAAGCTAAGTTGGAGTTACAGACATTGGCTTCCCTGTCACTACTTGTAGACACATGCTTGTTTATGTTTGGTTAATTAAAATTAATCCCCCAGTTCCCCTTTCCTTCACGGGCATTACTTCCCATTAACTTCAGTGAAGCTTGCTTGACTTCAATGAAAATTTTTACCTGCATAGGGACAGTGAAGAATCAGGACAAAGATCTTTTAAGGCTGTCATTTGTCACCATGAACAAAAGAAAGAGAGATCTTTAGGCATGAGGCTCTGTAGCACACTTCACACGCCTCTCTTAATTCTATCCTTGCTGACAACCCATGACTGCCACATAAAAGAAAGCATCAGAATTATAATTGAATGGTTCTGAAATATCAGAGACAGAACCTCTGAAAAGGAGGTTCACAAACTTATTTGTTGGCATGGTTAGTGACTTAAGTAGCTACAAACGGCCAGAACACTGTTGACAGCATTTCTAGTGCCTAGCATATATAGACACTCTGAGTTGTTGTTGAATAGGAAAGCTTGGGAGCTTAGCTTTATTCCACCAGCACACAGTTCTTGACAACCCTCACTGTTCAGAACACCCCTGATAAACAAAGTTAAAGAGGGAAAAAGGCACTGCAACCACAGCAATATCATAATATCCATGCTCTAAAACGTTAGCATTTTATTCATAGTGTATTTATTTGATGCAGAATATAAGATATTAGGAAGGCTTAGAAAAATAGGGGTGCTAATATGGTGCAAAACCCTACATTTTTAAAATTCTTTGGATATAAAACATGAAGTCAAGCTAGGCTTCTTGTTTTTATACTAAGTTACGTCTTATCATTAAGAACAGCATGGCATTCCTCCAAAAATGATTGATATAGAATCTTCACCTTAATTATACATGTAGCACTGTTTCTACTGTATTTTTATAACTTTTTGTTAAGGTATAATTGACATATAACGTTACATTAGTTTCAGGTGTACATCATAATGATTTGATATTGTTAGGTATTGTAAAATGATCACCACAATAAGTACAGTTAACTTTGTAGTTCTAATCTACTAGTCTAGTATATATATTTTATGTATATTGTCTCATTTAAACATTGGATACTATATAGAGCTAGTTGCCAATGTTTAAATGAGACAATATATATAAAATTCCCAGCTCTAAGGTTTGACACTCAGTTCCTTTACATCCTATATCTTTGGAATTAAATAGAATTATTAGCTGAATGACCAGGAAGACCTACACATCAAAGGATCACAGGGCAACCCACATCTACAAATATGGAGGTGAGAATACAAGAGAACATTGGTATTTATTGCATTTCAAATCCGACACCTGGAGCTTTATATATATTACTAGAGGCCTGGTGCATGAATTCATGCACCAGTGGGGTCCCTCAGCCTGGCCCGTGGGATTGGTCTAAAACCAGCTCTCCAAAGTCCCCCGAGGGGTCCTGGATTGGGAGAGGGCACAGGCCAGGCTGAGGGACCCCACCAGTGCATGATCGGGGCTAAGGAGGGCCGGGGGAGGTTGGCCAACAAGGGGGACCGTGGGAGGGCTCCTGGGCATGTCTGGCCCATCTCATTCAGTCCTTATCAGCCTGACTCCAGCAGCAAGCTAACCTACTGGTTGGAGCATCTGCCCCTGGTGGTCAGTGCACATCATAGCGAGCAGTTGAGTGGCCTTAGCATATCATTAGCATATTACACTTTGATTGGTTGAATGGCTGACTGGTCGACTGGACACTTAGCATATTAGGCTTTTATTGTATAGGTTATCATTTAAATGTCCTAATGGCCCAATAACGACATTGTTGCTGCCTACATCAATATTTGGTGTTTATAGTTAAAAATTTTTTTACCTGTAAAAAGGACTGTTCCTTAAACCTTCCTCATCTTTTGCTTGTCCTGGTTAATTAGTTTCTCTCCATCTAAACAAAATATGTGTTCTTATCTGAAATTCCATCTGTAAAGTTACCCTTTTAGTTTAAGACCCTGTCTCTGCAAAAGTCTTCTATTAAAGTTCACATTACATGGGACAGATGAAACATAAAGACATTACATTGCACTAAAACTTTAACAGAAATCAAGTAGTCAGTAGTTGCCTTTGGGAGAAAAAAGATAAATGAGACTGAGAGAAAAAGAATAAGATCTTAGATGGAAAAGCCAAGAATGACCCAGGTGCTTGGGGTCCTAGCCTTCAGGGGTAATATGTGTATGCTATGGTTCAGAGCCGTGGGAGACTGCACACATAACACAAGCAACCTGGGAACGAAGTGCACCCACATCCGCTTCCACCTGCTTCCCAGTTCTGTTATGATGGACACATAACACCATCTTCTAACTCTCTCCCACCCTCCAACCAGAAAGTCATTTGCCTTCATTGGTATTGGCTTTCCAGTAGAGCAGCGAATAAGCATTGTGTGGGCTTCAAGGCAGGCGGGCACTCCACTGCAAAGTGGAGAATTACAATATCAATTACCATAATCAATGCTAAAGCCTGAAGCTGGATTTGGATGGGAGGCTGAGCCAATCTTTCAATCAAAGAATGAGACATTCCTATTGGCAGAGGTTTCCAGCTCCATTTCTCAGGCCCAGAGGGAGGTACTCTCTGGAGAGTTTATGTCTTATGTTTTAGCTTCTGCTTGTTTGTTTTTCCCCATAGAGTAGCTTAGCAAACATCCTTTTACTATCTTCTGCCTCCGATGCCCATGTAAATGTATAGTAGCCCCTACCGAGGTGTTCTTATATAAGTTCTCTAGAGAACTGCAAAAGCAAGAGGCATACATTGCTTCCATATATACAGGTTCCGAGGAGTCTTGGCATTGTAAGTAATGGCAGCATTGCTAACTTTTCTCCTGGTGGAAGTTAATTTTAGTCAGGAATAGTAAATCTTAGAATTAAAAAATAAAAGAAAAAAACATGAAGAGAAGTTTCTTGTACCAGAACAGGAAGAAATGGTGCCTGGACACTGAAGATTTTATATTGATTATACACACACACAAATATGCCTACGTCCTTTTTCTCTACTCATTTTTCTAAATTTTCAATGCTTGGCCTTTAAATTTTGTAATACTATTTAAATGGTTACAAAGGATTTTTTTTTTTGGGGGGGGGAGGGCTGGGATCCTGAATATTTTGGGGACAGTCCTGTTGGTCATGTATTATGCTAAGCAACTTATATGTACTATCTATTTTCATGTTCAGAACAACTCTATGTGACAGTTATTACCGTATCACATAGAGAATACAAACTAGAGAAGTGAAGTGATTTTCCCAGGCACATAGTTTTAATAGCTGAACCTAATTCAGGACAACCTGATTGTGATGTATGCATTTACCTTAGAAAATTAGGGCAGATCTGCCCAAACCATTTTGTATTCCCTGGCTTTAGGATGGCCTTTATACTTGTGGGGATTATTATCATTATTATCATCACATAGTTAATAAAATATTTGTTGAATATTAGCTATGTGCTAGGCACCATTCTAAGCATTTAATATACATTATTCATTAAATAATTTTAACAACCAAATGAGGTACATGTCGATAACATTCCCATTGTACAAATGAAGAAACTGGGACCCCGGAATGGTTAGGCAACTTGTCCAAGGTTAAGGCTCCCTGACTCTGGACCCCAAGCAACGCATAATCAAAATTCTGTTTTGGTTCCTTCAACCTATATTTCTGAAGTAAATTGGTACTTACTAGACACAAAAGATTACAAACCATCATATAAGACTGGAAATAATGTATGACTTTCCTTTCTGGTCCGGTGATTCTTTCCATTTATTTTCACAGGCTGTGGCATAATCTCAGGGCTTGGCATTGCCCGTGCAATGGAACCTCTAGTTCTTATAGATGCAGCCTCACTGGGAAGATTCCTGGGGTCCAAAGGATGAGCTTTGCAATGGATGTGGTGGGTCACAGGGACAGAGCCAGAGCTCCATTCACCACTGAGTGAGAACACCCCAAAAGGCAATGCATTTAAATTCAAGAATCTGAAATCACTCATTTATGAGGAAGTCATGCGTGTTTCCATATGCATGTGTGTGCAAATACATGTGTCCATCCAATTTCACTCATAGCAATTTTTTGCATATTACAGTATTTCCATTTCTGTGTATAAATAGAGTATTTTATAATTGAAGACATATATATATATATATATTTAGCCATAACACAGAGATAAGGAATATATAAAATACCACATTCACTATAGATACCTTGACTTTAATACAAATGCAACACAATGCCAAATATCTGGCCAAAACCATCGATAACAGCAGTCAATTAGCCAAGCATGTGGAACTAGTTGGAGAAACTCAGATAACTGACTAAAAATTCCAATTTTCATTCAGATGCCTACCCCAATGCTCTTTATCATCTGATGTTTTTCTCTCACTACTTAGAGCGACAAATACTTTATTCCTCAAGCACGCCTAGCAATAACATCGCTACAAAAAAAAAGGCTGAAATACAAATGTAATGGCTTAGAGATGTACAAATGATAATTTTCATCTTTAAAAAAAATAACTCATTCCGAGCAAAAATCCTGATTTATTTACCCCATCAACTCCTTGTTTTGTTTCAAGATTCCACTGATCATTTACAAATGGTGAAAAGCCTCTTTAGCCCATTCTGTATTTCATCCCAGGTGATTGAACTCTGCATTCTGATTTCTAAATGGGCAGAGAGATGTACTGTAATGAGAACACACAGAAACAGGTTTATAACTTGGTGCATTATGGCAGCGGGTGCAAAGCTGGGCCGCCAGCCTTTGTTTCTGACGCGTGCAGATAAACTCCAGCATTTTCCAGGACTGTCACAAGGCAGACTCTGAAGGAGGGAGGGAAAAAAAAAAAAGAAAAGAATAGAAAAAGAAAGATGCAAGGAAGAGACAGAAAGAAAATGCATTAAAACAAAGCAAAAACTCTCGGGATGGTTTAGGCTGCAGGCTATTTTCCCAGAGTTCTGTCCAAGAATAATCTAGTGAAAATGTGGACAGAGAACCACCGACCCCTGCTTCCCCCTGAACATATGCAGCTCTGATCAGTCTGGTATTTCAAGAAAAACAAGGTCCTGAACCCGAGTCCTCAGACACATAACAAAGCGCACTTCACAGCTGTGATGCACAGCGACGATCGGCTCCGAGGCCTGAGTGGGTCCCAAGACAATGCCTCCTTTATCACCCAGAGGACAAATATCTAGACAGCAATATTTTCTGCTTGAATGCTTCAAGCAGCTCGCGCAACTCCTGACTGAAAGGGAAAACTGAGCTCAGAGTGTTTGCTGAGTGATTATTTTAATTTACTACTTGATGTAAATCTAAATGAACTGACACCCAGCTCAAGATGGACAGAAAGCAATCATCGCGGAGGCTTGGGGGGCTGCGGGGAGAGAGGGGGGCACAGGAAAGGGGCTGGTGTGGCACCAGCCTCTGCGGTGTCGCCAACTTCGGTAAGGACAGTGTAATAGATAGGGGGGCAGGCTCCGCATTCCATTTCCCTCTCTCAATTACCATAATAAGTTCAGTAATTTTGTGCTGTTTATTTATCAGGCGAGGATAACAAAGGGAGCCCAGGAAGTCTGCTCTGGCAGCGCCCTGACAAAGCGCCAGACAGAAAGCCGTCACGTGTGGGGGGAGATGAACAGAGACACCACTACTCAAGCACCTGATTATTCCTCCTCAGTCTTTAGAAGCAAAAATTATCCTTAAGAAAAACAACCACCAGCACAACAGCAGCAGGCGTGCAGATGAGAAAATGGGGTAAGACGGGGACTGAGGAAAATGTTGGAGGGCAACTTGACAACTAAGTTTTAATTCCTTAGGAAAGGCTACCTTTCCTTCCTGGCAATTACTTGTCCAAACTTAGTGGGAGAGATTTTTCTTTTTTTAAAAAAAAAGAACTGTTTTCCTAGGGTCCCTCCTCCCCAATGACATGTGGCCCCAGTTTCTTCATGAGGAAAGTTCTTCAGATTGGACGGATATTTTTCAGAAACTAGATGGCAACAGCATAGCTATGCCTGATTAAGGTGGACATCATATTTCTTTGTGGTGCTTGTAAGGTATTATGCAAAGCATCTCTCTCTCTCTCTCTCTCTCTCTCTCTCTCTCTCTCTCTCTCTCTCTTTCTCTCCCTCCCTCCCTCCCTCTTCCCTTCCTCCTGCCTTCCCTCCCTCCCTCCTTCTCTTCGTCTCTCTCCTTAAAGATGAGAACATTGCACTAAACAGTCACAGTGCCAAGATATAGATTCCTATTTCCAGGTTTGTCTCTTCTGTCTAAAAAGGACTTTCATTTCAGCCATGCCTAGCATTCGCTTCAGAAAAGTAGCACTGTTTGCTAATGAGCATCAGCCTTGTTATTATTGGTGGCACTGTTATATAAATGATGCAGGGTGAGCATGTAAATCCCCATGCCTGATTCTGAAAACATGTCCAATAGAGGAAAAATATACCACCCCTTGTTTCCCACAATCACAGTAAGGAACCAAATTATGGTTCCCATCGTTGTTTACTTGTCCTTATCAACTGGTTTAAGAGTGGCCTATGTGTATAGACCTGGTCATATGTATATTAATATTAAACATATATTATAAACAACACATATAAATTTTATGTCCTTACATATTTAGTGAATGCAACATTGATATAGCAACATAGTCAGGTACATTGTCAGGTACCATTAAACACGATTCATTTTTAATGGACCTGAGTTTCTGTTTCTCTAACTAGGAGCCCTAGTGTTCTCTGTAATGACCTTGGGCAATACCATGGGGGCTACCATATGCAGTGAGTAAGGAGAAAACAGCATAGCAGATCTTCTACCCTTACTTGTATCCCTTCTGTATAAGTTGGGGTTGTTCAAATTTTGAGTAAGATTTCATTTCAGGGTAGGTAATGCAACCTTTGCTTATATTTTTTAAAAAGGGAAAAGGTGTTTTCAAAACCATTTTTCCCCCTCTAGGTTGTCCTTAAAAGACTATCTAAAAAGTAATAGAAAAAACACACTCACCTGTCCAGATGCTGTCACTATGGGATGCCTAATGCCCTGTGGATTAGACACATATCAGTATTGTTCATGTTATAAAGCTAAAGTATTTCTAACATTGCCCGTTCCTTCTTTGTCTGTAACCATCTCTATTTGTATATGTAGGTAAGTACACGTGGTGTGGTATCTACAAAACAGTAGACTTGTTTTGAGTCCTCCTCCATGTTTGTTTCCAGGCCTTTCTGGTGGTAGGTCACTTGTACATCATTTTGTATGCAGCATCTTAATTAGCAGCTGGTAGATAAAGGATGCATTTAAGGATACAGAGATGATGAGGCTAGGATCTTAGAACCCACATCATGGGGCTTGGTTTGATTGATGTCTGTTTGTTTTAGTTGAAAAACATAGTAGGGTGGGAGAATTATGTCAAACAGATTGGGACAGGGCATGTCAGCCCTCTCTTTGATCTAAAAATGTCATAAATGGTCTTTTGTCTCATTTACTGGGGGAATCCCATTTTACAAATCAAAACTGAGGCACCCCATTGTCAGTAAGGTTAAAATACATTTCTCTGGTTATAATATCACATCACATTTGCCTTTGATACACACAACTTCAAAATCTAGCTACATATTCTTAATACATTTCTTTAAAAAAAAATACTAATTCATGCTTAGACCTTAGAGCTGTCATTTATGGAAGGAATATGTTTTTCTTCTGCTTTTCTAGTACATTAAAAAGTTGACTCACAATCTAGTCTTTTTTTTTAATACCTGTGGCAGTGTCATGAAGAAGAAATTATTCTCTTGACTTAGTTTTATCTGACTGTGATTTATAGACAAGAAGTAACTGAAAGAGAAAAGAGCTGATCTGATTGAAAAATACAGGAGAATGTATTTGATTGAACAATCAGAATGGGGATTTTCTTCTAGGTTATCATTCCTCACTCACATGAAGTTTGACAAGCCCAAGCAGGGACTTTTAATAGGCTTTTAAAATAACTCTCTCATAATACAGTAGGCTATACAATACTGCTTAGATTGTTTTATTTCCATAATAAACCCTCATTAAGTATATTTATCTAATGATATCACAGAACTGAAAGGAAAGGAAATATAAAAAAATATGTGCATGTGTTAAACATTAGCCCTTGCAGAAGATTTATAAATAAATTACAGATAATTTATAGAATCATGCCATATTTATAATTGCATGTTTAAAGCAATCTTCTTATGGTAATTGTATTGTATGGCCAACTCTAAGAAGGGGGAAATTATAAATTTATATTTCCAGAGTTGACTGAGATGTGCTGTCTTGTATAAGGAAAATTGTATTTTGTAGAAGTCAGAGTGGGAAATGAAGCTTCTATGTGACTCATACCCCATTACTAAACATTCTGAAGGCTCCGCATAAAAAATTAAATGTTCACCATTTCTCAAAGAGGTCCTTGTTTAAATTCCAAATTAACTTTCAAACAAGGCTGCTATAAAAGAATCAATAAACTTTGTATGACAAAGCAAAACTCTGCCGGTAAATGACAAACAGTTTCTTCTTTGAGAAGAATGAAGGATTTCAACTTCCAGTGCAGCCTTCCAGTGCATGCTGGTTCTCATAGTTTCTTCTGAAGTTATTTCAACATGAAAACAGAGATTGAGGCTGTAAAATACCCAAGGAACCAAGAAAGCAAACCCATTGGACCCAAATGCATCATTTATTGTTAGGATGTTTCCTCTTGACTCCTTAGACAGAAGCAATTAAGTGAACTAACCTGTCTTGTGGTGAGAAAATAAAATACATTATACTGTACTAGAGGCCTGGTGCACAACATTTTTGCACTGGGGGAGGGGGGGTGTCCCTCAGCCCGGCATGTGACCCTTAGCAGTCCAGGAGCCCTCGGAGGATGTCCAACTGATGGCTTAGGCCCGCTAAGGGAGCGGGCCTAAGCCATCAGTCGGTCATCCTTAGCACTGCCACAGAGGCAGGAGAGGCGCCTGCCACCACCACTGCGCCCGCCAGCCATCAGCCTGGCTTGTGGCTGAGTGGCGCTCCCCCTGTGGGAGTGCACTGACCACCAGGGGGCAGCTCCTGCATTTGGTGTCTGCCCCCTGACGGTCAGTGGGCATCATAGCGACTGGTCGTTTTGCTGTTCGGTTGATTTGCATATTACCCTTTTATTATATAGGATACTTCTAAAAGTAAAGCATATCCTTATGGGGTAGGCTGAGGGTCCTGTAAATGTATACTTTCAGATGAGAAAACTGATGCCCAAATAAATTCATTCACTTAACAGATATGAATGTTTAGTAATCATCTACTGTACTCCAGGCACTATTCAAGGAGCTAGGAGAATATCTATGAACAAAATAATGTCCCTACCCTCAAGGAGATTACATTTTAGCTTTAGAGACAGAGAGTAAAACGATGAAGAGAAACTAAGGTATAGGGGAAAAAATAAAAAGGGTAAGATTAGAGAAAGGAATAAGAGGCATTATTTTAGACATATATTCAGGGACTTCTGCCTTGAGAAGGAGATTTGAGCACAGATCTAGATGTAGCCATAAAGCATTTTATACAGAGCAAAATGTAGCATGTAGCATGTATTTTAGAGTTGGGAATAAAGCTGGTATGCTCTAGAAGAGAAAGTATAGCAGAGGAGAGTAAGAAAGAGGAAAAGAGATGGGGGAAGAGGTCAGAGAGGCAGAAGATTAGATCATAGAGAACTTTGTAGGTAACAGTCAGAGAAACAGTGAAAATATGCAAGATCATGCTTTGGTAACAAACAACCTCGGAATCTCAGTGGCTGAAGACACCAGAGGTTTAGTGCTTGCTCACACCTTGTCTACCACATTAGGCTGGAGGCTGTGCCGCATGTTAACCTCGTCTTGGGGACCAGGGGACAGAGCAGCCTCTATCAGGAGCATTGATGGCTATAGTGGCAGGTGAAAGAAATCTCTGAAGGGCCTCCTTTCAGCAGTTAATTTCCCAGAGCAGTGCCGGGAGCCGGTCCATCCTTGCTGTTTCAAGGGACCTGGCATATATGGCATACTGTTCCTAATATGTTTGCTCACCTTCTTGGCACTATGTGTTTTAACCAAGGTCACCTCTCTGAGAAAGGTTGTTTCCCCAGGTAGGGATTTTCCCCTGAAGTTAGGGAGGGAATAAAACCTCTTAACTAAGTGCCAGGTGGGTAATTAATCACTTTAACTACGAACAATCATGCTTAAGCTACATAATCTTTACTCCCTGGAATGGAGATAAGAAACGCCCTAACCTTTGGAATAGAGATTGATAGGATTGGAATCAACTGGTATAAATACAGATGTAACAAGACAGAACTTAGAAGACAGAACCAAGAGAAGACAGAACCTACACAGAACCTAGAGACAGAAGAACTTCACTGGAGAGAACATGGCAAAATATCCTGGACAGAACCTGGCTACAGAACTTGGCTGGAGAAACTAGACGGAACCTGGCTGAAGAACCTAGAGACAGAACCTGGCTACAGAACCTGGATAGAACATGGCAAGAGAACCTGACTAGAACCTGGTAACTGAACCTGGCTGGAGAACCTAGCAAGGGAACATGGCTACAGAACCTGGCTGGAGAACCTACAGAACCTGGCAATAGAACCAGGCAAGAGAACCCAACCTTGCTGATCAACTGAACGCTGCCTCCGTGTCATTCCTTCTTCGCCGACTCCGTCCACACCTTTGGGGACCCCTGGACCCGCTGGGGTTGGACCCCGGCAGAGCAGAAATGACACCTCACTTCCACAAACAAGTCATGGACCAGATCTAGTCAAATAGCCACATCCAGTGATGGTGGAGATAGGGCGAAGGGACAGCTGTGGGCAGGAAGTACAATTCTAGCATCAGATGCCATGGTTAGTTGGTCTTTCTCTCCCTCTCTCTCCTTCTCTCCCTTCCTTCCTCTTACATTTTTTGAGTTCTTCTATCACTTCCAGACACAGTATTAGATTCTAGAAATACAACATTGATCCGAACAAACAGATCCCTGACTTCGTGTAGCATGTATTTTAGAGGAGGTTTTGTTTTAGTTCAGAGGAATAAGATTAGTCCTACTTCAGTGCATAAACAATATTCACTACTCCAGCAAGAATATTTTGACTCTAGTCAAATGGTAGTCACCATAGAAATGAGTGTCAGAAAAATATCAATCATAAAGTTTACTCAATATTTGGTTGAATGTAGAATAACTATTTTGTAAGAGTCTGTTCTAGGGCACAGAAAGAATCAGGTAGCTCACACAGTCTTGTTATAACTACCTGTCCTCTTCCTCTTTTATTTTTTTAATATATTTTATTGATGTTTTACAGAGAGGAAGGGAGAGGGATAGAGAGTTAGAAACATCGATGAAAGAGAAACATCGATCAGCTGCCTCCTGCACACTCCCCACTGGGTATGCGCCCGCAACCAAGGTACATGCCCTTGACCAGAATCGAACCTGGGACCCTTGAGTCCACAGGCCGTTGCTCTATCCACGGGGCCAAACTGGTCAGGGCTCCTCTTCCTCTTTTAAAGTTCAGTGCAAATCACATGCTGCTTCCTGGGGTCTTTACCTATTCCAGGGCTTCACACACCTTTTTCTTAGGAAGGATACTCTGTCTACATACTTGGGGTCCACCTAGGGGCTAAGCAAGTAACATAAGTGAGTGACCTCCATGTAATAAAAATGCACATGTGTGAATGTCTGCCAGGTACTAAAGCAAACAGAAGAAGATTTAGTGCCATCTGATTGTTTCATGGAAGAATTTGGGCACAATGTTTCTAAATCTAAGAGTTTTGGGGTTTTTACAGTTGAAAATCTGGAATATAAAATTTTCCATTTAAACCATTAGCTCAACTATTTCACAATATTCTTGAGCCAAATAAAACATATTCACGAGCTATATTTTATCTGTGGTTCCCCAGTTTGTGGCCTCTGTCTATACATCATAAATATTGTCACTTGTCACTTAAGGAATTGCTGTAGCATTCTTAATCCCAGTGAGGTAGTAAATTCCATGAAGGCAGGGGCACTTACTCCCTTGCATCATCCAACCTAGTGTTGATCACATGGTGGCTGATTAGAAGGTAGTGTACACTGAACAGGGACTCAGAACCAGGTTGCTTGGGTCTGAATCCTTGCTACACCATTTGTGATTTGGAGCAATTTTCTTAGTTTGTGCTATACTTTCTTTCCTAACTGGTAAGTGGAGATGATGTTCTTCATTATATCTATCCCATAGGGTTATTTGGGGGATTAAATGAGTTCATATTTGTAAGGCACTTAAACTAATGCTAGAGGCATAGTAAGAATCACATAACTTTTTATTTAAGTTAAATGAAAATAAATACATAAATAATATATTTATTATATAGAATTGAGTGGTCTACTGATATCCTTGAATGGTGGGAACTCATTTATAAAATGAGTCAGCTTTACTTATTTGTATAAAGAACCAAAGGTATAAATATCTGACCGAAAAAATATCAAGAAATGTAAACCTAACGATAAACCTGTTCTGATATGTTTTTTTTAATTCTTGTTTTTTAAGGGTTTTAAAATATATTTTTGAAAGAAAACTAACAAAGGTACACAAAATATTCTTTGCTTTTTACTACCAAGCCACAGGTGTGTGTGTGTGTGTGTGTGTGTGTGTGTGTGCTTTTAAACAGATGATGAACATCTGGGCCACTCAGTGCACTGGTTTTTAAATTTTCCCATTATTTACTCATTCTGCGCTAACCCATTAAAACATTTAGTGATTCCTCATAAATTAAAACAAACTGATTAATTGCAACAAATGTCCTAATAGATGCATTTTTTAGTGCAGAGGATTTCTATGCTGTTTTTTGGCATAGAAGTCACACTGATATACACGCAGGTTGCAAGCAGATTTTTCCTATTTAGAGAATTGTATACTGAGGCATAATTTAGGCATAATGCACTTCTTGTTTTAAAGAATGCCTCTTATTAGTTTCCGTTACCGATAGAACACTTATTTTCACCAATAGTTATCTGAGAAAAAGGAGTCTTTTTGCATTCAGGCACTGTGCGCAGAAGAATTGTAATAATAGTTATATTTAATCCCCACAATATCCCATTTCCCTCCATTTTATAACTGAGGAAATGAAGATTTAGAAATGTTATATAATGGAGAAGCTGACCAATTTCACAAAGCCACAAAGAGCCACAAATGAGATTTGAATCCTACCTAGGGTATGGCCAAAGGAGAAATGTTTTGGAACCTGTTCAACTTCGTAAATTGTGTGTTGTTGTTGTTGTTGTTGTTGCTACTGATGTAAGTAAATAGAGGGTGACATCAAGCCTCAACTCAATCAATCAAACATATTTGTTGAGCAGCTAATACACGCCAGGCACTATTTCATTCTCAGACTTTTAGTATCTATTTCTATACAGCTGAGGTTAAGAATTCTGTTAGTTAATAGCACATATGGAACATTGAATATAGAGACCAGTGGTTCTCAAAGTGTGGTACTTGGATCAGCAATACCAGTGGCAAGGCCCCACCCCAAACCTGTTGTATTGGAAACTCTTGGATGAGGCCCAGGAATCTTCATTTAAATGAACTTGTACTAGTATGCATATATGCATAACCCATGGGCACAGACAATAGGGTGGTGAAGGCCTGGGGGGAAGGGGGAGGGTAGAAGAGTTCAATGGGGGGGGGGGCGGGGAAGGAGACATATGTAATACTTTTAACAATAAAAATTAAAAACAACAGACTTAGAAGGTGATTCTGATGTAACCTTAAGTTTGAGCAGCTCTGGTAGAGTAGCAGAGAGCCCTACTAGGAACTGCAGAGGTTTGTAAAGAAAGAGAAGGGTTCCTCCACCAAAGGCCTTTCAAATCATAGGTGTGAGCTCCTCTAGAGACCAGAGCATTAGCAAACAAATGGGAAACTGAGGAAAGTGAGAGCGCTCTGACAGGAGATCGGATTCCTTGAGGGCAAGTGGTCTTCTCTGAAGGAAGCACAGAGGTAAATGCAGACCTGAAAAATGTGGCAGTCCTGCCAAGTGCACCATTTGATTTTCTGTCAGTAGCTCCTGGTATGGGCACACCGCCTGAGGTGTTATCCTGTTCTAAGGGGAAAAACTTGCATCCCCTTTCTCTTACCAAACCCTCCTCACAAAAACATTCATCTCAGAAAGCTGTCACCTAATCATTCAAGTGTAGCTGCTTCCATTTATTCTTTGCTTGGATTTCTCCTTTCCCCCTTGCCCTTCCTGAATCAAGGGGCTGGAATCACATTATCCAGAGGTAGACACTGGTAATCACTTGCAGTTATTCAAAGCACTCACCTGTTCCCTGATGCTACATCTGTTGAATGGGCAGATTTTCTTCCTGTTCCTGTCCACCTCTAACTTTCTCTCATTCCAAGGATCTGTGACACCCAAACAGTGGGTGAACTTACGTGCATTAGGGACTCTGGCTTATGTGAGCAGTTTAGACGCTCTCTTGACGAATGGTAAAAGTACCCAATGAAACTGCTATGTCAGCACCTAAGCCAGATTCATCTCATATATTTTCATGGTCCCTAAGCTTGAGACATCACTCCATGGAAGGAAAAAAGAGAAGAGCTAGAGAACATGAATCTTTTTTATTTGTCCAGATTCCTACTTTGCTCTCCACTGGTTTTATTTCTATTCCAAACATGAAGAATACCGTTTATTTGTATGTTTGGAGCAGATGGCTACTTTTAAAAAATTAATGGCCACTTTTCTAAAGTTAGGAGGATGGTCAGGAGGAACCAGAGTGGCGCCTTGCAGTCCTACAATGCCCATTTTTACAGCTGTCTTTGGAATGTGGCACATTATAATTGACAGACTTGACAAGCATTCTGGTTCCATGGGCTGCATGTCAGGATTTCTGCCCCATATTTCCATATCACGGAGCACTTCCAGTACGTCCTTAAACTCATTTAAAATTTCCCTGGGTGTTAGGTTCCCATCTTTGTGGAAGGCCCCACATCATTTGCCCGGTGTTTGCAGGATGTACCTAAGCAGGCTGTACGCTGCCCTCCTGCTGTGAGAGATTCTTTATCTCTTTATCCACAATGTTGATATCTATTTCCTTATCATTTAAAGAGAGCAACTCATATTGTATAGTGCGTCCCCCCCAAATAACATGTGAATCGCATCTATCTGTGGGGAAAAAAATGACAACTGGTGCTGTAGTGCTGTAAACCCCATTTGACTAGGTTATTTTTTGTCTTTCAACTTTGTTTTTTACATCCTATAGGTAGGAAGACAGCTTACATATTCTCAAGGCTTTGAGGTTCTCTCTTTTCCACCAAATTTTAAGAGTTTTAAGTGAGTTTTAATTAATTCCCTGGAGGGTAAGGGGTGTTAGAATATCTGATAGCATCAGACTCCAATACCTTCAACTAATTTGGGGCATAAAGAATGCCTTTAATAATGCCTTGGATAGTTTAAAAAACGGAATTTCTTTTTCGCGTGCCACAGTAAAACAAAACAAAGGAGCCCTCTTGCTGTAGATGTAAAGAAGCAAAGTTTTATTGATAGAGGTCATCCGTGGTTCCAGGTTGTTTTAAATAGCGTTTTAAAATAATGTCTGAATTCAAAAGAGGCTGGAGTCTTTCTTCAACTGCAGCTTTGGAAAGGAAAAACGGGCCTGTGTAATCTTGTCCACATTCATTTTTACCGTCATGGTCAAGGAGCCCCACCAGACTGACGCTTGTGAAGAATTAGCTTCCTTTATTTGGCGTGGTCATAGAGGAATTAGCTCCCTCGGTGAACCAACGTGAAAAGAAGCGAGTTTGGGGAAATAAGCAACGTTTCTAGGAAATAGGAAGTTTGAGGCAAACATATGGTTGAAATGCTCTAGTCGATTTCAGATCAAGCTGAGAGAGTTGAGATCCGTCGGTTCAGGGATCCAGTTCACTGCACATTCCTACTGTGCCTGACTACTAATTGCATCTTATGTTTGTCAATCAAATATTTGCAATTAACAAAAATATTCCCTTAAGAGACATATACCAGAGCTGGCAAAGGATCGGGTGCTTTGCTAAAGAGAGCTAGCTTGCACACAGAAAGCATTTTTAAAAATGCTATGAAAAATATTCTGCTGCTGATGACACCGCTAGATACTCCCGGTCAAAACATTAACGAGCAGAATAGGTGGCACGGGGGCCTCACAAAAGGATTTTGTTCAAAGAACAGAAACTTTGTTCTCAGTGTCTCTGACCCCTCCTCCACCTCTGATTCTTCAATCTACAAATACATATAGTGGTTTAATTGAACTCTGTGCATAATTTGCCCAAGGATAAAAGTTGATCTAGATTTTTTTTTTAACTCCAATTTTACAAATGCTCTACTTTTTCACTCTCCCTCCTCCTCGCACACAGATTTCAAGAGGGAAGGCTGAAAAGGAAGGTGACTGGAATATTAAGAACTGTGACATATTCTGAGGAAACTCTAATGTGTAAATTGGTAGAAATGCCAGTAATTTGTTGGGAATTGAAGACCTTCTGTATTCAAGAGCGAAGCTTGGCAGCTGTGCATTGTTGTTTTATAAATCAATATTCCATCGGAAGGTGGTGTTTGAATGTTTATGTCATCGGGGTTTGTCTCCAACATAGTGCTGTGATAAGAAATGTTCAAGCAAAACAAACACAATCCCTTTCCGGTCCTTTAGGATAAAGTCCAAACATAATTCCACAACAGGGATATAACATTCAAATCAACTACGGAACTTTTGTAATGACATAAAGTCCCTCGCCCACAGAAATGCTATTGAATTGGAGATGCTTTGCAATATTCCCCAAGACAGGACTGCGTGGCTGTCAGATTAACAAAAGTCAAGAGGAGGTGAGACAGTGCTCACCACTGCAGAAAGGGCTTCATGCATAATGAACAGGGTATGCAGGCCTGTTTAGGAAATTAAGGTGAATCCAAGGTGACTTGGGGTCACATGAGGAGTCACAACGGTCACTAACTGGAAAAGTGAGCATTAAAAATTAGTCATTGAGTTTAAATAAATTCATCTCAATCATTATTAGATGCCATATAGGCTTAATAAAAAATAATTGCTGGAGTGAATTTTTCGGTGCTATCTGGTTATTATCTGGCCCTGAGCTTCTGGGATTCTGGTTGCTGTATGAGAAAGGACAGTTGAAACCGAGCTGCCTTTTGACTGTTATCAATCCTCTACCATTTAGATATAGCTCACTAGCACAGTTACTACCAGAGGGAGCCACAAAGAGCGGGGTGTTTAGTGCAAATACATTGATTCATCTTCCTAGGTAAAACCTGATACAAGATTGGTAGGGGAAAAAGTAGTGTTATTGTCATTCTCATCTTACCCAAAGAACTATCCCTCTCCTATAAATCATGAAGAAAACAAGCCATCCCAGGGGTTCAAAAAACTCAGATTTAAGCCATCAATGGGGCTAATTGCCAATATGGCTCTGCTTCAGTGGTTCCCAAACATTTATTATCATCTTCTCCGTCTGTAAAATACTTTTGAGCACATGCTTCCAATATCTGTACGATTGCACTAATAAGTTAGATGCATTATAAGGATTAGCAAAACAGAAATTTTAAAAACAGAGTATCAAGGTAATTAGAACTCAATGCTCTCTTCTTGAACTCTGTCTTCCATTTCCCCACAGCTGAGCATGCTCTGTGCTCGACCGTGGAGAGGCAGTGGACTTGGCAGGGCCCGTTTCTCCTGAGTGGCCTGGGTCTTGGCTGACCTGGAACAAAAGAGCAAAAGGAAAATCCTTATTTGTCCTCCATGAACACCAGCCCTAAGCGGAGGATTGAATGGGAAAATGGTGGCACTTAGATTTGCAAAACTGCTTAGAGGACACTGTCAGTTCATTTTAATTCTGTCTTCACAGAAGCACAGAAACTCAGCCCACTGATAACCGGATGAAAACAAAGAAAGAATTTCACAGAGTTCTTTTATTAAGCCCAAATGCCATCCGATGCTGGTCGAGATTGATTTTTTTTTTTTTTAACCCAAATGACTGATTTACTCAACACACTTGGTATAGGGAGAGAGGGTAGGTGATGCTGATGAGTGTGTGCATGAAAAATCCCAGGAGAATCTCAGTGGAGCTGGGGGGAAAAGGAAAACTAACTTTTTAGACTTTGGCAGATCATTCTGGCCGTGCCATGTGGACGTTGTGTGACTTGGAGGCTCAGGTTTGAGTTAACCAGGTAGAGCTCACTTAGCCCCTTTTTTCTCAACTATTTCTCTGTAAAATAGGGATGAGTAAGTCTATTTTGCAGAGTCATTTGAGCATTAGCAATGATTTTTATAAATGACTCATACAGTGTTTTGTAGCAGCTGCTCAATGAATGGTAGTCACTCTTGTTATATAGCTGGAGGAGACAACAAATCTTAAGCTTTGCCAAGAATATCCATTCTGTTTTTAAGTAGATCAAATAATAATTTTGGCAATTGTGAGAACATTTCTCTTTTAGAATTAAAAGCCTTTTCACTTCCATTATCATTTTTAATCTCACAATACATCTGAAAGAGAGATAGGACAAGTATAAGTATCCCATTTTAGACATATAGAAAGGTCGATAAATCATGGTCATACAAGACTCCTGATTTCTGGACAAGAATTGGGAAGGTAGCAGACATATTTAGTACATATTACTTCCCATTAAATAACTCAACCAGATAGATGTGTATGTATATATATGTACACATGCATATATATGTATACATATGGATTTAAAGTTTTTTTCATCTCTTAAGTTAACTCTGTTTAGCCCATTCTCTCCTCTCCTCTTCATTAGCCTGCAAATTCTTTGATAATAAAATAAATATCACAACATAATAAATTTAAGATATGAAAAAGCGTGCTACATATGTTCTTCTCCATTAAAACTTTGCTTTGGTTGTTGTTTTGAGACATAATAAATAGCAAGTGTATATATCATTTGCTAAATATGTTTTTTTTTCTCCATCAACTTAAATGTTGAATGATGTCAATAGAGTTTGTGAAAAGAAAAGAAACGAAAATAACCAAATTTAAAAATGGACAAATACATGAACACGCATTTTTCCAAAGAAGACATACAAATGGCCAATAGGAATATAAAAGACGCTCAACATTACTAATCATCAGGGAAATGCAAACCAAAACCAGGAGATATCACCTCACATTTGCCAGGATGGCTATTATAAAAAGAAAAGATAACAAGTGTTAGTGAAGATATAGAGAAAAGAGAACCTTTACACACTGTTGGTAGGAGTGTAAATTGTTATAGCCATTATGGAAATTAGTACGGCAATTCCTCAAAATTTTACAAAGAGAATTATAATATGATCCAGCAATCCCACTGCTGGGTATATATCAAGAGGAAATAAAAACAGGATATCAGCCCTAGCCAGCTTGGCTCAGTGGATAGAGCGTCAGCCTGCGGACTGAAGGGTCCCAGGTTCGATTCTGGCCAAGGACACATGCCTGGGTTGCAGGCTCAATC
Organism: Myotis nattereri; assembly: GCF_964212035.1. Lineage (NCBI taxonomy): Eukaryota > Metazoa > Chordata > Mammalia > Chiroptera > Vespertilionidae > Myotis > Myotis nattereri. The sequence goes on from NC_138085.1 coordinate 50,726,157, forward strand.
TCCAGTGGGGTGCGTGCAGGAGGCAGCCGACCAATGATTCTCTCTCATCATTGATGTTTCTACCTCTCTTTCCTTCTCCCTTCCTCTCTAAAACCAATAAAGAAATATATTTTTTAAAAAACCCAGGATATCAAAGAAACCCCTACACTCCCATATATACTGTAGTGTTATTTACAGTAGCCAAGGTATGGATATGTAAAGATTATAAGAAAAAAAGCATAAAAAATAAGAAAATACTGCTGTTTGTCACAACATGAATGAACCTGGAGGGCATTATGCTAAGTGAAATAAGCCTGACAAAAAATGACAAATACTGTATGGTATAACTTATATGTGAAATCTTTTTTCAAAAGCCAATTTCATAGAAACCAAGAATAGAATGGTAGTTGTCAGGACTTGGGGGGAGGTGGAAATGGGAAGATTTCAGTCAAAGGGCATGAATATTCAGTTATGAGAAGAATACAGCATGTGACTATATTAATAATATGGCCTTCTATACTTGAAAGTTGCTAAGAGTAGATCTTAAGCAGTCTCACTACACACACAGAAAGAGTTAAATATGTGAGTGATAGATATGTTAATTATCTTAATGCCATTTATATCAAATTATCACTTTAAATAAATGCAGTTATATTTGTCAATTATTCCTCAATAAAGTTGAAAGCAAAAAGAATAGAATGAGCCATCCAGTCTCCCAAGTTTTCTCAAGTCTCTGTTTGCTCCAAACTTGGGATTGTCCTGTTGGCCAAACAAAACATGTGCCTCAGCACAGTCAGAGTGGGAGACTACTACAAGGTTACATGGAAAAGGCATGGGTACAGGGAGGGGTAAAAATTGGGCAATTAGTCAACCACTGGAGATTTTACTATATACAAGCAATGGAGCACTTTAAGACACTCAGTCTTACTCATTTTATAATGTCAGCCCCTGTAATGCAGGCTCAACAAATGCTTTGCCCATGAATGAATGGATGAATGAATGAATGAATGAATGACAACCCTTCTCTGAAGCAGGCTGGGCCATCTTGCTAATTTTGGAGAGGGGAAAAATGTCTGCTTACTTTAGCCTATAATCACAGGGAAGAATAATCATGTTCTATTACCAAACTTTCTTTTTTCCCTTCAGAAAAGTCCCTCGTCTTAATAAAACAACATGATTCCTAGGCACTGTTTATGTTAGAGTGAGATGAAAACACCCCAACCAAAAGAGTACAAGAATATTCAGGGGGAGATAACAGATCAAATTCTGCTGAATCCAGTCCCTCCCTCAGTCTGATGCTGCACTGGATTAGCTATGCCCCCGTGAAGCAATTATATGGGACTCGGAACGCGTCCTCAGTTCTGTGTTCATTTTCGTAATAACCTCTAGTTTCACCTTCTCTAGCACTGTTTTCTCTAAGATTTACCATTTGAGGGTAACAAACACTAAATAGAACAAGTATTTCTACTGAGTTAAAGCTCAACACTCAGCTCTCATTTTCATGGTTCTATCAGGGTCTACACTCCTACAATCTATATTTCTTTCTAGCAGTAGTTATAGCATCTGTCTGGCTCTTGCCTAATCCTATATTTTTTAGCTGCACGGAAGGATGGTGGAAGCAGAAGCAGTGTGTAAATTCAGCTGGAAATGTGTCTTTCAGCGTGGTGCCTCTGTAGCAAGGAAAAGAGTACGTTGAGCCTGCTACAAACCACAGTTATGCTGGTTTGAAAAGAAGCTGCGGCAGTGTGTTCTACTGGAGACATATGCGATAGAGCTAATGGAAGAAATATGAAGTTTTGACCTTTTAAATTGGTATCATCATATTAGTGTCTTTCCAAGAATTAGGTGGCTTAGATCTCACTAGTCTTAGAGTTTCAGCACCAGGGGATAGAAGGAAAGCCCTCTTCCCTGCCAAGTTGTGCCTCAAATTTTGATCCTTGGGAGCCAGCAGCCGTGTGTGATAAATAGCAATCAGCTGCTTCACTCTGGGCCTCATAGCCTGCCCATGAGCTCTGATGCCACTCACTGAGCTACTTTGGAGGCAAATGATGCACTTTTAAGTAGCACATTAATATTAAAAGGAGTTCAGTAGGCAGATCAAGGACAAAGCCATTCATTCCTTCCTAGAAATTTAAGCTTCATGTAAAACGCATGTCACTTCTTCATATGTGTCAGATGGTCTTGGCCTCTTAAAACACAAATTCAGCCCATATGCATGGCAATTAATAGGTGTGGTCATGTTGAATGGCCGGACATGGGTGACCAATGTAAGAAAGAATATCCACAGAAAGAAAATGCAGGGTGGGCAAAAGTATGGTTGCAATTGTAATACAAATAAATAATACAGTGATTAATAAATAATAATACAAAAATGAACTCTGTGTTACATAAACCTACTTTGCCAACCCCTGCATTTACTTTGCTTAAATAAATGTTTTCAGTGGCTAGTGTGTCACCATCAACAAGGCTCCTGTTGCTTGAATGTCACTGTTCCTTTTCTTCTGGGAAAGTGGAGAGAAAGATCTGTACATTTCCCTCAATCCCACCCCCATCTTTCCTTACAACCTTCTCAGTATTCTGTTCTCCTTGACCACGATTCAGAAACAGAGCTGACTCTAGCTTAGATATTGCCCTTTGGCATCTTGGGTAAAAACCATCAGAATCTATAAAATGTCCCTGATTCCCTTGATTCAGGTGGCACTGGCCCATCACAAGAGTGTTGGCCTTCTGCCAGTGGGAAGTCTATTTCACCCCCATGTTTGTTGATGAAATAAATATGTAAAAGAAAGTTACATGTGAAAGTCTTATACATTTGAAGAACTCTTTGCAAATTAGTTGGCGATTACTGTCTCTCCACTGCTTCAGGGAAAGTGGAAAAGACAAGTAAGATGAAAGATGATTAGGTAGAAAGGGAAGCTGTCCTGGGTGAGGTTTCCAGAAGCAGATCCTGAATGGGAGTCTGGATGTAAGGTGTTTATTAGGGATCAAGACCTGTGAAAAGAAGGGGGTAAAAGCAGGAATGGGCAGAGAAAGAAGTCTAAGGGCTGTACATGCACAAAAAATATGTGGCCCCCCCCCCCAGGAGGGAGCTCTGGAGAGAAACTTGCCTGTGAGTGTCCACACTTAGAGCCAAAACTGCCAGATCTTGGTGCCTTTGCTTCACTCAGTCACCGACATGAGTTGCCATCAGAAAGGCGGGATCTCCAACAATGTGGTTTTGTCAGTGGAGCAGACCCTGAAGGAGCCCAGAGCTGGAGACTATCTGCTTACTACACTCCCCGAAAGTCCTTCCTTGAAGAGTCACCTGGGAAGCTCATTCTACATTGACCACAGCTTTCGGTGACTAAGCCTGAACACCCAAACCATGCAGAGTGAGTAACACAGAACCAGAAGCTAAAGATGTCTGTGTAAGCATACAAAAGTGGTTTTTGTGCCCGGCTGGCATGGCTCATTGGTTGAGTGTCAGCTTATGAACCAAGAGGTCACAGTCTGAATCCGGTCAGGGCACATGCCTAGGTTGTGCAGTCGATCCCCAATGGGGAGCTTGCTGGAGGCAGCCTCAGCCAATCAATGATTCTTGCCCATCATGGATGTTTCTGTCTTTCTCTCCCTCTCCTTTCCTCTCTGAAATCAATAAAAAATATTTATACATTTTTAAAAATGGGTTTTGCCAGTTCCCCCCCAAAAGCAGCACCATCAACCATGAGATCGTCAAGAAAATAAAATTTGACTACTTTTCTTCTGTATCTCTAAAGAAGATAGCAGTAAAGGCTGGAGTTGAGATGGGAGGTCACACTCATATCCCAGCCCAAATCTAACTGCAGTTCCTATTGTCAAAAGTCAAAACAAAAGAATTTAAAGCATCTTAAATCTGGGATTAAATTTGTCTATCACTGAAAGTTGAAAGCCATGATCTCTCAGCCATCTAATGGTGGACATGAAGGTATTAGGTTTTACTATCTCACTCTCAGAGTTACTCATTGCTTATGTCCATGACAATTAATCTTCACGGAATTATCACATATCTTTAAATATAACCAGGAAACTGGTCAGTATATTCCTTTTGAGATCTCGAGAACTTAACATTCAAAAATCTCCTGACTATTCCAAATGCAGGCCTCAGTATTTATTGCATCTGTTGTTGAGCCAAATTTCACCATCAATTTCTGTAAGTTGGAATTCAGCTTTAGGGAGATCACAGGATGATCTGGTGAGCTCTGGGCATATAGAATGAGGATTAAATAGCCTTTGTAGATAATATTGGCATCTATGGAGTATCAATCATGCATCAGCTGTGTGCTAGGGATGTTAACAGAGTCTGAAACAGAGTTAGGACCGTACCTGAACTCCCACACATATATTTCAAGGAAGGCTTCATGAATTTCTATCACTCATTGCATTTATAGGTATTCTGGAACATTTGCAGAATGCACATCCAGCATACTAGTATCTGGACATGATGAGGGGTAGTTTTTGTTAGCATCCGGGGTCGGTAGCTTGGGTGCCTCATTGGCTCTGACTGGAGGATCTACGCTCTCAGACCTCAGGAAAAGTGATGCTGGGAATTGACCTAAGCACATTTGTTTACTTACAGTTATTGCAGTCTCCTGATACATATGTGGAGTCTCTGATAGTTAAAGGAAATTGGGGTTTTAAGTGTCTGTTGTAGGCTGAATTTTGTCCTCCTGCCCCTTCCAGTTCTCAGGTTAAATCCCAACCCCAGTGCCTCAGAATGTGACTGTGTTTGAAGACAAGTTCTTTGAAGAAGTGACTAAATTAAAATGAGGCCATTAGGCTAGAATCTTAATCCAGTGTGACTGGTGTCCTTATAAGAAGAGGAAGACACGTGAGGGACGTGAACAAACAGAAGAAAGAGGGCGTAGTAAGAAAGTACAACCTACAAGTCAAGGAGAGAGGCCTCAAAAGAAAGCAACCCTGGCTTAGCCAGCATGACTTAGTGGTTGAGCATCGACCTATGAACCAGGAGGTCATGGTTCAATTCCTGGTCAGGGCACATGCCCGGGTTGTGGGCTCAATCCCCAGTAGGGGGTGTGAAGGAGGCAGTTGATCAATGATTCTGTCTCATCATTGATGTTCCTATCTTTTTCCCTTCCTCTCTGAAATGAATAAAAATATTTTTAAAAAAAGAAAAAAGAAGAAAGCAATACTGCAGACACCTTAATCCTGGACTTCTAGCCTCTAGACCAGTGGTTCTCAACCTTCTGGCCCTTTAAATACAGTTCCTCATGTTGTGACCCAACCATAAAATTATTTTCATTGCTACTTCATAACTGTAATGTTGCTACTGTTATGAATTGTGATTTAAATATCTGATATGCAGGATGGTCTTAGGCGACCCCTGTGAAAGGATCGTTCGACCACCAAAGGGGTGGCGACTCACAGGTTGAGAACTGCTGCTCTAGAACTATGAGAAACTGCTTAAGCCACATAGTCTGTGGTATTTGATTATGGCAGCCCTAGAAAACTAATACAGTCTCTTTCCTTTATGACACAGATGATGTGTCATGGTGAAAACTGATCTCAGATCAAATAAATATCTATTAGCAAGCAGGCACAAGAACCGTCATTCAATGTGTGCTATCAGCTCAAGGGTTGTTGCTTTAAGTTGTTGCCTGGAAGGGTCACTAGATATAAATGAGACATTTATTGGTTGGCAAGATTCAACTCAATTTTTAATAGGAGGTGGACAATAAAAATCCTCCAGTTAGAGACTGTGGTGTGTGCTGATTTGGGATCCTGAGCTTGGGCCTTAGAGCTGGGTAGATTCTTGTGATTTGTTCATGAAAGGTAAAAGTACTATAGAGTATCTCTAGCCAATCTGTATTTCTTGAGCAATATATATATATCCATTTATATGTAAATCACACAAAATTTCTGTGAGGTCCTCAGTAATTTTTAAGAGTGTAAAGGAGTCCTGAGACCAACTGTCTAGCAACCACTGCCCTAGGCAATGTATTTTGAGGACACAAGCACCATGCTCTTTTCCAACTTTATATTTTCTTCCCTTTACTTCTGCCAGAATCATAAAGCTACCTTTCATTGATATTGTTCTGGAATGAATATTGCTCTGAATAAAAAATCAAGAGAAAATAAGGACAGTATCTAAGAGTAACATCAACACAATAAAGGGGAAAACTAGTAACTAGTCTACTAGTAATAGAACTTGTAGCTGTGTGCAGACTTCTTCTTGCTTCAAGCTGCTGGTCCTTCTTTCTTTATCTTGAGGCCAGGGAAGCACCCTCACCAACAGGGCCCCCACACTAAGAAAAGGGGTACTCCAGCGCCCAATATGTCCTCACCTGTTTTGCCAAGAGGCAAATGAGCCTCCCTTGCTCCTGCTGTGCGATCAAATGGTGCATATAAGCCAAGAAACTCTGCAGGTGTTTCAGCAAAGCAGCCCTGTTTATAAGATGGCAATGCAAGGTGTTAGGAGGCGGCTAAATGGCCAACTGCATGCAGTGTAACTGTCTGATAATGAGCAGAGGAGAATAGGTTTTGCCTTCAGCCAAACTTTGTGAATCTTAGCTTTGGGACCAATATCCTGAAGCATCATCCTGTCACAGCTGGCCTATTCCCTGGGAAAAGGAATGTCCATGGAAACTCACGAAATTTTAGACAGTAAATAGCCCAACACTAAGCCATGTTGGTGAGTTAAGTATAACTGAAGCAGACAGATCAGATTAAGATCCCTTCCACCTTCCTCTGAATAAGCCCCCCGTCACTCTCCATTCCTATTTTGTAGTAAGGGAAAATGCACTTGGACAAAAACCATTTTCCCAAGTGCCAAACATTTGCAAATACTTTCAGATGCATGCTGGAAGACAAAACGCAGTGGGTCTAGCTCAGCTGGGTCTGCTAGCACCATATCTATGAAACAAACACACCACCAGTGGTGGCCTTCCAACTTTCCAAATGATAGGGTGATTTTGTGTGTTTTCTTTTCTTTCCATTCCCAAACATTCAATAAATAGAAGAGTTCTCTTTATTGCCCATTTCTAGTATCCAGCCTTGGCTTCCAGAAATGCTAATGAGTTGGGGCACACACAGCAGAGTGGCTGCAGAATCCTAGGGAACTCTGGATTCAAAATGACCTTAGCTACCAGCTCCTGCCAGCATAGACCTGAAGCCAAAGCAGATTCAGTTCCATCTCATCCCTCTCCCACCAAGCTTCCAGACTTTCCCTTTGTCCTTTACTATCTTTCCTTCCCAAACAAAACATATAATCATCTTCCTGGAAATATGGGGAGGGCAAGAAGGGCTTGTGAGGGGAACAGCTGATGGATGGGACAAAAGTGATCTAAATCTATCCTTTGAACAAACGCAGTGTGTTTTACCCAGCTTCATTTAAGTCGGTTGTATTTGTGAAACACAGCAAGATTTCAGCTTATGTCCCTCCACAATAATTTAAGGGCCCTGACTCCAGGGTTGAAGCTGGAAAGATGTGTGTACTTGGTGAGACTGAACCTAGAGGCTCTGCTAACTTCCAAGAAAGTCACTGTGTGGAGTGAAAGATCTGGGACTGGCAATGCCCCAACTTGGTTCATGTTAATTCCATCCTCCTCCAGCTCAGGCCAAACCAAGTCTTTCAGAAATCCTCATACGCTTCATCTGACCTTGGCATCTCAAAATGTGGGTACTTCCAACTACCATACAGCCAGTAGCTCACAAACATACAAGTAAAGACACGTGGGCTCCTGACTGAATACAAGCTTAGCCACTGAGTTAAAGACTCCAGGAATTAGTGACCAATGTGGTCTGTCAGAGGGCAGTGGTGGGATTGAGGATGCTTGCTTTTAGCTTCAAATACCAATGTACCCTTATCGATGCTAAGAAAGTCTTGCCATTTCTCATTTCTTGGTACTAGAGGGACAGCAAATGAGTATACTATATTTGTTAGGAAAAACTCTTTAGTAGCCGTAGAAATAGGAAGAGTAGGAGCAGTAGTAATAGTATTCAAAATGATTATTGGCAGACACAACTGAGGAACTATCAAAATCAATGACCCAACCCTTGTCCCTTGCTACTGCTCACTCTATACATGACAGAGCCAAGCGTTTTCCTTCCCCAGGCTTTCCTGCAACGAGGGGCTTCCATATAACATACTTTGGACCATGGCATGTGAGGAGAGATTTCAGGGAGTTCGAAAGCTCCCAGAGCAGCTTTTCTTCTTTGGTATAAAAGGACAGTGAGTGATGAGGCCCATGTGAAACTTTCGCCTTCTCACTGCCTTGAACGATAACTTCCTGGCTGGAAGTGAAGTGGCTCTATCGTGACCATGAAGAAAGAGTCAAGAAAATGACAGCAGAATCGAACCTTACCTCGGCAAGCCTAAAACATTGCCAGTCACCACACATCCCTGCAGTCCTTGTCATGTGAGAAAAGCAGACTTTGATTTGTTGATTTTATTGGTCATGCTGAGCTTAGCTTTCTCACCTGTGATATGGGGGAGAAAGGTATATAGTGTGGGACAAAAGTAGATTCACAGTTGTGAGTACGTGAAACACATAGTTCTTCTATTATTGCTTTAATTATTGTATTATTTCCCATTTGAACAATTATAAACCTACTTTTGCTCCACCCTATACTTTGCAGAGGCCACTGGAGATTTTTCTTTGAAATCTGTGAATTGCATTGTAAACTATAAAATCTACATGAATGTAAGAAAGGCATTAATTTAGGGGAGGATAAAGATTGATCATTCACATTTTTCATCTCTATTTATAAGTGTTAACTGTGCATCTGATAGTTACTGAGTAATCCTCTAACTTGAGCTAAAGAAGTTTACAGTATATTAAGTGACTTCCTTATGAGTCATCTAATTCCTGACACAACACCACAGAGAATAAAACAAAGAATTATTAAACTATTAATTGCCAAATTAGAAGATACTGAGTGCTAGTCCTATACAAATTTGAATAATAATCTTTAAGATACATTGTGTCTACTATGTTCCAAGCATTATTCTAACTATTTCATACGAACTATGTAATTAAACCCTAGGATAACCCTGTTCCACATTTCACTCATGGGAAAATTGAGGTGCAATGGGGTTACATGTGTTGACCCAGTTCACAGATGCAAAGTGGCAGAGCCAGGAATGAATTCAGGCACCATGGCTTCAACCCACTGCTCTCCTGGAAAGAGAAAAAATGTCAGATCACTTGAGTTTGTAACCCCTGTCTGTTGTTTACATAGTTCTGTGACATTGGATGCATTTATTACCTGTTTACTCTCTCCTCATCTTTAAAATGAGGATAACAGTGACCTAATTAGGTTGTTTTAAAGATTAAATCATAATGTATGTAAAGCACCTGGTGAAGTAACTGGCATATGACAAAGCATTGGATGTGGTTGCTATTGTTCGACTAGAGGACAGATGGGAAGCCTCAGCACACTTTCCGTTGGGGGCCAGGAGGAGAGACCATTCCTCCCAAATAAGTTATAGGTCCTGAAATTTAAGTTTGGCTCCCAAATGGTCAAATGTTTTCATAAAAAATATTTTTATGTTACTGTCTCAAAATGGGCAAGATAAAAGCCCTGCTAACTTTCTTATGAGACATTTAAAAATATATTTTTATTTATTTCAGAAATTAAGGAAGAGAGAAACATCAATGATGAGAGATAATCGTTGATCCACTGGCTCTTGCACCCCCCCTACTGGGGTTTGGGCCTGCAACCCAGGCATGTGCCCTGACTGGATTTGGACTGTGACCTCTTGGTTCATAGGTCAACACTCAACCACTGAGCCACACCAGCCTGGCTGAGACAACATTTTTTTGGGGGAAAATAATACCATGGAGTGACTATAAGGGAAACTAGTGAGGAAATTAATCATAGCTCATAACGGTAGAGGAGACTAAACAGAAAGGGAGTTATAACTCATTTATTTGACAAAGATTTACTGAGTAGACATCATGTGTCACATTTGTTCTAGATGCTACCCTCCCCAGACCCAACCCACCACATAGTTTATTAAGGAGCTAGTTTATCAAGAGGATGCCTTTATGATTAGGTAGAGTCCTGACACACAGAGGCAGAATGCTGGATAGGTGTGTGTGTGTGTGTGTGTGTGTTGTGTGTGGGGGGCGGTGGAATCCATTAATTTACTTTATTGGATGAAAGAACTATTCATCCCCAAAAATAAGAGAGAGAGAGGGAGGGAGGGAGGGAGGGAGGGAGGGAGAGAGAGAGAGAGAGAGAGAGAGAGGGAGGGAGGGAGGGAGAGAAAGAGAGAATGAATAGACTGTATAAATGAGTGAGTTTCTGAAGGAGCAGAGGCCTGAGATGTTTATCAAGCATAGGTAGAGATGGGTGATAATATTAGATGATTCAGAACATCTACAGGGAATCAGATGCAGAGTATATTCTAGGGAAAATATCCCAAGAATAACAAGACAGCTACTATAAGGGTTTTGAGAGCATTTGAATAAATGCCCTACCTCATAATATAACTATGGTCTATCAATCAGGTGAGGTCTAAAGATGACCCAGTGCTATCCCATGAAGAAAAGACTAAGTTCCTTGAACAACCTTGTCAAGATATTCCCCTGCTGAAGGTAGCCCAGAACCAACCCTTGTCCACAGAGGGGCAGAAAAAGAGTGCTAGGAGACCATGCAAATGGTTCTCATTTGCATTCAATCAATTCATGTTTTCTGCCTTTCTGTGGCTAATGGGAATGGGCACCCCTTAGAGCTTGCTTTTCTTAATTTTCACATTGGAGGCTCTTCAATTACTTATAAAGTAATCAACTCTGAATGGAGAGCAACTTGCTTAATAAATAAACAAGGACTAAAATGGGCCTTTTGACAACAAGTCATGTGTCATTTTGATAGAGGCCAACTTTGGGTTCTCCATTTCCACCTCCAAGAGAGAAAAGTTGCTACATAATTAATTGGAGCCCTTTTTCCTCAGAAGCCTCCCTCCTTTATCTGTGAACCCAGGCATGTTTCCTAGTGCAGTCCTGACTTGGGACAGATTTCTGGGTTGTTCCTTTTGTCATCACTAAAACACTCTGTTCCTTCTTTGTTCTTGCAGCCCAATTGCATTCTTTGATTCAGGCTATTTATTAAACGATGTTGGGGGCCATTGCACTAGCCTCTTTAGAATTGTTTTTGTTCTGAATTTTTCAACAAATGTGTAGCCAAATCTTGCACCTTGATGTCACCCATAAGAAATGTAATGCACATTTCATATTTTAAACCTTTAACAGAAATGTTGGGGAGACAAGGCCAAGAACACAGCCTGTGTGTTGACACGGAATATGACGTTGCCAATTGGAATTGACATATTGACCAATATATTATGGTTAGCCAACAAGGAATGAGCCAATCTAACTATAAAATCATTTTCTATGCACTTTTTTGTCTTGCTTCCCTTCCCCCACACCAGAATAGTACCAGGAATTTTGACAAGTCGATTTAGAAAAGTCTGCTCTCCCAATACATATATTTAAGCAGCAGTGCAACATTTGTTTATAAATACTTATCATATATAAGACACTTTTCTACAACACAGGATGAACAACTAGTGGAATAGTAATGCTATCAACAATTAAAATATCATTTATCTGTCATCACTTGTTTTTAGTGAACTTGTGAAGGCTTCATTGCTTATATATTATTTTACTATTATTCACAAAATAGAAAATCACAAATTAATTGTAAATTTCTAGAAAATTTCAGACACGTAATTTCCAGAATGCACATTTTCTATTTTTTGCTTTTCAGAATATTTGCCTCTTTACTTTTTTCTTGTACCATTCCCATTTTTTTCCACAAAATTCTTCAAAGAATACTGAGAGTTCCTCAATAATTTTATGCATGTTTTCTCTATGCTGCCATATATTCATTAAAAACTGAAGAACTGAGAGCCTTGATGCATTGGCATATGCCAGCATAGTAATACTGCAGAAATACCACTTTTACATATGTTAAATCACTCCTAAAAATCCATAAATATGCTTCCTATTGTCCATTGTATCCATCTCAAATTTCATTGACTGCCTTCTGAGAGGCCTTCCAGAAATTGGTTTCTTCTTACCTGTCCAAACTATTATTACTATTTCTCCATTTTCAATTCCCCCTTAATTAAGCTAACCTACACTCTTCGTTTTTATTTCTATGCCTCTTCTCCTGCTATTTTCCACACTGAAATGTGTCCAGACCTCTTTTCCTCTCTATTTAAATGCCAATCTTTAAATTTTTTTTCTTCTTTATGGAGTCACCACCCGCTATTAACATCTCACACTGATCTATCCTTTCAAATACCAGTTAGTCACTCACTGTGTGGTTCAACTATATTCAAATTGATTGATTTATGTAAGGTATATTTTTTCAGTTACATGGTAAATGCCTCAAAATGTCTTTGTTTTGCTTGGCTGGTGTGGCTCAGTGGTTGAGCATCAACCTACCAATCAGGGTATCACTGTTCGATTCTTGGTCAGGGCACATGCTGGGTTGCAGGCTAATCCCCAATATGGGGCATGCAGGAGGCGGCCGATCAATGATTCTCTTCATCACTGATGTTTTTATTTCTCTCTTCCTCTCTGAAATCAATAAAAACATATATTTTTTAAAATGTCACCCTAGCCAGTTTGGCTCAGTGGATAGTGTCAAACCAAAGGGTTCTATTTGGTCAAGGGCAGGGATCTTGGTTGCAGGCTCCTCCCCAGCCTGGGACCTGGTCAGGGCTTGTGCAGGAGGTAACCAATTGATGTGTTTCTCTCACATAGATGTTTCTCTCTGTCTTTCCCTCTCTCTAAAAATGAATGGAAAAAGATCCTATGGTGAGGATTAACAAAAATTAAATAAATAAAAAATGTCTTTGTTTTGCCTGGGTGCCTGAGAAGGTCGAGTACATGTTCTACTTAGTACAATAGCTTAATTTATGTCCAGTCTAGTAACAAATATAAGCCCTAAAATATAAAGAAAACTTGACAATTTTGACTTATCAGGATTCCTGGATAGTTTATAATCTTGGGTAGGTCACACCTTGAGATGTTTGACTGCAATTGTCAATTTCACCAGTATTTTACATCATATTTGACAGGATCATTTTCATAACCCATGGTATCCCTTTTCTGTCCTGGAAAATGAAAGCTCCCCTTGAGACATCTAAGGAACCCTTTAATTCTAAAAGTCACATCCAAGCAGCAGTTCTATAATTTCTATAAGTTCTATAAGCCCCAATAATTGTTTCAAAAATCAATACATTCTTATAGGTTTTTGAAATGCAAACAGGCAAAGATAATAGATATTTTTTCATTGCGTATTCCAGGCCACTGAGTTAATTGGGATAAGAAAACTCCACATGTGTATATGTAGTCTGGCATAGTATATTTGCTCAATAAGCTATTAATATAGAAAAGAAATTGAGCCTCCATGAACCATGTAGATTTGAGTCTGATAGCTACAAACATATAGTTAAAATAATTCTAAGTTATTCAAAATATTCCAGCACAGAGGACTTGAGGTGACCTTGAATGAAAGCTCCAGGCTTGTGCTCCCTGCACAATGCTGTGTCATAGGTGATGATAGGAGGTGACAGGAAAAAGAAAACTGTATTGTGCTGGTGGTTGAAAAAAATCACTGAGTAGCTTTAGAGATGGAATAATTTGAATTTAGATATTACAAACGCTTAAAGGCAGGAAAGTTCAGTGATAGCAACGACTGAAGCAAAAACTCCTAGAGCACCTTAACCTTCAAATGCTTTTTCAATTTAGCCAGCTTATTCACTGAACTTCTCTTACAGCCTTGAGTGAGGTCCCTAGGAACTAACATGTCACCTTCTTAGGTACAAATGGAGACACTTGTTTTTCCTAATCTATTGAGGAACAATGAACTATGTGAAATATTAGACCTATTCTCTTGATCTCCTTCACATGTCATTCTTTTGTTTGTTTCTTTGTTTAGCTGGTTGGTTGATTGGATAGTTATTCTAGTATAAGATTAGGTTGATCTTCCATGATGAACTTGACCTTATTTTAAATTTTACTTAAACATCTTGCATCAGTTTAATACAGTCAATCCTTCCTTTCCTTCTTTCCAGTGTGTTTTACAGCATTCTTTCTAAAAATATGTTTAATCTTCCACCAATTGAAATTAATATTGTAGACTCAAAATGAGATGAGGGCTCCCATAACAAAACCCAGTGGACAGGCCTAACATTCCTTCTCACTGCAAATTAGATTTCCTAATGTGTTAACATTAAGAAGAAACCAGGGGCATTGGGCTAGTTGGCATAATATAGAAATTTACACTCTAATGTGGAAAATAGAGAAAGGTAAGTGTAGGCAAGAGGTCACTAAAGCCATGCACACATAAAAACACCGGTTAGACTTAATGCATAGATACATGGATATGTCTGTGTGTGAATGAGTGTGCATGTGAGTGTGTGTATGTGTGTTTGTGTGTGTGTGTGGCCTGAGGTAAGAATAGAGTCAGGAAGATGGGAAAGGGACTAATACATGAAGTACCCACTAAGTGTCAATTTTCACAGTTAAATACTCAATCCCAGTGTTCATAGCTACTAAGTCTGTCTGCCTCTCAAATGAATGTCTTAGTTAATTCAGTCTAATGTTAATACTGGTACAAATATTTTGTGTATATGCCAACCAGTTCCAAGAATGTTTTTCCTTTCTTTACTTCAAGAATAAGTATTTTTGTATCATAGCAAACTCAAAACCACTGTCTAAGCTACATGTGACATATCCCCCACAGTGTAGATGAGGAAGTAAGAGCATGGGGAGGTTGGTTAAAATAACTAGTGAGTGGTGGTTTGTCAGACTACAAACCACTCTCTCTAATACATCATGGTAACTTGAAACGTAACCGTTCAGGAAAGGAAAAAAAATCAAAGTAAAAAAATGTGTGTGTGTGTGTGTGTGTGTGTGTGTGTGTGTGTGTGTGTGTGTGTGAAGGGGTGGAGGGCCCCTCAAACATGAATCTCTATAGAAGGAACAAAATTAAAAATAAGGCAGGGAGAGGGTGTTCAAATGGAAAAACAATTACATAGGCAAATTTGTCTTAAAGTCTAAAGGAATGCTTATTTCATATTTCTACATAAGCAGAGTAAAATAGATCAATTTTTACTTAAAATGTTTGGAATAGCTAGTGTTACTAGAAGAAAACCAGTTTTTCTTAAAAGTAATGGTCTTGAATCTGTTTTAATGATTTAATTATTTGGCAATTATAAGCATATCTGGTTTGCTTCCATATAGTATTTTAAAAATCACAGACTCCAGCAAATTTTTAAATCTATGTAATGAGCTTGACTGGTGCTTCCACTTCTTAACTATTTCTTTTATTATCAGGAATATACTCCCACCACCGTGAGATATATTACCTGCATTTTTGCCCATCTAGAATCCTGCAAGATAAACTTCAGCTTTAGCCTTTCAAGTCCTTGAGGAGTGTCAATGATATTTCAGGGATCTTGTTATTATCCAGGTACAGCCATGGAAAATACTTTTAAACACAGGCCACAGACCTCCATGAAAGCTATCACATTTGAAATATAAAGCTCAAAAAATTAGCCTCTAAAATGATTAGACCTACCTGGAGTCCAGAAATCCTTCCTGGCGTTGATGTCAGAGCCTTTACTCAAGAAATGTCTAAGCTCTTTGTTGGTATGGGGGGAAAAAAACTCAGGAATTCTCCTTCCTGGATTTAATGCCCCCAGATTTAAAATGTAAGTATTAGAAGCTGGAGCCCTCGAACATCTCCCTTCATTTCTTGACATCTTTATGACAATGTATGGTGCAGTACCTCACTTTGCTGCAATTACTGAACAGACAGCACTGTAGGCAATGTAAGTTGCTCTTAAGTGCAGCAATCCATTCTGAAGAGATGTACAAACATAAACTCTCAATTGTGGCAGGCTCCTATGAAACCTGAGTGTTATCTGTGAATTTTTTTGTCTCCTTTTTAATCATTCTGTTAGCTCACCTCTAAGACCCAGTGGCCTAATTTACTAATTAATAACTATTATTATTTAGTGGAATTGAAAGTTGAAATCACTGCCTGCCTTAAACATAATAAAAAATCGGCAATCCATTCAGAGATTTTTGAGGGTCTGCTTCATGCACTGCACAGTTCTGGCAGCTGGGGAGATGTCATTGTCTGCTTGCTCCATGGCCCTCATGCCCAGATGGGATGGGAGGGAGGTGGAGAATTGTCTCTCTGCCACATTCAGACTAGAAGGGAAACATTATATATCCCAATGTACAGTTGACCCTTGAACAACACGAGTTTGAACTGTGTGGGTGCACTTATACATGGATTTTTTTTCATAAAATACTATAAATGTATTTTCTCTTTCTTATGAATTTCTTACTCTACCTCACTTTATTGTAAGACTATATTATATACTACTTATACAAAATATGTGTTAATTGGATGTTTATATGATTGGTAAGGCTTCTGGTTGACAGTATGCTATCAGTAGTTATGTTTTGGGAGAGTCAAAAATTATGTGAAGATTTTCAACTGTGAGAGGAGTTGGCACCCCTGTCACCCGCATTGTTCAAGGGCCACTGTATACCTGTAAGATCTTAATAGATAATTTTCTTTCAAACAATAATTACATGATTTAGAAATGTCTGTCTTCTTTAGTTCATTTATTCTTGGTCTTCCTAACCACAGCTTCTCTTCATCCTTTGGGAAATGACTTTTAATCTCAAGTGACTTCTTTCTTCATTTGCTAAGTAAAAGGTCCTTAAGGAGAAATGGATGGTATAAGTTTATTGTCTCTAATACACATAAAGCAGTTAAGGCCTAGATTAAATCATGGGAAATTAGGCACAAATTATTATCATCAGCATTTTTTCTTCTTGTAGTTGTCCTCACTGTTGGCTCAGTCATATCTGTTTAAAGTAATAAATTTGTTCTTCAAGTCTACCCTTCTTTTTCCTACTACTGTTCTAGTAGGGATGTCAATATTATTTGCATAATAATATGTTTGCATATGAATGAGTGTTTGTTTGTTTAATCTGAACTCTAGTGCCTGTGTAAGGCAGGTACCAGTGGAGAGGCTAAGATACAGACATACAGAAGTCCTATTCCTACTCTCAAGCTGTTCATTATCCAGCAGGGACAGGAAGATAGGAATCCACATGGGAAGCACTATGAAAACAAAGCACCAAGTTGCACAAGATACTACTGAAGAACTTAACACACATAAGAATTAAGGTCAAATCTGGAAAGGTTATCACTGCAAAGAGAAAACATCACTGCCCCTCAAACCACAGAATCTGGTTCAGATACTCGTAAGACCAATCACAAAGACAGTTCCCCACATGGTGGCAGGGAGTTATCAAGAAAGCAGATGAAACAGGCTTAGAAAAGATACCTTGTAAATATGCAGCATGCTCAGTATGGGTCACTATTCAGTTAGCTTAGCAGATAATTGGCAAAAATGTCAGCTAGTTCTTAAGGTTCTCCTAATTATACCTTTTTAATAATTAGGCTAAAGTATCAGGTCTTCATGGCTGAGAGTGTGTTGCAAGTTTTTCTTCTGAGTTCCTAGAAAAAGAAAAGGATATTATCATGTCTCTAAAGCTGAAACTCATTTAAATGATCAATCATCTACTGAGAACCCATCATTTCTCAGCACACTGGGTTGCCATCCGTGAGGGATACTGCTCTGTTCTCTATCTTCACTTTTGACCAGAAGTACCAGACAGCACCCACTAAAAGGACAAATCCATTCAGAGAAGCCCTTCAAACTTGACCCATTATAGTTTTGCTCCATATTGAGTTGAGAGAAATGCAAATTTCCATGGATAGTTTATAAGTTGTTCATCTGATTTAGCCCAATTGTATAAATTTCTTTTTTTAAATTTCTAATTAAATGAACATAAAACAAATCCAGCAGGATACTAAGAGAACAAATGGTCAACCTGATGTTTTCAATCACAAAACCAGGCATTAACTACTAGTTATAGTCAAGCCTGAAAAATGTGTTGTTGTTTTCCCTTAAAATCAGACAGGACAATCACTGACACCACTAGATTCTAGCCATTCCTTATTTCCAAATGCTAACATCAAATAATATTAACCATGAAGTCAGTGGCAAATGAAAGTCTAGGTTGCACTCACACCTATGTACTAAGTACTAATCTAGATAGAATTAGTATTTTTGCATATATTTTTGGGCTGTGAAATTAAAAGGAGGTCACAGAATGGGTAAGGCAAGCAGTAGAGATATCTTCTTCCTGTCACAGTTTGTCCATTCTCAAAATGTTAATTCAAAGAAATTATTGAAAATTAGCCAGTAGATTTGATACCCAGGGTGCAGAATTTTAGAACAAGAATGATTGTGTAGATGAGGGGTTGGCAGACTATGACCCACAGGCCAAATCTGGTCCATAGCCTATTTCTGTAAAGAGTTTATTGGAACACAGACACATCCACTTACATATTATCCAAGGGCCACAGAGCAGAATGTGGTGGTTGAGACTGAGACAGAATAACCTAGAAAGCTTAAAATATTTACTTTATAGTCCTCTATGGAAAATTATCCTGACCCCTTGTATAGCTCGACAATCGCATATTTGCAATTACCCCAAGTCTAAAGTTTTTAAAAATATATTTGGCAGCAAAATCTGAACTGACCTAAAATCCTTTGGTAGCAATGGCACGATCTTATCTGAATTGATGTGTGAGTCCACTTATATCTTTTATTTATACCACTGGGGATATTAATATGATTCACTGCAGAAATATTGATATTTTTGATTACAGGGAGCCATCCCAGACTCCATCAAGGGTGTTATGATACTTAATATACATCTCTCTAAACTCCAAAATATTCTGACTCCTGAAAAATACCTGACTCCAAGAATTTTGAATTAGACTTAGTAAATCTTAAAGATGCCAATACTCTAGGGTAAAAGAACAATTTTGTAAGGTTCTGCTACTGAACATTATGAAAGGTATCAGGTCTATTGAGTGGGAATGGGAGGACCATGAGTGATAAGTGCCACTCAGCACTGTAGGAGTTTTCAGATGGAGACACACAGTTTGATTTGAATGGTGTGCATTTTGTATTGCGGTTTATGGACGTTCGAATTATGCAAGCAAAAACAATAATAGCACTGATATTAAAAAGAGAGCTAAATGCTAAAAGATATTTGAAATACCACCTCTATTACATATAAAGAATAGCATTTTTACTTTCAAGAATCCTGCAATGTTTACTTCTAGTTCTGTAAGCCTCTGACCTCTAGGATTCATAGTTTTACAATATGAGAAGACAGTTTCTGCCTAAGGAACTCATGGATCTCAGAAAATAACTAGAGGACAGATTAAAAAGACTTGCTGTTATAAAACTACAATTTAGTCACTTTATAAATGTGAATCTAAGGCACACCTAGAGGGAGTCGCTTTCAAGAAATCAAAGAGTTAATTTTGCTGCCTGCATTTAAGTGTGGCCTTGCCACTTCTAAGACAAAAGCTTAGCAGGCAGCACAGTGATGGTGTTTTATGGCAGGTAAAGGAAATGGACATAAAAACATAATATGTCTGAATAGGTGCACAAAGTAGCAGCCCGAGTCATCAGAAAACAAAGGAAGAGAGCTTTTGACATGGAATGTTTTGATTCCAGAAAGACTATTTCATAGAATCCACAGCACGTTCAGAAGGCCCTGAGGCAAACATTGGGTCGAAGAAGCTCAGAGGCATCGCCTTATTTTTAATTCATCATAATGTAAAAGTTGTAAAAAATTATCAACTGACCTCAAGAGTTTCTTCTTTGAATGAGCAAAATAAATAAGACCAATGAGGGTTACATTATTGCCGGTATCCATATCTTTACACGCCCAGTTATGGGTAGAACAAAGGGGACTTTGGGTTGCTTCAGCAGTCTTATTGGCTTTGGCGAGTGGATCAACTATGCTGTAATTTGGCACTACCAGCAGACATCACACCATTCCACATGGCTTTTAACTTGGTATCGTATTCATAGTCTTTCCAAAGAATGTCTCTCTTTCTCTTTAGATCTTAAACTAATTAATGAGAAATGCAGACACATTTTAAAAATATGAATGTTCAACCTCTCACAATATCACAAAGCTACACTGATAAGTTATAAGGAATTGGCACACACTGCCAAATCTGGGGGACTAATTTATTTGCCCAATTGTCAGAGAAGTTGCATGCCTCATAGAATGTATAGGCAGACTCGTTTGGTGAACTGTCTGGGTATAAAATATACTTTGAAATCTAAGAAGAGACATTCATGCCAATGAGATTGCATCAATGTTATATGGAGTCATCCATTGGCAGAACTTTACCCTCAGCTAACACTTATATATTAAGTATCTCTTAATGGTATTGTCTTTCAATGGTGTGTGAGTGTATGTGTGTTTACATATACTAGTAATGGCAAAAAATTATCAATGTTAGGGGGTCAGGATGATCTACTATAGGACTAGTCAAATCATTTTAGTAAAGGGCCATATGCTGAATGTGCTAGGCTTTGCAGGCCCTACAATCTGTAGCAACTACTCTCATTGTAGCAGAAAAGCACATTTAGACAATATATAAATGAATGGATATGGCCTTGATTTGCTGACCCATGACCTAGTACACAGAATTATATTGACTATGAAATTGAGGCCAGATCTGTCACAGAGTTCTGTATTCCTAAATTTACTCCTCAGCTATCTATGCCTCCAGGAAATTAATAATTCTGAAATATCAGGGTTGGTACAATTATATTACTGGTATATAACTTAAATATTAACATAATTGCAAACTAGAAAGAATTTAAAAAGCTATAATTCTGCCTGAAGCTTTTCCAAGCATATTCTACATGGTTCCTTTAGAATGCTACTTAGCTTTTCCTTACTCCTAATCATAGACTTGTGATATCATCATCTAGTATTATCCTCAAGAATAAATAGTAAGAAAGACACACTGAGTACCTGGAAAATTAAAGTTTAGCAGTTTTTAACAAAGGGATATTAAATAATCTTGATCATAAATTTAGAAAGACTATAAAGTCAGGACTGCCTTCAGAACTTGAAATGAAGGTTTTAATATATTTAGATGCACAGAATCAATTCAGATAGACAGAAATAGATGATCGATAGATAAATAGGTAGGTAGGTAGGTAGGTAGGTAGATAGATAATCAGTATGGATGTATGAATATAAACTATATGTATTTTCCAGCTGTATGCTGAGAGGGCTCAGAAATAATTACACTTCAGTAACAGTGAGCACATATACAGCCCAGATCTTGTTGTTTAAAGGCCATTGTCCAGTAAGGGAAACCATGACTCCTTGAAGGGATAAATAATTTCAGGACTAAAATTGCAAAAGTACAAGATGATCTTGGGACATCTTTTGTTCTAGAAATTAAGAAAATGCTCAAGGAATAATAGGACCCAGCAAAAGGACATAGAAAACAACTTGAAGTGACCACCACCAGTCAAGTTGGGGACAATATGAACAACAAATAAGTAATGGCAGTAGAAATTATTACCCATAGGATAAAATAAGAATCCTTGAGTATACACTGATATAAGTATATGAATAAATAAATGGTTTGGTTTTAAGCAGTAGCATTGTAATCTATACTAATAAAAGGATAATATGCTAATTAGACTGGACATCTTCTGGACATCCATCCAGATGTCCTTCCAGACAAAGCCACAGTTGTGGGGGCTGAGGCAGAGGCGGTTAGGGGTGATTAGGCCAGCAGGGGAGGGCAGTTAGGAGTGATCAGGCTGGCAGGCAGAGGCGGTTAGGGACGACCAGACCAGGAGGCAGAGGTGGTTAGGGGTGACGAGGCCAGCAGGCAGAGGCAGTTAGGGGTGATCAGGCAGGCAGGGGAGCAGTTAGGGGCATCAGGCAGGCAGGCAGATGAGCAGTTAGGAGCCAGCGGTCCTGGATTGTGAGAAGGATGTCCAACTGCCGGTTTAGGGCTGCAGGGATTGGGCCTAAACTGGCAGTTGGACAGTTGGACATCCCTTGAGGAGTCCCGGATTGGAGAGGGTGCAGAGGGACCCGCCCCCCCCCCCCCCCCCCCGGCACAAACTCCATGCACTGGACCTCTAGTTTATACATAAAGAAGAAACAATAGAATTTTAAAAATCCCATAATAATTATTTTAGTCAAGAATCATCAGTGGATGTTAAATTAGTAGGTAAAATTGTGATATCCATATTGTCTCACAGTAACTTTCTACAGGACACATTAATTTTAGAAATGAAAACTAATTATTTCAAAGTGAAAAAACCTGGCAGATAACATCTTAACAAATAATCAAAGTTAGTATCACTAGTAAGGGAGCAAATCAATATCATGTACCTCCTAATACAATGCACTAAGAAAGACACAGCATCTCTTTGTGGAATTCTTGCCAAAAATGTATGACTTGAATCTAATTATGAAGAAACATTGGCAAACTCTAATTGAGGAACATTTTAGAAATACTAGGCCTAACTATGAAAATGTCAGGGTTATGAAAAATTTTAAAAGACTGAAGATATGTTTAAAGTTAAAGGAAACTCAAGAGATGTGGCAACTAAATAAAACACTGGGCCCTGGACCATAAGAAAACTTTGTTTTTCTGTTTTTATAAATAGTGGAACAATTGAGAAAATTCCATTGAGGTCTGAGAATTAGATAATAGTATTTTATTAATGATAATTTCTTAATTTTGATAAATTGCATTGCGATATATATGGAGAATGATAAAACAAATGTATTGAAATATTAGCATAGGGGAATCTGAGTGAAAAATATATGGAAATTCTTTGTATACTTTTTGCAACTTTCCTAAAAATCTGAAATTCTTTAAAAATGAAAAGTTTAAAGCCTGGCCAGTGTGGCTCAGTTGTTGAACATTGACCTATGAACCAGGAGGTCACAGTTTGATTCCCAGTCAGGATACATGCCAGGTTGTGAGCTCAATCCCCAGTGTGAGGAGTGCAGGAGGCAACCGATCAGTAATTCTCTCTCATCATTGATGTTTCTATCTCTCTTTCTCTCCCCCTTCCTCTCTGAAATTAATAAAAAATATATTTTTAAAAAAAATTAAAAATTTAAAAAGAAGAAGATATGGCTCTGGGGCCAGAGTGCCCATGTCTAATTAATAAATATGAAATTATTACCTTGGGCTGTGTTATGGAATGAGTTGGGGTCCCTAATCATTCATATGTTCAAGTCCTAACCCCACCCAGTACCTCAGACTGTGACTGTATCTGAAGATAGGGTCTTTAAAGAGGTCATTAAGTTAAAATGAGATCATTAGTGTGGGCCATAATCCAAAAGAATGGGTGTCCTTACAGGAGAAGAAAATTTGGACACATACAGTTCAGAGAGAAAACCATGTGAAAGCACAGGGAGAAGATGGCCATCTTCTCAAGCCATCAAGAGAGGTCTCAGAAGAAACCAACCCTGCTGACACCTTGTTTCAGAATTCTAGCCTCCAGAACCATGAGAAAATAAATTTCTCTATTTCTCTTCTTTAAGGCAGCCAGTCTTTGTTACAGCAGCCCTAGTAAACTACTCCTGGCTTACCTGTGTGAACCTTTCCATTTATATTCCCTCCTTAGTAAAATAGAAGTTGTAACCATCTACCTCAAGGAATTGTTATGAGAATCCAAGGATATCATACATGTAAAGTGTTTAAAACAGCATCTGGCATATAAGTATTTAGAAATCAATAAATTATTATTATTTTAAAAATTTTAAATTAATTCAATCATAAATGCTTACTATAGCTAGACAATATACCAAGTGCTCTGTATATATTATCTTAATCCTCAGAACAATCCTTTAAATTACATAATAATCATTCTAGTTTACAGATGTGGAAATTAAGGTTTAGTGAGGTTAAGTAAATTGTCCCATGTCAAAAAGCAAATAATGACCAAGCTATGCTCACTTTTTCTTTTTTAAATCAAAACCCATGATATTGTCCACTATGCTCTATGACAACATTATTATTACATCCAACAATTGGACATAAACATATGCCTTTACTTTTAATGGAACTTAGAATTATGAAGATATAACTTCTAGAAATTGACTTAAAATAAATTTTTATGTGAACCAAAGACATAAAAGTTTTTGAATGTTAAATAAATATAATCAAAGACAAATAACTAAGTAGAGAAGAAAGACTGTAAATATAACAACTTGAACTTGAGAGAAAGTACTAAGCCATTGAAACAAAACAAATAAAGTCTAGGGGAAAACAATTCCCCAAAGAGGAAATATAAATGGATAACAAACATGGAAAAATACTTTATTTGACTATTAAAGAAGAAAGGTACATTTAGACAAGTTGCTGGTCTTTTGCCTGGCTCTGTTTTGGGTTTTGTTTTGTTTCTTTTAAATTTACAGAAATGAAGAAATAAAAAAAAAAATCAATCTTGAAATCATGTAGTTAAACAGGCTTTCTTATACATTGTCAACTGGAGTTTCTTTTACTCAGTGTTTTTGAAATAACTTTTCTAATAGAAGTTAAAATACCATAAAGATGTTTATTTTCAGCTCAAATTACATCACTTCTAGGAATCTAGCCTATGGAAATTATCAGAAATGTTATTGAAGATGTATGCACAAAGACACTCATTTCAATATGTTTTTAATAATAAAAAATAAACAAGAAACAACCAAATCATCCATCACATTAATAGAGAAATGATAGGTCAATTTTTTTATGTATAAGCTGAACACTGAAATTTCCATTTTTAAAAGCCCTGAAAATAAAAAGGTTAAGTATTAGCAATTTCATATGATTTCATCTAATATATGCAATAAATTCTTTTGCACTTGTTAAATATGTTCCTGAAAAAATTGCAATAATAAGAGGAATGCTGCTACATTACATGAGAAAAGCAAAACATTAAATTGCTATGTTACATAATATGAACCATGTACAAAATTTGTGGAAAAGAAACTGGAAGGAAATCCAATACCCATATTTGTAATAAAATATAAACAATCACTTTTTTAATAAGTTAATTTTATTCAAATCTTTTAAACATTATCATTTTAGATGAATAAAATATATTTTGTGGGCAATAGTATCATTAGAGAATCAAGTCATCTGATTTCCCCAAATAATTCTTTGATAGATTTCTATTAATCAAAAGGCACATATGTTAAGGATAAGGACTATCTCTATAACTATCTCTGTTAACTAAGGAGCTGTCAATGTTTTGTTTTGATTCTGTGTTAAAGAACTTGCTATAGAAAAGCTGATGGGAGTGAATTTATCAGACTTTTCTATATGATGATTGACAACTGCATCCCTGTATTTGTATATTTGTATTTAGACTGGAGATGTTCATTGAGTAGATATGTTTGAACTCTTTCATCATTCCATTCTTGACATAGAATTATTGAGAGTCTGCCATTTAAAAAAAGAATTTAAGTGATGATATACTTACAGTGTTAAGCACTTGCCAGAGAGGCTCATCTGAGTGTCATTTCTAATTTCTGTTGGTTTCATTTGGGATCTTTGATCATTCTACATGCAGAGGTTCATCCATCATGGTGATCTTATCTTTTTTCAATCAAGTCGAAGGATTTTGTTTACACCATACTACAGCACACAGAAGCACCCTGTTTTAATAGACTGCTCTCATTATACCAGTAACTTAGTATAAAATCATTCTGCAAATAAGATAGTTCTAAAGGAGTAAGAAGAGTAGACTCATTGTGCCCCTATTATTTCTCTAGATATCATGAACTAATTCGAATAGAAATGAGCTGTGCATTTGGAAGAAGTTATGCAACAAAAGTAAGTGAGCTCTCTCCATTAAGGTGTGTTTAGAATTATGTTATGAAGATTCTTTGCAGGATTTCCCTATATTATAATGTCCCTTTGCAAGAGAGTGCTTGTGATATTTCTAATATATAATAGGAGTTGAAATGATCTTAGGTAGGCCGTCTTTCAGCTGCTTTGGGAAGAATCAGCATTGTGGATGCTTTCTTCTACCATCTAATTCGGAATCTTGATTCGCCTATTATTCCCTCTCCACCATGAGTTTGAAATGTTCTAATGGCAATTTGTCTAGACTAGAGGCTAAAACATACTCAAGTATCTCCTACTTAAAAAAATGTAAGCCTCTTTTGACTTTAAGCTCTTTTCTAGCTATAGATCTCTCTCATTTCCTTCAGACTCAAACTTAAAGAGAGAAAAAAAAATGGTTGTGTTCTTACCTCTCCTTCCCTGCTCACACCACAGTCAGTATTTCAGGTCGCCCCTATTTTGTTGAATGTACTGTATACCCAAAGCATATTGACACCTTTTAGTCTTCAGAGAACTTATCTTCCTTCCTGAATTTTCATTTCATAAGTTTCAGCCTAAATGACCCATATCTTTATTTGCTGAATGCCATGTGAAACATAGTAAAAAGACTATAAATAAAAGAGAAACCTCTCTTTAGTTTATTTGATTTCCTGTGGGTTTTCTTTTGCATTCCCCTTATTCTTCTGTTCTGTCAGAAGCTAAAGCTCACAAAATCTGCACATTTCCATCTCCCTCCTTACATGTTATTTCTGTCTGAACAAGCCAACAGGGGTATATTTACTCTCTTTCCTGCCGCTGCTAGGTCTGAGGAAAAGAAGGAAAGACAAAGGCAGGACACCTGAGGAATAGCTAGAAGTTTGTTTTCTCCAGAGATATACCATTCATTCATTCTACACTCTCTTAAGAAATGGGAATAAAGCAATGAACAAAGCATACAGTAATCCCTGCCCACATGGAGTTTACATTCTGGAAGCAAATTTCTACTCATACCACGGGCTTCAGACTTGCAGGATCAGAAACTTGACTACTGACCACCCAAGAGCTGTTCATTTTCTAGAGCTAGATAAAAATTAGCTAACCTCAAAGAAACTGATGAATAAAATCTGAAAATTGTTATAATAGGAAATACTTATTTCTAGGAAAAAGAGGTAATTGAGCCAGCATGACCAACACATTTCTTCTCTGTAGTCTTTGTGAAATTACTTGAAAAAGCCAAACAATTATAAAAAATTTTAACTCAAAAGTTGCCAATATACTTATTTGCAACAAAAAATGATGCTAAACTAGATTTCATTCATGTAATGATCTTGTTTCCTCCTTAGATAAACCAACCTAACCATGGTGAGCATGGTCTCAAATCAAAGGAAGTTAATAAGGTGAACTAGAGATTAGCAGGATTGGGCTTAGTTAGATGCATGCACTCATACATAGATAAACTTGCTCACAGGCTTGAACGTTCAGAGTCTAACCACCAATATTCCTACAGCCCCAGACAGAGTTTGGAAGACTCCTTGTTAATTTTTATCTAGCTCTAGAAGATGAACAGCTCTTGGGTGGTCAGTAGTTAAGCTCTTCTGCAAAGCTTACAATTGAGCATATTAGCATTTCTAAAAAAAAGAATATATCAATCATATCACAGTTTAGTCGTAAAAGCATGAAAGCCATTATATCTCTGGAAGGTATCTTTGCTGAGCAGAGTTCTGATCCTTATGTACAGAGTAGAAGAATTAATGCTCAGAGCACAATCTACCTGCCTCCTGTTCTCTCTGAAAAGAGTATAAACTTAGACAAGTCTTAAACAACCTCTCTGACAATCAATTTTGCCATCTTCAAATGAGCATACTGAATTGTGTGATGCCAGGGTTTTTTCTGGTTCTAGGACAGGAGCTAATGAGGTTGGTACCACAGTTGAGTTCACCTGAGAAAGGTAATTATCCAAGGTAGACTGGGGCACTGCGGTGGCATTGTGGCCGGGAGAAGGGTGCTGAGTGGCTAGTCTAAAGAATGAAAAAGAGTCAAATCAGAAATTGGAGATAACCATGTGTGAGAAAAAGCCTGAAGATGACTATTTAGAATTAAGATAGTATATGGTAGGATAACTGGACTCATTTTGTCACTTCTTTTTTTTTTTTTTATCAGTGGTCCTCAAACCCATTTGTCCAATAGCTATAAATGCAGACTGAGAAGTAGAGAAGGGTTAAATGGTAAATCAAATGCCACAAGCTGGTCAGTGATGTCACTGTCCAAAATGGTACCCAATTTCCTGGCACCCACCGCTTCCAATGAAACAGAGTATGCCTTCCTTTGAGTTACATAGTAATAACATCCTGGAAAAAGTCAGTGTGTGTTAAAATTGTGATAAGTATATACATATTAAAGTGGAATTCCACTCTAGTCTGGATTAGTTATATGCTTTTACTTACATACCATTGTTGCAGGGAATTCTAAAGTTTCACAGGAAAGAGGCCAGTTTTCACATGCAAGATCATCTATAATTCTTGGGCATGATCATTTGATAACCAATAATGCTCCCTAAGATATCAAAATGTGCTATATATGATAAGACCTGCCCCATCCCATCATGGCACTGTTAAAAATATATGCAATGGGGCAATGTGAATGTTTAAAGGATCCTCACAGGCCTGCATTCTCATGAACTCCAGTTTATGATTTATATTGGTCTCAGTGACAATCTCTCTCTACTAATTCTCAATCACCAGTTATTCCATTGCTAGCTGATCTTTTTTGGAGAAAGGCATGCCATTTATCCACTGAGATAACATTTAGGCTTTACTTGAACCAGAAAAAATATTTTAAAAATCTGTTTTCTCCACTAGGCCTCCTCTAGTTCCTGGGCCACTCCCGGCCACACGGGAGCTCTTCCCAACCTGCCACTCAATGCTTCCTGCTCACTTATCATTTAAGCCATAGCTTTGGCTTCCAGTTTCTTCAAGTTGATAGTTTGAGTTCATCCACAAATAGGGATTTTAGTAAAAAGTTTTACTAAAAGGGGAATTTTGGGTGGCATAAAAATGCTTATTTTACCATATTATCTGGTTTCTTTTAGAGCCTGCCACACAGGCCTATGTTTATTTTTATGGCTGTCCAGCTTCCAAATGGCATACTGTGTGAAGGGGGAGGGTGTATGTGTATGAAAATGCCTGTGTATGTGTTTGCTCTGGAATATATTTATGAGCTGTGAGTATAATTTACTCTTATGTCAAAGAGTCAACCAATATGGGGCATATTTTCTGCACATTTGCAAATTTTGTCAGGTAGCTCAGTATGGAGATTTAAAATGAAATGGAAGAAAGAAATTATGATTATGGCTGTTATCAAATCACCAGTCCCTCTATTCCTTCTGGAATGATCCCTGCTCTGGCCTTATATAACTGGTATCAGGAACTATGATATTTTAATATATACAAGGCAGCCCAATGGGGCCTCAGTACTATATATTTCCAAACAACAGCATTAAGTTTTTTAAAAATGTTTAAAACACAAACTAATGATCTAAAGAGCAGGTGTTATTTTATAATTTCTTGGGGTTTTAAGCAGAAACCAGGTGTTACATGGAAGTGATAATTTGAATATTTGATACATCTTGGCATCTGTCTGCAAGAATCAGACCCAAGAGATAGATTTTGCTTAGTAGAGAGAGGACTAATGCTCACTAATACAGCACTCATCAGCAAAAGTCATCATTTTAATATTGTCAAACACTGTGCAGACTTTCCTGTCAGGATGCTTCTCAGCATCTTGAGAAGTACTAAATCTTTTTAACCTGAGGGCTGTTCTGTGGCATTATCCAGTGACTGAGGAGGACCCTATCCCTCTGATTTTTTAAAGGTAAGTTAACAGGGGTCTTATCACACCCACAAAGAACTTAGCGTCCTACTATCCCCTTACTGTCCCTGGTCATTTATCTGGAGTCATGCCTGTAAATTATCATTGTCTTATATTCCCGTATGGCCAGTGCATTGGGGAACATTCTGTGTGCAGTAGATACACAGTTTATATTTTGCACTGATTCATTGGCCATCCCCATATGAAGAGAAGCAAAAATAACCTCAACAAAACCACAATATAGTGGCTAAAAAACTCTCTAATTTAGAGTGTTAAATGTCCATTTTTAGTGCAACGGCTAAAAAAGAAACAAATAAAACTGGCCAGATTTTTTAAAAAGTTACCACTTCTTAGGTTTTTTAAAAAATATTTTCAGAAGTTTTTCTGTCATAGAAACAGAACCTGTTTCTAAAAATACTTATTCATTAAAGAACATAAAAAAAAAACTCCACCCACAAATTCAATGGCCATTATACTCTGGCCAATAAAATTGCCTTCTCTTGAGTGATTTTTTTTTCTTCTCTTCTCTCTCCTGAATCATAGAATGCTATTCCAGAAACTAGAATACTTTGATTCTTAAAGAAGAAATATTCTTCAAGGGAGAGATGCATGTCTTATTTCAGCCCTAGATATCATTTCATGTCTTAAGGATTCATTGAGCAAACATAGTTGTCACTGTTTATACAACAAAACATTCTTTCTAAAGGACTTTCAAATAAATAAACAAGTCACCCAATTCCTGTGCACTCATAGAGTCAACCTGCCAAGTCCTCAAATAGTTAAGCTGAGCAGTTTACTTAGAAAGGCTGACAAATTTGCTTCACTTCAAAATATCATTAACACCAATAACACATTTGCCCAAGCCTATTTCTAGTTGTAAAAAAAAGATTGCTACAGATTAAGACCCTTGATATAATGCTATAAGCTCCTAACAATGGTATCTTTTATAGTGAAGAGCAACTGCAGACACAAATTGCCCTCTTTCCTCTACCTTTTTCACAAAAATCAATATTAAAGTAGTACCTGCCTTAACTCTCCCATACACTATATGAGAAAAAACCACAGACGTGCTTAGGACAGTTTAGGTCAATAAAGAATCAATACTGTGGTTGAATCTGTAGAAAGATAAAAGACTTAGAGCTCTCTGCACAGGACCATTGTTTTCTCTGTATTCTGTAAAACAGCAGAAGGGCCTCACTTGCCCGTGCATATAGGGGCGGGGGGTGTTTACTTCCTCTCTTTTTTAAGGTTGATGTGCATTAAGTGTTGGTGAAAAGGAAGGGGCCACAGCTTGGAAAGAGTGGGGTGAGGATTGCAGACACTCTTCCTTCTATTTGATTTTTTTGGTCTCTTGTCTGAGCAGTTCCTTCACAGGGGGCGAGGAATAAATAGAGCAGAGCTTATTACATAAATCTACCCATGGCAAGTATGAGGTCAGGAAGCCTCAGTTTCCTCACCTGCAATAAAATAAAAGATAAAAGTATTAGCCAACTTACAGAATTGTATAGACTTTTAATGGGCTTATCAATGTTCAAGTACATTGATGACTGTACTTATTAGCTCTCTTACAATTAGAAGGGGCCACATGACTAGTTCTGGCCAATGCACTGTGAGAGGAAGTGATCTGTTTCATTCCAGGCTGAGGAAAGAAACAGCCCATGCCTTCCTCTCTTTCCCTGAGATGGCAAACTTGGGGGAAAACTCCCATTGAGAAGTGGAGCCACAAGTTCAAAGTCACCAATGTCTCTGAGTCAACACACAGAGGATGGTTATCTTGGAAAGTCATTCAAATGTGCAGATTTTTTTTTTGTGTGAGAAACAAACATTTATTGTATTATGCAACTAAGATTTTCAGATAATTGTTTTGTCATTCTTACCATATTATAACCTAGTTACCTATTTTTCAATTGTTAGGAGGAATAATTTAGGAAATATATAAAAATATTTAACTGCAATCTTGGAACAAAATAGCACTCAATTAATGGTTTCATTAAAAGGCTGCGTTCCAAGCAAGGGGAGCAGTTTGAACAATGGGCTGGAATGAAATAGCACAGTGCCTTCCTAGATTCTGTAAATAGACAGCTTAGAAAAGAATAATAACATATTAGAAATGGAAAACATCTTTTAAAACATCCAACTTAAGATTCCTGCAAGTGTGTTGTGTAGAACACCAGTCCCATAAAATGCAGAAAAGTGTTCTTTCGCTTAAGAAGTTAGGAAAGTACCGCCTTCGTCATCTCCTACTTGAAGATTCTTAATGAACATTAAATTTTACTAATGGCTCTGAGAAAAACTGCAATAGAGAAATCTGATCAACTTTGTTTTTAAACAATTAACTTCCTACAGAAGACCTTGTTATGGCCCTCAAAAACCTTATCAGATAAATTGTTAGTACATTGTTCAGATACACTTAGCACTAATATTAGTTAAGGATTAGGTTCAACTGTGCATAATGAGAAACCTACATAACAGTAGCTTCAGTAAAATAAATAATAACCACATTATAGGTTTACTAAAGGTGGCATTGCCATAAGCTGACATATTTCTATCCATTAATCCTTATAACATCTTCTCTTAAGGAATTAGAGATATGAAGGTGAAATCCAGGGTTCATGTGGTAACTCAAAGCTTTAAGTCTCTGTAATTCTATTGCCTTTTCCTTTCTGTTCAGTTGCAAGCTATCTGTGATAGCGTTAGACATCAGAAAAAAAGAAAAAGATCCATAAAGTATAAAGAGTATCTCTTTGCAGAGTGTGCCTCCCTTCCTCTTACGTTTCTCCTAAAGACTCATCTTAAAATATCTATTAACACCTGATGGTCAGAATTGTGTCACACGGTCACAACTATCAGCAAAGGAGTCTGAGCAATGAACACTGGAGTTTGTATTGTGTTTCTCTACCTGAGCACATCACACCCCCAGCCAGGCAGTGCTCTAAGGAAGGAGGATAATGGATACTGGGTAGATAACAAGTACTTTCTGCTGAGGTCCTAACACATGATCAGATTTTTATTTCTGCTTTTAGGCTGTCAATACTATGCCTCTCACTTATACACGTCTGAGCAGAGGTGAAGACATGATGGAAATTTGAAAATAATATGTCTAGCATATTTAAAATTAAAAGGAAAAAAATAATTGTCAAGTTTAAACCCAGGTAACCTCAATCTATTTCTTACCTAGTTCAGAGGGAAGGCCAATAAGGAAGGCCAATCTTCATGAAAACGATTTAACTCTAGAGGAGATATCCTGTCTGGAATCATATTTCCTCATCTTTAAAGTAGGAATAATAAAAGTTCTTCCCTTGCCGAAACCGGTTTGGCTCAGTGGATAGAGCGTTGGCCTTCGGACTGAAGGGTCCCAGGTTCGATTCCGGTCAAGGGCATGTACCTGGGTTGCGGGCACATCCCCGGTGGGGGATGTGCAGGAGGCGGCTGGTCGATGTTTCTCTCTCATCGATGTTTCTGACTCTCTAGCTCTCTCCCTTCCTCTCTGTAAAAAATCAATAAAATATATTTAAAAAAAATAAAATAAAATCTTTCACCCCAGATATTTCTAACCTTTCTTTAAAAAAAAAAAAAAAAAAAAGTTCTTCTCTCCTTGGATGTGTAGTGAGGATGTTAAATTACCTAATCCAAGTAAAACCCTCAAAATAGAGCATGATCTAGCTAGCGTTCCAAAGGTTATTTATTTTAGCTCTCTCCACACTGGCTTTTAAGCACATACAAAAAAAAAATGTGGCTGACCTATCCTATCATAAAATCTAGTTCAAGGATATTATTGGGATTCCACACATAGGTAAGTGTCCACTATTTCTGAAAAACAGAAATACAAAACAAAAAACACCCTACTAAGCCCAGACACCTTACCTTGCTGACATAGTGAACCACAGCAGCCAGTATGAACATCAGCAGATATTAGGGTGTGAATTGGAAGTTGGACACAGATTTTTTCTCTCTTTGCCTGTAAATGGTGGGAACTCCAACACACAGGAAACCAGTGACATAACATAGAACTATGGGATTGTGCTTATGATTTATTTTTGCTTTTTGCTTTCTTCCTTGGAGGTACATTTCTTGAGCAACATGTACATCGCAGCATATATCACATGCTTTTCTTGTTTGATGTCCAAACCTTAAGATACATCTTCTTCAGATGTTTATGTATTTCCCCCCCTAAAATTAAGAGTTGTATACATGTTCCTTGCAAGGGTTTTCACTCTACCAACTATTAACCCTGAGGGCTATCCTTCCCCAATATGTGATTGTTTCAGCATGACTCATCAGAGAACATCACAACATATTGTTTTGTTTTCTAATTAGACAAAATTATTGATTAATTTTCAACTGAGGGTTCACTGGTCACCTCACCACTATCTCCTTTCACCTTCTCTAATTTCTAGAGAAGTTGAGGTAATAGGCACTGGGGAGAAGTGAGCAGGTGTTACACGTCCACACATCCTTTTGTTGTCTGGCAGGCACTCAGCACTCAGCCTGGGACAAGTATCCCACCTTCTCAACTACCACATCCCTGAGCACCTGGGGTCAGAGCCAAAGCAATGTTTCTGCTGCTGACACTGCAGTGGGATAAACCTTGTCGCTACACCAGTGAGCTACATAAAGTGCAGAGCACCCACGTCATCCATACCCCGAAATTCTTGTCTGGGGCGAATGTCAAGCAGGCAGGAAACTGTGGCAAAAGGATAAAGTAATTTTGTCCTGGAGAAAGTAGGAATCAAGGTTATCCTCGCCATGGGCCCCTATCTTAGAGGTGAAGCACAAATGGCTTATGCACACTTTGGCTCCAAAAGACTTGCGATTGTATCCAGGTTGAGCTGCTTCCTAGTTGGTTGGCTACTGGCAACTTACTTCCTTTTCTTCTCCAAATTTTGGGTTTCTCATCTCTAAAACTGGAGTGTTGTTGTTAACCTCATTGGGCTATTGTGAAGATTAAATGAGGTGGTTTAAGCAAAGGACTTAACACCGTGACAGGAAAACAGTAGCTGTTACTCCTGTATTTGATCTCCTTGAAGACACTTAAGGCAACACCTTGAATCTGGACTCAGGTGGGAAACATACATTGAAAAAAGAAAAGCATATTCATGTTTTCATATTTTATTTATTTATTCATTTATTTATTTATTTATTTATTTATTTATATATTTTATTGATTTTCCACAAAGAAGAAGGGAGAGAGACAGAGAGCTAGAAACATCAATGAGAGAGAAGCATCGATCAGCTGCCTCCTGCACATCTCCTACTGGGGATGTGCCCGCAACCCAGGTACATGCCCTTGACCGGAATCGAACCTGGGACCTTTCAGTCCGCAGGCTGACGCTCTATCCACTGAACCAAACCGGTTTCGGCCATGTTTTCATATTTTAGTCTTTTTGTCTTAACACTCATCTTGAGAGAGAAACAATGTTTGCACAGTATCAGCTTCACTATATTGCTGCTCCATGAAGAGCAGGTTGCAGTATTTGTGTGTGTGTGTGTGGGGGCTAACTGCCTCCTCTTTTCCTGAAACTGCATTCTGATCCTTGGGGGTTCATGAGGGTCCACGGAATCAGACACACACTTTACCTCCTAGTGGATTATCCCTCCTCAGCCATGCTCCTTCTCTGGCTGCTGCTCCGTAGAATTACTGCTCTTCCTACCACCAGCCCCATCCTTGTTCCCTACTTGCAACAACTCTGCCAACTGGTTTGGGACAGGCTTAACATCAAAGTCTTTTATTTGGATTTTTCCTTCATTTCCAACTGACTCCATCCCCAACTCAATTTCCTCTTTCCTCTTTTTCAGTTAACTACAGTTGCCCAGAGCTGGGGAGATAGGAGAAGATACTAGGAGAGTACATCTGTCATCATTTATCTGATAGTGGATGGGGTGTGCTGGCATTTAGAGCCCTAATATAGCCTGTTGGACTTCAATAATTCTAGACATATTTAATTTTTGTAAAAGACAGAAACAACACACAATGAGCCTTTACATCAACCACCCAAGGGGGCATTTAGAGAGAATTTCCAATCTATTCATGATCTGTTATTCCCAGCCCCCAAAGTTTCCATGTTAGAGCGGAATACCCAGGGACCCCATATGTTATGGGAACGCAGCAGAACCAAAGCGAGCTGAAGGAAGAATGCATTAGATTCAAACAGGGGATGGAACCGTACCCAAGGAGCCCCTGTTTCATTGTTTCTACCTGGGACCCTGGGACAACACAGCCATCTCAGCCCCATTCAAGTGTGACATTTCTTTTGAAAATGACAGTGGCAGTGACCTTGTCATTAACTGATGCTATGAGCAACATTTCAGCTTTCATAATTCAGTTAATTTTCAAGCCACTGGTTACTGAAGCCCCAGTATAATTTTCATATAATTAAACCACACACACACACACACACACACACACACACACACACACACACATTATCACCCCCACGAAACATCCACAAAAGTGACAAACGGCAGAGAGAAACAAAACTGAAAACTCAGAAAAGCTAGAAGCAAGATTCACACCTACCTTTTGGCTTTCTTTTCGTATAGGCACGTACATGTGGAGGGGAAATGAGGAAAAGTCAGTCGGCGTTGAAGGGGCTGGGGAGGTTCATTTGCTCATGCGCACCAGTATTACTATGCCCAGGGCAGCTGGGCATTCTTTCTTCACTGACCAATGACCTATGACCCATCACACACGAGAGAAAAAACAATTAGGGAAAGGAACACTACGATTTCCACTTAGATATTAGTTCCAAATTTTTATGGAACAGTCTTACAAAGGACATTTAGGCTACGCCTCTATAATAGCAAGAATTTCAGCAAGAGCTTAAAATTTCAACAAAAATACTTAAATATTTGCGCAACTAAAATCTATATAATGACTTCTAAGGAAAACACCCGGGGTGTTTCATTTGTAATGGCAGAAGTTTGAATTCATGCTGAAAAAATCAGTATATCGGAAAATGTGTTTGTTTTCATATGTAGGTCAGGTGAATTCTGCTAGATATTTGTCCTCACCTTCGTGCTCTCTGAGCTTTTTAATAACATTTATGTGAAAAGTGACCCCAATTGCAAAATAGTCTGTTTCTTTCCTAACTGGATGTGGTCGTTTCTCACGGATGGAATCGTTGTTTGTTTGTTTGTTTGTTTGTTTTCTCAAGGTGACCTGTCACATGGATATGTGCCCTTTCCTCTCTTGACCTTGTTTGAAGGACATCATAATTCTAGGATATTTTTCCTGCTGCTAAGAGATCCACATTTATAGTAGCCTGATGTGGATGCTGTGTTTCACAGGGAAAATACATATGAAACTTAGGGATTTGGGAGGATGGAAATACTAACCAGGTTATAAATCCCTTGAAATCGGTTTTACTTCCTCTCTCTATTCCTCCTTCTCTTTTTTCTCTCTTTTTTTCTCACTCTACTGTCTCTTGATTAGCCCCACTTGCCCTTTACAATTCTCTGTTTACACTTAGTGAATAGAGGAGGGGAAAGAAAATAGCAAACATTCAAAGAAATGTTATTCTAAGACCTGGTGGTCTCACCTCCCTAATGTATAAATAAACAGAATCTAGTCAGGATTCCCACACTGGGTCAGTTAAAATCCCACCACTTACTAAAAGCTCTGTGTAGTAGCCAAAGACAGTCACATGGGCCTTCACTTCACACTCTGCTGGTATTTGGGGCGACCGAATGTGCAATGTGGTAGAACGTATGGCTGCCCCAAACCTGCAGTCATTGAAAACAACAAGATTGCTGAAAACCATTTAATGCACAGATGATGTTGAACGAATGATACATGCTGACTTGTTAACATTATTTATCTTTGTCAGTGGGATTTCAAGTGAATTGATTTCCCAACGTCGGTCAAAGCATTTTCTCTCTCCCAACTCAGTATGAAAACTGGATATTTTATCCCTCTTCTTGACTCTTATTTTATGTATTTCTTAACTTAAAGAACACATTCACTAGGTTGTGGGATATTATGACTAAAGCAGGAAAAAGTGACCATCTCTCAGGAGGAAGAACAGGGGAATCAATAGATATGGGCTTCCCCAGCCCCACCCCCCTCCCACTCAGCTTCTCCGTTTTTGTTCTTATTGCTATTGTTATACATTGTTTTGCAAAAACATGAGGCATCAAAATGACAATATGGTAAAAAAAAATTAATTAAGAATGAAACCACAAAAGCTGCCTATCTCACAGATACTCAGCTATCTGAATAGTTCCCTGAAGTATAGCTTGTTCCCCAGCTGAGCATTCACATCTCAGAAGATGGGACCTACAGAGATCCTCCTGAGACTGCCCACCACCTAATGGATCTCCATGTCTGGAGGGCTTCTGTGATGCCCGCCCATCATACGGCCTCCTCTCCTGAATTTCTTCACATTACCCCGAGCCCAGCCATTTCTTGAGGTGAGATCATTCTCCCCTCTCCTTCAGTCCTCCCTTCCTGATTTTCATATATGACTGTCAGGTGCCCCTTCCAAGCCTCTGCTTAGCCAAGTTCTACACATTCCGTTCCTTTCATCCTTCCCCATAAATCAGTCTCTCCAGCACCATAATCATTCTTGACACATGATTTACCCAATAGTTTACCATCAGCATGTGGGATGGTTGTCTTTGAAAATGTATCAATTTAAAATACTTAAGAAAACATTACTCGTACGGAGTCCTTGGGGAGACACAGGGAGCCTTTAATGAGAGGACAATGATTCCAGAGCCTTCTTAAACGAAAATCCACAAGTGACTGCCATGCTTCCGAGAGCTCTGAGCCAGCACAGGGAAAGTGCCTTGCCTAATTTGGGGAAAGTAAGTGCTCTTTCTAAAAGGGGATGGCTGACCATTTAATACTTCTTGTAGTCGTTAAGCCAAGGAACTTAAAAAAAAAAGTTTTACTGCAAGTCTGTTAAAGAATGAACAAGTTCTAGTAATAAAACCAGCTACATTCCCAGGCAATGCGTGCCTCACCTTCGTGCTTTTGGCGGGGGTACTTGTGAAGGAGGAGGAGGGAAGAAAGAAAAGGAACACTGCATTTTCTGTTCAGCACTGCATATAAACTTCCCAACACGGCCTAGGAATGTTCAAAAGCTTTCTGATCTTTTTTACAGCCTGACATCATATTCCTCTACAGTGACATCATGGTATTTAAGGACAGGAATCCAATGGCACTAGTATGTTAGAATGTTCCCAACCCATCAAAATCTGCCAATTGTTTTGTTTCCTTAATGACCTTTTGTTCTCCATAGTTTTCTTTGAGTTTTGAAGATTTTAACCCCGATTCCCAGATAAGTTTCTATGTGTTTACAAACTGCGAGGCCAACCCTGTGAGTAGCACCTTATAAAAGAGGCCTGGCTGGGAAGGTGGCTTTACTGGAGGGAGGGTGGATGGGGAGTTAGGAAAGAGACAAAACAGTCTGGGTTCAAGCACTAGTGCTTTTTTTTTTTCTTTTTCTTCAAGACCAGCAATTTGCACCTCCTTCCGTATTCCCTTTGGGTCTACTCTAACCAATAATTTTCACCACGAGTCCCCAAAAGATGTTAAAATCCAACCTCTCTCGTGACGTATCAGGAGTTCATGCTACTGGGCTGACTTCCCAGAGACAAAGGCATGACCCCTTTGTGTCTGATGCACCAACAGCACAAATGGAGATTGTGCTGCAGGGTCTCAGGCAGGCAGACTAGACATGACTGCCCAGCACCTCTTCACCAGACAGGCAAGTGGCACGAGACGGAGGACTGGCGCGTTGACGTCTTGCTCACTCAGCTCTGCTGGCGCAGCCCTCGCACTGTCTTTGGCAAACTACCCACAGATCGGTTTTGTTTTTATGTTTGTTTTTATTTACTTTTTATTTTCAAATCTACCACGGACCTCTGTGTATTCTACTTAGCATGGCCGGTACACTGACTTACCACGTACAATACCCTACCTGAGGTCAACAGCATCTGAACAGGTCTGTTTCTCAGAGGAAGGGGGGCAATGCTCATAGGCCTGGACGGCGTGGTGATGTCACACTGCTATAAAAGTTTCTAAGCGTGTACTTTCAATTTCCATACTTACCTTGTTGTGGAACATTTCCCAGCAGTTTCCCATTGGCGCCCGGCCACCGCGCTCTGAGTTTGCACTGCACAAGAACAGGCCTGTGGGCCAATTCCCATCCAGCACCTGCTTTTGTAAATAACGTTTAGTCAGACCTCATGAATTGTCTACAGACCCCGCTACCACGGCAGGGTGAGCGGGGGTGGCAGAGTGTGTGGCCTGCGAGCCTAAAATATTCACTACCTGGCTTTTTTAGAAAGTTTATAGACCCCTGTTGAACTACATAGCACACCCAATAACAAAATGATGGGGTACATTTTAGTGAATTTATGCCACGTACCCTCACATTCCCCTTTCCCCTTGCAAGAAGAGATGAGGTTTGATATTTCCCACCAACTGCTTTTTCTGGACTAGACTCTTGTTTCCTAAAAGAAAAATACTGAAAGGTGTTTGCTTTGTAGCTCAGCACACAGGCCTAGGGAAGTCTTACACACCAATTATCAAGAAGAAAGCTGTTCTGGGTCTTCTGTTTGCATGCATGTGTGTGTGTGTGTGTGTGTGTGTGTGTGTGTGAGAGAGAGAGAGAGAGAGAGAGAGAGAGAGAGAGAGAGAGAGAGAGAGAGAATGTATGTGAGTGCTCCCACATGTGTGTGTACAAAACCACTCCCAGGCTGAAGCAAATCACTATGGACTCCTGTGAGAGTAGCCAGCTAGAGCCCACTGACCACGTTCCTAAAGAAGTCCCTTTGTTAAAGAAAGCCACTCAGGAAGAGGGAGGGGAGGGCCGAGGAGAGGGGGGTCTGCCTTTAAGAGGCCTATATTGCTTCAATCAGAAACAGCTGTGGCCAGTTTAATGCTATCGCAGGGCTCATATAGATGTGACATCACACAGAACGAAAGCTTGGCCAAGGAGTTTTACTGGCACATACCTTAAACTCTAAGGATTTGGTTACAAATGTGTATGTGGCATATGTTTTTTGAATGAATTCACGACTGGGAGCCAACACCATATCGCCTCGCCTTCTAGTGACTCTGAGGGCTGCAGACAGGGTGGTGGGGCTTTTTCAAGCTTAGAATTAAAATCTTTATTAATTTTAAGCTCAGGGAAGTAAATGAATTTGCCATCATCCCAGTTTATTACATGTCTAACTAGGAAGACTTTCACAATCAGACCAATATCCTGGCCAAGTAGGAGGAACTGAGAGACACTTTATATTCTAATTTCAAACTGCAGGGTATCCCAGGTGTACTGTATAGGATTTCCTGTAATTTACCAGCCAAATAAGCAGTCTACGGGAATATGTTTGCCATACTGTACATTCGTATTAATTACCCAGCAGGATAAAGTGGTTTCTTTGTGATAGAAAGAGATGTGGATCTACAGGAAAATCATTAAACCAAACCAGGAAAAACAAACACTTTTCTGTTGTTAAGCAGTTTGGCTGGGTTCAGGATCGGAGAATGGGAGTATGTAACTGGTGGCGTTTTTCTCAGACTCGCTCAGCTTTCTGCGGGACCGGAGGGTAGCTGCTCCCACTGGAACTGGTGACCAAAGCTGAAAGGACCCTGCTGGCCACTCTGGGGGTTGTGAGAAAGTGCAAGGCATGGTGCCTTCTCTCAAGTAGTGTCATCTCGTTAGAAATGACTCAGAGGTATGCACAGTTATAACAAGGACTCAAAGGGATCGCGAGAAGTGGACAAGACACTGAGAAAAGTGCAGAGGTGGGGGAAAGTGCAGGAAGCAGAAGCGGCAAGAGACGAGCGTTCAGGCGATACTGTGCATTTAGAGAGGACTCGCTGTGTGTTCAGTGCTGGGACATTGAAAGGAACGAAGAGGAGAGGGCTAGGCATTCAATAGCTTTTGAGTACATACTATGCATCAGGGGCTTTAGGAACCAGTGTAATCACTTCAACTCTTTGAGATAGGTATTATCGGTATCACCATTCTAGAGATGTGGAAACTGATGTTCACAGAGGGAAATGACAAAGTGAAAGACTCAGGCATTTGATACCACATCCCTTAACTTCTATGGATATTTTTATGCCACCGTAATGGTTAATAACCCTATTTTCCCAGTAGAATTACACTGAGAAATGTAAAAATATAATGAAGATCCCATAAGCTACCCTAGGAGATCCTGATGAGGTAGCTCTGGGTGGGGCTTGGGCAACCTTCCACAGGTGTTTTTGAAGTCCAGGCAACAGTGTGCACGTCCGTACTTTACAAGATTCTCCCCATCCTCCCCCCAAGGAGATTTTTGTATCCATTCGGATGTTATTTGATCACCAAGGTCCAGAACCTTCTCCTACTTTTCAAAAGTTCTTCCACTGCCTACAGATTGCAATAAATGGGACAAAGAAGTTTCAGACCTCTGTTCAGGTGTACGATGGCACCTTAGCCTGGGTTTCAGGAAAAGCAGAGCCCAGAGAAACGGTGTGTGAGCTTACATATGATGTAGGAAGTGAGAGCCCAGGAAAGCGAAGTGAGGATGAGGGAGATGAGACAGGAAAGAGCACATTGCTGGGCTGGCCCGTGCTGGGTAGCACCTGTCTGTCACTACTTGTTCCATATTGTGGACTTCATTCTGAAAGGATTCGGTATGACCATGATGGCTGAATCTCACAACACTTGGTTGGTGGGTGGCAGGGGGAAGATTATTTCTTGGCTTCTGCCTACCGTTGGTCAAAGTTCATTCCATGGGGCACTAGGTTTCCCACAAGCTACGCAAGTTATCGGTGGTCCCGCAGCATCACCCACCTTGATATCAACGGGAGAAAAAGCCAGGGTGGGGAGGGTGCATGTAGACCTGTTCATCCCTGAAGTGGTGCTTATGTGGCCAAAAGTGTCACAAATGAGCTGATAAACTGAAGGGTCAGGTGTAGGTGCCTGACTCATATGTGACAAGAGTTTTTTCCTAGTTCCACCAAGTGTCCATTTTTGTTTATTTTTATCCTCAGGTAGTTGTCAAAAACCCAGCTCCTTGGCTCTAGAAGAATGAACAATAAGACCTGGGGCAAATAGCCCCCCAAATCAAAATGGACCTCCCCCTGCCCTTGCAGGCCTTTCCCTGGGATATACCAGGGCCACATTTTATCTTCTGAAGTGAATCAGGCCTATGCAGTGGGCTTTACTCATTAGATAGGACATTTTCTATGGAAATCTCAAATGATGTCAAATAATAAGAGTATTATGGAATTGTTTGTTTCTAACGAAAAGGACAGAAAAGCCTGGAATAATGTCAGAATGCTTTTCTTTATTACACCATTGTCCTATCTCTTCTGCTAGGTAAGGACATGTGCACTACATCAATATGTACAGAGTCTGTACATATTATTAAGATAAATTTACAGGATGATCAATGAATGAGTGAATGAAGGAATGAATGAACCAATCAACCCTGATTAAATATCCATAGCACAAACCAGTGGCTCTCAACCTTTAGCATGCATCAGAATTACCACAAGGGGTTGGTAGAACAGAAATACCTGGCAGGCTTGTTAGAACAAAGAACACAAGTGTTTCCGAAGATGGTTGATGCTACTCCACACTTGCATCATATTTTGAGAACCAGAGGCATAAACTAACCTGAATCTATCAGTTTTGGCCAAATTATTTACTAATCTGAAGACTATGGAGATACATAAAGATTATTTAATTTTTCTGAGTTCTTTAAGTTTTACCCAAAAGCCTTTCGGTTACAGATTTTGGCATGAGTGAGGTAACCCCTTCCACTCAGGGTGTGTGTGGTTCCAGGACTAGCGATATAAAAATTAATTGAGAGTTTGTTGTGAATGCAAATTCTCATCGCCACCCCAGAACTACTGATTCAGAATCTGCATTTTAATAAGAAGCCATAGGTGATTTGTGTGTACATTAGAGTTTAAAAAGTACTGTAATTACCCATTTTTTCCCTTAATAAGGTTAGGGGTATGTGTAATATTGGGGAGATCATGCAGTACCTCTCATTAACTCTAAACTGACCTCAGAGCATTCCAGAGTAGTCCTTTATTATATATGTAAAAGTTATTTGAAATTTTGGTTAGTCAATACAACTCAATATCACCTTATTTTCTTGTCTCAGAGTCCTGTAGGGTATGGAACCAGAAAAATTCTAGGTCAAAGTTCAAATCCTATCTCTATCACATATTTTTGAGCAAAGATACTATTACTTTTTAAACCAGTGTTTAACAAACTTGTTCTGTAAATAAACAGATAATCAATATGGTTTTGTAGGTCATACAGTCTCTATGACTACTCAACTCTGTCCTGGTAGTTGAAAGCAGTCACGACACTACACAGACCTATGGGTGTCAATCAATGAATTCCAATAATTTTTTGTTGTTGTTTTTACAAAAGCAAGTAGTAGGCCAGCTGTGGTCCATAGGCCATAATTTGCAGTCCCCCATCAAAAACTCCTTGAGCTCTGTTTCCTTGTCTGTAAAATGGACTTAGAAAAAACTAGCTGGCAGGGTAGTTTCAAAGATTAACTGAAATAATGCATGCAGCAGTGTTTTATGTTAATTCCTTGTTTTCTTACCATTTCTCCTAAAATTCAGGTGCAGAAAAATTCTAATTAACTGACCATTTTGATTAGACAAGTTCTGGTTAATTATTCACTTTCTACACACACAGTCTCTCTCCCCTCTTCTCTCTCTCTCTCTCTCTCTCTCTCTCTCTCTCTCTCTCTCTCTCTCTCTCTCTCCAGCATATCTCCCTCCAGTTTGTTTGGAGGTGAATCTGATCAATGACAGAAAAAGAGATATGGAAAAATTATTGAATTTTTAATTTGTCAGGTCAGGATCCAGGTAGACTTTCAACACCATCACATGGTGATTAAGTTGAGAAAAATGTAGCAGAGGCTACATGAAGGTAAATGTTCATGTATATATACCAGCAGCTGTGACAGACCACAGGTGATTGAAACCTGATTAAGCTAGTGAAAATAGTGACTGAAGGTGGAAAGAAAAGGACAGGTTAGGAGGGAGGACAGAGAAAATCTCTTCTTATGAACGAACTCTCTTTTGAGGTCGGATGCACATATGCTAACCTGACTTTGTATCCAGAGACTGTGAGCACTTGGGATGTCTAATGTGTCCAGAAGTTACTAACATGCACAAGCAGAGTTGGATCCCTGTCCATCTTATGATCAGGCAAGCTCTTATGGGAGGTCAAGCATTTTCCATCCCACCCTGAAGATAGGACTTGGCTCAGTGAATTTCCACAAATATGATCTGAGCTTTGTCCTGTG
This sequence comes from Myotis nattereri, assembly GCF_964212035.1. Taxonomy (NCBI): domain Eukaryota; kingdom Metazoa; phylum Chordata; class Mammalia; order Chiroptera; family Vespertilionidae; genus Myotis; species Myotis nattereri. The sequence continues at coordinate 50,771,058 of NC_138085.1, forward strand.
GTTTCCTCACGCCCCTCACACTCAAGTGTGGCTCATCTCCTTCCAAACAAAAAAACAAAACAACAAACCTAGCATGCGTGAAATCTGGTCGTGTTTCCTTAACACTCTACACTTTCATATCCACATTTACTAAACAGGAATCATCTTGCATTTAATGTTCTGATTTTAAGTCACCCTGTATTCCAAACTTGAGTGCCCCCCTAGCCCTTGCTTTTTGATCAGGGATTTTGTGTGCTTCTTTTCAAGGTCATAGAAAAATTAAACCAAAGCCCCACCTCCCTTCCCTTTTTATATCCCTGAACAGTTCTAGAAAAATTTTCTAGAGAAAATAGAGCTTAATTTCTTGGAGGTGTTTTGTTGACAAGAAAATGGAAAGCATGTGTCTCTGCTTCGCTTATTGTACTTCCAAGTAATGAAAGTATTTAAGAAGGTACAATTATGATCTTGGCAAGCACCTGGGGCTCTTGGAACTGTTTTTTCACACTGAATAAACACTGCAGATAATCTGTTTACGTTACACTGTTCTGAAAAGCTATCTACAACAAAAGGCCACAACCATTCTTTAGCGTCTTTTTCTTAAAAGGAAAAAATATATATTGCACTAATAATTTGCTGAAAATGATTTCATTGTCTCCGTTTTCACTCTAGCTAGACAAAAACAGGTTTTAGTAAAAGAGTTTATGGGTTTTATTGTTTCTGCCACTTTTAACTGAACGGTGTATTTTATTTTTTCTAGTTACCTGGAATTCTTTTTGTTAACAATCCCTGCTGACCAAGGATCACTTGCCTGCCCTAAAAATTAACACTCCTTTGAATAAAGTACCCCAAATTCATTTTATCCTTTCAAACTGATTGGCTTTGACTACATGGTATTGTTAGTGACATACAGAGCTGGTAGAGCCTCCTCCATTCCCCCCCACACACATACACACTCCCCTCCTCCTCCCAAAAAATGCACATAATCTATTTCTCTTTCAGCCAAAAAAAACAAGAAGAGATGTTAACAAGCCACTGAATTGGGAAAGACTAGCTAGAAAAAAAATGCATGTTTGCAGCTTGATCTGGTCATAACCTTTAAATTGTATAGATGCCATGGAGAATTATCCGCCTGATGAATTAGAATGCATTAGGAAATATGAAAAGATGACACAGGAAGAAAAGAATCAATGGCATGTTCATATGTTTTGCAGTGCTGTAAGATTCAGTGAGCAAGTATCACAAATGAGAAAAAAATAAGCCCTACAACATTTCATGTGACGGAGTCTCATACTTCCACAGAGCAGTAGATGGTCAATATCCCAGCAATTCAGAACAATGGTTATATTTCTCACTCAATTCATTTCAGGTCTCTCTTGCCCCTGTATTGCAGGAGTTGGGGTGCTCTTTATCCTTCCTGGGTTATTTTTTGTGACTCCTGGTCCATATACATTTGGGATATGAGAAACAGTGAGTGAGATGGGAGAAGTCTTTCAGTTTATGTGAAAGTGGTATCATCTATAAGTTTATTCAAATAGGTGTTAGAGATAGATTGCCTACCCTGCTCTATCTCTCCAACTTTCTGCTCACTTTCAGGGAATCTGGAGAGGGCACAAAAGATGTCTATGAAGGATGGAAACTTTTCTTTCAAACACCACCTACCAGGAAGTTCAATCCTCTCCTACTGCCTTTATCTCAAGCACCTCAAGCAACTGTCTTTGCTCTCACTTAGATGCTACTGGCCGCTAAGTGAGAGACCATCAGGGCCTTAAAACTCAGCCTCTATTGCTCTCAGAAAATAGGTGGGGGGATCAAAGTGCCACAAGTATATGTTTCTATAGTCATCTACCAGTAAGAGCAGAAAAAATGGAATTACTTGTGATCTAGTCCATCCTTTTCACTTTGTAGGTATGGGGATTAGGGTCTTCTGAGCTGAAGTCACACTATTAGTTAATGGCTCTGCTGGTTCCATGAGGTGTCCTCTTGTTCTACCCAATTGTCACCTCTAATCAAGAGTGAGCATTCCCATGATGCTGCAAGCCATTTAGTTCCTGGGGTCCCTAAGCCTTTTACCACTAGGTGGCAAAACCAACCCAGCAGTCCCAGTAATTCATCCCAGCTGAGCGGCCCCGTTTCCCCCAGCTCCATCCCAGGAAGTCTCTTTCCAGTGATGTTTTGAATTAAGAAGTTGCAATAACATTCTCACAGTCCTTTTCAGCTCTGTGGGTTGGCCTCTCTAAAGGCTAAAGGAATTCATAGCAGCCCCCTAAACTGAGCAGCCCGGGGTCTGTTTCTCCAACAGTTAGAAAGAGAAATGGCAGTCTAGTTCTAGCCCTCAGCCCAACATTTCCTGCATCCAAGACCACTATCAAAGCAGAGAGGCAGAAGACCATCTGTACCTGTTTCCTGTTCCTTTAGGGAGGTATGGGGTGGGGCCATTCTGGTGTCCTTGCCTTTCACAGATAAGAGAACAATTGCAATCAAGTGTGGTTTAGAAGCCACAGTGTAAGGAAGTGAATTTCCAGGGACTATCAAGAGTGGTGATACTTTTTCATACTTATATAGCCCTTTGTTAAGGGCCTGGCATAATTCTATCTTTTGAATAATCAGTGCATGATGACTGAGGGTTCTGTTATGAATTTGTTTTCAGGACATTGGTGGGTTATGGAGGGAAGAATTTATCAGCCCATCTCACAGATAGGAAGTGAGGCAGAGAGAAAGTGGTTCTCCCAAGTTCACAACACCAGTCAACCCAGACTTTTAATTAGAGTGACACAGAGGCCATTTAACTACTTTCCTCCAGATCCCCATGTTTAAGTTAAGAACACTGTAAATTGTCCCCATACTTGATATATGTGACACATGAAATGGGGAAGAAAAACAGTTTTGTTTTTTGTGGGGTTTTTTTTAGAACCAATGCCAACCCAGTATTATTCTGTGCTTGATACTGTGCTTGGGGATAAATATTTACATTTTTGTAAAAGATGTCCTAACATAGCAGTTTCATATTTGTTTTAGTTTCATATGATGACATCATGTGATATAGGAGTCTCTGAATCCTCAACTGGGTCTAAGAAACATGAAAATGTAAGAGCTATTTTTGGAAAACATTGGTTTAAGCTGTATTTGACAGTTTTCACTTGGCATGGGGACTTTCAGAGCAGAGATTCCAGATTGCACTGCAAATTATATTTATTTACTTCTATTAAGACTAATTGGGGGGAGAAGGTGCTCATGGGTAGGGCAGGAAAGTACTGTAGAGCGGAGGGAATTGTGTTCCGAGTATGACTCTGCTCCTCACTTTTCCAGCTCCCTCCCCTGCTTGGAGGCAGGTCTAAAACTCTTCTGGTTTGAAGACAATTTTTGCACACACACACACTCACACAGACAGCTTTGCTTCCATTTTTATAGCTGTAACTGAAGACTACAAGGATGGTTAAAAATTCCCCAACTTTCTCTCCTCTCTCCAGCCATCCCCCTCCCCCTCCTGAAACACCACTGAAGCAAACAGCATATGCAAACACACTGTGAAAGAGGGGTCTTCCATTTCACAGGCCATGGGCTTTTCTTTGGTGACAACACTTGTTCTGATTTACTACTATAGATGTCACATCATTAAGTCCCAGGGAAGAAAAAAAACACAAAAGCTGGAAAAGATCCCAGTCATTATATGTAAAACAGAGGGGAAGAAAGCCACAGGAGGGAAAAGCCACACTCATAGTGGGGGAAGGAAAAGAGAGAGATCCCGAAAAGTGTGTCATGGGACCGACTTTAATCCTGCATCTTCAGCCACTTTTAGCTGCCTCTGCCATCAACGCGCCATATTTCTTCCTGGGCTCAGCCACTGGCACTTTAGACCCTCCCAGGAGTCCCATGGCCCTTCCAAGTAGTGTACAAGTGGCACAGAGAGTGTGGCAACTTCAAAACATTAAAGGGAAAAAGGAATCTCCTTCCCCACCATCATCATTTTTAAAAACGGCTATTGATGTCGCCTGAAGCGGAGGCTGGGCAACCCAATTATACCACATTTCATTCAAGTGTCAGCAATTGGAATAATAGTGCCCGGCAGTGAGGGCCCCCACGTGAAACGACACTGCCATATTATTTTGTTTTGGCCCAATGTTTTCATAAATTCAGGCTTGGAGCAGAGCCCAGTGCCGTTTTCTTTCAAGGTCTTTACTTCCCGCGTCCTTTTTCTCAGATCGTGCTGCTCAGCTCTTTTCTTTCCTTCTGCAGATCGGCCAGCCCTCTTGCCCTCTCCTCCTCAGCTGTGGCTGGCCCGTGGCAGCAGTGGCTGCTCTGTTTACTGAACAACATGTGCATCGTTGGAACTTTTTCCACACCCGTTGGGCCAAATGTTTTATGTATTTGGCCCTGAGCAGCCTTTTGGATTCAGTGATGAGGAGCCACTAAAATCCATGCAGCGGCTACCAGCTCACATATTACAGGCTGTTCCGTGCATTATTGCTATTGTTGTTACTGGTCGCCATTCCCTGAGACTAGTGTGCAGGTCCATGAACCTTAATTAGAATGGGTCTCTCTGCTTTGCAGAGTATTTTCCCACCAAAGCTTCCCCACCTTCCTTTATGGTCATTAACAGCTAAGCAGACTGTGAGTGTACCTACTCTGACATTCTAGTCAGGCCAGAGGACACTGTTGGATGCAGTGTCCTCCCAACTTGGTGTGCAAAGCAGTGCTCAACGCTATTCACTTACTCTGCTCTTCCGAACATGCCGACTGCATCCCTGATGACTGATGAGAAAGCATGGTGTGGTGCCTGCATGGAAGAGTAGTCTGAAGGAAGGACTTCGCTTTATTGATAGTAATGGATCAGTCCCCATATATTGGCAGCATACCTCCTGTTAGTCCTGTCAGATAAGATTTGTCCTCTGCTCTCGCCATCTGAAGGATTTTTGAGGATGTTCTTTCTTTCTCTCTTGCTTTTGCTTTTAATGCTAAGCTTACCCACCAACCCTCATCTACATGTTCCTAGCTCGATGCTACAAACCAGTGCAGAACTCATCCAGCCTTCATTCTCAATCCATGATTATTTATACAGGCCTTGGAATATTGGCCTATACATCCGTGTTTAGAAATAGAATGCTGACCCTAATCTCTCTCTCTCTCTCTCTCTCTCTCTCTCTCTCTCTCTCTCTCTCTCTTTTACTTCCCATCTGGTTATTCCTAGTTTGGCTACTCCTTTGGACACAGACACTTGACTCCTTACTTCAATTTTATTGCACTAACTGACTCTTTGGTCATTCAGCCTATAACAAACTCCAAAGAACAAAGAACAGAACCTCATAGCAACCACAAGTAGTCCTGAAGTATGAGCAATAATAAATGTTGATGAGGTTGGTTGTTGCATTAACATAATCTCACCTATCCTGACAATAAGGTAAACATGTAAGCAGATAATTTTCAATGGGCTAAGTATAAAAGTAGAAGTGATTAATTATATATTGAGAGAAACTGGTTAGAGAAGATTTCTCAAGGCAATAGCTGAGTTGGAGTAGACGATGGAGTGTATGAATAGGAGTTTGCCAGGGAAAAGGTTGGCATGAGGATCCTAGGCCCAAATGAAGTGGGTAAGTAGAGAGAGATGAGAGATGGTTAGGGCTTATCCATCCTAGTTTGCCTGGGACAGTTAGTGGGCTCCTGTTGTCCTGGTGTATTATTAATAGTCCTTTCTTTCAATCTCAAAGATAATCCAGTTCTTATGATAAGTTATATGCTCACACTACTTATATGTCATGGTTATAAGGCTGGCTTTTATTTCATTGGTGAGGGGGAGTTGTTAGGAAAGAGATAAGATGAGCTAAATTATAGAAGTCATCCTTTCACAGCCAAGTTTTGCAGGAACTGCTGGGTGCTTCTCAATATTCTTTTACCCTTTAGAAATAAAAATCCTGATGCTTACAGGCCCAACATTACCTGGGACACACAAGTTACCCAGCCTCCTTTGCAGTTCAGTTGCGGCCATTTGACTAAATTTTGGCCAGAAAGATGTAAGTGAGAGTATTACATGGAAATTCTGAAAAGTATCTTTAAGGAGTGAGGGTAGACATTTCATTGGATCACAAGTGTAAGCTCATAACATTCATAATGCAACGCTTTAACCTAGAGAAAATCTAGGTCCTTGATGACTTAATAGAGCCACCATAGGAACCCCACATTGCCTCCTTTCAGACCTTTCTTACCTGGGAGATAAATAAACTTATATTTTCTTCAGACAACATTATTTTGAATGTCTCTATAATATGCTGCTTACTGAATTGTGAACTAATAGGTCAACCCTTCCCTGAGAGTCAGTAATCGTCAGTTCATCAAGGAGGTATCAGAAACAACTAGTATGGCTCAGATGCGATATCATCTTCGAATTCAACTTTACCAAGGAGTCCATATGTGGGGAGTTATTGGGCCCTCATGAATAAAAAGGACCCTTCTCCATGTATCTCCTTGAGTATCTTCTCTATTGACTAGAACCTGGAGGACAGGGCACTCCCTGAGGTCAGAAAACTCTCCTTAGGAACTTAGTTCTAATATTTGGTTTTGTGTACTTTAATAATTCAGCTAAACATCTATTATATTTTAAAGTGCTTTCTCTTGGCCATGACTGAGACTGTTTTTTAATGGGGGGGGGGGGTATAGAATACAAAGAAAGGAAAGAGGGAGAAGGGAAGGGGAAGGCACTTACTTTGGAAGGAACAATAGCATTCTAGACCAAATGGCTATCACCAATGAAGTGTTTGCCTGTGTATAGTGTCATCTCTATCTAGGCTACTAGAATAAACTTACTGCTCAAAAGAGCAAAAAAAAAAAAAAAAAAAAAAAAAGGAGTGTTCCCATCATGCAAGACTCTTCATAGAAGGAAATAAAATACCCACACACATACACACAATTTAATATATACATATTAAAGCAGCCTAAAGAAGAGCCTAATGTAGGCTAGCAGTAAATGTAAAGAAACAAAAGTGGATCTAGCCAGATTATATATTAAATAAAAGGCAATGAATAAGCACTGAGTGAAATTTTATATGTGCACATTACACCAAACCAGTCAAAGATTCTGACCCCTGGCACTGCAGAAATGATGCAGCCATCTTCTTCCTTCTGATGCTTTCAATAAAATCATTCCCAAGAGAGCCAGGGAAAAATTCTCTCTCTCAATAAAAAGTGAAACCGTCAGTATTATGAAAAAGCATACTAATAATTGGATAGTGTTCTGAAGTCACTTTCATAAAGCTTTCCTTTTCGCATCCTTCCTCAGGTTTTAATATTGCCCAGCGAGTCCATGAGATCACAGGGGTTTTGTTGGAGATAGAAAGTTATAGAGCTGATTGGTGCCCTTGTCAGGTGCAGGTCAGCATTATGCATATCAACAGAGATAACTTGACGAATAATGCACTCTGAGTTTCTAAACACAGCCCACCCGTAATGAATATGCTGCTCAATAGTCCCTAATGTGAATAAAGGAATAAAGCTGGTACCTGGGCCCCCTTGACAGAAGTAAAAATGAGTTCTAAGTAACAGAATCCTCCAGCTAAAGTCACATTGAGCTCCACAAATCATGGGCCCTGTGCTGAAGGACTGATAGGAAGGGTGTTGTGATGGTAAAATAGGAGATTCTGGAAATTGGAGTCTTGTCAATGGCAATGAAAACTACATAAGAAAGTGGGATTGGCCCAGAATGTTAAAGGCAAAAGAAGTCTGTAGCAGCATCCAGGATGAATTAAAGTTTGCAGTCACAACAGTACCAGTTGACAAGGTCTTTTGGAAACACTGTGAGCAGAGGGAGTCCACATATGGTGCCTCTTTTACACCTTTCCAAAGTGGGGAGAAGAGTGGGAGGAGGAGGAGGGATGTTGACAGTAAACATTCAAGAGAAGGGAGGTGAAAAATTTTTAAAAGGAAATGAGTGAAAGACAACTCTTCAGTTTCATGATAAGCCAAAGGGAGTGAGTACTGTTGGTCTTGCCAGCTCTCAAGCCTCACTGTTCTCTGTGGCCCCTTTGGAAGCAGCTGTGCCCGTACCTCCCTACAAGCTGTAGCAAAGATGGCACTGCCCATTCTGTCGATTGATCAAATCACCTTCACATGTTCTCTGACTGCTACACTGAGGACTTTCTTAGTCTTCCACCTCCTCCTCCATACCCCTTGGGTCAACGCTCTCATCCCCAATGCTGACCAAGAAATTCATTCAAGGCAGTACTAAAAATGAACTGTGATGCTCCACTCAATTTCCAAGAGATAGATCAAATTGAAACTGATGTTCACAATAAGATTGAAAGAGGAGAGGGACAAATGTAATATGTGTATGGGGATAAAGCAGGGGTGGGCAAACTTTTTGACTCGAGGGCCACAATGGGTTCTTAAACTGGACCGGAGGGCCAGAACAAAAGCATGGATGGAGTGTTTGTGTGAACTAATATAAATTCAAAGTAAACATCATTACATAAAAGGGTATGGTCTTTTTTTTTTTTTTTTAGTTTTATTCATTTCAAACGGGCTGGATCCGGCCCGCGGGCCGTAGTTTGCCCACGGCTGGAATAAAGGCTATTCTACAGCAGTGCAGATGACAGAAGCTGTAGACTGCCGACCAAGCAGCAATGGAAAGGTCTCTGGCTGATTTTAGCATTCACAAACTGAGTTAGCTTCTCCCTGACAAGTATGGGCCTTCTTCCAAGGATATACTCCAAAGAGTGGGGCCCATCTCAACTTGCTCCAATTTTTCATATTTTGATAATCAAGATGTATTCACTACCAGTAATTCCATTTAGATAGGTTAAAGAATAAGGCAGTTGTCTTAGAGACGTTTGGAGGCAGAGAAAAGGAGGAGGAGGAGGAGGGGAAAGAAGAGGAGGAGGAAGAAGATGAAGAGGATGAGGAGTTGTTTATGAGAAGAGCTGAAATACAAACCATTTCTATCTCTCTTCTAGATCACTCTCCTTCCCTGGGAACTGTGAACAGGTATCTTCACACATACTGAAGTGTCAGCAAATAGTTTAAGTGCTACGTGGAGTACTCTTTAATTTTAAAAGCCAATAGTAGATAACAGTGTCTTCAGATTTAGGCTACCATGTCATTTTATTCCTTCTACTCCTGCCATATGGTCCATTTATTCCTTTTCCTTTTAGGATTCCAGGGTGTTTGTCAAAGTGGATAAGTTCTGACTTCTGAAATAATAGTGCTTGGAGGTAATAGGTCCTTGAGGGAAGGCTTTAATACATTTTTCCATTGGTACTAGAGAGCTGAATCTAATAACCGCTGAGTAAAGAGGAAGGATGCACCAGCTTCACACGGTCTCCACCTTTTGAAAGGTGCACTTACTCTTGCCGAGAAAGACCTGAACAGGCTCCAACGCTTAAACTTCATTCCGTGGTCTTTACTCTTCCTTATCAGACTTCAGACAATCCAACCCAGAAAACCACCTTTGTCCTTAACCTGCTCAGAAGACTAAGTCATCCACTTTGGTGAAGAAAACCAAAGTGAATGGTGGGAGGAGCACAAGGCACATCATAATATTCACCAGTTCCCTGAAAAGAGAAGTGGATGTTCCCAGTGAGGAGGGGTTGGAGTGGAGTATTTTCTCTAAGCACAGTATATTCTCCTCTGGTCATCTCCACCAGAAATAACTGAACTAGAGAGAGTGCGTTGTTAAATACAACCTTAAAGACAAATAGAGCAGCTGTGAACGTTCTTACACAGGTGTTCCCACGTGAGTTATGAGGGGGCTGTTTGGAACCTGGAGAAAAAGCTTTCCCTGTGTTTTTCGAGGTGGCTGTAGCTAGTCCTCCTTCAGACTCTGCAGAGGGCTGCGTGGACTCAATCTTCTCCTCTGTAAGGCAAGGGCAGTATTTCCGAAGATACATACCTCAGAGTAGCCTTCCCACCCGCTGCTTAGGGAAAAGGGGGGGAGAAGATGACAGGACCAGCTGGGAAATCAGAGACCTTCCTCTGCTGTGTAACAAAGCCAAACAATTTAGGTAAGTCGCTGAAACTTTAGGTTTTGGCTTCTTCTTCTGAAAACAAAGTTGGGAGATGGAAATTGAACATTAATTCCTCTATGACCCCTTCATCTTTAGATTTAAATGAGTCTAAAATGTCATTATTGTCTTCATATAAACAAGGTTTTTTTTCTATGTCCCTGGTTGAGAATAAAATGTTCTTTTTCCAAGATAGATTGGGACCCTCGGTGTACATGTTTGCTGTTTAAATTTTCCTCACCAAGAAAACCTGAGCCCAGGCATTCAGGGAATATGTAGGCAGGAACTGGGTCATTTCAGGAATAGCAAAACCACCGTGTTTCTTATTATAAAATGGAAAGTGGCAAGTATACTAACTTTGAGAAATGTTTTAGTTCCTACTTGTGCTCAAGACTCTGAGTTCTGATAATGCAATTTTACATTTTCTTTTTTTTTAATTAAATCTTTATTGTTCAGATTATTACATTTGTTCCTCTTTTTTCCCCCCATAACTCCCCTCCTCCCAGTTCCCGCCCCACCCTCCGCCCTCACTCCCCACCCACTGTCCTCTTCCATAGGTGCACGATTTTTGTCCAGTCTCTTTCCACATCTCCCACAACCCTTTCCCCCCCGAGAATAGTCAGTCCATTCCCTTTCTACGTCCCTGATTCTATTATGATCACCAGATTATTTATTCACTTGATTCTTAGATTCACTTGTTGATAGATGCATATTTGTTGTTCATAATTTGTATCTTTACCTTTTTCTTCTTCTTCCTCTTCTTAAAGGATACCTTTCAGCATTTCATATAATACTGGTTTGGTGGTGATGAACTCCTTTAGCTTTTCCTTATCTGTGAAGCTCTTTATCTGACCTTCCGTTCTGAATGATAGCTTTGCTGGATAAAGTAATCTTGGTTGTAGGTTCTTGGTATTCATCACTTTGAATATTTCTTGCCACTCCCTTCTGGCCTGCAAAGTTTCTGTTGAGAAATCAGCTGACAGTCGTATGGGTATTCCCTTGTAGGTAACTGGGTTTCTTTCTCTTGCTGCTTTTAAGATTCTCTCTTTGTCTTTTGCTCTTGGCATTTTAATTATGATGTGTCTTGGTGTGGTCCTCTTTGGATTCCTTTTGTTTGGGGTTCTCTGCGCTTCCTGGACCTGTAAGTCTATTTCTTTCACCAGGTGGGGGAAGTTTTCTGTCATTATTTCTTCAAATCGGTTTTCAATATCTTGCTCTCTCTCATCTTCTGGCACCCCTATAATTCTGATGTTGGTACGCTTGAAGCTGTCCCAGAGGCTCCTTACACTATCTTCGTATTTTCGGATTCTTTTTTCATTTTGCTTTTCCAGTTGGGTGTTTTTTGCTTCTTTGTGTTTTGAATCTTTGACTTGATTCTTGCGCTCCTCTGTTCTGCTGTTGGGTGTCTGTATAATATTCTTTATTTCAGTCAGTGTATGCTTAATTTCTAGTTGGTTCTTTATCATAACATCGAGGGTCTCATTAGATTTCTTGAGGATCTCACTACATTTATCGGCGGTCTCACCAGTCTTTTCGAGGGCCTTACTAAGTTTATCGGCAGCTTCTAGACAGTTCTTGAGAGACCGTAAAAGTGTGGTTTTGAGCTCTATATCATCCATTTCTGACATTTGCGTCCTGTTTCTTTGTCTCCGCATTTTTTTATCTTTTCTTGGTGCACCCCCTAGTGGTCTTTGTGCGCAGTCTTGTAGTTAAGCCTTGATTGTTGTCGGTAATACCAGGGGTGATTTGACCTCCAGGCTAACTGGCTATCCAATTTTACATTTTCAAAGCACTTCAGATGATTTTAAATAATGCCAACATGGCTTATATGATAGGCTCCCCCAGAGAAGTTCTCTAAGGGGACCTAGTATTATGATTCTGATTTTAGCCATGAGGAAATGAAACCTGGGCCTACAAGGCCACTCTCCCAGTGACCATGTCAGGACTGGACTCCAGGCCACCTGATGGAAATCCTCTATGCTTTCACTCTGCTGCCCCTATTCAGATAACCAGGAGATGCGTGTCTGGGATTGGAGAGTTTACTGGATGATGGCTGATCTTCAAGCTTCTTTTGGGCCAACCAGTCTTTTCTATTTATTTTGTTGTTGCTTTGTATTTTTTAAATTAATTTGTTTTGTTTTCCTAAATAGGTCCACTTGAACAGAGCATTTGAATTATTCAAAATGGCTTAATTCAACCCTAATTTCCTTTAATATCTAAGGATCAAAAAAAAAAACTTGGAAGGAGCGGGGCTTGGAAAATGGCAGGCAGAGAATCCATAGGCGAGGGGGAGCTGCGCAGGAGCTCACCATGTTCGCACTGACACAGGAACTGAACTCATGAATCTGATAAATATCACAGCCAGAGGCTATCACAGAGAATCAGAGGAAGGGTCAGCTCACCCTGGGGTCACAGAAACCCAGAGATAGAGGCTCTCCAAAGACACAGGAAGTTGATAATGAAGCCAATGGTAACAGCTGAGACTCCTGCCTGGCACCCTTGCTGCTTAACACACACCCCAACTTCATTTCCTGAAATGTCTTGCTTTCTTTTTAAAAACACACTGGGCCTTTAAAAAATGAAAATAAACCTCTTCCCTCTAGGCAGGTGTGCGTGGGGCGGCTTTTGGAGGCAGCTGTGCCCTATTCCCTACCTCCCCACAAACTCACAGTCATTTAACAAGGATGAGAGGGCATGATCCCAAAGGCTTTCCAGCCTCCTGTCCAAGGAGAGTTCCTAGCTAGCCTAATCACTCTGGCAACCGCACACCTGAGCATGTCCCCCCTCTGCATAAAGCAGAAGAGGACCGGGAAGCCAGCTCTGTTGGACAAATAGTGTCTCTGGCTAGAAACAGCTAGTAGATGCTCTCTATTTAAGAGGCCTTAACAAGCAAGTTGGGGAAATCTCTATGTGAAGGTTCAAATGTGACTTGGCCACTGCTTTGAAGTAGCTAAATCAATTGAGTCTGTTCTCCATCAAATTCTTTTTTTAAATACTAATAATAAAATTTGAAAATTATGATAATTATGTGTTCTGTGCCCTGGATAGGGGCAGACGACAGAGAGGCATATTTTCTAATGTAATTAAGGCTTTCAGCTGGTCCCTCCCCACTGCAATTGTTATTTCAAAAGTGAATTAATAAATCATGTCCAGCCTGCTCAGAATAAAAATTTGTCTGGAGTATTCTAGTTGCAACCTGCAAACTCTGATTCAGAGCAGGAAGGGAAAGGCTGGGTGAAACTTCTATTAGATTGGCTTGTGCTGAGTCCCAACCTTACATACACTTTTGGGGAAGTTTCAACAGAGACATCTGGAACCATTTCTAAGCTTTATTGCAAACGATATGCAAATCTTCTTTCCCCTATGTTCACTTACGGTTCCCTATGCTAAACTCCAAGCAATTAATGCTGACTCCTGCATACCCCGGGGAATCAGCTCTCCTGTGGTTTGCACAGAGCACTTTAGCTATCATGATGAATTAGTGTAAGGCCTGGTAATGCACCTTTGAGTATGTGAGGCCTTTTAAGGCTCTCGGAGGTCAAGCCCGTGGCTATATAAAGTATTTCCCCTTGGCAGACCAGAGACTCAGAGCTCTAAGATTGTATTTCTATTCATATCACAGGTTCCAGATTCCAAATGTCCAAAATCCTCACTCTGCTTCTCTAGACAGCGGACGTTTCAGGCCAGTGTTGACTCAAGGTAAATATTTACCGGGAAGGCCCAGCAGGAGCACTTAGCACCCTGGGAGAAAGAGTGGTGTGTCCTTTCAGAAAAGGAGTATGGTTTCTCTTTCCCTCCAAGCACAGAGTGGGTGTAAAATACAGGGCAGGGCACTTCCCTGGAGTTGGGTGGGTTCTAGTTTGGGAGAATGGACACATGACCCAGAGGCCAGGCTGGTCAATGTTACTTACACAAGTAGGTGATGGAATGAGGAGATACTGGAGGTGGAGCCACAAGGCATGGTCCCTAGGGATAATGCCACACTAGCTGTTTGGCCATATGCAAGTTTTTATTTCTTTTGGATATTAATTCCCATTGCTAATAGGAGAGAATTGCAGGACTATTTTTGTTGGTCTCTTCTAAGAATCCCACTTGGTGGCTCTATTTTCCACAGTGGAATACTTTCGCTAGTCTGTGGTTTGCATTTGGTATAGACAAATGCATTGAGATGACAAGACCCACCACATTCTGTCCCCCTTTATCTCCTCATCTCTTTCAGTAGCTCTCTCACTAATGCCCTCGACTTTCTGGGCTGTGTGACCTTTGGCATTTTCTTAACCAATTGAATCGTCCTATCCATAAAAATGGGATGATAGTAGAGCTCCCCTTGTACAGTGGGTATGGGGATTAAATGAACAGATGCACAGGAAGTACTTGATAAGTATTCAGAAAGTGTTAGATATTAGTAGTATCTAAAGCAGGGATCCTCAAACTTTTTAAACAGGGGGCCAGTTCACTGTCCCTCAGACCGTTGGAGGGCCGGACTATAGTTTAAAAAAACACACACTATGAACAAATTCCTATGCATGCTGCACATATCTTATTTTGAAGTAAAAAAACAAAACGGGAACAAATACAATATTTGTATTTGCATGTGGCCCGCAGGCCGTAGTTTGAGGACCCTTGATCTAAAGATTTAGCACTCCCTGGGACCTGCCCTACACATTCCTGCCTCTGTATTTCTGCTCATTATGAGAGTTTCCCATGGCTGCTTACCTCAAACTGAGTAGCTGAAACAATGGAAATGTATTGTCTCACAGTTCTGGAGTCTGGAAGTCTGAGATCAAGGTATTGGGAGGGCCGTGCTCCCTTTGAAAGTGCTAGGAAAAGATATGCTCCAGGCCGCTCTCTCTTCGGGTAAGGTAGTTCCTTAGCTCGTGCCAACATAACTCCAGCCTCCACACAGTGTTCTCCCTGTGTGTGCATGGGTATTCAACTGTCCACATTTTATAAGGACACTAGTCATATTGGATTAAGGGCATGTCCTAATCCAGTATAATGTCATCTAAACTAATTACATCTATATCAATCTATTTCCAAACAAGGTCTCATTCTGAGGTACTGAGGGTTAGGACTCAACATATGAAGTGTGGGAGGACACAGTTCAATTTTAACCAAACACTTCTCCTAATCTTCCTCAACTTCTAAACTCATACTGCTCCTTTAAGACACTGGTTAACTTCTTAAGACTTTTCTACCCTTGCCCATCTGGACTCACAGGGTTTATTCCTTCTTCAGAATACTAGTAGGACTCATTGTTCTGCATCTCTTGTTTGGTACTTACTTTTAATTCTTTATATGTGGTTGACTGTCTTTACTTTGCATGTGTTTTATACTTTGAAATAGAAGAGAGCACTATCTACAGTTGTATCTTCCCAAGCTTCTAGATCATTTCATTGCACAGAGTAGAAACTTAATAACTATTTCACATTAAGATAACAAATAGTTGGTGAAACCATCTGGGTAGGGTGAGGTGTATGTGACTACTATCTTTGCAACTTTTCCATAAATCTAAAATAGTATGAATTTAAAATGTCATATAGACTCAGGCCCTGGCCAGTGTGGATCAATTGGTTGGAGTATCATTCTGTGTACCAAGGGTGGTAGGTTTGATTCCCAGTCAGGGCACATGGCTGGGTTGTGGCTCAATCCCCAGTAGGGGACATGCAGGAAGCAGCTGATCGATAATTCTCTCCCTCTCTCCTCTCCCTTCCTCTCTCTGAAATCAATAAAAACATGTTTTTTTAAAAATAATATAAACTCAGAATGTTACTCCATAAAACTGCATCTCTATGTATCTATCTATATATCACCTGTCATTTGTGTGTATGCATGTAACAATATGTAGAATGATGTTCACATATTAAAAATAATTATTTCATGGTTGAAAACAAAAAGATGACTAATAGTTGAAGAAAACATACAGAACAAAGTCACTGCAAATTTCACATTAGTCTAATGAGAATAGATTTTTATCCTTCCTAACTATTCTACGTACATAATAACCTATGAAAAGTTCTGACCAAGATTATTGTCAAGATGTCCAGTCATACCTTGTTTATAGACATCTTTTTCCTCCAAGTGGCCTTTGGAATTCAAACTGTAGACTCAGTACTACTACTAAGTTCTTGGTTGAACCCTCACTGCATGAGCCTGGAAATGAAAACAGACCCTAATTGTTTAAGAGAAGCTTCCATGTAGGACAGAAGCTTCAAGAAGCATTAGTTCCACATCCTGGGACTCAGCATCAAGTCTCTCTGTGTCAAGTATGCTCCTCACTTCGTTCTGATAATTAGGCATTGTATTCTAAGAGTCAGTCATCTGAGACCCCCAACTATGGTGCCTTCTCAGTCTAGAAGTCTGGGGAACCACACATAAATGGTCTCTGTGGGCCTGGGGCTTGTTCTTGCTTCTTTAACTGCATACCCTCTGCTTTGTCACAGGACTGATGTTTTACATTATCCAAATGGTTACTCTTTGCTCCTGCTGAGGCACTTGCCTGATATCAACTTGCTGCCTCCGGTCCTAGATTTCAGGATATTAATATTTCTGATCATTTCTTTTATATTAGGTTTTACACAACTCTTAGAACAACCCAGGTATCTCCTACCTGGACTTCTTATTTTACCAGCACCTCTTCTCAGAGACTCCTTGGTACTTTGTAATTCTCTTAAACTGCCGGGAGCCGGTCCATCCTTGCTGTTTCAAGGGACCTGGCATATATGGCATACTGTTCTTAATATGTTTGCTCACCTTCTTGGCACTATGTGTTTTAACCAAGGTTATCTCTCTGAGAAAGGTTGTTTCCCCAGGTAGGGATTTTCCCCTGAAGTTAGGGAGGGAATAAAACCCCTTAACTAAGTGCCAGGCGGGTAATTAATCACTTTAACTACGAACAATCATGCTTAAGCTACATAATCTTTACTCCCTCGGGTGGAGATAAGAAATGCCCTAACCTTTGGAATAGAGATTGATAGGATTGGAATCAACTGGTATAAATACAGATGTAACAAGACAACAGGACACAGATCCTAGACACAGAACCTACACAGAACCTAGAGACAGAAGAACTTCGCTGGAGAGAACATGGCAAAAGATCCTAGACAGAAACTGGAGACAGAACCTAGAGACAGAACCTAGCAAGAGAACCTGACTGAAGAACCTAGAGACAGAATCTGGCTATAGAACCTGGATAGAACATGGCAAGAGAACCTGACTAGAACCTGGTGACTGAACCTGGCTAGAGAACCTAGTGAGGGAACATGGCTACAGAACCTGGCTGGAGAACCTGGAAAACCTGGCTGGAGAACCTAGCAAGAGAACATGGACACAGAACCTGGCTGGAGATCCTGACTAGAACTTCGCTGGAGATCCTGACCAGAACTTCGCTGGAGATCCTAACCAGAACGTGGCTAGAGATCCTGGCTCGGCTGCTGATCAACTGAACGCTGTCTCCATGTCATTCCTTCTTCACCGACTCCGTCCACACCTTTGGGGACCCCTGGACCTGCTGGGTTTGGACCCGAGCATTAAACAATTAGGTCTGTTTTCATTTCCAGGCTCATGCATCTGTGCAATTTAACCATGTCACTCTCAAGCTTGTACTAAGAAATGGCCCAAGGAAGTTCCAGGACCCCCAACTGAAAAACGCAAATCTGATGAGATTAGCCACCTTTTAATGAAGACCTAGCCTTTGTTGGCCCCAAATACGTTATGTTCACGTTATAATCATAAAAAAAGTGATTTGATCTTTAAAATTAGTACTTGTTGACAAAATAATAAGTGTGGGTTGAAAAGCAAAATGCCTTAGAGCAAATTCGATGACTCGTAATGTTGACCAGATCTCTGAGCTTGAGAAGACCACAGACACTGTCATGGGGACTTTATTGAAGTAACACAGGAGAAGATGCTGTGAGTGCAACGTGCCAACATTACCCTGCCTGGTCATAGTACAGGATGGGACATGAGGAATTTGGGTAGCTACCATCCTCCTGTTTGTGTCTAATTTAAATTGGAATTAAATGCTAAACAGACTTGAGGAGAAAAGCCCAGCTTCCTCATACTCGTGTTCACAGGTGGTATTGGCTGGGCACCACTGTTTACTGAGAAAACCTTGACATCAAATCAGCCTGATGTTTAGTTCTAATGTCTCAATCCTTAGAGCATCAAAGCTGCAAAAATGAAGCCAGGTGAGAGCAGGCTGACCATCCTTTATAGAGGTAGCTAACAAAAATCATAAAACAGGAGTAGCGTTCACCAATGGATTGTCAGCCACCCAAAGCAACCTACTGAAGTGTTTTACTTTAAAGTTTGGCTTTAAATTAACAGTTGTTTTCCTAGACAGTCTGTCTAATATAGATATAGATTTAGCGATTGAGACAAAGAGATAGATATATAGATAGTTATATATTGGACAAAGTATTTAGATAAAGTCTACAAGTACATAGATACATAGAGAGATATATGTTGATACTTAGAAAAAAATACTGGCTCTTTTATACTCTTAATAACAATCTGCACTGAAAATTTATGCAAGAGGTACCTGCTCTCTCATAGGGCAACATCATTAAATGGTATTTCTCTCAACCCCAGAGGGATTAGAGGCAGAGTTGAAAATCCAGGGAGGATGGGGCCAGTCCCATCAGACATGCAGGGGAATGCATGATAATCTGCAGTCCCATGGGGGACCACCATTCTACCCCAACACAGGGAGGAATAACCAAGCCACAGCGCCTACATGCTGACATAGTGGAGCCTTTCTGGTGTAGTCAAAGGAGACAGAGGCGTAAGAAAACCTCAAGGCAAGCCAAAGGCCTTAGGGAGAAGTTAGATGAGAACAGGTGAGAGACAGTGAATAAGCACCGGCTTTAATTTATAACGAAACCAGGATGGAAGGAAAATGGAAAATATCAGTAGGCTGCTTCAATTATGTTTATGACTTTCTTCCTTTGTTTTTTGAAGTTGATTGATTGAAAACTCCTCTGAGCCATTTAACAAAGCATTAGTTACATTAAGCTTGGGAAAAATACCAAAGAGAATAGCACTTTGATTCCACTAATAACCTCTTACCTTATTAAAGCAGAAATTTAATAAGGATCTAATTACCTCTTGCCAGACTTCTGACTTACTCATGTTTTGCTTTCTGCCCTGTGGAAAGTGTGTCTTGACACTGAAGCAAGATGTTTCTACCTGTATTAATGTGGATGAGTTTTAGTTGCATGATCAGGAAATCAAACACAACAGATAACATTTTTATTTTCTGCCAAGACATGAAAGATCTAAGTTTATGTCTATCCCATACAGCATTCAAGGCTGGTGTGGGGTTGCTGCTCCATGAGGTCATCTAGAACCAGAATGGTACTCTGTGCATCAGAAGCCCCAGGTTCCTTCTCCGTTATCACTTTACCATGTCTAGGGTGTTCCTCTTAACCCAGTCCAAGATGACTTACTACCACATCACACCTCAATCAGCAGGAAGGCACTCAAGAGGAACAAGGTGCATATCTCTTTTCTTTAAGGACATGTCTTAGAAATTGTATGCCTTGCTTTCCCTAATGTACATATGGTCAGCATTTAGTCGCGTGGCCACATCTCCTTGCAAAGGCAACCATATGGCCAGCTAAAGATCTGGAGGATCCTCTTTATCTTCAGTTTCCTGTGGTTTAATTATGATGCACCTCTGCATGGTTTTTCTTCATACTTATCCTGCTGGGGATCTTCTAAGCTTCTTAATTCTAATTTTATTTTATTTTTTTTTGCCAAACTTTAGAACATTTCACCTATTATTTCTTTAAATAGTTTTTTAGCTAATTCATTCCCTCCTGGGACTCTGAGTACATGTATCTTTGGCCTTTTGTAATTATACTACCTGCCTCTGAGACTGCTTAATTTTTAAATCTTTTCTTTTCTCTGTTCTTCAGATGAAATAATTTCTATTGACCTGTCTACAAGTTCAGTTCCTAGTTGCCTTCATTGTTCCATTATGTTCACCCAGTTACATTTACATTTTTCATTACATATATTATAGTTTTTTAGTTCTAGAATATCTACTGAATTTCTTTCATAGTTTTTATCTCTGCTGAGCTATCCTATGTTTATATTAATTACAAGCATATTGTCTTCTACGTCATTGTGCATAATTATAATTGTCTGTTCCAGCATCAAAGAGCTGGTGTCCATAGATTATCTTTTACCTTTAAAGTGAGTAATATTTTCCTAATTCTTTGCATGTCAAATAATTTTGAAGTATATTCCAAACACTGTAAATATTTTGTTATGAAGGCATTAATTGTGTTATGTTTCAGAAAGGCAGTATCTTTTTTGTTTTAGAAGGCAATTAAGTTGGTCAAATTCAAACCAAAAATTCTTTCTGTTAGGCTATAGGTCAAATCTCAGTACAGTACTTTAACATTTAGCTGGACTCTGTTCTGCTTGTGCATGGTTAGAGTAAAGCGAAAGACTTGGGCAGAGTTTGTCCACAAAAATTAGAGTTCCTTCTCTTTGCCTCTTTTCTTTCTGGGATGGACACTTACTTGCTAGTTTCTGCATGTATTCAAACGCTTTCCACTGTTCCTTTATGTCAGACAACATATAGGTTTTCTATCAGAGTTTTTAAGTGCCTTACTCAGTGCCAACTCTAGCCTGAAATCAACCTGCCATTCTCTTTTTTATAGTGTCAACTTCCTCCAGAATCCACCTGCTCTGTTCAGTCTTCAGTGCCTATGAGCCATTGTCTGAGTATTTTGTCCATAGTTTATAGTCATTATCTGAGAGAGGATTAGCCAGTAGATGCTTACTCAGCCATACCAAAAATGGAAAAAAATCTGAAGGCTTGACTGAAAGAAAAGTGAACATATTTATTGGGGGATAACTAGCAATCTCGACCTACAGTGGCCTTCCCTACATTTTTGTTTCTCCTATGGGATACTCTTGTATATTTGTATCTCACTCATTTTTCCAAAGAAATGAACCACTGAGTACTCTTTAATATATATATATATATATATATATATATATATATATATATATATATATATTAGAGAGGGAGGGAGAGAGATAGAAACATCAATGATGAGAGAATCATTGATTGGCTGCCCCCTGCATGCCCGCCATTGGGGATCGAACATGCAACCCGGATATGTGCCCTTGACCAGAATCAAACCCAGGACCCCTCAGTCCACAGGCTGATGCTCTACCCACTGAGAAAAACCAGCTAGGGCTGCTGATTACTCTTTGATGAGGCACAAAGTCTTGCTTTGTGATACATATGTTTCCTAAATTTAGTATAAAAAACTAATTATTTTTTAAAATAAAAACTTTAAGAGTTTTATCTTGCATATTGCAGTAAGATAAACTAGGAAATGCAGTTTCTTTCTATATGTACAATGGCTATTTAGATAGAACATACTAGCTGATAGTCATAGCCTCAGAGCTATAAGCCTTTCTACCTGTGACCAACCTTAAGCATACTCAGAGATTGAAGACCAAGACTCTTGATGTTGGTAACATTAGAATGATATAGACAAGCTAAGAGCAAATATTGATCTTTCACATAATGGCATATTGTTAATAGTTGTACATCAAATGATCAGCCAGAGAGCGATTTTCTAAATCCAGAACCTTAGAGAAATCTGAGAGGCAGCAATAGAGACCCCACTTTACACACTAAGATGCTCTGAATACTGTGGTTTTATACTTTGGTACTAAACTAGGACATTTGATTATTAGAAGGCTTAAGGGCCTTAGGAGCACAACTACTTCCAACCACATGATTGGGGAGATGGGTAGGGAGAAAATTGTAGTGGTTTTCTTGCTCATACAACCAACCATTCATTTGTTTATGCATTTATTTATGCATTCAGTCATTCATTATTAACTCATTATTATGTCCATTCATTTCATAAAAATATGAGATGAATATAGCATCATCCTTTCCTTAAGATGTTTACAGAATATGAGAAAAGTGAAGCTTGATTTTTGTGTGATTTTTCTGAAGTTTCAGTACCTCTAGCTAGAGCCAACATGCTTGTCCTATGAAGCCTTTAGAAAGTATGATGTAGATAGCTATCTTTTAAATTGGAAAGATGTTATTAATGCACAGTTAAACAAAAATTCACATAACAGTAGATTTCCTATCTGGCTGAATTGAATTTTCTTTTACTTTGCTCATCTGCATTTTTGACAATTAACATTTTTAAGCATTACTTTATTTTTTTAAAAAAAAAAATAAGACATCTTTATTTAAGAGAAAGTCATAATTTCATGCTCCAACACATATCTTATATTTTAAATGCATAAATAGATAGAAAGAAAATCTCAACATTTTCATAAAGATAAGGCATGTCACCCATAGAAAATAACAGACTTTTATTTTTTATAACAAGCTTTACCAGCAATAGTAGAGGCCAGAAAATAGTGAATTCTTATTTTTAGTGAATTGACAAAAATTAACTGTTAACCCTAAAATTTTACGTCTAGCAATATTATCTTTCAAAAATAAGGACAAAATAAAGACAATCTTACTTATACAAAAACTAAGATTGCTTTTTCCTACACACAGATCCTTAATAACAGAATGAGTAAATATGTACTTCTGCTATAAAATAAACAGAAAGGTTTAGGGAGAAAAACTAAACAGTGAAGAGAACAGAAATTGATTTGTTATTGGATAACCTAAGTCATTTATATTGATTGCTTTAATAAACCCTTGTTTTAGGTTAATAAAAGTGAAATTGTGACTATAGACAATAAAATCAAGGCAAATGAGATTTTTAATAAGTAACTAAATTGTGCTAAAATTATTGTAGTATTTAGGATAAAATTTTTAAACATGAATTGTTGTAGATAGATTTTTAAATATTATAGTCACTTAAATGTTTATAAATTAATAACTCATTAAATAAGTTGAAAGCCAATGCATATAATCAAAATCATAGGAAAATTTATATGGTGAAGGTTGAAGAAAAAATATTTTAATAATTATTCAATCTACAATATGAAGAAGAAAAGGAAAAGATGATAAAAAGCAAACGCAATATATGATGACATGTCAATGGTATGTACAATGCACAGTAAATATATAAACTCTTACATTAAAATATAGAGATTATCAGAATAGGTTAAAGAGATGAAATTATATGTTACTTGAAAGAGATCTCTGAAAGCAAGGCCATTGCAAGTCCAAAGATGAAGGGGAGAAAAAAAGATACACAATGTAAATACTAACCAAAAAGAAGGTGGTCGCAATATCAATACAAGACAAAATAAAATTTAAAAGAAAAAAAGCCTTAATAGGTTAAGAAGATTGCATGTTAATAATGAGTGATCCACCTAAAAGATCCAGCAACCATGAAGCTTATTTACCTAACAGCATATCTAAGAACTCTGCAATAGAAGAAATATACCACAATTGCAAACACACAGTAAAATGACTTTCATCCAGCCAGACCCATGACCAGAGCTCGAAGGCCCCAGACCTGGGAACCAGCATGCAGCTACCTTCAATCTATAGCTAGTACAGATCCTGGGGTTGGAAGGATAGAAGATATTTTCAGCCTGATCCTTGTGGGTAGAATCTACTCTCCAATACACGATAGGCATAAACTGAGATAGTAAAAAGAAGAGAAAAGGGGAGGGAGGGAGGAGAAAAGGGGACATGAGTGATACAAGTAGATGAAAACGAACTTCCATGAAGGTTCTGAAACATGCTGTTATAATCCCGTGCTAATGCTTCCTGCCACCTAGGTGAATTTGTTCCTGCTAAAGAGAACAGCTGATGGCTGGGTGATGTCTTGCTGGGAAAAGCAGGAAATACTTAATCAAGACATGCTTGATACTGGTTACAATTCAGAAAATTCTTAAGCTTTCTAGATATTTATTTCCCTTTCCTCGCCCCTCTCTCCACCTGAGCTGCACTGAGTTAACAGTGTCTTTGGCACACAAGCTCTGAGGCATTAGCCACGGACTGCCATCTTTGGTGACACACATGCAGAATGTATGACTGGCCTTCCTGCATTGAAGTTTAAGGCCCCTTCTAAAGCAATACTGCCCAGAGCAATGTCAGAATCCCTTCAAGTTGTCTTTATAAATAATCACATCAAAGAAAAATAGACAACTCCACTGGAAATGAAATCAACGCTGACCTGGAGCATGGATATGGTTATGGACTTGGACGGTCAAGTTGATAAAGCCAGCAAATGAGTTTGGTTTCTGGAGAACATAGGTGGGTATCACTGTGTTTGGAGGACTTGGAATCTATGTTCATAAAAATAGCTCTTTCTTTACAATCACCTGGAGCCGTCCAGGCGTATCATTATATGCCATGGTAAATGCCAGAAATTATTCCAAAGATACTGGAGTAACATCACTCCAGAGAAATGAGCCCACAGACCTTTGGAGGGGCCTGTTAGACCCCTCTAGTAAGGAAAAGAACTTTAGCAAATGCTTCACTTTACAGATAAGGAAACAGTAGCTCAGAGGTTAAGTGAGTTGTTCAAAAACCCTCCTGGTGGTTTGTCAGTAATAGACATAGGCCTAGAACTCTCAGACCAAGGCTTTTTGCTAAATGACTGATGGAATCTCCTAACCAACCAGAGTGGCCAATGGGGGGAAAGAAATCATTGCAATGCCGCTTGCTAATTTGCCTGATCTTCAGAAAGACACTCAGGTAATGATCGGACTAGACACATTTGATGCACACACTTGTTCACATCCTTGCCGTGTGCACATGGTGATGGAGGTAGGAGTGAGCACATGCTGGGGTTAAGTGTTCCATCTGAATATGATTCATTATGTCAATAAGGCAGTTGGCTAATGGTTGTAGTTTTTAAATGAAGTCTTTTGAACTTTACAAGCAGCTTCAGCGACTGATTCAAAAGACCCTTGATAGCATTTAAGAGTTAAGCCATACTTCAAAAGTTCTTAATGTTCAACCAGAAATATATCACAGGCATTGGGATGTTCTGATTCAGGGTTGGGTTCTTTGTGAATAGGAAAATGTTTAGCAAGGAAGCCCTTCAATGCTTATAGGCTTTGCATTCACTATTGAAATGCAAGCCAGACATAGAGCCGAGTCAGCAAAATAATGATTACTGCAAATGGGTGTGCTAAGTTGGGTTGTTAGCAATTTATCCAAATTAAGAGTTGGGGCTTTATCATAATCACTTTAGAAGTATGCCATTCACAGCATCATTTATTTTCACATGTGATGCTCATCCTAATTTCTAAGTTTACCATCATCCTTTTCCAAAATATAAACATATAGTCTACTCATAACTCACTTAAAAGAGTTCCCTCAAGTTAGAAAGTAAATCTAAAATTTTTACACTTTTTTTTCTTTTACACTTTTTTTCTTTTAGGAAGTCCTCCAAATTAAAACTTTGTATTTAGATCTCACAAATCTTTAGGCATTTTTCTCTTTCTCATTATTTTATTATTTTACATGCTATCAGTTAGCACACTCAAATAGGACCAATTAAAGAAAGCTTAATAAAGGGACAATTAAATGAGAGGGAATAAGGGAAACCTAAAGGTTTATGTAGTACGTTGGGGCTGGCAATGGGATCACTCGCCACTCCTAAGCCTGAATAGGCAAAGGGAGGAAGCAGTGGTGCAATCCAGAGAGGCTGGCCATTGCTGGGGAGGAGGCTGTCTCACAGGAACGGTGGTCTTCAGGAGAGAAGCGGTCAACAAACCGTGACCCAGCAGGAAGGGGGCAGAAGGAACAGATACCCATTCCTCCTTTACATATCTTACCTGTGCTTCCCATTAGCCGAACACAACTGTAAGCCAGAGGTTGAGGAATAGATTGAAGTAGTTCCCCTATCATACTTCTCTGCCCAGGCAGGTGACGCAGTGGCTGAGCGCAGGGGTGGGAGGCGAGGAAGGTGAACCAGGAAACACACAGCAGACAGATGCTGGTTTTGTTCTCTGTAAGTCTGGGTTCTTCCATAAAGGAAATTGTGATCTCTAGGGGAAATAAGATGCACATGCAGAAAACAGCAGCAAATATGAGACGGCATAATTAGGTCAATTGTGTAATACAGACTGTAAGTGCTAAAGAGGCTCAAAGTAGAATAAGATCTAAAGGACTGAAGTTTCAGAGCAAATTGTGTGGAGGAAGGACCTTCACATAAGGCATGGCTTAGTTAAGCTAAGCGGGGGGCATTCCTTGTGGTGTTCATAACTGGAAGATAGAGGCAAACTTTAACTTAAACCAAGGTCTGCACACAGGAGCTGTGGGAACACTGCTAAGGGTGGAGTGTGAGGCACGGGGCTGAGGAACGAAAGGAGGTGGGGTGGAACTTTAAGTGGTAGCAGTTACGTAGACACTGACAGGTACTTAGCAGCTGAGTGACCCGAGAAGCAGCACAGTATTTAGGGGCCATCCTTCTAACCAACGGCTAAAGTCAAGAAGATCAAAGAAGGAGTTATATTAGCCAAAACTTTGTGCCCTTTTATTTTGGAAATTTTGGTAAAGTTTGAATTTTAAAAGCTACCATGTATTGTTTCTGTAACTAGGAGAGATAGTTTTAAAAAGGAAATGAACTATTAAAAGAAAAGTTGAGTGTTAAGAGACATGTCTGTCTTTCTTGAAAATAAAGTCAGGTAAAAGAAACAGTATATTTTAGCTTCTCTTTTACCCTAACTGCTAGGCTCCTCAAAACCATTTTTTATGCAAATCTAGTGACTTTCTTAAAAACAGAGTTTTGGTGTTGTGCTCCCTCCTATCAGTCACCATGAATATGCTGGGAAAACCATAACATTCCTTAGCTAACACCCTGCTACACACAGCTTCCACCAGAGCACCTGGAAACCAGTTTTACTTCCAGGAAATAAGCTATTAACCAAAAAAGGTAGAATAGCTCCTATGCCTCCCAGAATGCACTATGACATGGCTGAGGTCACAAACATAGTTAAAGGCTGTGCCATTTAGGGGCGTGTAGGTCAGCCTTTGCCCTAAACAAAGAAGTGTTCCTGAGGGAAATGTTGGCAAAGCCCACCTAAGAAAAGTGGAAGAGGGGAGACAAAATCTCAAGCCAATGTGAATATGATAATGCTACAATGACGTCAGAATATTACTAACATTTAGTAAGCGTTTACTCTCAGCCACACTCTATATTGAGGGCTTTAATTGCATAACTCATTTAATCTCCAATCCTTTGAGACAGGTATGATTATTATTCCCCCTAAATTGATTAGAGAAATTGAAGCTTAAAGATTTTAAGGGCCCTATTCAAAGTCATAACAGCTAGTAAATGACAGGGCCAGGGCAATATGGCTTAGTGGTTCATATCACTACCCCGAGGTCAGTCTGTGTGGGTTCAATCTTTGCTCTCCTATCTGTTTAAATGCTTGATATTGGGCAGGCAATTCTACGACTTCCTAATTCTCAATCTAAGTCTCAATCTATTCATCTGCACAATGAAGATACTGATAATACCTGTTTTATTAGGTTTTTATGAAATATGCATGTAACGGGTAAGATGTTCTCAGACACAGAATCTAAGTCATAAATTCGGAGTAGCAGGCACAATGGATTGTGGAGTGGCATGTATCAAAGTGCCAGATCCTGTTGCCATTAAATGTTCATAACATCTCCTAATTCCCCTTGATCTAATTCAGTGTTTGCCAATCAGACTTCTAAGAACACAGCTTCTTTTCTGATAAGGAAGGATATGCTGGCCACACCCCTGTGTCTGTTCCATTTGCTTGATAGGTTATTTGCTGGAAAGTTATGTTAATAAGTCAGCATTTCAGTTTTATTCATTTACTCGCTTACCTTTATTAGCATGAATTGGCATCACTGGGTCAGAAACTGTCAAGGTAAATCTGAAGGTATAAGGCAGCGGTTCTTAACCTGTGGGTCGCGACCCCTTTGGGGGTCGAACGACCCTTTCACAGGGGTCACCTAAGACCATTGGAAAACACATATATAATTACATACTGTTTTTGTGATTAATCACTATGCTTTAATTATGTTCAATTTGTAACAATGAAAATACATCCTGCATATCAGATATTTACATTACGATTCATAACAGTAGCAAAATTACAGTTATGAAGTAGCAACGAAAATAATTTTATGGTTGGGGGGTCACGACATGAGGAACTGTATTAAAGGGTCGCGGCATTAGGAAGGTTGAGAACCACTGGCATAAGGTGAGACAATGGCAAGTGGTTCATTCACCAAAGAAAACCTGCTTCGGGGAGTCCCTGTTTGGAGGGCAGCAAGGCTGTCCTCTGGGAGACCCTTTCAACATCTAGGCTGTAACAAAGTCATAACAGCTAGTAAATGGCAGAGCCAGGTGGACAAAGAACACCTTATTCACCAAGATACTAAGAAAGTATTGAAGCCCAAGTCCTGTGTCAAAGCACCAGTTTCTCTCCATATAGCGGTACCCAGCTGGCTCCTTTGAACCCTCTCCCCCTTTGGATGCCCAAGGCCAATGCCAAGACCTGTGTCCCTTCCTCTCACCACTATTGAGCCCATTCGGAGAAGAGCTTGGGCAGCCCAGTGTTCAATAATTGGGACATGTGAGGATTCCAGCTCTCTGGCCTAGTATCATATATTAAAGCAGCCGTTTTTCCCTTTTAAAGTTTCCTTGTTTGCAGCCTCTCTCCTCTCTTCTGTCTTTTATTTATTCGTTTTTGATTGTATAATACTAGCAATGAGTTCTGATCCCTATGCAGTAAAGAAATCTGAATTTTCTTACTGATGCATGCAAAATCTTAGATGTCTTGATTCTAATGACACGCTGTGCTCTGTGGGGATCAGGAAACAAAGGGGTGAAGGACAGTGGCTACCTGGTGTCGTAATAAGATGCAGATCAGCCGAAGAGCATCAACCCCATCAAATCCAGGGTCTGCTGCAGCCACACACCTTTCGTCAGGCGTGGAATGGGCCGAGATGGATTCGGAGCTTTATTGAAAGATCATACAGGATGACTGCAAAATCCCATTACTTGTTGATTAAGTATTGATTGCCTCAGTATTAACAAGCCAGCTAATATGAAGTGACCTCTGAGGCCAGTGGTTTGGGGGAGGGGAAGACAATTTACTAAAACAGGCAGGCAGATGAATAAGAGGGCTAGATTTGCTCTTGGCTTTTAGCTTCGGTTAAAATGTCACACTCGATAGTGCAGATCAATGCCCACTTTATTTCCTCACAGCCGTCTTATTACCATCATGAGGCTGCCTCCTTTGATGCTTTCTAATGACCCTCTGAACTCCCTGCTCAGCTCACCCTCTGCTTTCAACTAAAAGCAAAGCCCTCTGTGCCCCGTGCTGCTGATGGAGAGGCCGTGGCTATGAGGCTGGGCCAGGAGGACCAGCCAGGCCTTGCCCAGAGTCAGCGGTGCTACACTCACTGCTCTTTCCCCCTTGTCCTTTGCTTTTCTTTGAGTGGCTCCAACATCAAAGCTCATCTCCTCTTTCCGCAATTCCAAATCGTGTTGAGGTGGCGAAAAGGGAAGCTCTGCTCAAAACTCTCATCCAAGGCCTCCACTGGGTTGGGGGCTGAATGATTTCATTCTCTAGGAAGAGAACGCTTGCCTACTATTCGAAACCTACGCCTCCCGTCCAGAAATGGATGTTTTTGATAATCGCAAAAAAACAGAAAGTAAAACTCAAAAACATCAACATTCTCCCACACTTCAATCAAGTAAACTGTGATTTAAGGAAGCTCATGGCAGGCACCACGTCAAAGGAACATCAAGCAGTGCTCGCCTATGAAAATCGTAGTTTAGTTTTCAATCTATAAAGAGGAGCTTTTGTGAACATGCTCTGCTGTTTTAGGGAGGTGTTTGGCTTCTGTGCTGCAAAATACTCGGATGACTACTTAGTCTAGCTTTCTCTGAGTATAAATATTTTATGTGCTGGCCAGCATAGGGATTTGTCAATGCCATCTTATTGGCCAGAGGTCTGACTCCAACTTTCTGCATCAGAAAAAAGAAGTGAGTCAAGTGAAAAACTTTCTCCTTGGCAAACATACGCAATTGGTCTCTGAAATGAAAAGGTTTCCAACACTGGATGGCTAGAGGGAGGAATGAGAGTACAGAGAGGAAACTTCAAACTTTCTAAGGCTGGTATTCAAGGCCAATGCCGAACTGAAGATGAAAACCATAATAATTTCTCTGGGGCTTTAAGAAACTGCCTCAGTAAGTTTTGTTGCTGCAAAATTCATAATTTAAAGGCTCTTCCCACCTATTCCAGCCTAAATTGGGTGAATAAAGATAATTTCTTTCTTTGTTTAACTGTATCACTCTTTTTTCTCAGGGTCTTAGCAGGGTTCCATCCAAAATCTTATGCTTCAGAACCAATCAGTCTACCATGAGGCCATCCCCTGTCTCCTTATCCCCTATCTATTATTTTCTGTTCTTATAAGACAATCTCAATCCCTCCCCCACTTTTCCGGTTTCTCAACTACAATCACTAAATATTCATTTAATGCAAACCATGTGTATATTTGCAGCATGGATTTAGCATTCAAGAGTTTGTTGAATGAATAAACTCATTGTTTTGAATTGGTTCTCATTGAATTTATGAACTTACTGCATGCTTCTGTAATGTATGGAGACCAATTTTCTTTACTCCACAAAAATTTAGAAATCATAATCAGAAACCTGGCTTGCATTTTTTCCTCAATCTCATGACCCCCAGTGAATTTGAAAACCTCTGTTATAATGAGCTCCATAGTGAAAGATGCTTTTGGAAGAAAACATAAAGATCTCAGAGAATAATATTCCATATTTTTATACTCATAAACCTCTGCATGGAATGATATTTTATTTAATATTTCTACATAACTACGCCTGCCTCAGAGAATTCTTATCTTCTTGGTATTTATCCGAAATATGAAAACACTAATTCTAAGATATATGTACCTCTGTGTTTATTGTCCCATTATTTATAATAGTCAAGATATGTAAATAACCTAGGTATTCATTAATGGGTGAATGGATAAGAAGATGTGACATACATATATACAATGGAATACTACTCAGTCATAAAAGATGAAATATTGTTAGTTGCAACACCATGGATGGATCTTGAGGGTATTATGCTAAATAAAATGAGTAAATGAGAAAGGTTAAGAAAAACACACATGATCTTACTCATATGTAGAATATAAAACAAAGTAATAAATGAACTAACTAAAGATAAATAAATAAACAAACTCAGAGAGAGACAATAGAATTTGGGTTACTAGAGGAGAAGGGTTTGGGGTAGGGTGAATTGGGTTCAAATATATGGTAACTGAATTGGGGTCAAATATATACAATAGACTATACAGATATTGAATTATAATGTTGTACACCTGAAATTTATATATTATTAATCAATGTCACTTTAATATATTTTTAAAAGATTTTAATCTGAGACATAGTGTAGGGGGAAAAACAACTGTCTTATTAAAAGTTAACATAAAGTCATGAAAATAGATACACAGCAGAAGGTGAAGGGAAGTGAGACTTAAATATAAAAGATTCTTACATTTCTGAGATTTTCTTTTTTCTTAGTTTTGAATCATATTATGCTTTTATACCCCACTTCATCTTCCCACAACCAATTCAAGTTATTGAAGATAGAATGCTGGACTGTACAAAGTTTAGAATATGATTTAGAATGGTAGTACTTATGGATTAATAATTTCTTAGAAAGTTGAGTAGCTAAGAGACTCCAGAAGATGCACAGACTTATCACAATAAGATTTATGTTTCAAACTATTTATATGGTGTTTTATTGTGATGGACTGAACTACAAAGATTCCTTTGCGCTTATCAATTCAGACCTAGGTTAACCCAGGCTGTGTGGCTTTTTTTTTTTAGCTAAGCTCACATCTACACAGATTTCTAACTTTATGAAGGACAGATGATATATAGAGAAAAAAAGGCATAATGGCAAGATAATCTAGCCTTTAGCAAGTGATGATATAAAACATGCTTATGATCAAAGATATAGATGTAGGAATAGGTATGGACATTATCTAACTATCTATCTACCTATCTATCTATTGAGAGAAAGAATAACAACTTTTGCAGCCTGTTCTCAGAAGTGATTCACCTACTTCTGCCAAATGCTATTGTTCACACAGACCAACCATGCTGAGAGCCATCTCAAAAGCTGCCTGCTATAGCCCTCAACTACTTATGTCTGCAATGGATGAGGAAATGCAGAGTGATGACATATGTTGTTCGCTGACTGCCCTAGAGGTTAACATGGTTACTTGATGCAGTTTCTATAACTTCATGCAAAAGTTTAATCTTTATCTGTTGTATTAACCATCAATTTGGAGAATAATTTACCTTGAAAAAAATATGTGATCTCTGATCAGTTAATTCAGAGGCATTTTTTCATTTCGTTAACAAATATGTATTGAATGATGATGACTTAGCACAAACTACTCTACTAGACAGTGTGAAAACATACATAAACAATGTGTGATACCTGAATCAAGGACTTCCATTTAAAGGAAACTAAAACACTAGAATTATAGGGACATAGAACTATAATATATCTAAATGCAAAGATGATTAAGACTCTAAAAATTATTAAGCATGCAATTCTATTCTGAGTGACTATCCAGACTCAACTGAACTGGTGTCTTGATTTCTGGCCTCTTCTCCTTAAACTGAGCATCAAACTAGTTAACTAGATTTACTCTGAAACCAAAGGTGACATCACAACCTTTCATGACTCTCATTACTGATAAGGCAAAAGCCAAACAAGCCTTTTGTCAGTTCCTGGATGAGTTCGAGGTATTTCAATGTCCCCAACATAGGAACAGTATTCTTGCATAAAAAATGTCTTTATTTTATCCGACTCTTAAAAAGTTTAGTGACCAGTGCTTTGAATTACATTTTTTTAAATGTTGTTTTATGAAAGTCTTTCTTATCTACTCAAACTTCCTCAGCAATATCATTTTCTACACTCCCAAAGCTCCTTCCCGTCACCTATCACATGCTTGTAAAACAGAAAAACACTGAGTCCTTGCCCCCACTCCCTCCCCAGTTCTCTTTTTCACGTGTTTTTGTGATTCTAAACACACCATCCTCATGCTTGGGGTATGATCTTTCCTTCCCAAAGATCATCTCTTCTGTAAATATCCCCTGCTTTTTCTTGATATACTTTGTTCAGTTTAAAGAATATATATTTAAATGTACTATTTTCTAGGTACTGTGCTAGTCACCAGTGATAGAAGATTGAATAAAAAATAATCACAGTTTGAGGACTCAACTAGGGAAAGATATATATAAACAACTGATTATGATCCATGTGATAATATGGATAATATAGAACACAGAGACACATTATTGTTAGTACTAATGGGGTAGTGTTCCTTTCAGGAAGGGTGGAGCATGAAGAAGGATGTTTAAATACAAGCTATAACACAGGGTGAGTAGTAGTTTAAAATTTAAGGTGAAACGTCATTTGAATCAGAGGGAAAAGCACAGAAATGTGAAATTGTATGGTGTCCTGCACCTGCTCTCATAGGCTTTACCACATTTTACTTTTAGCCTTAATGTGATTATCTCTTCCCATGTGAGAGTGATCTCCTTAGAATCAGGCCCTAGTTCTCATTATCTTGTCTCCACCAAGTAGGAACTCGATATGCTTTTGAACAAATGATTTCATAAAATTCTCTATAACCTTTCACCATACATGATTGGAAAAACAATCACATTTATGATTTTTATGCTCCTCAGTAACAATCAGGTCTGTAATACAAGAAGACACACCTGAAATGAGATTCAATCAGTCAAATGTGTCTCCTTTAACAGGTGCATCAGTTATGCTAATGGTCTATAGTGGGCCATATATGTAGCTATAGTGGTGGTGGGATGGGTGGATTTTGGGTGTTTGGTAGTATGTTAAAACTGGAAATCAGCATTCAGGCTTTTTTTTTTAATTTAAAAACCCCACTTTGTCACTGATATCAGCACTCATGGACTGGGTGAGGCAGGTAGGTAGCATAAGTGAATGCCCCTTGGGAAGGTGGAATAGGCTCCTGGGTGTGGTGCAGGAACTAAGGAGATGCTTATAGAAGAAAACAAGGTGGCCAGTGTCCTTTATTAATGATCTCACCTAAAGGGTCAGTACTTTGCGGCAATGGAACGCAGGATATGGTTATGCTAGAATGAGACTGATGGGGAATGTGGCGGGGGCAAAAGTTGGGGTGTTTGTGATTGGAAGGTCAAAGAATATTACCTTTTAAAATACGAAGTGGCTTTAAAGAATTAAACTAAAAACAGACAATATGAGAACAAGTTTTTTGCATGGCATTCCCAAGAAGAAATAATACACTTGTTATGCATTGCAGTCTGTGCTTAAAATGCTATTTCAGCATTCTGGGTATTAAAAAAAGAACCTTATGTGGTCTTGTGGTGAACGACTGTGAAGGATTATTTAAAGTAAACTGTAGGGAAATATAAAACAAACCCAGCTAATTTATCACAACAGTGAAGATGCATAAATAAGATGTTTATGAATAACAAGGACAGCTTACCTATTATTTCAAAAAATTCATTTTTACTAGAAAATATGCCACATTTTATTTAAAGGAGAATGACCCTTATTTTTTTCCCCACAGCTCTGTAGCCTCTGGTACAGGCTTACTTATTACTATGAATATAACATGATGACTACTTGGGAAATGTTTTAATTATATTATGAGCCTCTGGGAATCTTGGCTTGAGGGATATATGTCTTCATATTCAAGGCTAATATTGCCTTAAGCCTGGGAGCTCAAAAAACTCAGCAAATGTGGTTCCCAAACAATTGCCAATCAAAGAGAAAATAGATGATGAGAGTGAAGATATGCTCTTGTACCTTGTGATTCTTTCATTAATAACATCCAGCATTTTGTGGAAGAAAACCTCATTGTATCTCTCTAACCAAGAGGTTCAATGAGAAAAGATCCCACACAGTTTTTCATAAAAGGCTCTAGTGAGAGGCGTGGATTTTATCGGAGTCCTTGAGTTTTGCATTGTAGTTCTGAAGTTTGCATGTCAGTTCACGTAACGCTGACTGCCAGTTGTCCAATGACTGTTTTCTCCTTTCCTTCTGGTCACACAATTAGACTGCATTTCCCAGCCTCCCTTGTAGTTAGGTTGTGGCCATCACCACAAATTAAGCTCTGGAAACAGTCCTGGCCAATAAAAACTCCCTAAGTGAGTCCCACCCAGCCTGTTTCCCTATGTGGCAGTTGAATCTAGAGGTCTCCAAGAACCTAGAAGGTAGTGGACCCACAATGTGGAAGGACTCTGGTTCCTGAACGACTAAAGGCCATCTTGTCACATTAACATGAACAAGAAGTCACCTTCTAAAGTTCCTTTGGTTTAAGGTTGTTAGCTACAGTGGTTAGCCTACTCTCTCTAATTTGTTCAAATACAAAATATTTCCTGTGTCTTTTTACATGTGTCTGTTTCTTAACCAAATTTTAGTTGGCCCAATTCTTGCACCTAATAAACAAGAGGAAATAAGCTGGATGAAAAGAAATGTCTCCATTATTGAGAAAAATAAAAGAGGACGAGTAGCTAAATCATACAAACACCCTTCTAAAGACTATATTAAAAAATAAAGACTATATTAAATATAACCAAATTATAGATTCCTTCATCATGTTTGGAAAAGGATAGTTGAAGAAAGCAACATATAAGCAATTCAGATTGATTTAAAAAAAAAAAAAAAGCAAAAACTTCTGATTTGATCAACCATACTTCAGGCATGAAAATGTGCCATTACTGGCCTGTGTCAGTGGGCAAGTCTCCTTGTGTCAAGCGAGAGATAACCAAACCTTTTTACCCCCCTTTGGAAACTCTCAACATCATGGAAACAAGTCCTGCTTCTTGGAGCAGTTTCATTTATCCCAGCTGCACTATCCTGAAAACACAGGTAGGTTTTGGGTACTTGGAAACATTGGCTCTTTTACAAATTTGAGATGCCAACACAGTCCAAGTGTCCTCTAAGTGAATTACATAATGGTGCAGAATAAGATGTGGCAGTCAAAAAGATGTTTGTTGAACACTCTCATTACTCACCTTCTATTGGAAAGGTCACATAAAATGAAAGTCCTACACCTTATCCCACACACATCCATTAAAAACCCATCAGGTTAGGAGAGGGAGCCTTCACCATTTAAAGAGGCTGCACATGAAAATTTATAGGAAAGACAGATTTCAATACATCATCTTCAAGAAGTGATACTCTCAGAGGTTTGCACCACTGCTCTTTTACAAAATCCTT
The DNA here is from genome assembly GCF_964212035.1 of Myotis nattereri. Taxonomy (NCBI): domain Eukaryota; kingdom Metazoa; phylum Chordata; class Mammalia; order Chiroptera; family Vespertilionidae; genus Myotis; species Myotis nattereri. The sequence continues at coordinate 50,807,264 of NC_138085.1, forward strand.
GATTTGCTTTTGATATGCATTTTCACCCTTTCAAACGCAACCAGATCTCAGTACATATCACATTTTTAATGAGAACACACAAGCAGGTGTTGATGTGTTATATATAACTGCAACAATTCCAACTACATTGTCTAATGGGTACGAATATCACTTTTCAACAATGCACTAAGGAAAATGAAAAATAAACTAAAAACCTATTCCTATATTTGGCATCTTGAAAGGACATATTTAAGTGATAGCTTTCATCTATTTTGGGAGATGACTGAAAATTAGCAATATTTAGAGATTGCTGAGAAGATACTAATGGGAATCAAGCTCACATTATTAATAATTTGCATATTACTTAATAACCCATGTTTTCTCCTTGAAAGCATCTATGAATATAAAATGTTTATTCCTTGATACACACCACTGGTTGGCATTTCTGTTACTAATGTTCATGTTTTTTAAAGTGATGAGTCATTACCATAGGTGCTTTAAATGTTGTCCTTATCAAAACATCTATAATCAGAACATATGCACATTTAAACCATGGAGGGGTTGATATGACTATATGGTTATATGTTTGCTTACAATTATCCAAAATTCTAACTTATACCATGCTATTGGCTACAACAAGTTAAATAAACAACAAAACATTTATTGAGTGTGTAACCTCTATAAATAAAATGTTTGGAAATAGTGGTAGAAGAGTTGTGTAATGTGGGCCATGCATTCAAAGAAATTACAGATTTGAAAATATGAGAATTTAACATGAGATTAATAAGTAGTCAAATAGGCAGCCTTTGCAGTAATCAGTGCCATAGGTTTACTAACCATGCTTCATTGATAGCAAGTCTGGGAAGACCAGATAAAGTCCTTACTCATACAGAGATGGGGTCCACACCAGGCAAGTCCACACATCAGGCAATCAAAGGTGATCAAAGAAGATAAGTCACTGCCTTCATGAAGTATGAGTGCTTGGAAATGGAGCCTAACCATAGGTTTTCTGATATATGCCCTTAAAGAAATTTTCTTCTATTCCTAGTTTGCTGACTGTATTATGAGTTGAAATTTAATTTTGATTAACACCTTTTCTGCATCTGTTATGATTACCACACACACTTATAAATGATTTATACTAAATGACTTACCCCAATTATTCTGATATAGGGTGATTTTGTATTGTTTAGTGAATGTTCACCTAAGCTTGCACTTTGGGAATAAAGCTCAACTGGCCACCATGTATATATATTTCATATGATCGTTGGATTTGATTTGCTAATCTTTTGTTCAGATTTTGCATCTATGCTCTTGAAGGATATTTATCTTTATTTTTCCCCCTATAACATCTTTGTCTGGTTTTGGCGTCATAGTATATAATAATGGTTTCATAAGTTGTGTTGGAAAATGTTGTCTCCTTCTCTAATATCTGAACGAGTTTGGGTAGAATTAGCATGATCTCTTCTTTAAATGATTGACAGAATTCACCCATGAAGCTATCTGGGCCTGGAATTTTTATACTGGGAACATTTTAAAATTACCAACTCAATTTGTTGAACACAACTATTGCTATTTATAACATCAATTTATTCTAGTGTCAGTTCTGGTAGTTTCTGTCTTTCAAACATCTTATCTATTTCATGTATAAATTATCAACTTTATTAATTTAATGTTTTTATTAATATTTTCTTAGTATGTACTTAATCAATTTAGGGTACATCACCTCCTTCTTTCATGATGTTGGATTTTGTCTCCCCTGATCTGGCTGGTACAAACAAGAATGTCTTCCAGCCCTGCGTGAACTCTGTGGTTTGCTCATCCTACAGTAATACCCCAACATTTCTTCTTTGCTGAGCTTAATGGACTTCTCCTGTATTGTTTCCAACCAGAGACTCCTGAAGATCCTTAACAGATTCCTAGAGCTCTTTCTCTGGGTTGCTCATCTGTACTGCTCCGCATCACAAATTCCAGCCACTTCATCTCCCTACATTTAAGGTCTGTCTCCTCAGATCAGCGATATGCCTGTTTCCCTCTTTGATTCCTCTCCCTTTCCTGTGGCCCATTACATGCCTTCAGGCTGAAAACCAGAGTGATTGTAGAGCTTACCTTTCTGGTTTCCCTTGTCTCAAGGGTCAGAGTTTTGCATGACTGTTGTCCAACATTGAAAACCAGTCATTTCAGAGATTTTGTCTGATTTACCAGTTTTTTGTAGGCAGGGTAAGTCTGATACCAGGTAATTTGCCATGATCAGAACATAGTGCATTATTACAGATGAAGGAAACTAAGGCTCAGATATTTATCTTTTCCAGTGTACGTGACTAATAAATCTGAACAAATTCCTAGCTGTACTTTTTTACTCTAGCATGCTGCCTCCCAACTTATTCAGCAGGTATTTATGAAATATATAGATAGAATTATGATAGATTAAAGAGAATGCCTCAAACCTAGCTAATTAGAATAAAATGATTTATTTTTTAAACATATTTTTATTGATTTCAGAAAAGGAGAGGGAGATAGAAACATCAATGATGAGATAGAATCATTGACTGGCTGCCTCCTGCATGCCCCCTACTGGGAATCTAGCCCGAAATCCAGGCATGTGCCCTTGACCAGAATCGAACCCAGGACCCTTCAATCCGCAGGCTGACACTCTATTCATTGAGCCAAACCAGCTAGGGCAAGGATAAAATGATTTATTCACATGAAACAATGTAAGACAATTGCACAAACTATGCTAGCAAAGTTTAAAGGAGATGGGAGACAATATGTTTTACAAAGGTGGTTTAACAGAAGGAAATAAAGACTCCATGTAATAGAAGTACAAGTAAAACAGAGAGATAAAATATAATGCCTAGAAAATATCTAATTCAATGGTTGACATTGATGAGAACTTTCTGCTTTTAGTACATTTTGAAGTCAACCATATGGTCTCATTGAGGCCAAAGTCATTTTTATCTTTTCATATTCTCTGTAACCCTCTGAAAAAGTCTAGATGAGAATTATTTACTGTGTCCATTATTAGACAGAGATCCTAAAAGTTCATTTATTTTAATCAGATTAAAGCTTGTAATAGTCAGAAACCAAGCATATTTTAGCTTCAGTGGACAGCCTGAAATGTTTGAAACCAACAGGTCCCTAAAGAAAACAATTAAAAGCATCTAAAAATTTCAATGTAATTCAATTAGTTATTTAAGATTTGGTTTCCATAAGGACTTACTTTCATAATTTAAACTATCTATATATGAACGACCAAGACAGCAACATAATACACAAAGCTTGCCCATAAGATTTATTATCATTACATTGCTACAAGCAAGTACCATTCCCAATACATAGCAGAATTCCATGACTTTGAGGCTTTTAAGTAAATGTTGGCATCTCATTATGTGGTGTTGCTGTGAAATACACAGAAATGGGAGCTTCCGAGCTATTTCCCAGGTCTGTTCCACATTTCCTGAATTTGCAGACATTCTGGGTGTTACACATAGACTTTTTCCTACCAGCTCTTTAGCTGTTTCTCGGTGTTGGTAGTCATTTGATTGTAACTAAAAAAAGAATGTAGTTTGTTGACCTTCAGGGACACAGACACACAGAATTATTGATGTGTTCCTAGAACACATCAGACTATTACAATGAACACAAGATGAGAAAGAATTCCAAAGTGGGTGCAAAGAGAGAAAAAGTAAAGTGTACATAAAAATGGTTCTGGGAGCAGATGTGTAGAGCATGCATTTGCCTCTAAGCTTAAATGTTTGAGAAAGGATCTCTCACTGAATGATAATTTCTAAATTAATGGTAGAGAAAAACACTGTTGAGGATCATTTCCACCCTGACCCACATGATAAGTGTGATGGCTTATAGCTCATCACTATCACTTTTTCCTGAAAGTGTTAATTAAGCATCTTGATATGCAGAGAGAAAAACAGTCACTATCTTGCTTATGGTCTGAGATGGACAGTCGACAGCACACACAGAAATCATACATGTCTTTGAACGTCTATGGCTAGAGCAGAATAAAACTGGGTGCTGCATAAGCATTCATCAGGATTCTCCTGGTTGCAGCCTCACTCAGACTTCCCTCAACATAAAGGGCATCTTTGGCTTACGTATCTGGAAGGTTCTGGGCCTCGGGGATCATCATAAGCACAATTTGGGTGTTTCTCTCATTTCTGTCCGTCAGGATTTGAACATGCATGGCCTCAAACTTGCTACTATTCACATTTTGGACCAGATTATTTTCCTGTGGAGAGCTGTTCTATATATCATAGGATGTTTAGCAGCTTCCCTGGCTTCTGCCCCATAGGCACCAGTGATGCCTCCTGCTCAAGTTCCTACAACCACAAATATCTCTACGCATTGTTAATGGCCCCTTGGAAAAGTTGTTGCCAATTGAGAACTACCGGCCTAGAGATTAATAACATGAATTGCAAAGACTTAAATTCTGTCTCTATCACTTCTAGATGTGTGACAATGAGCAAGTTACTTTACCTCTCTGTGCTTAAATTTAGCCACGGGGCACGAATTAGTACAAGCAGGGGTATATTTGCAATGTCTCTCTCTTTTTCATTTCTGTTATTTTTTGAGGAAAATAAAATCCACATATTTATTAAAATCAGATTAAGCTGCTGCAACTGCTGGTGTTGCCTGGCCAGTTTGCCAATATCGGCTTGCTGCTGGCGGTGTGCAAGTCCAGGCTGTGGGCTCAGTCACTGGACTGTCCATGCCCGTTTTTGGCCAGCTTTTTTCACTGGCATGCAGTAAGCAGCTAGCTCAGATTCCCAACGTCTAGCCAAGAGCAGGGTGGTTGTGGCCCTCATAAATTGGATGACAGAGCTGATTTCCTGTACCATTTCATTTTCATTATGCAAAAGTGGCAGTCCTAATTGCAGGCTCCCAGCCCACTCTGAATGTAGGCTAACGCTCTCACAGGACTTCCCTATACCTTTCTAACATACCTGCCCTCTCCAAACCGCAGCCCAAAGAGGGGCCACCGGATCCATGACACCTACCAGCTTTCCTTTCCCCACATTGCATCCCATCTTGTTCTTTTCACCATTCTCCTGGGGCAGAACAGGTAGGCTCTCTGACCCCAGACAGCCCTGCCCCTTCTGCTTCCCCCTGGATTCCCTTAAACTAAACCCATTGTGGTCTGATTTTCTAAATGCAGCTTTCAATTTGATGTCTTGCTAAAGAGGTCAAGAAGTCTCTATCTCCTGCCTCGGGATAGATACCACAGGGTCCATCTTGGGAGGAGAAAGGCTGTAAGGGAAACACAATTTTAGAGGGAGAATTAAAATGAATGGGAATATCTGCAAAAATGCTATTATGGAATGATCTCCAGATCTTTTATCTGGTGGCACGAGGCTGGTCATACTCTCTTTGTCTTGGTCCTGACTGGCTCAGGCACTGGGCAGAACGGAGCCTGTCCATGAAGTGCCCCCTTGCTCTGCGTGGTAGGGCTGGAGAAGCCACAGATGGCAAATGATTTGATACAGCAGTGAAAACAATTCTGCAAAGTCTCTTAACTTGGGAGTTCTTAACTTTGTTTGCTACAGTCTTTGTCTGTTTTCCTAAAAAATTCAAGAACATGTACACAATATGCCCAAAAACCACATATGGCCTGTGGCACATGGTTAGATCCAAAAATATCAGTATTTCCAAGGTGAAAGAAGCAAAATGTGGCAGCTCAATGTTTTACATAAAACACAGAAGAAGGGACAAAGGAGTTGTTGCTTCCTTGCAGCCTGCACCATGAAGAGTTCAGACTGCAGCCGAAGAAATGGAGATTCTGATTATACAGTTGACCCTTGGACAACCTGGGGGCTGGGGGTGTCAGCCCCCCCATGAAGTTTACATATAATACTTAACTCCCCTAAAACTGAACCACTAATAGTCTGCTGCTGACCGGAAGCTCTACTGATAATAAACAGTAGATTAACTCATATTTTGTATGTTATATTTTAAAGGGAGAATTAAAATGACTGTTATATGTATTATACACTATAGTCTACGAAGGAGTGGAAGGTAGGCCCTGCTCTTGTATAATAGTACATATATTATATGTACTAGATATTATATGTATTACATGCTGTATGTTATTTGTATTATATTCTGTATTCTTACAATAAATTAAGCTAGAGAAAAGACAGTGTCATCAAGAGAATCAGAAGGAAGAGGAAGTACATGCAAAGTACTGTGCATATTTATTGAAAAAAATATCTGTGCATGTGTGAATGTGCACAGTTCAAATCCGCATTGTTCAAGGGTCAGCTGTATATGTGCCAGGAACCTGTGCCTGGGCAGAGGTTGCTGCGACCCCGGGGCAGTAGAAGTAGTGTGGTGGCCTAGGATGCCACAGGCACAGTGACAATTGCTCTCTCCTTTGTGTGTGTTGGCCTGGCTGTGCAGAAGAGTGACATCCTCCCAGTTCCCTGTGGGGCAAATGTCAACAAGCGCCATATGACAGATGAGGTTGGGATTTATCCTTTGCCTGTTTTGAGAAAACAGCTCCAGCTGGTGTCACCTTTTCTGTGTGTCGATGGCAGTGCCCTAGGAACACTATCAGCCACTCGAGAGCAGGAGCCGCCTTCCACTCCTCTGTAGAGAGATGCCTTTCGGTAAGTTTTGGATGAAAGAGCTGTACCTGCAATGGCCATGCACTTCCATTTCAGTGTAGCAGGTGAAGAGAGGTGCAATAAAAGGCGGGGAAATAGGCCACTCAGTGCATCTCCATAGAAATTCTGCCCTAAATTATGAATGCCCCCTTCCCTCACAGGTTCCCCCAATCTCTTCTCTTGCAGTCACCTCCACATCATCTTCCCCCCCTTTCCCAGCAAACCACCTTCTCTGTCCTCCATGCTTTGCCACACAGGGAATGCTGGATACGTGTGCTCTCAATCACTTACTTGTGTAGGTTTTTCACGAGAGACTTTAAAGCCTGGCGATACTTCTCCATACTTGGGCTTAGAGCATATTTTGAGGAAATGAAACGGTCCTGATATATCCATATGTAGTTCTCTTCACCATATACAAACCAAGAAATAGAGAAGGTAGACAGAAAATGACAAGTGGGGAAGGAAGGTGAGAAAATGAGAAAACAGTCAAGGCCAGAATTCAAGGTTGAGAAATATAAACATCACCAAAAACTGAAGGAAGAAGTATTCTAACCCTTAAAATGACTAGCAGAATGTGGGGGAGTATTAAAATTAATGAAAACACAGAAATTCAGTACAACCCCCAGGAGGTAGGATGGGGAGAGACAAACAAAATCAAATACTATAATGCATCTTTTTTTTTAAAGGGAAGAAAGAAAATTAGCATGATGTGATCAGAGAGAATAGATTAAGTTTGAAGACAGTGAGGCTGAGCCTGAGTTACTAAGAGATCAAAATAATTTAAGAGAAAAATACCAGGTCCCTCCTACCATTCAACTTCCTGAATCTGTGACATCTCTCTTTCCACATCTCAGACCTACTGAGACACCAACTGTCAGTGCTGAGCCCCAAGAGGGTCAACATTGGGAACGGTCGTGGCCACAACCTGAAGGTGTGCTTAGGGCACCCTGATCAAAAAGTGCCTCTGGGTGCTCCAGTCAGACTAGTTCTGATGTTTCAGTACTGAGGTCAAGAGTACAGGCAGCATAGACCTCAATATCAAAATATAGCAAGCTAAGAATTTAAAATAATATTTCCTATCCACCTACCTTAGTGAATACATGTTTATAATAACCTGGAAATTCAGGTTCCACACTAAAATTTTTGGAGTCCTTGGAACTCTCTACTGGAACTTGGAGGTGCAGAGAAAGCGGGTCTTTAGTCCCCAAATCCTGGCACATAACATAACACCCGCACTTCCCACAGGGGCTTCATGCTACCACATTACTGTGGACATCCCCATCTGTACCTCCAAACATTCTCACATGTTATCCCTGCACACGGCCACCCCTTAGCTGGCACGGGAAGCGTACGTAGTCAGTCCACAGGAGGATGGAGCTGGTGGAAGTCTGCATTGGCCCTGGAAACAGGCTCGGGGTCTATGGAACATGGTCTAGAAGTGTGGACATAGTCTGTGCTCAGGCTCAGTCCAAACCCTGCAAACTCTTCACCCAGTAGGGAGGAGGTCAGTCAGGGGAGGACCAGGGAGGAAAGTCTGATAGCCCCGGCTTAAGGGCAACATTACCTCATAGTCATTAATTGGGGTTTACTGGGCACTAATCCGCAGAAGTCACCATGCTAGGCTGAAATAGCATGAATAGCAGTGCCCGGGGACACACTTCAAATGTTAATGGTTAGTATAGTTAAGTGGCTGAAATGAAAAGTAGATAATCAATTCTCATACTTTACAAATCTTGACTCTTCTGAGGCTCCTCATCTCAATAATGGCTCTTCCACATCAGCCCGATGACCACCGGAAACCTGGGATCACTCCAAATCTCTCCCATGCCCGGCCCCCATATGATGCTCCATCCATTCCATTTCCCAAATGCCTCTTCACCAGGTCGCTGAGTGCAACACCACCAGCTGACACATGGGCCATGGTTTGTGGAGTAATTGAGAGCCATGGAAGCTCAGAGGAGGAGCTGATCCTTGTGTGGGAAGGGGGACGGAAAGAACTAACGCTCACATTAAGCCCTTTGTTGGAAACTTCTCCCACATTATCTTTGGGAGTGGTTGGCTCTTGAAGGAAAGATTCATGTTGGATAAGAGAGGTGGCAAGGCCATTCTGAACCTGTATGATCTTGTCTTGTGCAGGAACCTACAAGAGGAAAAAAAGAATCAGGCTTTCATTCCTTTATTTTTAGGATAGTTCAATCCCTAACATTAACCAGAGCCACACTCTTTAATGGAAACACACCAGTACCTATAATAATAGAAATGTAATATGCTAATTAGACTAGACAACCTTCTGGATGAAGCTGGGGCTGCAAGGAAAGCCCAGGTCCCGGGTGCCAGAGAGAAGCCGGTGCTGGCAGCAGGGGGAAGGAAGGCCTACTCTTGCACGAATTTTGTGCATCTGGCCTCTAGTGTTTCCATAAAGGCTCAGAGAAGCTACTTTGCATTTCTGCCTTTGGACTGGTGGTCTCTCCTCTTGCGCCTCCAAACCCTTAACTGGGTGGCCTGTTGGATTGTCTTTGAGACTTTTATTTTCCAGGGACCTTTAAGAATCCCTTATGCAGCGGTGCCTGTAGCTCAGGAAAAGCAGCTCTGCACGAGCCTGGGGAGCAAGCTTCTTTGGCTGGACAGAGGTGTGAGAACCCAAGTGTGATGTCAACCTACCATGTGGACAGTTTTAAGCCAGCCCCAATGTGTACTCAGCTGCCCAGCTCTAAATAGAAGTCTTGTGCGCAACATGGAAACTCAGCTGTTTTATAACCACCCTCCCAAACTTCAAAGCACTTGGCCCAGAGGAGCCAATGAAATCTAATATATATATTTTTATTTTTATTTTATGCTCCCCGTGTCCATGCAATTGGAATAAACTGTAAATTAGGTGTTACGGCACTGTGGTTTGGTTAGATGTGATGGTTTAGAAATGTAGCTTTAGTTTGTTATAAGATAATAGCTGCTTTGCTTTGTTGTGACAGTAGCAATAAAGTAAAGTTATTACAATGTAAAATGTGGTAACCAACCCAAACTACTGAAACAAAGCCACAAATCAGAGAACTTTATGTGGAGAAGCTCCAACCAGTTCCCATCTCTGAACAGGTAGCACAGGAGCCTGCCAGGGCCATCAGTACTAGGTGGACTCAGGCATTTGCTATGGGTCAAACCATGTCCCTCAAAACTGTACGGGTTGAGTTTCTGTTGGGATATAGAGAAATTCCATGCCTTTTACATCACATAGAGGGGAGACCCCACTGAGCCCAAGCTGGTATCCAGATGTTCCTTGGCTTGTGGAGGGCACTTAGGGAAAGGCTAACATTTTTTTTTTTTTAAGAAACTGTAAGCAATGGGGCCAATGAAATGTGCCATGGAGTAGAGACATTTTCAATCTTGGCAGAGTCGGGGGGAGGGGGCTCTCAAGTTGTGGGGACTGTAAGGCACATGGCACCTGACAAGTGGTAACTTTAGAAGCAGCAGGAGGGAGGTGGGGACCTTCTCAGATCTTGGCTGCAGCTACAGCCCCAAAGCACCACCATCGAGGGCTTTAAATGGAGCCAACATCATCAAGAAAAGTACGAGACTCTCCGTGAGCTCATGTGGAACAGCCCAGGAATGCCAGTGAATATTGACGGGGGCTGGGAGAGAGAGAGACACATGCGTGATCTTGCAGTGCTTAGCTCCCAAATGGGAGGCAGATGCCGGCAAACCCCCGCAAAATATGGACCATTGCTCTGAATGTGACCCTGTTTGTACCTGGAAGTCAGCAAGGCTAAGACAACATGAGTTACAAATTGGAAACACTTCGGTTTGAGATTCTTAGCTAATATTTATTGAGTATTTACTATGTGCTAGAGATTGTCTTATGCCCTTTTCATGTATTATTTAATTCTCCATAACCTTGTAAAATAACTCCCATTGCTTGCTCCACTTCTCAGATGGAAGATTTGTGGCACATTAGTCTTCCTAAGCAGCCAGAGCTGGGAACCAAACTCAGACAGTCTGACTCCTCAGCTGTGCTAGTGACCATTGCATGATTCCCTCCATCATCACCCTATTGTGCGAGCCACCTTTCCTATAGCATTCTGGACTGATGCCTCTCGACCACTCCATGTGCCTGGAGTCTGACATACCCACTAACACATCTGTACTGTGAAATTCCTATAGATATGTAATACCATGCAGAATAGACAGTGATGTGCACCTCTTGAAACACTTGCACATCATAAGAAAACAATTTCCTGAGCTTACAGTAGAGTCAAATGCAGGGGTCCTCAAACTACGGCCCGCAGGCCACATGCAAATACAAATATTGTATTTGTTCCCGTTTTGTTTTTTTACTTCAAAATAAGATATGTGCAGTGTGCATAGGAATTTGTTCATAGTTTTTTTTAAACTATAGTCCGGCCCTCCAACGGTCTGAGGGACAGTGAACTGGCCCCCTGTTTAAAAAGTTTGAGGACCCCTGGTCAAATGTATTTTAATTTGGTAGGAAAAGACCCATGTTCTAAGAAAGACTAGCACCCAGAGAACAAGATGTACAGCGACCCATTGTGAGGCCCCCAGTTCCCATAGACTCCATTTGACTTCAGGCCAAATGGGCCCTCCCAGATGGCCTTGGCAATAACTTCCGAATGTTCAGAGGCCTTGCATGTGAAAGGTATATGCAACTAGATATATGTGTAAAATTCCCACGGCTGGAGGAGAGGGTGCAACTTTGTTTATAGACTTTCAGATTTTTCTGTTTTGTTTTTGGTTGGTTAAAAAGCTGACAGACTGTATTACAGCTAACATTCCCATATTGATTATACCATTTCTGAGCCTGGCCTCCCTGTGACAGGAGCAGCATAATTAGTTTTTTACTTGTTAAAATATTTGTAAATCATTTGTACTTTTATGGGGTACATAACCCGGCTGTTACCCTTCAAATACTCTTCTTGTAACTTGTTTAAACAAGAAATATCTCCTAGAGGAAAGTGTCACTGCTGTCCTTCACTGAGACTCTAAGGTAAGGACCTCTCTTGCTTGTGAAATACACAAGGGCATCCATGCCACCATTACTTAAAATAGGTCTGTAAGAGGAGCGATCCAAACAGACGCAAGAACAGCCACTGCTGCTCAGGTGCTCTGCGTACAACATGGGGAAGCAACTGGACCAGGGAAAATGTCGGATTTGGGATTTTGTTTATGTTTATTTACTTTAAGCTACTGTTAGCCACAATTGTCAATATCAGCCATTAAAAAGCACTGATCTGAGGCCCATTGTGAATAAAGTATTGATACCACTTATAATTGCACTAGAGGCCAGGTGCACAAAATTCATGCACAATGTGGGGAGGGGAGGGTCCTGCAGCCCGGCCTGCACCCTCTCCAATCTGGGATTCCTTAGAGCAGTGGTTCTCAACCTTGGCTGCACATTAGAATCACCTGGGAATCTTTTTAAAATCCTGATTTTTGGGCCTCATCCTCTGGAAATTCTGTTTCTTTGTTACTGTTTTGGCTTCACCCCATAACAAAGAAACAGAATTTCCAGAGGATGAGGCCCAGAAATCAGGATTTTAAAAAGATTCCCAGGTGATTCTAATGTGCAGCCAAAGTTGAGAACCACTGCCTTAGAGGATGTCCGGCTGCTGGTTTAGGCCCTAACCTTGCGGGACATTCCTCTTGCAATCCGGGACCACTGGCTCCTAACTGCTCTCTGCCGGCCTGCCTGATAACCCCTAACCCCTCTGCCTGCCTGCCTGATCACCCTTACCTTGCCCCCCCTGTCTGCCTGATCGCCCCTACCTTGCCCCCCTGCCAGCCTGGTCGCCCCTAACCACCTCTGCCTTGGCTGAGCTGCATTCTGGCCTCCCTCTGCTGGAGACAACCTGGACGATCAGGGGAAGGTGCCACCCCCATCACCCCGCTGCTGCTGCTGCCACTGGTGGCCACCATGGCTGCCTGAGCCTCAAGCCTCACAGCTGGACACAGCTGCCTGAGCCTTGGGCCAGCCCTCACAGCCTGAGCCTCAGGCAGCTGTTACAACTTTGTCCAGAAGGACATCCAGAAGATGTCCACCCTAATTAGCATATTACCCTTTTATTAGTATAGATCATTGCATGGTTATCTTAAAATATGCAACTCTGGAACAGGACTTCCTTTTTATTGTGCCCATTGAGGGTTGCTACCTCAACAACAAGCAGGGTACAAGGCTATGCAAATATTCCAAAGGAGCCACAATTACTTAAGTTTCTTGGAAATCCTCTTTGGATGTGGATTTCCAGTCTCACAGCACAGCCTTTTGAAGAGCTTTAACAATCCTAAGTCCTGTGTTTTTTTGTTTGTATGTTCGTTTGTTTTCATTTAAAAATTGGAGTGAAGTTGAATCTGGTTAAAAGCCAAAGTCACTTGAATATAAATCTCATAAATGATTGCCTTAAAAACTGTGTATGTTGATATAACACACATAAAATAGCAAGACATAAATGCACAGAGAGAAGAAGGATTGTGTCTAATGATTTGTAAATGAGCCAAAGGTCCCTGGAAGCAAACGCAGTGTCCCTGGAGTAGGTATGTACCCTGAGCGTGAGCCCTGTGTTTACAGGTGGCAGAAACCCATTCAGTTCAGCTTAAGTAAAATGATAAGAATACACAAAATTCACACAACCTCAGGGCAGGAAGTCAGCGTGGGCCCCATGAGAGACCACAATCATAAATTAGTCTTAAGAAATGAAGAAACTTGTTTGTTCTTCCTGAGACTACTGGATCTCACCAGAGCATTTCCAGGTGCCTGGTCTTCACCTCTGCAGGTGGGCTGACTACTTCCACAGGACCTCAACTCTCAGGACAGGGGCGGGGGGCTGGCTGAGCTAAGACTAGCACACCTACAAAGGAGACTCTGCTGGGTTCACTCAGGCATGCTGTGGGATAGAGGGCGTGGGGTGTAGGATGCAAGTAAGGAGAGTAGAGAGGGTTGGTGTTTGTGCCTGGCCAGGGGGCAGCTGAAGGTGGTTATCTGTTAATATCCAAATGGTTTGCTTTTGAACCAGAATCTAGTGTTTAAAGGAAAGACACACTTGGATCAAATTTCAAAGGATTTGCATCCAGATGATGGCAACAGAGAAGCCAGTTCATAATTTATCTAATAGGTTAAAAAAGACTTTGCCTGCTAATCAGTTTCTAACTCACATTATTATTATCATTTTAATGTAAAAGCCAAATTGTAGTCCTCTCAATAGAGAAGAAATGAATGATCATAAAAATTTGTTCATGCTACCCAGTCCCCTCAATCCTTTTTGCATCTCAGGAAAATCAATGTGTAGTGATCTGTATCAATTATTATTACAGCCACACCAAATGGTTTTCCCTGTGTGAATAATAGAAACCTTACATTTACATGCATTTTATAGTATTCCAAAATGTTTTAATTTTTTTCATGCAGTAACCCTACAAGACAGAGCAGTATTAGATTGAACCATACAAAATGGTCATTTTTATGGTCAAAAGTGGCCAAATATTGACAATTTTGTATATTTTGACCTACTGTTAGTGTAACCAGTTAATGCATGAGTCAAACAATTTATAGCTATGTTAATCAACAACTTGAACTTTCCTGGTTCTGAGTGCTAGAGATGGAATAGGATCCATGTCTTCTAGCCTTTAGCTCAGTGTCATTTCCATTGCAATATTATACATAAGAAAAGAGCATGCCCATAGTCATATAAACCAAATGTAAGCACGTTGTCTATGTTTATTTTGTGATAAATTCACTATATATGATGATAATGAGAAAAACTTCAAGAAATCTGCTTTAAAGGTTCTTCATTAATTTTTTTTGCAACCGCTTGCATTTTTCCCAAATTAGCAAAGTGCAAAAAGAATCAAGTCATTTATGCTATGAAAAGATTACATATTTAGTTTTTCAAATTAATTGGTTATGAGTAATTTATTTTTTTACCTCTGCTATTTAGGGTTCAGGGAGCTAAAGAAAAGAAAATTAGAAAATTGTAATCATTTCAAAAATGATTACATTTTTGAAAGAATTTTTATGTTATGAAAAAATATTTCTTTACATGTCTTAGTTTTCTTTTTTAAAGAAGTCCATTCTGAGAAAGATAAAAGTATATCTTTGTTTTCTGATATAGTTGTCCTAAGTAATATCAGAATTAGAATTCACATCAATAACCCAATCCCTCTTTGTTTGTGCTAATGTTTCTTTAAAATACAGCTGTGTTGCAAATGAGTAAATCATATATGACTTGTTAGCTTTTTTTTTTATGTTACAGGGGATTCCAGAATATTATTGTATATATAATGTTTTCCCGAGATTTAGCAAATGACTATCAAACATGGAAATACAGTTTAGCAGCTTAAACTAAAAGAAATGAACATCATTAATTTAAATTCAATTAGCTGGCTGCATCCTAGCAAACGGCACTAGCTAAGTGCTTCAAGTGTCTGGTGTGGGAATTCCGTTGGTCCAGCGAGCCCCTGATTTCTGTGAGCAGCTCGCAGTTGTTTTGTTGCCCTCGAAGATAGATCCCTTCTCCCCATGCTGCACTCACAGCTTCTCGGGGCACGGGGAAGATGGCACCGATTTGTTTACCCATGAATGCTTTTGTGAGAGGAGAGAGCCTCTGTGCTTCAACATTTCCCCCTGGACAGAAACTTGGGCGGGGGGAGGAGGGTATGTCTGTGTCATTTTACTGTTTTTATCCTTCTGGCTCTTTGAGAGGATCTTCTTCTACCTTCTAAGCTTAAAACCTAACAACAAAAAGAAGAGGTTTTTTCCAGATTATTATTCATTGTTATTTCCAGACACAAATGGGTTATCAAAAAAATTCAGAATTTTTTTTTTTTTTTGGAATAAAAGACAACTCCTGAAATGTCATCTGGTTGCATGTGTATTTTTTTTATTTATTTATTTATTTATTTATTTATTTATTTATTTATTTATTTATTTATTTATTTATTTTTGTACCTGGTGGATTCTGTCAGCAGGCGAGGCTCTGTGGGAGAGAATCAGAAAGAATAATCTTGATATATATAGTCTTCTACTCCGAGATTCCCCCGCCACATATACCCACACACTAGTTTTACATTTTTGGTCTATGACTATACAAGGTTGTCCATGTTAAGTGAAAACAAAACATCCTATCTAATAAAGAGGGAATATGCTAATTGACCTCCACACCCTCAAAGATGGTGGCACCCAGTCCCCTCAGCCCTGCTGGGGCAGCAGGTGCGGCAAGGCCAGGCCTGCCTCTAGAGTTCCCCAGTTCCCTCAGCCACCCAGCCCCCCAGGGCCTGCCTGAGGCACAGGTAACCAGGGCCAGCTGAGGCTTGAGCTGCCAGCAGTGGCAGCAGCAGAGGTGTGATGGGGCGTCACCTTCCGCTGATCGCCGGGTTGCCTCCTGCCCCTGAGGGCTCCTGGTCTGTGAGAGGGGGCAGACCAGGCTGAGGGACCCCCCTCCAGTGCATGAATTTTCATGCACCGGGCCTCTAGTCTACTATAATAATCCTGTATTAACACATATTCTTAGTATGATACTCTTCATTGATTATCATTTTCATGGTGTATGATCCAATTTTGTCTTTCAGTTAAGTCACTGCTTAACCTTTTTCCACAGATTAAAAAAAAAAGAAATATAAAAAGCCAAATAAAATAGCTGTGTTAGTGGCAATTGATGCATAATAGTCTGAAGCTACCAGAACCCCAAAACTCAGTGGCTTAAAACATTAAATGCTTATTACTTGTCATAAGTTTATGGATCAGCTGGGTAGTTCTGGTCTCTGTTGTGCCTACTCTTACCAGCTGTGGATGGGGTAGTCAAGTCTCTGGTCTTGACTGGGTCCCTCCCCTGTTTAGGACTCATCTGGGGGCTGGCTGATCTGGCCTCACTGTTTTTTCTGATGTTTGGCTGATTCTTGACTAGGACAACAGGGGTGACTGGTCCATCATCTCGTTATACGGCAGACTCGCTCAAGTTTAGTCACATGGTGATGACAGGTCTCCAAGGAATGAATGAAAAGGTTCAAGGCCTCTTGATATTGAGCTTCAGATCTGGCATGCTGTCACCTCCACCAATTCCATTAGCAGAAGCCACTCACAGCCTTCCGTCAGATTCCAGGGTAGATGAAAGAGACTTTCCCTTTCAGTGGGTGGAGCCACAGAGTCACCTTGCAAAGGACAGGGAGCCAGGGAGGTGTGAACATGTGTGGCCATTGTTAAATGTATCCTATCACAGTAGCTATTCAAGTGTTTTCAAAGTGAGCTGCACAAAACACTGGTCCCATCGGTGGTCTGCAAAAAAAAAACACAGATGCAAACACATATAAAAGGGAGAAGGGTGAGGTCCCACATACAATGAGAAAATTGCATTTATTCGATCCCTCTCCTCAGTGCCTAGAGATGAGCCAGCAGGAACGGTGACTCTAACTTTCTTAGCAGGAGCAGCTACAACTCCCCGTGGGTTCCAGGCTCTTTCTTCTCTCTCAGCAGCAGCAATTGACCTGAGACTCAGTTTCCCAGAGGCCCCTCAAGTCTCCAGATACCAGACAAGTGGAATTTCCAGCAATCCCCCAAATGGCTGGTGTCCAACAAGTGCAGGCTGCTGGATGGCTGAGCCCAGTTCTCCTCATTGAAGATGGTTCTCCTGCTTATATCACACAAAGGGAGAGCAACAGGGTGGCAGAGTCCTTTATGGGAATACAGCCCCGCAGTGTCTCCAGCTGTGCTCTGCCCCAGCATACCTCCCTCACATCTCCACAGGACTCTGAGAGAGCGGGGCTGGTGCGCCTGCTGAGACCCGGCACCAAATGACATTTGCTGGTGTTTGCACACAGGCCATTACACGAGAGGGTCAAACAAAAATGATCAGGGTTCTTTGATTCTTTACTATAGAACCTAGTGCCTTTGGTGATTGACTCTCCAATAGACAGAATATACAGTTTCCCCAGCTTTGTAGGTTAAGGACCCTTTGTTCAAGGAGCATCTTGCAGACTTGATATGCTGGAGAATGCACATTGGAAAATGATGTCTCATTTAAAGGCTATAGGTCAGTAAAATACATCGAAAATGCAGATTCCTAAAAATGCTCATTGTTTATCACATATGCTTCTTCTACTTTCAATCACTTCTCAGGAGTTTCTGACAGCCAACATAAGCAACTAAACAGCAGCAACTGGGGGGAAAAAAAGTAGAAGTCAAACAAACAAACAAACAAACAAAAGACAAGGCCAAGAAAGAAAACAGTTAAAGCTGTCAGGTAGAATAGCCCAATGCCTGTTACATTGTAGTTGCTGCACAGAGAGTGCACTGAAACAGGATCTGAATGCAAAGTTTAATGTGAATGAGTTACACAATGAATGTAATATTTATGCTTCATTCAACAAATCGTAGTTATGCCTCTACTGTGTATGGGTTGGGTAGGTTACTGGGGACATACAGCGTCCTTCAAAGGTTTACAGTCCAGGGCAGGACTGATCAAGGTGCAGCTCGCCACCTGTTTGGGCCAATATGGTTTATCAGCACTCCGCTGAGCTCCTTTGTTTATGCATTGCCTCTGGCTGCTCTCATGCTCAGTGACAAAACTGTGTGCCGAGACGTCTGGCTGACATAGTTTAAAATATTTACGGAGTGGCCCTTTACAGGAAATATTTGCTCACAGACTCCAGGTCCTTCTTTAACTGCTTCCGCTCCGTATTCTTTCTCCTAGAGAATGCATTTTTTCTTATGGATGCAGTGACTTCTTCTATAGAAATGACTCTGCAATCTCTCTACCCAGTCAGAGACATGGGAAATCTTTCTAGAATTTCTCAATTTATCCAATGAAAGCAATCACCTGCTTGCTGTGCTTATTGTCCATGTTAGTCCTCAGTCTAGGTCAGGGTTGACTCATAGGTTAAAGGTGAACAAGAAACATGACCATTCAGATTTGAGGTGCATATGGAACACATTAGTATTGCTCTAATAATATCTTGTTTTACTTTGGAGGTTCTCAAGGTGCTTGCTGTAAGTAACTCTTTTACTCTAATATGCCAGGGAAATTACTAAAATTCACTGATATCATTGCTGTCCAGCTGTGAGAGCAGACACAAAAGGGTTGATTCCCTGACAGTGAGAGTTACTCCTAAGGCTGAACAACAGGGCTGCTCCTTCATTCCATCTCATGCAAAAGCTAGACTTCCGTTCCTTGAATTTCCTTCTCCAGGTCTTCATTTCAATTTAGCTACCCCTGTCCCCCAAATGGTACTCAGCACTATTATTATTTGGTGGAAAAATGATGGTGCAAGGGTTGGTGTTATTTCCTCCCCCTCCCCCAAGAATTCCCCATGAGGTTATTTCTGCCTATGTCTGCCTTAAGCCGCTGACATGGTTCCTTCCTTGCTCCCAGGGCTGGGGTTGTTTCTGTCTCTATGGAAAGGTGACAGCGTAGGTGCAGTAAGCTCTGGATGAGTGGAAAGCCACGAATTCTGCCCTTTTGCTTCAACAAAAGCACTTTCTAAAGGAAAGAGGAGACTTCCCCTTCTAAAAAGCAAATTTTCAGGAATTGTAGAGACGTTGGAAGTCTAAGAGATTTTCATAAAAGAAAGAGCAGCAAGATGATTTTTCTCCCAGGACTGCTGGAGCTCAGCTGCTATATAGCTCTGCAACTCTGCTCACTCACTCTGTCCTCCATGTATTGTATTTCAATAAAAACTTAATAAACAGAATATTAAAGATTTGAAGAATTATACAAAGTATTCAATTTCTAACCCTGCCATTTATTTTATTTTTATGAGATATCAGGACCAGTTTAATAAGTATAATAAACATAAACTCTGGCATTTATAACACTATTCACCAGATTAATACCAAATAATATTTTCTAGAAGTGCCATTTTAATAGGAATAAATGGATAAACAGATATGCCTTAGACTTAACTCTACCAAGATTGCAGGAGCTTCAATTTTTGAAAGCAAATTAACAGCCAAAATCAATATTTTCTCCATTAATTTCATATTCCTTGGAAGAGTTTTACTAGTAGAAGGTAGCAAAAGGTAGGCTGGTATCAGGCCAGCCAATGCTGCTTTTGATGCATATTAAAAAAAGAGTTCCCATATTTTAGTCTTAACTGATGGCCATGGACTTCCTAATATAGGTGTCTTAACAAAATCCCTTGCACATGCACATGAACACAGTTGGCAGTTGATATTATCAGATTTATCTGGGGCGGGGGACAGGATGAAGTATTTTATTATTCATATTTTCTAATGTATTATCTCCCACTGCCCTCTTTCTTCCTATCTCTTGCCTAAGGTGTTCTAAGATGCTGATGACTTCAAAGAAGACCCAAGGTCATAAAAAAGAATATTCAGAGAAATGGGTCCTTGTCAGACCTTAAAAGAAAAGAGCTGAATATTTAGGAATCTGAACCACTTTAAGATAAAGGCAACATATCACACTGCAGAGACTGTGCAGTTCAATATCTTATAACACGGAATCTAAGTATAAAACAATAACCAAATAACAAAAACATTACCAACGAATGATCCCCAAGCCATAGTCAGATATCATATTTACACATAGAATTGCAAAAATATATAACTTTGACTAATATTAAATATTGGTGAGAGTATGTGGAAATGGGTATTTCTACACTGCTGGTGGGCAGTTAGAACCATTACAAAAACTTTGGAGATAAATTTTTTGCATTGGCCACAATTGTATATATACATAGTGTGTAGCACAGCAAGTCCATATTTCACCAACTAAGAGACATTTTTAGACATGAGTACAAAGAGTCACATGCATGGATGTTTATTGTGGAATTAACTGTGATGGCTGAAATTTGAATCAACCGAAGTGTCAAGCAAGCAAACAGCTTCAGATTTTGATGGGATGTGCTGCAAAAACTATGGTCTCTAATGTGTTCCATAATTTTAAATGGAAACATATACATTTGTTCTTCAGTAAAAACATCAAGTTTCATGGCATACATTTAGTATACAAACACAACTTCACACACCAAGCCATACTCTCTCTTTGGTACTGCTATTTATGTACTTATATAAATACTAGCAAATGATTTTGTATTAGTCTCACTAAACTGATAACAGCTTCTCTTCCTCTGAGGTGAGGGGAAAGAAACTAAGCCTCTTCAAAAGGAGAATGTATGCAATATTTCCTCTGAAATACTGATATATGGCTAAATGTCCAGTTAGAGTATGGTGATGAGAAAAATTAATATTGATTAGCACCTATTATGTGGTAGGTATTCTGGAAATTAAGATAGCCTATTGTGTAGGCAGTATTCAATGACCCCAAGAACCCCAACCCTTGGTGCACACAACAAACACTAACCTAGATAATGCTGAGATCAGATTTTTCAGATGTAATTAAGGCCCCAAATCAATTAATTTTAATACAGGGAGACTAGGTGGCTGGGAAGTAGTCACATGAACCCTTTAAAAAGCAGAAAGCTTCTCTGACTGATCACAGAAAAGGAAGCCTGAGACTTAAGACACATGAAGGAAGTAATGCACAGGAGGCAGCCAATCAATGGTTCTCTCTCATCATTGATGTTTCTATCTCTCTCCCCCCCTCTCCCTTCCTCTCTCTCTAAAATAAATAAAAACTTTTTTTTAAAAAAAATAAGGAAGTAATGCCCTGTTGCTGACTTGAAAGTGGAAGGGGCCACATGGCAAGAAATGCACTTGGCCTCCAGGAGCTAAGAGAAGCTATCAGGGAAAATGGGATCCCAGTCCTACAAGCTCAAGGAAATTAGTAAGTAAGGTTGTAGGAGGACCCTGAGCCCCAGATGAGGACAACTTGATTTCAGCTTGATGAGGCCCTTTGCAGAGAACACAACCATGTCAAGCTCAGATTTCTGACCAACAGATAATAAATGTGTATTTTATTAAACAGCTATGTTTGTGGTCCTTTGTAATGCAGCAATGTAAACAAAAGCTATATCATGCTGTAGTAGCAACCCCTATATCTCAGAAGGTTAACAGAATGCAGTTACCTCTTTCTACAGCTGTATGTCTCCTATGAATGTCCAGAGATTGGGTGGGATATGCTTCCCAGAATTTTTCAGCAATGCACTTTATAGAACTCTAGAGGCCCAGTACACAAAATCGTGCACAGGTGTGTGTGTGTGTGTGTGTGTGGGGGGGGGGGGGTGGTCCCATCAGCCCAGCCTGCACCCTCTCCAATCCAGGACCCCTCGGGGGATGTCCGACTGCCGGTTTAGGCCCGATCCTGGCCTAAACCGGCAGTCAGACATCTCTCTCATAACCTGGGACCACTGGCTCCTAACTGCTCATCTGCCTGCCTGTCTGATCACCCCTAACAGCCTCTACCTGCTGGCCTGATCCCCCCCAAGAGCCCCCCCTTGCTGGCCTGGTCGCCCCCAACTGCCCTGCCTGCTGGCCTTGTCGCCCGATACAGCCTGCTGTTTGGTCGTTACTATTACGGAATCCTGGACAATATGCATATTCCTTTATTATTAGTATAGATAAGATACCTTAGTTTCTCAGGGGAACAAGGCACTCAAAGGTTTGCACACCAGGTCTTGAGTGCCCTGGCCCAGAATGGGACACACAACTCAACTCAAAGGCCAGAACTAGTCACATGGCACCACCCAACTGCAAGGCAGCACAGAAATGTGAAAAAGCAAGTGGAATATTTGGTGAGCCCTTCTGCATCTGCCATAGGAACCTGATAACATTCATACTGTGACCTTGTGAGAAATGCAATATCAACAGCTTTGAACAGATGGGCTAACTAAGGCTCAGAGAGGACAAGAAACTTGCTCAGGGTCACACAGGTGTAAAATCTAGATATGAACTTAATTCTGTGTAACTATAAAGCAGATGTTCTTTTCACTGTATCATTCATGAGGGATCATCTAAAGAGACCACTAAAGAAGCTTGGTGTGGAAAAGAAAATATGTGACTGAGCCAGAAATTGAAGGTCATCTTTAAACTTGAATCTTTGATTCAACTTCTAAACAAGTGTCTTATGAATAAACATAAGCAATCAGAAAATGTTAGCGTTTTAGGAATGACAATAGCAGCTTATATTTTACTATATGCAAATACTAGTCTAAGTACTTTACATATTGTAACAAGCCCCTATGAGTCAGATTCAAGTATCTCTATTATATAAATAACATATTTGCTATACAGAGAGATCAAACAAAGACAACAGCTAGAAAAAGACAAAGTGAGGATCCAAACCCAGAATCTGGTTGTAGAACCCAAGGTTCTCACGCAATGCTGCAGTCTACCTGCCAAGTTTATCTCCTTTCATAGCCTCCATCTACATCTTCCATTCACTAAGAATTTCTCTCTACCTGGTTCCTGCCTTCAAATTCATACATGTTTTTCAGAGCATAGTCTAAACTTCCCTTTTCTTAACAGCCTCTGTTATTCTCAACAAAAGTAAGTTTTATTTTCTCCAAACCCTGGCTAACTGTTGTGTTTTAATTAGGGTGTAGATGGTATTCTGTCTTGGAGAGTATCAATATTCAATTCATGATCAGTTGGAACAACATTCCCATCCCAGCCAGACACCCACATCCAATTCCCTAGTTATGTTACATGGCAAAAAAAGAGAGTCTTTGCAGATATGATTAAATTAAGGGGAGATGAAATGGGGAGCTTAACCTGGATTATATACCTTAAATTCAGTCACATGTATCCTTGTAAGAGAGAGGAAGAGGGAGATTTCACACACACGCATGCGCGCGCGCGTGCACACACACACACACACACACACACACAAGAAAGCAATTTGACCTGTAGAAACTAGGCCTGCAGAAACTGGATTGATGCAGCCATAAGCCAAGGAATGCTGGCAATCACAAGAAGTTGGAAAAGGCAAAGAACAATTTTTTCTCTATAGCCTGCTGACATCTTGATTTTGACCTAGTAAAATAGATTTTGGACTCTGGCCTCCAGAATTATGAGAATAAATTTATATTGCTTTAAACCACACAGTTTGCACTAATTTGTTATATTAGCCACAGGAAAGTAATACAGAATTATTCAATTCAATTTTTCTAAAATAATGTATTCAAATCAATGAAATAATGTTTTCACTTTTAAATTGGATCTCTGTGAATAGAATCCTGAATAATTAAACTGTATTATAAAGATACTAGAGGCCTGGTGCACGAGATTCATACACTGAGCGGGAAGGGGGGATGGGGGCGGGTTCCCTCAGCCCAGTCTGCACCCTCTCGCAGTCCAGGACCTCTGGTGGATGTCTGCCTGCCAGCTTAGGCCCAATAACCCTGGGATCAGGCCTAAGCTGGCAGTCAGACATCCCTCTCATAGTCTGGGGTTCTTGCAGTCTGGGATAACTTGCTCCTTACTGTCCACCTGCAGCAGAGGTGGGAGAGGCTCCCACCACCACTGCTGCACTCGCTAGCTGTGAGCCTGTGTTCTGGCTGAGCATTGCTCCCTCTGTGGGAGTGCACTGATCACCAGGGGGCAGCTCCTTCATTGCACGTCTGCTCCCTGGTGGTCAGTGCGCATCATAGTGACCAGTCATTCCACCATTTGGTTGATTTGAATATTAGCCTTTTATTATTTAGACTAGATGCCCGATGCACGAAGATTCGTGCAAGAATGGGCCTTCCTTCCCCTGGTTGACGGCACCGTCTTCACTCCGGCCAGAGCCACCTTTCTTCCTTTCGTTCTGGCCCGGAGCCACCTTTCTACCTTTCCACGCTGACTAAGTGTCTGAAGTGGATGGGGCAGTGTGGCACGCCTGTGTCATCGCCATGGCATCCTGCCCTGCCCCCAGCCACTCAGTGCCTGTGTATGCAAATTAACCTGCCATCTCTGTTTGGGTAATTTGCATACTCACTCCTGATTGGCTGGTGGGCATCACGGAGGTATGGTCAATTTGCATCTTTCTCTTTTATTAGTGTAGATAGCCCTATGCTATGCGTTTAGACTAATTATAGTAAAAAGTTGTGATTTAATCTTAGGACATTATTAATGGAAAAATCTCTGAGTGTACGTAATGTCAGTTCAACTTTCTGTGTGCAGTTAAAGGCACATGATATGATATGTTGCTCTCTTTTACTAACTGTAGGAGGTTCCCAAAACAAACTTTTTATCTTTCATTTCACTGCTTCTAATATATGAGCTTGCTTCAAGGTTAAGTGATATTTCATTTCTCACCAAAAAATATTTCTATTGTTTATTTCTTCTGGTAGAAAAATAATATGAACAATTTTAGAAACCTAAACATTACCACTCAAAAGTATTACATGAAAAGGGCTAGCACTTTCATAGAAAAGATATGGATGCTCTTTACTTTCACATACTAAGGTTTACTACTGAAATATATTCACCTATTTTTTTAAGTTAAATGCAAGATCTCTATACCTTAAAAAAGGAGAAAGTCATTTCATGAGACTTTGATCAATACAAAATTAACATTGCAGGTACAATGAAACTCTGGAGCTGGCTCATAATAGAAAACTCCAATACACCTTGTAAGTGATGCCAAAATAAGCAAGAAGTTACTCTTTATTTGAGCAGTCAGATTTCCCTTCTGTCTGCAAACAGAGCAAAACCCAGGACATTTCACTACTGGAGAACCTCTAATGAGTGGGTAGTAAAATACCCACCTTTCTGACTGCCACTGGATATCAAAAAATTACTCTCTTCTGACTCAGTAATTACCCACCAAAAATTTAGAGCAAGTGGTCGTCACGTCACCCAAATTAGTACCTGACAACGAATGCTTTTGGCAAGGTTGGCAGCTGAGAAACAGGAAATGAGTTGCAAAACATTATTAAAACTTGAAAATAACAGCCTTAGAGGTGTCTGATCTACCATTCAAATACTCAAAAACTACTGCGGAGAGAAAACTCATGCCTGGGTAAAAGGCAGGGAGCCAGTGGAGGAGATGAAGCAAAGAAAATGCCACTCATTCTTTGCTCGCCCAAAAGGACCACAGCCAGGTCCCTGCTGCGTCATTGTCATTATTACCACTATCTGTTCAAAGGTGACAAGTTAACAGCATGGGAAGGAGGTAGAAGTTCCAGATGTGTGTTTACAGCTGTCTGCAAGGGGCAGGACTGTGCTCTGGGAAACTCTTGCCAGTTGTTGGATTAGTTCCTGAGCTGGACAGTCCTTCCTAGCTCAACAAGGATGGCAGGAGGCTCACCTTAGAATCTGACCATGCGCCATGTAACTCAGGTCTTCATGTTTGAGCAAACTGGGCACAGATAAAAAAGCTCAGCTTCTCTTTGTCTTTATGCTGAGTGCCATCTGGAAATGGATGCGGATCTCTCAGGAGAATGGAGTGGTTTCTTGATAGTTTGACTTTAAATTAGTCTAACCGGGTCACTGAAATTCATTTTTTTTTAAAGATTATTTTTGGTAGGATCATTGCAGTACTCACTCACCACTCAATCCATATTCCTGTAATTCAACTGGAGCATTGCAAATATAGGCTTTAAAGGTGCAGTGACTTCTGAGTTATATTGTTGTTTATTTTTTGTTGATCTATATATAGTGCATGTAATAAAAAAAATCACTAATAACATTATTCAGTAAGTTCTGTTCTTGCCATGCAGAAGACTTCAGTTATATGGTCTATTGTTGTAAAATTTTTAAAATAGCAACCCTTGAACCAGGTCAGAAGTGGTCAGACCATGGCCCATGGGCTAAATCCAGCTAATCCATTTGCATACATATTGTCTGCAGCCACTTCCCTTGCTGCAATGGCTGCTGAGGTGAGTAGCTGCAGAAAATATTTACTATCTCACTCTTTACAGAAAAAAAAATTGTCAGCTGGACAGATTGCACTGGATAATGGCACGGATATTATGTGGATTGAAGTCTTTATCACAAGAACATCCTCTGGTTTCTATATCATTATTGTCTTTGACTCTCTTGACTGTATTCAAGACTTTCCATGATCAGTTCCCCTGTCCTATTCCCCTAACATTGTTGTTCAGTCCTACCCAGGACTGCATTCCCTGCACACACTGTGCAGGCTCACACCTGAATATTGAGTGCTGGGAATCAGGGATATAAAGTCTATTAAGATTTGGTTCCTTGCCGAAACCGGTTTGGCTCAGTGGATAGAGCGTTGGCCTGCGGACTGAAAGGTCCCGGGTTCGATTCCGGTCAAGGGCATGTACCTGGGTTGCGGGCATATCCCCAGTAGGAGATGTGCAGGAGGCAGCTGATCGATGTTTCTCTCTCATCGATGTTTCTAACTCTCTATCTCTCTCCCTTCCTCTCTGTAAAAAATCAATAAAATATATTTAAAAAAAAAAAAAAGATTTGGTTCCTGACTGTAAAGCACTTGCTATCTAGCAGGAGCTCATTACCTAGAAAGCACAGTGCCTGCAACAGACTAGCTGTCACCTATACGTATACCTTACAGGTAGTTGAAATGAATGAAGTTGAATTAAAATACACAGAAGAGAACTGTGGCAATAAAGGTACATGGTCCTTCCATTCTGGCATCACCTGCAAATCAAACTCAATAGTCTTTGTTTGTATTTAAAAAGTTATAGAATAAATTCCCCAATAAATCCTTTCAAAGTTTACTTAAAGGCATTTCCTGAGTTCAAAGCACACAGAAAAATGAATCTATAATAACAGAGGCCTTTTATTCAGTTACTTTTTTCTATATATGTCTTGAAAATTTTCCTATCTTTCTGTCAGGGAGAGAGTGATTGAGAGAGAAAAATGGGATCAATATTCTGAACATTAGGGACTGCTTTGTTTTGGCTATGAATAATTATTTGTGTCATGTCATAGATTCCATTATGACATTTCTGGAAATACTAACATTACTGATATTGCATTTTCCTCCTGAGGTAATACTTGGGGGTCCACTTATGAAATTGTGTTTAAATGAAGACTAATTAATTGTAAAAAGGACCTCTTCGCAAAGATTGCTCAAATTAAATAATAATTACCAAATATCCTCTTCACTTTATGCTATGGAGACTTGGCCTCAAAGTTTTACCAAGCTCTTAACAAGTCAGTCCTGGCTGGTAATTACTCAATAGTCTCTTCCTTTAATGATATAAACTTGTCAGGTTTTCCACAGCTTCTTTTAAAAAAGAAGAAGAAGAAGAAGAAGAAGAAGAAGAAGAAGAAGAAGAAGAAGAAGAAGAAGAAGAAGAAGGAGATGATAGAGGAGGATTAAAAGAATTTTACTCTTAATTTCTATCTAGGTAAGTACCACTTAAGTACTGAAGGCATTTTTTGTTCAGCAACTCATCTGAAATACTGCAGCACTAACTGTGTGCATGAAATCAATGGTATTGTTTTCAGGTACCCAACAGGTATCCTTACTGTAAGTTTGGTTTCAGTCTAGAATCCTAGACCTTTCTAGCATGGAGACTTGAATGCTTTCACCCACTGCAATGATTATGCAATGTTAAAAAAAATAAGTCTGTTAAGCATTTGATAGGAAAGAGGGATGGGGATATTATTAAAATGTGCATGTTATTTTTGGTCTGTTCTAGAAGCAACGTACTTGGTCTTGGGACAAGTGTCATCATCATTTCACGAGTCATCACCAAGGCTGACTGACCTGGGTGCAAAGTAGTTTGCTTGCCATCAGGACAAATTCATGTGGTACCCGCCTCACTTGTCTAAGTGGAAGGGGCAGACAAAATGTGGGAGTTATAGCAAGATAATTTCCTAAACTGTTTGAAAAAATAGAACCATTAAATTATACTTAATTTGAAACATAAAAGTTTGTGAGCAAAGGATGGATGTGTCTTGGGTGGGGTCAGCAACAAATATCCAGCGGTACCCTGGTGCTATGGATTGAACTGTGTCCCTCAAAAATATGTATGTTAAAGTGCTAACCCTGAATGCGGTGGAGTTTAGAGCTGAACCTTAAAGACGTGATTAGAGTTACATGAGGTCATGTGGGCAGGGTCCTCATGATGGAATTAATCTCCTTATGAGAAGAGACACCTGGCCAGGGTTGTTCAGTTGGTTGGACACCGTCCTGTTCACCAAAAGGTCACTGCTTCAATTCCCAGTCAGGGCACATGCCTGGGTTGCGGTCTCCATCCCCAATAGGAGGCATTCAGGAGGCAGTCGATGGATGTTTCTCTCTCTCCCTCTTCCTTCCTCTCTCTCTAAAAGTCAACAAAAAGCCCAGCCAGTGTGGCTTAGTGGTTGAGCATCGACCTATGAAGCAGAAGGTCATGGTTCCATTCACAGTCAGGACACATGCCTGGGTTGCAGGCTTGATCCTCAGTGTGGGGTGTGCAGGAGGCAGCCAATCAATGATTCTCTCTCATCATTGATGTTTCTATCTCTCTCTCCCTCTCCCTTCCTCCCTGAAATAAATAAAAATATATTTAAAAAAATAAAAATCAATAAACATATTTTTAAAAAAGAGAGACACAAGAGCTATCTCTCTCCCTCCCTCCATTTCTCTCTCTCTCTCTCTCTCTCTCTCTCTCTCTCTCTCTCTCCCCCCCCCCCCCCCCGCCCCTCTCTCTGCCATGTGAGGACACATCAAGAAGGCAGCTATCTATGAGCCAGGCAGAGGCTCTCACCAGAATGTTACCATATTGGCAGCCTGCTCTTGGACCTGCAGCCCCCAGAACTGTGAGAAATAAAATTTTGTTAACTATGGTGTTTTGTTATGGCAGCTCAAGCTGACTGAGACACCTGGTACGCAGAAGATTTCCATATTTCTGTAGCAAAGGGTGGATCTGAAGGAGTGGCCTAAGTCTGAAGCCTTGATTAATACATAAACAGACTCTGAGTGGCTCTTTTTCTACTTATCGCCAAGATACAATCTGGCACAACAGTTTTGTTTGATAGACAGCATCGGCCCGTGCTTGTCAACTAGCCAATGTGAAATAACATTATTACTGTATAATGTCGAGTTAGGCTGCATAATATTTCCATTGTATGACACGCATGATGAAGAGATTTCAGAGGTCTCAAATGTTTACATAATTAGCATTACATATTTATAAAATCAAGGTACCACTAGCACCATTATTACCATATTTCCTTCCTTCCAGGGTGCTGATACGTATGCGTGTTCACTTCCAAGAATGATCAGAACAAATGCCTCCACCTCCAAAGGCTCCTTGTGTCTCCTCTGTCCCCACAGAAGGCATGTGAACCCCTCACTTCATCTTGTGGCCTTGCCCAAAATAAAATAATCAGGGTCAGCTGGAGGAATGAGAGGAGAGAACAAGAGGGAACCGGCCTGAAATACCCAGCACCCGTTTATCGCTCTCCCGCTGGTTTGAAAGGCTTATGTAGCCATAGGCTATCTTCAGCTAGAAAGATGGTTCAGTGACATCCCTTTGGTAAATAAGTAGCTATTCCTCCTCCCTCTAAACGTCACATTGAAGTAGGCTGTGTTTTCTGATTAATTCAGTTTGAATACCGCTGACTGTCTGTCATTGTAGTCATATGTCACTGGTGGCAGCTCAGAGAGTCTAACCTTCTCTAACATCGCTGCACACAATTCATTTCAAAATGTGGTCTAATAGTTACCGAATACCTGCAAGGTAAAGGGAAGATGGGATGCATTTTCCCTCAAAATAGCCTGCAACCACATTTATGAAAGCAAACTCCGTAGGCACAACCGTGCCCTCTGCAATGCAAAGGCTGTACGTCACTTGGAAATTTCCCCAAAGAATCGCCTTCATCTTTCACCAGAGCCTGACCAAACCCTTGGTATTCAGGCATGTGAGGAGACCTGGCGCCTCCTTACGTTTTCTTTGGGGAATAGTTAGAGAGGGACAGGATACCATGACCTTCTGTCTTTAAGTGGTCTGGCAGCATACCTCTGGGTTTTCACAGTGAGCAGACACAGGCAAACCCTGCACAACGTGTCTCACTTATTTCAGTTCTGGAGGGAGAATGGTGTCGGGGGACCCTGGGCTTTGGAGTTAGAAATTGGTAACTCTTGCTATGAATCACCTTCCTGATGTAAGGAAAGCTACTGGAGTTTTCGGACCCTCAGTTCTCCTTCCACAAAATGGTAATAGTATCCCCTCATTAAGTTGCTGTGATGAGCAAATGAAACCTGGAGGGGGAACCTCCAGCACCTTGTCCCTTGTTCATTGAACACACATTGGAGAACACTGCTACCAAAGGATATGCATTGGTTTTACGAAGAGCCACGTGCAGAAGGGACAAGGCTTTGACCCAATCTTGCTCCAGGCTTTGGCCTCTTCCTCCAACAATAAATACACATTTCTCTGCTTGCAACTTCATACACAGGGACATGTATTCCTCTTAACAATGAATGCTCTGGGCTGTCTCTGTGATCAATTACTTTATATTATTTTCAAATTGCCACATGTCTACATGTTTACAAATAGTGGTCCCCTGACCGTGGTGTGGTCAGAGGGGTTTCCTTCAACTTATCAAGGAATGTCACAGACAGAAATGCTTCTGGGCTCTTTGCTAAGAAAACTAGCATAAGCTGCTTATCAGAAAATATTGCATTTTCCCTGAAAGGTGAGCTGCTTTGTCAGTTGCTTGGGCTGCGTGAAAATCCTTCTTTTCGTCATGATAGGTCACTGCAGAGAAGCTAACAGTAGACTGCCATCTCCCTGGTGGATGCCAGGGCCCTGGGCAAAACCCTGAAAAGCTAGCCTTTGCTTTCAGGACAAGTATGCTATGGTTGGGACCCAAGCCCATATATAAATGTAAGTGGTAGTAGTGTGGTTATAATTGTGCAATTTTAAAAGATGTGTAGGTCAACTTACCTTGTGGAACCAGACCTTATGTACAAAGCTTGGTGTTCTCTAGTTTCCTATACTGGTCAAATAGTTTGGTATAAAATATTCCATATTTCATTCTCATCTTAAGTTTCAAGATCCCAAATTCCAGTCCATAAAGGAGCACCACAGGAAGCCCAAAACTGGAGTTTCGGGTCCTGTTGTACTAGTGGTGATTGGTGGCGTTGGGCACATCATTTCAAATCCTGAAACTCGGCTTCCACATCTACAAAAGTCACTAGGAGTTTCAGATATGTCCGATTCTGGTCAAGGGCACATGCCTGGGTTGTGGGCTTGAACCCCAGTAGGGGGCATGCAGGAGGCAGCCAATCAATGATTCTCTCTCATCATTGATGTTTCTATTTCTCTCTCCCTCTTCCTTCCTCTCTGAAAACAATAAAAATACATTTTTTAAAAAAAGAAAGAAATTGTTATGATTGTAATCGAACACATTATCAAGTTCCACCCAATTGCGGTGTGAGAAGCTAATTGCTGCCACTCTCAGTTTTTTGTTTCATGCTAAGTGTCTAGGGCCCGGCCAGTCAGGGTACTGTTTTTAAGCTGGGTGGGTAATGACATAGGAGGATTGTGTTCTATCTGGTAATGGTTTGGATTACACAAATTTGCATTTTTAACCAGAGACGTGGGAGAGTTTACTGAGCTTCCTGAAGTTTTAAAATTGAGTCTTTATGTATAGTACTAATTATAGTAATATTGATAATAACAACATCAATAATAATAATAATAATAATAATAATAATAATAGAACACTCAAAAAGGTTAAGTGGCTTTCTCTAGGTCATGACAGTTAGAAGAAGATCACGATGAACTTACACCTAACTCTGCCTGGGTTCAAACACCATAATCCAGAGTCATGGGGCTTCATGGCCTCTGTACTCTGCCTGATAAATCTTAGGAGAAAGGCAATGGCCAAAAACCATGTGACCTCATACTCCTTCCTTTAATTCTCAGGAACATATAGAAATGGTTTACATACTATTCCTATTGATGTAAACGCAGAGCACCCAGTCTCTAGTTTGGAACAAAAGGCCATGGAGCAGTCCACTGAAGATAACATACACAAGGTGCCTATCAGGATGCTTGGCATTAAGAGATGGAAATTCCTTCTCTAATCCTGTCTAATAAAAGATAAACATGGTAATTGGCATATGACCGCTACCCTTCCCATTGGCTAATCAGCGAGATATGCAAATTAACTGCCAGCCAAGATGGCGGCCGGCAGCCAGGCAGCTTGAAACTAACATGAGGCTTGCTTGCTTCAGTGACGGAGGACTCCAACGTTCCTGCCTGTCTTGCCGGCCTCTGAGCCTGCAGTCCGAAATATTGTAACAAATATAGATGATAAACAAAACCCCAGAAACCAGCTTTCAGTGAGCCGGGATCTCAGAGCTGGAGTTGATACAGTGTCTCGATTATAGAACCCAGCAGAGGCCTCAGAGCTGGAGCCAGAGCTAAAGCTGGCCTTGAATAAAAAAGAAAAAAAGAAAAAAAGGGGCAGTCACCCATGAGCCTGAAAACATCCCTAAGCCCCTCACCCAGACTGGCCAGGCACCCCAGTGGGGACCCCCACCCTGAAGGGTGTGTGACCAGCTGCAAACAGCCATCATCCCGTCATCCAGGCTGGCCAGGCACCCCAGTGGGGACCCCCACCCTGGTCCAGGACACCCTTCAGGGCAAACCAGCCAGCCCCACCCATGCAGCACCCCCTGATTGGCCCTGCTCTGTGTGTGACAGGGGGCAGTGCCCCAACCCCCCAATCGGCCCTACCCTGAGCGTGACTGAGGGTGGCATCACAACCTACCAATCTGCCCTGCTCTGTGCATGACAGGTCAGTGCCCCAACTCCCCAATCAGCCCTGCTCTGAGCCCGACCAGGGGCTGCACCTAGCCATTGGGCCTGGCCTCTGCCACCCGGGAGCAGGCCTAAGCCAGCAGGTCGTTATCTCCCGAGGGGTCCCAGACTGCGAGAGGGCACAGGCCAGGCTGAGGGACCCCCCTCTCTCCCCCAAGTGCACAAATTTTTGTGCACCGGGCCTCTAGTCTATACATAATATCTGAACAACTGGTACTAAAGTAACCAACTCAGATCACTCAGACTTTATCACCTTCTAAATATAAATGTGCTTGTCAAACTGATGTCTTTTCACTGAATTGAATGACTTTTCACACCAAGCAGAGGGAGGCAGCATTTTTCTGGATTGGGTGTCATTTGGCCACCAGCTCATGGATGCACCCTGCATGGCCTCCACAGTTCTCTCCCAGGCTGGCCAGTGGTCATGCTCAAGGCCTCTCATGTGCACTCAGGGGTCAATATTTTCCAGCTTGTCCCTTCTCCATCTCTCCCTCCTCCTAATCATCCTGACACCTGCTTTGCAGCCAGCCAGAGTGCTGAATTCTTGTAGGAGGGAATTTAGAAGGCACTGGGGATGGATTTGATTTGCTTTATTTGCAGTAACTGGTTTTAGGCATTTTTGCATCAAATCTTGTGCCCTTTTTTGAGCTGGTAACCAATAACCCCTGTAATCAGCCTCAGTGTCCGGTATTAGGGAGGACTTAAAGTCAACAGTGCTGAAAAGCACTACTCCAAAAATAATCCCCATGGGAAGGGCAGAGAACAGTCCCCAAGACCATCAGCGTCTCTCCCCATGGACATTCTCTGAATTCTCTCCACGGTTACTTGCTTTTTTAAAAAACCTAGATAATATTTCCTGACTATGAAGAATCATTATCCAGGTGTCCACAAAGCACACCTGTGATTCAAAGGTATTTCTGTTCTGAGAACATTTGTACCAGGACCACATTGACTGCATGGGAGAGCAAAGCAATGGGAAAATTTGCTAGACCCTTTTATTTATTCATTTATTTATTTATTTGGCAAAATGGTAGATGAATCACTTAACACACTGTGAAGAAGCATGATAAAGAAAGAATTGTGGGGGATTTTGTTGTTGCTTTGTTTTTGGTTTTTTTATGATCACCCATAACTCAAGTAATCAGAAGGCCAAGATATAACCCTCTGAGCTGTGCTGCTTTGGGCTCACTCTGAATAAATTAATAGAATCTAAAACACTTGAATCTTACATATTCTATAATTGTATGCCTCTTGGGTTTGCCATTATTCTTATTATTCTGAAATGTACACATATTTCTTTCAAGTAATAGTAATAATACATATTTTTGAATTGAAGGGAGGCTCTATAATCTTCTCTGTCTTTTGTAGTGCAATCACCTGCAAATGTACTTTAAAAACTGTAAAACACTATATAACATAAGGTTTTTACTGTGTGTGGTACGTATATTTTTATTTTACATATAATCACAATAATAAAAGGATTCTCGCTTGCATGCTAACGATAGCAATACTATTTCACCAAACTCACAGCCCAGCCAGGTTCTCTGCTGCCTTGCGAATTTGCAGACTAGACCTGGTGAACCCTTTCCAATCTGACAAATGTCACAACCCATCCACCCGAGTTACCATATGTGACTCCAGCTACGAGCATCAGCACACAATCATACATTTTTACAATGGGTCTATAAAACAACCATTATAATAAATGTCTGCTTAATTAATACATTAGGACATAAAGCAATTTATTATGCTCTTATTTGCTATCATTCTCCCTGCTCGAATTTAATAATGCAAAAAGGTTTCTCAGATGCCAATCCCTGAAAATAATAAAAATACATTCATCATGGATATTGAATGCAGACACGCCTGGCAGTACTGCTGGCGAAGAGGAGGCAGTCAGATGTGGAGAGAGAAACGGGGCTGTTTGCACAAGCTTGGCTAGATCAGGTCTTGAGGAGCCTGGTGCAATGCAATGCTTGGCATGACAGTAAGGAAGGTGCCTGGAATAACTACTATTACCATATGCAACAAAGGGGGAGGGAGAGAGGGAGTTGGGGTGAAAAGCTTTCAAGTCAGTTAAATTCATGAGGGCTATGGAGGCTCAAATTGAAATTATCTCACTCTGTGCTGATAAATAAAGTAGCTCTGGTACCTAAATCATGACACTAACTATACGTTTCGATTTTTTTAAGTAGTGATTAGGTGGATACTCTGGGGAACCTACCAGCCTTCGCCGAGATAACAGACTCAACTTAATATCAACTTAAAAAGAGACTTGAATTCTAACCCATCTCGTGTAATGAATTGAAATTCTATAGCTTTCAGAGGGGGGGGGAAGATAAAAAAGCAACACGGCTCCATTCTCTAACTTGCTGTCAGGAAATATAATTTGTGCTCTCGGTGATTCACCTAGCTCATATGCAGCATGCAAATTTATTTCCCTAATAATCAGACCTGGAGATTGCCCAAGAGGATTAATAGCATCATTCCTTATGACCGCCAGGATATTATGCACCTCTGACATGGAAAAATTGTGTTAGTTCTACAGAGAAAACGCAAGGATATTTGTCCTGCTAGACAATATAATAGGCTGGTGCATCATCAGATTACAATGTCATTTCAAAAACCTTGAATACAAATAATGTACAGTGGGGGAAATGTTGGAACAACCTCCCTGAATTCAGTAGCCTTGAATTCACATGTATTTTTGTGTGTGCTATGTGATGTATGCATATTTTTTTTTATTAGAGCTTTCCAACATTGCCTGCAAAAAGGCAATGGTATTCTATATGCCATGCTATCTTGTCATTGTTTCTTGGAAAACAGATGAAAAAGACATGAGGAAAGGGCTCTTTCTGTGGTTTGGTTTATTTTTATCGTACCCATACACAGCTGCAGATAGCATTCAGAAACAAAACTTTCATAGGTAGACACTGATTGTATGGTGGGAGGGGTGCACTCCTTGGTATATGTACAGATATAGGTATCTAAGATTTTATTTTCCTTTCCCATCTGTATTTGAATATGGAGTCATTTGCACCTTTCATTGCTTAATACTAGATACTCAAGGTAATATATATATATATATATATATATATATATATATATATATATATATAAATTTCACAGTTGTTTGGGACGATATTTTATTTTATTTCTTTATCTTTCACAATGAATTGGTCAGAAATTCTCCAGAACGGTAATGTCTCCAGCTGTACTTCAGACCAAAGCACACTGCCTTGAGACAAGACCAAATTTCATTATTATGCGCATGGGAGCAATAAGATTAGCTCCTACTGCTGCCCCTAAGGTGGAGCAGCAGGATGAGCCAATGAGATGATGCTAATGTGCATGTTAATAGTATTCTGCTAGAAGAAGTTGGGATAATTAAACATGTACCGTCTCTTTAAAACAGAGCGGCACACATTTTCTTCGGATGGGTGTTTACAAGAATTCCAATTTCAGGTCATAGCCATTTCTGAGATTGCTTAAGAAAGAGATGGGAATAACTTATCTTATTCATGTATTCAAGGAACCTTATAAAATGTGCAAAACATAACAGTTTTAAGGGGCACAACATGCATCTTATCTTGACAGAGCTGCTTTATTATGTGTGCTGTTGTATACTGACCTAATATATGGAGCATTTTTAGCTAATATACCTTGCAGGAAACCAGCCTTTAATGTGATGGATTTTATGGTATCTCATTAGGGTGTGTTTATATAACCTGATACTAAACACATTTTCAGATTCATGTTCCTTATTAAAATTGTGAGCCACATTGATTTTTAGTTGGAACAGCAACAGAGTCATTTTTACTATTAAGAAGGGTAACTCTGAAGTTATCCCCAGGGCACATGTTTGCCAAACAAACTTGGGGACCTGCCCTTTTACAGCTTCAATTAGCATGGTCTTCATGGGATAGCCCTCTGTCAGCTGACTGCTTAGAGGTAGGTTACTCTCCATAATGCAGAATTATTCATTTCATAGCAAGATTTTTTTTCTGGAAGTAAAACAAAAACCCCACACATTTACTCCTGTTGTTTTCTCATCAGTAGCTTTGATTTTATGAGTTAGCCCCAAATAATATTGATAGATTGACCCTGGAGAGATACCTATCTTCATATCAGAGCTTCTGGGGTTTTCTTAACTAACACTCCCAACCACGGCAGTGTTTGTGTGAAAGTGGAAAATTAAAAAAAACACACAAAAAAAACCTTAACAGTGCAAGTTGTGTTAAACAAAATAATGACTTTCACATGGTGAAGTCTCCGTTTTGTAAACTGATCCTGTAAGGTAACTCAGAAGTCAGCCATAAATAGTGTCCCAGGGTATTTCAGTGGAGTCCAGGGAAATAATGACCTAGAGGTACTGTAAATAGTTTAAATTATTGGAAAGTCTTTCTAAGAAATGTAATGTGAGAAGGGAGAGAAATGTGTGTGTGTTTTTCCCTATTGTGGAGTGAGTACCCTTTGGAAGTGATCCAAATGCCAAATGCAAATGTCTAGAGAAAAGGACTATCTTTTGAGGAGAGCAAAAACTTTCCTTTTCCTCCTTGTTAGAGCAAAGCTAGTTAACACAATCCAACCGGGATGAAAATAAAGAACATAGACACTGAAGCACCCAAGTGTTTATTTCACTTTTGTATCTTAAGCCTTTAAGAGGGAAAGGAGAGAATAGATTTTCAACAGCAACGTATAGGAAACCTATGGAATCAGTATCATTACTCATGATACATTGAATGATGTTAAGCGTGTGATTTCATACTTTACCATATTGATAACTTGAACTGCAGTCCTGGAGTGGTGGTTCACAAGCCTCCAGTAATTGCCATCTATATTTGGCCAAAGAAATTTGAAGTCAGTACTTGTTCTCAGGGAAGGAGACAAGTTTCTCTCTATTCTGCCCCTGGCATACTATTCATTATTAAACATTAAAGTTGTGTCAATTACTTTCATACTTGATTACTATCCCAGTTATCCTACCAGCTAATCAAGTCTTCTTTAAAGGCGTGACTACAAACCGATGTGAAGAATAGAGTTATTTGTGCTTTTCATTTCCGAGTTAATCATAACTATTGATTATTTTAATTCACCCCACTCACTACCCATCACCATCATCCCCCAAATAAGATAATCGATTGACTATCTCTTTAATTTTATTCAATGTGAGAGATTCAACTTTCAAAGTTAGTCTTTGGCTAAATATAAGAGCCGGGTTCCTGTATTTGTTTTAAGTGGGGATGGACAGCTATCCTGAAAACAACTCTGTTGTTAGTATTAACAGCTTCACAGTTATTCGGCTTGAGGTGCAATTATTTTACCATTATTACATGCAAAGCTTTTAACAAAACAGTCGTTCCCTCCATTTAAGCAGAGAGTTTTATAATTTATTGCATCTCTTTGGTCATCAACACACTATACAAACAGTTGGCCACCAGTGACCAATTACATTAAGGTTAAGCAACATAACTTTAAATTAGAAATAAGCTAATGTATCTTCATCAAGGGCCTGCTGTGTTTTCACTGCTGTTTATGAGATGATACTAAATGTGGATATGGAGCACGCTCACTGGGACCAATTCCTTTCGGCCTGAAAATGGGAAAGTCTCAAGTGTACCGGGGTCCAGAGCTAATTAATGGGATAACATCTGCTTTAAGCATTCAGCTGGAGTAATTTCTATCAACTTCCCAGTGAAGGTGCAGGGGAAACTGTAAGAGAACTAAGTATCTATCATGAGCCATATTAATCTGTGACGGGACTGCAAAGGCACTTTTCAGTCTTGGTTGTATATTTATTGGGGTGTTGCTATTATCAACACGGGTTTTCTCCCATTCTTCCCCCCTTCTGTGCAGGCATAATGAGGGGTGGGGGGATAGGAAACATAAGCAGATCACCTACAGCATACACATAGGCCAGAGAGCTGTTCCTGTTTTCAAATATTCAATGTAGAAGAGATTAAGGACAAGAATAAAACAGTCATGTTCCTTCTGAAACAATGTTTTAGCCACAAAGGCATTCGTGTTGTTTTACTGTATTACTTAAAAACACAGCAGGGGGAATAGCAATACTGGAAAGCAAGCTTCAGAAGGAATAAGCCCACTTATTCCGTGTTATTTCACGTGATCCGCTCTTGCCAACGTGATTCCAGCTCTAGGAGTGACTGAATAAAGGCCTGTCCTGTGTGGTCATTTACATAACTCCAACCTGAACGGAGGAAAAAAAGTCATTCTCTGACACTTGATAATAAGTGATGTGTGTGGACATAGCAACCACCGGTGTACCTTCAGCCGGGGTGTTCCACAAATCCTAATGCTTTATTTATGTACTTCGTTTTGTTTGCTTGCAGGGGAGTGAGAGTACGAGTCCATTTTAATGACATGTTCAGGAGGACATATTTCCGTGTGTATGCTCTTCTGGAGTGAGCCCCTAAATTAGTATGCTTTCTATATAGTCATGTAATCAAATTAACAGCACCAAGCTTTATATCCCCCTGGTTAAAGAGAGAAGAAAATGCATTGTGTCCAGTGGTTGAGCTGAATTATGCTGATGTCATTTTTTTAATAATCAGGGATCCAATAAATGGCATACAAAAAATATGGTCCTGAGGAAGAAATTAGAATAATGACCATTCACCTTTCCCTAAAAGCTGATGGGGTCGAAGGTCAAATATCAGCTCACAATGAGTATGGAAAAATTCATGGTCTAAAAACCCACAGCCTCCTAAAACGGATGTCACTCGGAGTTATTTTCAGAAATGAAAATGAGAGCAGAATCAGTACATTTTTTAAAAAAACCTTAACATTTACACCACAGGGGGAAAAAAGTTAGCATTTTTTTCAGATGTTTAATAATCTTAGGACATTTTTAATATTGCTGAATTGAACTTGTGGCTGTCCCCAATTCATACGTTTATGCAATCATCCTATAGTAAACTAATAAGTTGCATTGGTTAATTGCCAAGCTATTTTGCATACAGTTAAGTTGTGCGTATAAAAGTACGCGTGATGAAACATGTAGTATTTTATAACCCAAAGCAACTAACATGCTCCTACCTAATGCATGCACACACACTGTAACCCGGGACAAATTGCTTGCATTAGTTACTACCACAGGCTGGCGGGCCAGAAAATACATTTGGTGCCTAATATGCATAAGCACAGAAATATGGTCAGGCTCATTACTGTAATAAAACTGTGATTTGCCAGCAGGATCAGTAGAAACACACTTGAAGCATTCTGTCCCTTCCAGTAGCACATGTGCCATAAAGCAATAAGGTTGTAAGAAGGGTGAATCCTCAATTCAGTGGGGCTACCTTGTCTGGGTTATTTGAACCCTTATTTCCCTTACGGGGCCCATTTGCTTGTTCTAATGTGTACACAGTGATAATGTTGCCATTTAAGCAATAAAGAAGGTCTGCGAAACAATAGCCTGCTCTATGACAATGTGGGGTAGCAAGAATTTAGAGAATTGGCAACTGTTGGTCCAATTACATAATTCTGCAGTGGCATCTTCAAATCAGAGAGGGGGCTTTTGAAAGCACTTCAGAGTAAGTAAAGTCTTGGACAAGTAAAACAGCCAAGTGGGTTTCTTTTTAGTGCTTTGATGCAATTAGAATCAGGTTGATGAAAGAAAATGCCTTGGGTCTTCTGCTTGAAGTTTCCATATTATATACAAAAGACTCTTGAAAAGTTAATAGAATTTACATTCATAGAAGGCAGGTTAAAATGGAAGTTCCCTAGTTGGAGAGAAGGCACTAAGGGGTCATTTCCCATGGAAGGGGGCATTCAATAATCACACAGGGAAAGTCTGAGTGAAAATATGAAGGTAAAGTGGCCCCCAAATGAGCCATGGTGCGCCCCAAAGCCCTCAAGCATCTAGGAGCCCCTTCATGGCTGCCACACTTAACATGTGGGCCTGTGAAGGACGATGTTTGACAATAGAGAGTAAATAGAAAATTGAAATTCAAGTTTGAGATTCCCTGGAAGAAACTCTGAAGATCATGTGGTATATATTTCACTCCTGTTTATTTTTTTTAATGCCTTTTCTACTTTTAATGAAAGCTAGTTTTGCATTTTTACATGCCCATGCTAACAGACTGATAAGCTGGTGGTGGAGCCTAAGGAAGAAAATAACTAAATTACATATCTATAGAGCACATGTCTTTCCAAAGGTTTGAAAGAGATTCTACTCACCAACTTCAAAAAGATCCAGAAACTTGAACATTTTACTCTCAGCAGTATTTACCATACTTTTCTCTAATAAATATTGAGTGTCATTGCTACTCTGGACAACCTCACCTATCTGCTTCTTGGATCACTGTGTTGAGAAAGATTCTGAGGTCACATATAGTATATTTTCCAGCTCTCACCCACTGGTGCCAATTTCCGGTCCCAGAGGTCATTCAAGCATTCCCATCCTCTCTCAGCACAGATGCTCTTCTGCATCCTTCATTCTTCAAGATATATCTTCACAGAACATTTTTTAGTATGCAAAGAACTTTGGGTTAGATTATATAAAGATTCCTGATGTATTAGTATCATATATATTATATTGTATGTTTATGTTATACTATGAATAATTTTCAGTCACACATCTTTACAGAAAATAGAATGTGTAAAAATAATTTTAGGGTTATGTTGGTTCTCTCTGGGAAATGGACATGCCATGGCATAAGTAAAATAGATAGCCATACTAATGAGGGGTACATCCAGGTTGGCCGAGTGGAAAAATGGAGCAGCTAGGTCTCTGGGTAGTGCAGTTTGCAGGGATTCAGGATATATGCTTCCTTCCCATCAGCCTTCTGTGATGTCTCAGATGCCAGCAGAGTCACTACTAGGAGTTGACATGTCATCTCCAGGATGCCCCAAATTTAAAGGAAACAAGCTACTAGGCAAGGACACACAGTAAATCAATAACCCTGGTCCCTATGATCAAATCAGGTAATCACTTCCAAAGGAGGAAGTCTAAGGGTACTGAAGGATGTTTTATTTTACTATTTTAAAGAGATATGATGTGGATTGAGTAGGCACATTAGCAGTAAAGAGGCCTCTCCAGACAGAGCTGACCGTGAAGGCTTGGGTTTGTAAGAATAAAGAATGTCAAATTAAATCAACAAATATTTCCTACATACCTTCTAGATCAGCGGTTCTCAACCTGTGGGTCGCGACCCCTTAGGGGTCGCCTAAGACCATCGGAAAACACATATATAATTACATATTGTTCTTGTGATTAATCACTATGCTTTAATTATGTTCAATTTGTAACAATGAAAATACATCCTCCATATCAGATATTTACATTATGATTCATAACAGTAGCAAAATTACAATTATGAAGTAGCAACAAAAATAGTTTTATGGTTGGGGGTCACCACAACATGAGGAACTGTATTAAAGGGTCATGGCATTAAGAAGGTTGAGAATCACTGTTCTAGATGCTCTGGGACCTATTGCATACATGGCATGAGAAGATATCTGAGGGTCACATGAAATGGCTGAGTATGGGAAGTCTCACTCTACTTGAAGAGACCACTTATCTTCGTTTTTACTCATCATATATTTTTTAAAACTGTAATATTTTACTCTTTATCAGAAGGTAGAGAACTACAGCTAGCATTTTTCCATGTAAATAGCTTTGAAAGCTTTGTAACATGTCTGAGAATTAAACATGTCTCCTCACTTGGGCACTTTGGATATCACATTTTAGCACTGTGAGAACCTCCCCCCACCAACACACACACACACGCACGCACGCACGCACGCCCACACACAAAGGTCTACTAATAAGCATAGTCTCTGCCTTTGAAGTGCTTATGCTTTCATGGAAGAGGGCAGCATGGAGAGTGTGCCTACAGTATTCAATATTATCAACATCTCAGGAGGGCAGCACACAAATAGTACCATTGGTCAGTGCATCATCATCTGCTTGTAAAGCCCATCTCAGTGATGGGTGCAGAGAAAAGGCCTGAGATCAGTCCTGTTTCATAAAGTTGCTCAGGACTAGTCCTGAGATTACCTTCAGCATGGAGGCCGCAGCTCACCTTGGGAAGAAAGTCTCTTTCAATCGAACACAAACATCAGTCTAGAACCATCTCTTGTGGCCACTTTGAAGGTTGGTGCACTCTTTTCCTGATTGGCCCTCTTAAACGTGAGGTGCCCAGGGAAAACCCTGGTCCAGGGAACCAAAGTCAGCTATTATGCCTTTCACATTTAGTCGGAAGGCATTTCTGTACTTGAGCTTTTCTTGTATTCCTTTCTCCCCATGTTTCCCTTTCCTTCCATCCCTGGTGCAGCCCCCCTCACCAATCCCCCTCCCTAAAGGTCTCCCTGGATTTGATCTACTGACCTGAATCCTGAGGCTGGATTTGAAATCTTCTGAAGGGTCCTTAACGTGCCAGAGTTAACAGGCCTGCCTGGGCCAGCTGCCGTCTCAGAGCTGCTACAAACTCCACGGATTGTTTGGCAATAAAAATCAGTTATAAACGTGTAAAAAAATACCAGAGACCCAAACAGGAGAGGGAGAAAGGGGGGGAATGGCTCTTACACCCTTTTAGTGGACATCTGATTTATTTTTTAAATGAAAAAGCCACTTTTATAGCTACTGTAGTTCAATTATCTCTAATTTTACACATTTTATGCAAATTCTGAGCATCTTAATTGCAAATGAGAAGGAAACTTATTTTTTAAAGCAGAAAAAAACAAGGTATAATTTCGTATTTTCCTTTCAATTTTTAATTCCTATTCTTGGTTCAGCACCATTAAACTTTTAAAACTCTTTTTACACAGTTGTTTAAAATGATGTGTAATTTAAAGTGCAATCACAAGATCACAAACACCCATAGACTTAAACAAGCAGCAAAATTTATTCCCAGACCTCGCTCTCCTTCTTGGAGAAGAAACTTTGATACTCTCCCACATAGAGTTTCAAAAGACTACAAGAAGACATACTCCAAAGGATTCACAAAGAAACTTGTTGTTTTACAAATCAAGTGCATTGGAACATATGCTAAGTATGAAGAACCCCGCTGCAGGATTTTTGCCTGGGTGCCCAGATTTCTAATCAGTGGTGTGCT
The DNA here is from genome assembly GCF_964212035.1 of Myotis nattereri. Classification (NCBI taxonomy): domain Eukaryota; kingdom Metazoa; phylum Chordata; class Mammalia; order Chiroptera; family Vespertilionidae; genus Myotis; species Myotis nattereri. The sequence continues at coordinate 50,851,524 of NC_138085.1, forward strand.
GATCGATGTTTGACACCCAACCCTCCGAAAAGGTGGCAATCAGCTCTCTCTGACTTGGAATGTTTGCCCGTTTCCATGGTGTAAACATTCATGGCACGGCCGGTTTCAAGCTACCAACTGGATACCACTGAACATGGAAGTGGGAAGAGACGGGCTCCTTTGGTTCGTGTGAGCAGAGCCAACTCCAGCACACCACGACTCCCAGCAATTTGGACATGCTTTGGAGATTTCAACTGGCTTTACTTTGAAGTGGGGTCTCTGGAGGTAAAAAAATAAAAAAAAAAGGTCAATAGGAAAGTTTTCGACATTGTATAAATGTCTTGAAGATTTTATAGAACGGTGGGAAAGTTAGCATGATGCTTGTAAATCTAGAGACATGAGTCTTAGTCAAGAATCTGGCAATCCCCAGCCACCTAACCTGTGCCAAATCTTTGCCTGGGAGTCTGTTCCTCAAGTCTAAAATGAGGATAACAAAGTGCACTCTGCTGTGGGTTTTCCTTCTAATAGCAAAAGAGCTAACAGTCATGGGATCACCTGATAAACCAAAAGGGATATGCAAAATAAAAGCTACATTTCCTCATGTTTTATTTAAAAATCATGTATGTAATCAACAAAGATGTCTTAATGTCACTATAGGAAACACGAAGAGGTACACAACAGAATTCCTGGAAGGCTTCTTCAATAGCTTGTCATTAGGGTTTTCATGAGAAAAGTCTTTCCTGGTCATTTGTGAGAAACTTACATACTATTCCGAGCCCCGAATCTTGAGAAAAATCAGTCAAGAAATTAGGGAAAGAGGAAGAAGTGTTATCACTGTCTTGTGAGGATGAACGCTTAATTTGGATCTGTGCAAGATTTCCCCATTACCTCTTGGGAGAAGTGGAGTGACTCCAAAAGGCTTCAAGGATGGTGGTTAAGTGAGCCCCAAGCCCTCTTCACCCCTCCCACAGCTACAAAGAATGTTACCTTGGAACTTCCTCAGTGGCCCACACAAACAATTTGTGGCCAGAACACTTTCCAGTCCTGGATTTCCCTTTCTTGACCAACCATACTTCATTTAAGCACATCAAACAGAGAAAAATAATCGTCTGCCTCCAACAAAAATCCAGACTCCTCTGGAAACAGGAGCCAATGAGAAGAGAAAGGAAGGCTTGTGTGGCGCTTCTGCCTAACAAGGATTAGGCTTGCTCCAACTGAGGTTGGACTCTAAGCAGCTGGTCCAGTATTTATTTTTGTAAAGGAAAATGAAGAGTGCATGTGAATCCCCGACTTTTACTTCTCTTTTCATATCTCCTTTCTCTTTGTGACTTCATGCTGGTTTGCAATTTGTGTTTTCACCACTGTAGTTAATTCTAAGACACAGTCTATCAACTCATAGCCTCCTTAGTAATGGAAGTGCCTCTAAATAAAATTGCATGTCTCTAAATAAAAAAAAGCTCAACACTTCGATGGAGAGAATTCCTACCAGTCATTTCATCGTGTATTTAGCTGGTTACCCTTCATTGAAGCTACATTTATAACATAATTAATGAAACACAAGTTTTTTTCTGGCTTGGAAACTCTGTATATGTATTAGTAAATACTGCTACCTAAAATGTCTGAGACCTTTCTACATAACCCCTTGGCAGTCAAAATACCCCACCTTGAGCATGTGACTGAGACCTGACTGTCTGAAATATACACATGCCTCATAATGCATGTCAACAATTTTACTATCTGCTACAAATGGAAACTTGCAGAATTTATTCCCTAAAACGCTTTTTATGCTTTCCTTGGTTCTGCCTTAGTGGTAATGTATTTAAATGTCTGGGAGAAATATTCAAAAGAATGAAACACATAACTTCAGTTGAGATGCCTACATTTCAAACCAAATACTGGCAGATCAGTGAGTATCCGGGTTAATACTATCATTATTTGATTAGGATAATCCACAGAGACACTGACTCATGCCTTCAGATCCTGCCTTTTAACCAATCAATATTTTTAGGGTTATGGTTTTCAGAAGGCAGGTGATAATTTTTGGAGATACCTTCTCAAGGTGCTGCTGACACTGAGATGCATATTTAATATGTTCCTGGAGTGACAGAACACAGTAGTGTTGGAATCTCCCCCCTAGAAATACATGCACACATGCACATCCACACCCACAATGCCTCTAACCTGTAAATTCTTGAAGCTCTGATACAGATTTAGCACACCAGCTCTTATTAATGTCAATGAAAATTTGAAAATTGAAGGGGTGGGCAGTGAATACCTTTCCTTCAGCTGGTCCTGTCTTTTCAGCTTAGAGGAACCCCTAAGAAGGAAAGGGAAGAAGCAACTCTCCATTCAGAGTTCAATAGTGGGGGCAGGAGAAAGGAGGTGAAGACAGCCAGAGCAGCGAGCTGGCAGTTCACCGAAATTAGCACATGTCACTACCTACACAGAACAGGGAATCATATGAGAAAAGGAGGAGGTAGGGGAAAGGAAAGGGCAAAAAATTAGACTTGGGTTTTTTAGAATGTCATTAAAATATATCTATTTTAATTTCACATGACTAAAATTATCTGTTTGCTTTGTATTAATTTTGCCTTGACTGAAATTAGTTGTCAGACCTCTGTTTATAGCCTAATTACCTTTTTCCTAAAAAAAAAAAAAAAAAAGAGGTAAAAGAAATAACAATAAATTTGTAATGCGAAAGCTGCAAGTTCGTGGTATTTGTACAGATTAGGGCTGATTCTAGGAACGGGGTTTGAAAATAATTTAAATGAAGTTGGAAAAGCCTTGTAGTTCTCAGAACAATGTAATTCTCTCCTCATTGTTTAGTACCATAGTTATGAGTCCTGGCCACACAACCTTGACAGTGAATAGTGCTCAAGGTAGCTACAATGGAGTGCCATCCATTTCATTTGGCTCTCTTATGAAGCTAGCTAGAGAATCAAATGTTTACACTTAAGACCATGGGTTGGCAAAATTTTCTCTTAAGGGCCAGATTGCAAATATATTAGTCTTTATGGGCCATAGAGTTTCTATCACAACTATTCAGCCCTGCTATTGTAGTGCAAAACAGCCATTGACAATATGCAAACAAACGAGTGTGAGAGTGTTCCAATAACATTTCATTTGCCAAAACAGGCAATAGGTCTGATTTGGCTCACAGGCCAGAGTTGGCCAACCCCTACTCAGACAATTCAATCAATGGAATGTGAAAAAACAAACAAAAACTAATGTATGCACAGCACAACATAGATTAAGTATTCAACAAATATATTTTGAATAACAATACATGTCAATTAAATGTACTTTACTCAATAGGAGAAATGTAGATCTACCTCTAAGTCAGAATCCATGGGTTTTAAAAAAAAAATCACTATCTTAGTGACTTCTTATAATCAACAAAAATAATAGACGAATATAAAGGCGACACAGAGGGAAAGTAACCAAATGCACTGTTTATGGAAGCTAAATGAAAGGCAACTGTTCAGCATAATTAGCCAGAGAGGACACCATGTAGTAACCAAGGTTTAAAATTATGCTCTTCCGCCATGAAAATAAGGGAACATTGAAGAAAATGTTGGCTAAGTTGGGGTGATGTGAAATGTGCTTTTGAGAGACACGCGTCAACATGAGCAGCTTTTTAAATATTATTTCCCTTGAAAGGATGAACTTCAATTATCTCATGAATAAGCAGCAGATTTGGGAAGAAAAGTTACTGGTCTCAGTTGTGGTGTTGCTTCTCCCCTTATGGCTGGTTTCCTCATCTGTGTTAAGGATTAGGCCAGATGACCCATCGTACTGAAACCCAGACTCTACTATTTGCATTTTAATTAGAAGATCTCTGACTTACTCCATTTTCCTTTCTACCTAAGGGTGAAATGTTTTACAAAGCAAGTTTCCATTCCACTCCCCCCACCCCACCTACCCTATCCCCTTCACAGGAAGAGTCTGCACAGATATGAAGGCAGCTCATCTCCCCACAGGTAGCCAGGAACAAGGCACATGGGGCAGACAGCAGCAGCTCTACAAAGTCATCCTGGGCATCTCGAGCATTCCTCAGCTGAGGGGCTTTCCCACTCAGTGTCTGGACCATTGCCAAGAAGATCTGTCCAGCTGTAAGCCTGATTTTATATAGTTATTTTCACTTATTTTTTATTTCACAAGATGTAAACGAATCTGTTTAACTAGAAAATCACGTCCCTTGAAAGTGATTATAACCTAATTTGACATGCAGTATTTGTACACTTATTCTAGTGTTATGATGAATTCACTGTGTTTACATAAATATAGATTTCTGTATAATTACTTCAGATAATGTAAAGAGTTAATCACATGAAATCCCCTAAAAATCTCATTTGGGTAAATTTTTTTTTGTACTTTGAAAGTTAAATTTCCTTTGGAAATAAAGTGGGCCTATTTCCAAAATGTTCTATAAATTGTTTTTGAGAACCTTACAGAAATATCTACTTTCTTCATCCATTGTTCTTTGCTCATTAATTGATACAGGCAGATAAACAATTTTGCTGTGCATCAAATGTGTGCCAGATACCCATAAAGATAAATAGACCTCCGTGTTGTCTTCAAGAGCATTCCATCTAACCAAGTCTGGATGCATTTCATGGAGCAAAGTAAAACTGTCTTGATCTCCTCTGCTTATCTCTGATAATCACTATATTTTCTTTATGAAAAATACAATGGAGGAAATATACAAGAATTATTTGCATGGAAATAAATGTCAAGAGGAAAGAGGGAGGCAGAATTAGCCTGAAATTCTAAAGAGAGTTGCAAATATTTTGAAGTTTTCCTCTTTTTATATCTTACTAGAGGCCCAATGCATGAATTCGAATTCATGCATGGGTGGGATCCCTCGGCCTGGCTGGCGATAGGGGCGTTCAAGGCCATCTTACCCAGTTTTGATCAGGGCTGATCAGGGCATGCCGGCCAGGGGGAGGGGCTGTGAGAGGTTGGCCAGCTAAGGGAGTTGGCTGTGGGAGTGCACTGACCCCTGGTGGTCAGTTGATGTCTGGTCGACCAGTCATAATGGCTACTTAGGCTTTTATATATATACTAGAGGCCCAGTGCACAAAAATTTGTGCACTGGGGGGCATGGGGTCCCTTAGCCCTGCCTGTGCCCTTTTGCAGTCTGGGACCCCTCGGGGGATGACCACCTGCTGGCTTAGGCCTGCTCCCCGGGGGATTGGGCCTAAGATGGCAATCAGACATCCCTCTGGCAGCCCAGGAGCCCTCGGGGGATGCCTACTTGCCAGCAAGGAGCAGACCTAAGCTACAGTCAGACATCCTTAGCGCTGCTGAGGAGGCAGGAGAGGCTCCCACCACCGCTGCTGCACTGGCAGCCATCAGCCTGGCTTGTGGCTGAGCAGAGCTCCCCCCTGTGAGAGCGCACTGAACACCAGACGGCAGCTCCTGCATTGAGCATCTGCCCCCTGGTGGTCAGTGTGTGTCATAGTGACCAGTCATTCCCAGTCCTTCTGCTGTTAGGGTCAGTTTGCATATTACCCTTTTACTATATAGGATAGAGGCCCGGTGCACAGGTGTGGGCCAGCTGGTTTGCTCTGAAGGGTGTCCCGGATCAGGGTGGGGGTCCCTCTTGGGTGCCTGGCCAGCCTGAGTGAGGGGCTGATAGCTGTTTGCAGCTGGTCACACCCCCTTCAGGGTGGGGGTCCCCACTGGGGTGCCTGGCCAGCCTGGATGAGGGGCTGAGGGCCATTTTCAGGCTGGCGGGCAACTGAAGCTCCCAGCCTCTTTTTTTTTTTATTCTGGGATTTATTTACCTTCTATACCTGTCACTGGAGCTGAGAGCCTGCTCCAGGTCTGAGGCCGTGGCTGGCTGAAAGCAGGTATCTGGGTTTGTTTAGCTTCTATAATTGAAACTCTGTTGCCATCACTGGCACTCTAAGCTCTGAGCCCACTGCCAGCTGAAAGCAGGTACCTGGGGTTTGTTTAGCTTCTATAATTACAACATTGTTGCTTCCGGAGCTCAGAGCCAGGCCGCGGCAGGCGGGAAACCTTGGCTTCCTCCATCAGTGGAGCAAGCAAACCTCATGTTCGCTTCAGCTGCGTGGCTGCGGGACGCCATCTTTGTTGGCAGTTAATTTGCATATCCTGCTTATTAGCCAATGGGAAGCGTATGGTTAATTACCATGTTTGTCTATTATTAGATAGGATAGGCAAAGAAAGGAATTTCCCTAAAATTGATATATTTTACTAAAACTAGGAAGGAAAAAAACACATAGAAAACGATCCAATAGGTCTATGCTTACATATCATTTTTTAAAAGACCTACTTAGGTTAATTAAATACTTCCTTTTGCACTATTTGCTTCCATTCATTCCATTTGTATTATATGATGAGCTCTGTCTTAGTATTTCTGAAGGTTTAAGTTTAGGTAAAGGCCTGCCAAAGTATATATAGTAGAAGAGGGCTGAAAATTATTGATAATGGCATCTATTTAGAAAGATGAGGCTGTCACTGTGTGTGGACCCATCACAAACACCATGCTCTCTCATCACTTTCACGGGACACTCACAATTTTTGAATAGGGATTGTATGAGCTCATTCTAAAAAAAAATTCTGAAGCAGGGATGAAAAAATATCCTCATTTCTCCTACAAGTGTTATTCCTCCATCATCATGTTTCAATCCTCCTCTCAAATCCTTGGGCTCTTCTCTTTATTATGTTTTCTAGAAGACAAATGACTTTTAGACATAGTTATAAAGTAATACCTTCAGTAAAATAGGACACCTATATTTTTTTAGGATGAGTTACATACAATTCCTATTCAAAAATTGTTAGAATAAATAATAGAAATTCAGAAATGGAATGGATTATAGGAATTGCCTCTGGTACCCTTTAACAAACCAAGTCATTGTTTTAAACCTAGACTTCTAGTACTTCAATGAAATTTTATTCAAATAAATGTACATTGACTCAAGTATCTAGGCTGCCCAATGTTTCATAAGTACAATTAGTCTACTTTAAAAGAAGAAATAAAAGTACATACCATTTGGCAATGAGGTCCTACAGAACTAAAAAAGTTGCTTATTATAATGAGCATGGTATTATACCACGATTTGTCCAATTGTTTATTCCTAAATTATATATATATATATATATATAAAAGCCTAGGCGACCAGTTGACCGCTCAACTGCTCAACTGGTGGCTTTGATGCTCACTGACCACCAGGGGGCAGACGCTCAACAAAGGAGCTGCCCCCTGGTGGTCAGTGCACTCCCACAGTGGGAATGCCCCTCAGCCAGAAGCTGGGCTCAAGGCTGGTGAGCCTCTCCCGCCTCCTCAGCTGCCTGCTGCTTCATGCACTACTACATCCCTCAGGGGATGTTGGACTGCCGGGTTTGGTCCTATCCGGCCGAATCCTCTGAGGGGTCCTGGATTGCAAGAGGGTTCAGTCAGGCTGAGGGACCCCACTGGTGCACGAATCCATGCACCAGGTTCTAGTTTCTATATAATGGAATTATTCTTAAACCATCAGGTAGGAATCTTAAACCTTAAAACGTAACACCCTATAGATGAGCTAATTAACTAGATGCAGCCAACTCGCTATACAGGGTTTCCATGCAGGTCCAAGTTCCATATTGTGCTCCCATTACAGACAGAGTATAAGGTCATCATAGTGAGGGATCAAAAGCATGTGTTGGATCCTAGTTCTCCTATTAATACCATGTTCCTAGGAGCAAGTTACGCAATCTTTCTGTGCTATAGTTTCACTTTCTGTAAAATGGGAATAATAATTCTCATTGTTGTGAGGGTGTAAATAGCTCATACACAGAGGGCATTTACAGCATTGCCTGGCATATGGTCAGGACACAGTGCATAGCTGATAGTTGTAGTAGAAGCTGCAGTGATCACACTGACCTTAAATGGCATTTACATATACTTACAATATTCTTGCTCATTCATTCAGCCTGTGCCCTTTATTCAAAACCATTGGGTAACATTAGCAATGCCAACAGGAGCCTGAGGTAATGACAAATTATCCATTTAAGTGTATGTATTCTTCACACCCCCAAGATCCCACTACATTTTTGTCTTCCATTAACATGGCTAATTGTGAAATGACTATGTTCATGACCACTTGTTTGCTTATATGTTTGATGTTCCTACTGGATTCATTAGACACCAATAACGACACTATAAACAATGTGTGACACTGCCTGATAGAAAGTTCCTTTTTATTGTCTAACTCTCATCTCTGGCCTACTTTCCTTTCTAATTGACCTTACTCAAACAACCCACATTACAGAACATGAGCAAGCATGAAGTACAGAATTTCCAAGTTTCACCTTCTCTCCACTTCCACGGATCAGTGTTTAGTAAACTGCTAAGGTAAATGGACGTATTTTTGATATATTCTTTGTTTAGGATAATCATTTTAGGAAAAGAAATGATTTTTTCCTGCTGTGTCAATAGCATTTCCATAGTATCACATCCAAGCTGGCTTGCTACAGTAGTCTCAAAAGAAGGAGAAAGTTTCTAAGGAGCATCATCTCCGAGGCGGGGGAGTCCATAAGAGCACCACTGCCCCAGTTTTGACACGCTGTCTCCTTGCGTCCCGAGAGCACATTGGATGTTCTCTTCCTCCAGGTCCCTGTTGATCGCCTGAACTGTGACGGTGCTGCTTGAAGTGGTGAGGGAAGGGGTAGAATTGAAGTTATCCAAGTCACAAACACGTCGGATGGGACTCACAAGCCAATAACTGACACTCTGTGAGACCTCCCTGAGGGTTGTCTGGTTTTCAGCAGAATGTTAGTTGGTTACTTAACATATTCTGTTGTCTTCACTTAAAGGCTTAAAATCGGGAAGCTTTGCTTAATTTTTCCAAGTAAGATAGCTAGGAAATGGAATCCCTCTTGCTCCCAGTTGGTATGATGCGAGGAAATGTTCTCCTTTATCACTGGGTGAACGTGTGCGGATGGCCTGCTTATTGAAGTGTTCATCGAATCATTTAATTCAGACATGTCCTTTCAAAGTTTTCAGCTTAAGGGTCATAACAAATAGGCTTTTTGTAATTTTTGTTTTAATTTTCTAAAACAAAAGCTTTAAAATGAGACATTTTAAAAGTGCATTCCTGTTTTCACATTCCTCTATTCCAAGCTAATAAGTACTTTCCTTAGTTGTCTAGTAACTTGATGTAAAAATCAGGTGTTCATCATTACAGGTTTTAAAATATTTTAGATATTCTTAAAGTATGAAAATTCTTACCGCCACTGTCTTGCCAGATCCCCAGCACTGTACCTTGACCTCTGTCTCCCTCTGTGGACACACGTCCTACTGCTCTGCCTAACCAGGCTCCTTTGGGAGGGGGGTTGTAAACCCCGTGCTCATGCTAACGAAGTTCTGTACAGCTCACCCACTGGCAAGAATACAAAATTGGACCTTCTAAAAGTTGAAGAACTGTGGAGTGTTTTTACATTGATTTTTTGCTAATACAATTAGCAGTATGTTTTGCATGTATGACTTAATAAATCTTTGAATCATAAAAATAAAATAAAAAGCGACATTTTGGATTTCAGAAGCCCAAATAAAAGACAAAAAGAATATGAGAAGTGTCTTGCTATATTGCTTTCTAAATAAGCTTAGGAAAGGGCATTATTCAAAACAGATTAAAATTTCTCTGGCTCACCTTCTGCAAACATGACTGGCTTTGGGCACACCCAAAGGGAAAAAAATGTTCGAAGTGAAATTTATAAAAAGTGACAGGAAAAAGGCAATGCTTGTAATAAATAATATATTATTATAAGAGAAACAACGTGATTGAGTGATGTTACTCGTATGCCTTTTCTCCACCAGCATAACACCTGCTCCAGCATTGCTTCTGCCCAGGGTTGTTTTCTATGCTTGGTGGAGGTACTTACTGTAAGAATCACCTGCATGAAGTCCTTTACCAAGGTGATTAAACTACCTTCTGTCAACCCATCACAAAATGGAAGACCAAATAAGAATCTAGATGGTGAAGTGAGCACATACTCTGAAGTACTGAGAGTTATTCTCGTCCTAACTGTATGTGCTCTTAATGTGGACCTAAAATAGCATTTCAGAAATTCTTCTCAAGGCCTCAGGGCCATTTTACAGATTGCCTTTCTAAATCTTACAGTGAAAACAACCCAGACTGAAAGAATCAACATGTGCAAAGGACTGTTAAGTAGCTTCTCTCCCTTTCTAGATCTCAATAATTGCTACAAAGATGAAGATTCCTCCAGCTCCAAATTGTCATTTGTTTAACCTATGGCGAATGTCATCAGTTACTGGGGCCCTATTTATTTCTATTGAGTGAGAAGAAATTTGCCTTATTTATTATAAGGATCAAACATAGGAGAAAGACATAAGTGTGGTTGAAAATTTACAAATGTCTGGAGATCAATATTAACAATAATTTTGGTATTTTTTGGTAAAAAAACAACAACAACCCTCTTTATTAATAAGGATCTATGAACTGGTTTTGGGCATTGTAAACACAGTTCTTATACCAGATTCCAGATTTATTCACTTGTTATCTAATTCACATGCTATAAAAATATACAGTCATATTGGTGCCATACATCCTTGACACACTTACATCTGCTATTCTAGAAAAGGTCGTTTCACAGTTGTTGTTTTTTATATTAGCTGAACCTGTTTAATAGGATTTCTACAATAGGGGAAAATCATTCAGCCCCTTTTCTATGTGCTCAAAGCTAAAATCTTGCAATTCTTTCACACTTTTTTCTAATGGAATAGGCTCCAAATTTCGGACCATAAGAGTCACTTGTAAGAATCATGCAGTAATATTATTGAATCTCAATTCTTTTATAAATACTATTTAGTATTGTTGGCCTACATTTATTCAGCAAAATTAGGCGCTGTCCTGAGTCAGAAGGAGAAACCAGAGTACAGGTATTGACACTCGTGGGGCTGTGTTGAAAGGGGCCATGCCAATCTTCCAGGTTTGCCCACGTGAGTGTCACTGCTTTAGAGTCACAAGACACTGAGTAGAGCTTGGCTATGAGAGTATCTTATGAAACATCATTTGTGATATATCTTGATAGGTAAGCCAAGTGTCCATTTGGACGCAAGACCTGAATTGTGTGTTTATTTGTGTCCTATAATTTGAGTTCTGGAAAAGCCAAAACAAGCAGGTTGCCATTTGTCAATGAATCGGCTGATCTGTGAATTCTTTGTCTAGCATGGAATGCCTATGCACCTCATCCTTAATCTGAGGACCTGTATTTGATGTGTCTACAGATGGTGAATTACCATCTGATGTGTGATAGCAAGATTCATTATGTTACACTTGATTAGGTCATGTAGGACATTGTTCTTCATAAGCTACAGGTTTGTGTGGTTTAATTGGAGAACTTAACCCTTGTAAAGAACTCAGCTGGGGGTCTGGCGCATAGTAAGCTCTCAATTAAGTTAGACTCTAAGTAAGTGTCATGGAACCATACATCTTAAAGAGAAATGGCTTTAAAAGTCATCAGTCCAGCTTCTTACTTCTGCATAATAAATGTCCTACACTAAATTATTGTCTCCAACTCTTCATTCCCCTATATCATATATATGCATGATTGACATGGCCTCTATATGCTCAGATTATATTTCCCCATGCATTGTCATTGAGCTTGGCTATATGACTTGCTTTGGTGAATGGGGTATTATAGGAAATATTAGAGAGTGGAGTTTAAATATGCTTATGGATTTGGACCTGTTATTTTGCACTTCTATCATTGCCATATTAAAAGCATTCCCCAGATAGTCATCATCCCTTCAACTTAGGTCCCAGAATGAGTAGATCTGTCCCAGTCACCCCATAGCCAAAGCAGAGTTGCTTCAGATGACTCACTAAAGCACAGATGAACATAAATGTACGCTACTGAATTTGAGAATGATTTTGGTGTACATCAATCTGTAGCAATGGCAGACGGATGCTGTAAGTATTCCCATTAATGGGTGAGAAATCTTAAACCCTAGAGAAGTGTATTAGTTTTTCAGGGCTGCCATAAAAAAAAATACTACAGACTGGGTGGCTTAAACAACAAATTAACTTTCCCACAATTCTGGAGGCTAGAGTCCAAGATCAAATAGTTGAAAGGGTTGGTTTCCTCTGAGCCATAAGGATAGAATCTATCCCAGACCGCTCTCCTTAGCTTGTAAATAGCAATCTTCTCCCAATGTCTGCATATGGTCTTCCCTCTCTGTATCTGTGTCCTAATCTTTTCTTTTAAGGACATGAGTAATATTGTATTAGGATCCACCTCAGTGATCTCATTTAACTTAACACCCTCTTTAAAGACCTTATCCTCAAACAGTCAAATTCTGAGGTACTTGGGGTTAGGGCTTGACCATTTGAAGTTTGGAAGGGAGCAAGATTCAGCCCATAACTGTAAATGATGTGCAAGTTATCCAGCTGGCACATGGAAACAATACCCACTTTGTAGACTTCCTCTTATTCCCGATCTTGGTTTAATAATTATTGCATGAACCCTATGATTCACACTTTTTCACAAAGTAACATCCATGTGGTTTAGCTAACCTAATAAATCATACTCATTTTAGGGCTGTGGATGACATCAATGAAGGACTCTATGTCCACTCATATCACTTGGAAATAAATAAATGAATGAATGAATGAATAAATAAATGAATAAAACAACTTTGAGTGTTTGTGTTGTGCTAAGCAGTGGAGCTGCCTGCAGGTGTCTGTCCTCAAGGCCGATGGGCAGTCAGACACATACTTGAGTGACTAAAAGACAACTTGCTGCATCATGGAGGCACATACAGAAAAGCATTAGGGACACATCGCCAGGACCACAATTAGGGGAGATATCGAGGAAAACTTATTAGAGAATGTAACATTTCAGAGGGTCTTAAACAACGAGATCACAGGTAGAATTGTGGGGCAAGTCATGGACATGTGAACTACAACCAATTCTGGTAAATGTTTTCTTCCTTATTGTCCCTGCTATGGTCACAAAACCACAAGATGCAAAAAAGTCTTCTTACAGGAAACCCCACATCTTCCTGCCAAAATCTGTTCTTTTCCCAGTCTTCTCCATCAACATGTAGAACAATATTTAACCAGTTACTCATGTTTGAAATTGGAAATTTCAAAGTTCATAACACTTCAAATTTAATAATTGTTCAGCTTTCTCCAAAATGTGATTTGATTCTTCCAGTTCTTTCCATTCCCACTTTCAGACCCTGCTCCAAACCTACATCATCCATCCCCAGTCCTGGCTTCCAATTGGCCTCTTCTTTTCCATCCTTCCTCACTTCAACACATTTTCCTCCGTGTCCAGATTATTTTTTTAATGTAAACAGATTGTGTCATTTCACTGCTTATATGTTGTATTCTATTAAGCTTAGAATAAAATCAAAATTTCTTAACTTTGCTGATAAAGCCATTTAGACTGTGGTTCTTCATTCTCTAGCCATATCTTGTTCCATTTCCCTCTTTAAAAATCTTTCAGTCATATGAATGTTTTTGGGCTCCATGAATATGTCAAATCTTTATCTGGAATCCTCTTATCCCTGTGTCTAAATTCTTAGCACAAATGTGTCTTTCTTAGAAAGCTCTTCGTTGATTGCATAATCTAAATTAGGTACTCCTTAATACTTTCTCATAAAACTCATGGTACTGACCACAATTTAAATTATGAGTTTGTGGATGCACATGTTTGATGTCCATTTCCCTACTAGACTGGTGATTCATGAAAGCAGTATGTTAAATTTGTTTAATTTGTTCAGTATGTTTAATTTGTTCAGTATGGTATGTGCAGCGCTGATATGCTGCCTGGCACATAATAAGTCCTCTGGAGAGAGGGAGAGAGAAGAGAAAAGGAAAAATTTAAAAAGAAAGAAATAAGCCTGTCAGTGTGGCTCAGGGCTTGAGCATTGACCTACGAACCAGGAAGTCCCAGTTTGATTCCTAGTCAGGGCACATGCCCGGGGTTGTGGGCTCAATCCCCTGTAGGGACTGTGCAGGAGGCAGCTGATCAATGATTGTCTCTCATCATTGATGTTTCTATCTCTCTCTCCCTCTCCCTTCCTCTCCGAAATCAATAAAAATATATTTAAAAAAGGAGGAAGGAAAATAAAAACCTAGTCAAGCTTGCACATTTTCATTTTTACCTACTTTGCCCATGAAAAGCTGTGTGACTTTGAGTAAGTTATATAACCTCTCTATGTCACTTTTCCTGCCTATAAAATGTTTCAGCATCATCAGAAATGGGATGCCCTCAAAAATGAAGACAATTCCCTGCATTTTGGGAGGAGGACAAAACTCAAGAGTAGAAGGGAGAAAAACTCAGAAACAGGGTGGTTCTACGTGGTATTGGGTCCCTGTCTTATCTGATTCTCTCCGTCTGACTTCTCCCGGTTTTTTTTTTGTTGTTGTTGTTGTTATTGTTGTTGTTGTTTTAACTCTTCTCTTTCACTAGTATCCTCCCCTCAGATATTTCCTTTGCACCTTCTATTACCTTCAGGTCCACAGTCTCCAGAGCAAGAAAAACTGAACCCTGAAATGAAGCATGGGTCTGGTCTCTTCCTTTGTCATGGGTCCTCCAGGCTCTGCTGCTTCCATCATGTTTTCTGATGTTTGACAACCTCTCTTTTGTTCTCACTTGCTCTTCCAGTGGCTTTTCTGCAGTCTCATTTTTCTTCCTGTGTTGGTCCTTTAGCATTCTCTGTGATTTCACCAACAAAAACACACACATTTCTTAATTGTATCCAATTGACTGCTTGTGCACATACTGTTCCCCCTCCTAAAGTGGCCTCTCTCATCCTCTTCACCTGCCCTGATATTATCTATCATGTATCAAGAAGCAACTGAAGCTATTCCTGAACGCTTCCTGCCCATCTTAGCCCATATATAATTACTCCCCCTTGATGCTTCTCTTGGACCCTAAGCATTCACTGTCATATAAAGTTATTTATCTTTTTACCATATACTTTTTCCTTCCTGAATGAGATTACTACTTCTTTACAGTCAGGGACTTATCTTTTTATTGATATTATTATTAACCATCAAAGCATTGTTATATATGTAGCAGGTTCCTCCTTAAAAATACATTGAATAACATTTATTGAATGAATCATTGGTAGCAACTTAAGATGTGTTTATTAATTGAATAATGAGATATGGAAGGAACAAAGCAAGTATGTATTGAATAATCGAATGCCTGAAATGAAGCCAACAGACTGCCCAGATGTTCTCACCCAAGGGGAAAGTTCCCCAGTTCCAGTCACAGTTGGATGATATTTACAAGGCTTAGTATCATCTTTACTGACTCATCTCCTGTTTTCACTGATATCAGAAATAAATGTTTTTGTCAGGAAGCCTAATTTAAAATTCTTGGCATATATGAGCATTTTATTCATAATATGACTTATAATCATTTGCTTTATTTTAATAAAATTAACTCAGAGTTACTATATAGAGAGCATTAAATTTTTGTGATGGCCCAGTAAAGCCAAATGTATTTCAGAAGCAAATCTAAGCCAGAGGGCATGATTTTACGGATGAGGATATGAGGGTACAGAGAGGTTAAATGATATGTCCTCAAGACACACAGCTAATTGGTGAAAAGTTGTGGTCTAGAATGCAGATCCCTTGACACAGATCCCATATTTTTTTCTACTTCCTGCTGCCTCTGTTAGGGAAAAAATAAAAGGATAATCTTCAATTTGGACTCCCCCCCCCCCCATATTATTTTAAGTGCCATAAAAGATTATAGTATAATCTATATTATGCTGTGATTAGGAGAAGTGTAATTTCCAGCATCATAAAAAGTTCTGTGGAAGATCTGCTCAGGCAGGATTAACACTGGTGTAAACATGGGATCAGGTAAGTAGGGGACAACCAAGTTGAGCTAAAGCCAGTGCGGAGACTTCAGCCATGAAAGTATGGGAGTGACCAAGGTGAAATGAACTACCCCCACCCCACATTTGCTTTGTCATTAGGATCCTCAAGTAGCCATCCCTCCTTAGTCCAGAGCTTTTGCTCACTCCCTTGACTCATCTGACTTTAAACTTGTCTCTGCTCTGTGTTAAGAGAGGACCAGTGGCCTGTCCTCCAGTGTTACATATGTACCTAGTAAAGTGGCCTGTTGCTGACAAGGACTTAATCCACTAGCTCAGGTAGGTAGGTAGTACAGAAAACAAAACAAACAAAAAAACTTGGCTAGTTAACCAAAAAATTGGATTCCAGGAACATTTCTGCTTTTAGCTAACCATGTGGATTTGAGATTATGCAGTCAGTCTACACATTTGTATCAAAAGGGGGTTAGAATAAAAAAATGCTTTCCATCCAAGGAACACTGGGGGTCTCTGAGAGGGGCCTCTGTGGCTTTATCAGTGGAGATATCAGGTTGGACGTCCATACCTACCAACCTGACTTCAACCAAAACTGTTCTAGTTTAATCTGCATCAGTATCTTGCATAATACTTAATCAGGAAAATAGGAATAAATTCTGTTTTAAAGTAACAGTAATACAAACAGACAAAATAATGTTGGGAATCCACTGGAGTAGCTCATCTCTAAGGTGCCTACTGAGCCCTTCAATCTATAAGACATTTAGGGCAGACTGGGCCTGACAGTGCATTTCTGATCATACCAGGTAGACCTGACCTGTCTAGGGTTAATCACTTTGGTGAAGGTTCCTACCACAGAAATTCTTGGAGAAGCCCCTCCTTCCCTTACAGGTCCTCTAGGCCATAATGCTACCCAGGATTCTAGTTCAAATCAGAAAGTCACCAATGAAATAAATTCCTTGCAATTTTCCCTATGGCTAGACCCACCCTGACAAAGATCTGGGATCTTAGGAGGCTCTGGTTTAGCAAGTTTATTTCAATTCATTCATTGGACATAAATTATATGCTATCCATTGGCTTGGTCATGTTCTGCTTTTGGGTTGAGATTTATTATCTTGTACTTGTTTATTTTTGGTTTGTTTTGTTTTCCACACTTAACCCCAAAACTGTAGCCCTGTATCTCCGTAGAATAAGAAAACTTAGGGACCAATTGCCTTTTTTTCCTTATATGTTTCCATTGAATTCTTCCAACCTTTATTTATCACCAATTGAACATCCATTACCAAACTAGGTGCAAGAATAAATAGAAGAAAGGTTTAAAAATAGGATTCCTATCTTTAAGGATTTGGAGTGTATCTGAGAGAAAAACCTTCCCCACACAACACCAGCAGGTAACAAAGGAAGAGTACTAAATTAGCTACAACCACCTGCCAAAGGTAAACACTAAATTTGCTTGGCAGGATGGAAAGGGTGCGATTGGGACAAGCTGGAGTTGTCAGAGGTTTGGCCTGTCTGTTGAAGGGCTAAAAGGATTTGGACACAAAGAGAGAATGATTTCTTAAGGGAAAAGGAAGAAAGTAGAAGATAAGCCCCAAGGACCAGTTGCTTTGGGGTGAAAGCTGGCTATGTCAGAGAGCCCAGACACCCACCTCTGCCACCTCCTTGGTGGAGGTTGCTGGTCAAGTGACTTACCTGCTCTGGATCTTAACCAATAATCTTCCAATGGATTTCCAGTTCCTGGGTTCATATTTATCTCAAAGGCACATTTCTACAAGTGTTTAATGCTTGCCACATGCTTAGTGCTCCCTACCTGTGTGAGAGCCACACATTATCCTGTATAATAAAAGGCTAATATGCAAATCGACCGAGCAGCAAAATGACCGGTCGCTGTTACATGCACTGACCACCAACGGGCAGACGCTCCCCCACAGGGGGAGCGCCGCTCAGCCAGAATCCGGGCTCACAGCTGGCAAGCACAGTGGCAATTGCAGGAGCCTCTCCCACCTCTGCATCAGTGCTAAAGATGTCTGACTGCCAACTTAGGCCCACTCCCTGTGGGGAAGGGCCTAAGCAGCAGTCAGACATCCTCCAAGGGCTCCTGAACTGTGAGAGGGTGCAGGCTGGGCTGAGAGACCCCCCGAGTGCACGAATTTTGTGCACCAGGCCTCTAGTTATTAACATAATCATCATTTACCACCTGCTTGTCTCACTTGAACCCATTACTCATGCCATCCCTCTCCCTAAAGGAGTTTTTCACCATCTCCCAGGTTTCAGATACTTGCTCTTTGGAAGGCAAATTTATTAAATGTTAAGTTTTTTGGTTTTTTAAAAAATATTTTTATTGATTTTTTACAGAGAGGAAGGGAGAGGGATAAAGAGTTAGAAACATTGATGAGAGAGAAACATTGATCAGCTGCCTCCTGCACACTCCCTATTGGGTATGTACCCGCAACCAAGGTACAAGCCCTTGATCGGAATTGAACCTGCAACCCCTGAGTCCGCAAGCCGATGCTCTATCCACTGAGCCAAACCGGTTAGGGCTTAAATGTTAAGTTTTAAAGTGACCATCTCCACATGTTTGAGGAAACTTGAAATGGAAAAACTGATATTATATTGGGATTCCTCAATAAGACTCCTTATTTTTCAGAAGTCCAGGGTGGTGGCAGGTGGGTGAGTGCCCTCTCAAAGGCAGTAAGAGGAAAGAGCCTACTGAGTGGCTAAGGGAACACAAGAGCCAAACTATCTTTCAGAGGTGGGGGCTACGCACATGTGAAAAATCTTCCCCATTTTCTTATTTCTCCCATGACCTCCTTTTCCTAAGGCAGCAATGATAATCTGGGAATAAATTCACATTTTCTAAGGGAGAAATACTGCCAGGCTTGTTAATCTCATGCAGATGTGATGTTACGTTTACCATGTTGTAATATGGCTTCTTAAAGAACAAGTCGGAAGGAAGGGGGGAAAAGAAGCCCACCAAAAAACAACAACAAATATTCGCCAACCCATATGGTCAGTAATTGCTGTTTAATAGTCCTCCTATTACAAACCTAAGAGGCAGCAGTCTGAATTACCAGTAGAGTATTAATAAACAGGAATGAGTTAATAGTGCATAAAGACCTTCTAGTGGAACAGTGGGGGAGTTGAATATTCTTTTCTCCAGTCAGCTGTAAGTAATTACTGCATGGTGTGCTTCTGACTATTACCATAACAGAGCAATTGGACGTGAAGAATGGATAATAGTACGGACATGGAGGTATTTTTAGAATATCAGCAGTGAAGCAGGTAACCGGCCTGCTCCAGTAGAAACCTTTAAATAAGTTTCGAAGACTTTTTTTTTTTTTCCTTCTTCCTTATGACATTTAGCCAGGGTAGAATTTTAAAAAGATCAATCTAATAAATTATTTAAAATAACTTTACAAAGAGGATGCCTGTGATATGTAAATAAGAAGTCAAGAAGGGAGGAAGGAGAAGCCTAAAAAGCCCAGGCGGACAGGAGGCTTCTCGCCGACGTTACTGTAACTACATAATCACAGGTTCCTTCCTGCCCCTCTGAGAGTACAGCCGGGTTGCCTGCCTGCTCGGCTGGCTCCCACTGGCTGCTCAGGTGAAAGGGAAAATATTCAAATCAGAGCTGTAACTATGATTGCTGGAGTTGTGGGTTTTCTAAAATTGAGTTAGTCATCCTCGGTGATTTAATGATGCATATCATTTATTTTAAAATATTATTACAGAGGCATTGACTGAGCTGCGGCGCCTTCGCAGGACTGTCCATTATGCGATGCGGCCGGGTATGTCGCGGGCGGCCCAGGGCTGAGGTATTGTCTGACGGCACAACACATGTTCTCAGAGGCAAATAGCTTGCCACTTTGATTCAGAAAGCAGTAATTTTGCAAATGCACACAAATATCATTTAAGGAATATTTGGAGAGGGGAAAAAAAAATGTTTCAGGGTATATAGGTCCTTCTCCTGCCTCCGGGCTGCACGGGCCGATGCTGATTTTTCAATTTGCAGGTTTGTTAAGCATCATGGAATGTTTTGGTTCTCAATCAAGAATATTCTTCCCAAGTGGTTCCGAAGTCCTACGCTTGAAAATAAACGTGTGTCCTCTTTGCCTCCTAGCAGCATGTGTTCCAACATACAATGGCGCACAGGCCCCAGCAAAGCAATGCCTTGGATTGAGCCGTCCTATAGGTTTTTAACCCATCATTCTCCTGGGCAGGGACCAGGCTCACCTCTGCGGGCAGTAAAGGCAGCTGGCGTCCACCAGGGGTGGGTAGGAGCGAGGACCCAAGTGCTCCTCCTGGCAGGATTCCTGCCCTCCCTGTGGCACGGGAGCTGAGCAGGGGCTGAGCTGCCTCAGTGTGAGTAACCTCAGGTCCCACCTGAAACAAAGAGGCGCAGCCCATGAGACAGCTGGCGGTGCTGAGCTGATCTCTGCTCACTGTTTTGAAGTCCTCTGACAAACCAGTGTGTGTGAGTGAACGCTGTCACGTTTATTTCTCCTGAAAACCCACATCATTGTGTCTGAGGTCTGCCGCCAGCATATTTAGATTCATTTGGACACGGCACCCTTTGTTTTGCTAAAAGATGCTGCAGTGAAGATTGACAGATGTATATTTCACCTGTGTAGCTGGTCATTCTCAATAGAAGGCAAGGGCACACCTGTTCAGGTGTTACTGGGGCCCAAGGAGATCAGCTTTTCCACGTCACTGGGTTTGATTTATTTTCTCCATGTGTTTAAAAACAGAATAGTTCTGTTTTCCTGAAGTCTACAGAATGAGGAGGACAAATGAAACTCTGGCTAATTAAATGCCAATTTTTAACAAAGTGTTTCACATAGAGCAAAGAACACTGGTCATTTCTAGAAAGTGATCGAGACCTCATGACTTAGGGCATCTCAGTATTCAGCATCTTTGTGTTTCTAATTTAGTGAAATTTGGAAGCACTTATCACTGACTTTGTATGTGATTGCACTGGTTGTGGTCATGAGTAAGTCCCATCAAAACTTATTCTACAGCCTGATTAATCATGAACTTCCCTAGGGTGCAGGCTATCCCTCTGGGGATTATATCCAGAGTTGCCTCTCCATTTGTAGCACCAGCAAAGATTTTCCCAGAAAAGATATCACCAACAATCAGAGCTGGTGCTATTTTAGATCTAGAAAACCCTCTAGGGATCAAAAGAATAAGAGGTTTTTCCCAAGAGTGAGACTAAGGGGGGAAAGAAGGCTCCAATGCCTTTATATTTCCATTTAGCTCTAAGGAGCCCAGGGGGAAAGAAATACCTGAAATTATTAAGAAACCAAGAAGTTTCAGAGGCCACCATTTCATCTCTTCAGTATTTCAGCGGGTACCTCTCTAGTCAAGAATTGTTAGTATTTTCTAGTGCTCACATTGAAACAATTTAGCAGGCCAACACACCATTAAGAACCAGCGAAAAGCTAAATTATTTAGAATTGATCATACAACTCAATTTGTATAAAACTTTCCAGACTGGTTGAATTTAGCTACTCTACTTAGGGGTTATCAGGACAACCATTAGAACTCACCAAAAGTGTTTTTTCCGTGTTTGACAAATAATCCACTTGTCCTTGGCACTGCTTGGTTCCAACTGGAAGGCCTTCAGCCTCAGGGTACACGTCATCTCCAAGAAACTATGCTTAATAGCTTCTCAGGCATTCTCTAAGCACTACTCTGCATTTTCTTCAGAGCATGTATACTAGTTGATATTTTCTTGTTTTCATGTGCTTAAGTTGAACTGTTCTCGATTTTTGATTCCTTCCCTGCTATATTATACATGTCATATGACAAGTAACTATGGGTAGAAAATAATCGCATCCTTACCCCCCATGGATGTTAGGCTTATCCATGTGACCTGCACTGGTTTTCAAAATGTTGGCGAGGTATGAGGCAAACAGAGACTTTAAATAGGTTGTGTGTCTTGTTTGTGTCCTCGTGCTCCAGATATCCCCTATAAGAGAAAAAATATTTTGTAAGTCGTCACTTTTTGAAGAAGAAATGAAGAGGATCTTAGAACAAAACTTATTCTAATCAGAACCAAGTTTCCCCATGACCTGAAGGAGTGCTATTTCAGCCTACCCATGGGACTGTTAGCAAGAAAACAAACACTTGTTTGAGACTCTGAGATTTGGGCTAGGGTGTGAAGCTTTTCATTCATTGTAATTGTGCCAATTGCTAATTAATTTAGAAATTACACCAGAAATGGACTTCGCCTGTCAACAAACTTCGAATATGTGTCATTTGGTTTGGGTTCACAAAGCAAGTAGAAAGAAACTCTAAAAAAATGTAATGAGAAGTTGGAACAATGACAACCCGTATTATATAGTAATAAAACATAAAACTATTGTCTGTATTAACCCAGAAGGCAAAAAATGTACTAAGTGTGCTTCTAGCATTGGGCTGAGAAGCTTAAGGGAAAATATTCATAGTATGAGTTGGCTGCTATTATCTGCATGTGATAAGTTACTACACGAAATAGATGAACTTGGCAAAAATTGACTGGTTTGCAAGCAGGATTGAGGGGAAATGAGAGAACCCAGAAATTCTGAAAGTTGTTAGTTTGAAAATTAAACCACTTCTCTATATCTATGGATGGTTGACCTTAGGGTGTTGCCATAAAGACCAAATAAAGTGGTTGTCACACACTTCGTTAAGACCTCTGAAAAGATTAAGGAGATAGTACAACTTACAGATGACTAATACATGCAAAGTACCTACACTTATTTCTAGAAAGAAGCATATGTCTAAAAGAATTGTGGGGAAGACATCTGGCACATGTAGTTGGCTGGAAAATACATAGAAAATCCACAAAGTTTTTGAGAGCGTTGCATTGGAAAACTTGACACCAGCCTAGATTTAAAAAGGCTATGTGTGTTTGAGATATATAAAGGCCCCCAAAATTTTACAGGCAGGAAGCAGCTACCAAGAAGAGAATACTAGTATTCTTCAGTATTCATCACAAAAGCCAAAAATGAAAAAAGGAGTTCCAAGAGCAGAGCAAAGAGAAAATTGATGGTCAGCTTTCAGGTGCTGAACCTGTATATCAACCTTTTTGTTGGGAATCTGGAAAAATGTGCTCAAGAGAATTTCAAAATTTCTATAGACCAGTGACTTCTATGTTTTTGTCATGTTTTTATTTGTTTGTTTGCTTGCTTGCTTGTTAGTGCAACTGCTTAATTTGTTTATTCTGTCCCTATTCCAACATTGTATATTAGATGTGTGGGGGACAGATAATGTATCTTTCAGTTCAAAGATGTCCAGATCAAGAGCGGTTCCATCTAGACCTACTCATGAGATCCTGGACTTAGAACCTGATGGGTGAGACTTTGTGGGGTTTTGAAATCACAATAAGTATGTTCCATATACAAAAGGATTCTGGACAATCATGAACAAGAGGGCAGACTGTGGTAGATAAAGTGAATTATTATTATTTTCAGTTCCTTATTTCCTAACTATAAAATTATACATTCACACTTTTTTCCATATAACTTGCAGTTCTTCCCCCATGAATGAAAAATATTTATTTTATCCATTCATGTTGGGCTTGCCATGTGACTCGTCTTTGTTAATGAAACGTGGAGGGATAAAGACACATTTGTAATACCTTAATCAATAAAAAGTTCAAAAAAAGAAAGAAATGTGTCTGAAGCAGTTTTAGGCTTGCTGGCATGATCAGGCTTGGTCTCCGCACCCCTGCCATTCCCCGTGAGGAGATCATGCCTCCAGATAACTGCTGGTACAGGGAGAACCAAAGAGGCAAGTGGAATAGATCTGATCCCAATTGACATTTTTGAGCCAAGATAAGCTAAACCATGCTAAGACCAGTCACCTTCCAGTTGACCCATAGAACTACTATAGAGACAATGAAGGTTTGGTCCTTCCGTTTAGAGCTTTAGAGTTATTTGTTTCACAGCATTACTGTAAAATAAATGCTGACTGATGGAGTTTATTGTCTTCCCCCATGGGAATGTAAGCTGTTCGAAAATGGAATATTTTCTATCATGTTCATGTATGTATTTCAGTGGAAAGAAACATTCTAAGCACAATAAATATTTTAAAATAAAAAATTAAAAATAAAATATATATAGTAAACTACTAATTAACATTGTCTATTAGAACCCTGCTTCACAGTGGGCAAAGAATGGCATACCTATAGGAAAATAAGCCATTTGAACTTTTCCATAAGAAAGTATTAGAGATCTCCTTGAGTGGTGTTATGAATGTCTGATATAGAGATAGCTGTAGAGACTAGAATAGGTAATTCAGTTGAAGAAATAGAACTATTATGAGACAACGTCCAGTTGTCCTTATATCTGCAGCTCCAGCACAAAGTGGATTCCCATTCATGTATGTTCAAATGCATTGACCCTGATTGCTCAGAGAAGCTTTCACACCCCACTTGGCCTTTAGCTATGGACTATATTAGTAGGGCATCAGCAAATGCAGGCCTCTGCTTCTTTCTTCGTCTGCTGAACACTAACATGGGAGGCGCTTGGTTGTGCCTTTGTGGTCATCCTTGGAGAACCTGGTATTCTCTTCACTTCCTTCAGATAAATAGGCAGGAATGCTAAACTACTCTTAGCAGAACTTGTTTTTAAGCCTTCTACATTCTCCAAATCAACCCACTTTACGCTCTTATTCTTTTTTAGTAATCATTTTCTTCAGCCCAAAGATCCGACCCTTAATTTAAGGCAGTAATTCCACTGAACAGGTTAGCTCCTATCTGCTGTTGCCCAGCTCCTGCCACTTACTCTGGTGCTAAATTCTGAGCACATAACTTTTGAGGTAGACAGTTCTTGCTCCCAAGGTGTCTTTTAGAGAAGAGCAATGTATTTTAAATCAACACAGTCTGATTATGTTACTTTAAAATAAATTCTACAACTGAACAATACATCATGGGAACCCCAAAACAGGGCATCTAAATGACACTGAGGGACAGCAAAGAATGAAATTTGAGACAGTAAAGAAAGAAGGGGGGGAATAATGTGAGTGAAAGTCCCCAAAATTTGTTTTATGTTTATACCCACTATAAAAAATAAATAAATAAATATCCGTGTATCCCTGAAAAAAAAAATTATATGGATGAGCAGATATATACTCTACTACTAATGGGAAAGGCAAAAAGAATTTGTAGAGACCTCAAAACTCTTCCTCAAAGTATGCTGTGCATACCCTCCCACGTCTCGAGAAAAGTGGTGAATTAACAAGGAAGCACAACACAGCAATTAATGCCGCCAAGGAGAAAAGCAGAGCCTAATGACTGAAACAGTGTGTCCACTTGTTGAAAGCGCCTTTCATTCTGAAAGAGAGAAATTAAAAAGCAAGTGAAGGAAGTCTAAAACGTAAAAACAAGACCAAACTGGAGAGTACAGGAAGAAACAGGATGGGGTCTGGTCTGCCACAGCGAGGGTGTGGCAGGACAAGGGGTCAGCCGAGTCTGTAGAAACTAAACTCAAAACAAATCCTTGTAGGTGATTGATTAGAAGAGATAAGGTGCCCTGGGGGCCAGGGTTCAAGAGTTTACGTGGTCGATTTAAAAGTTTTCTGACTTAGTAGAGGGCATTTTTTGAAGATAGCTGAAACGTATTCAATAAAATTTGTTAAGTAAATGCATATCCCCAAAAGTGTTTGTTTTAGGTCCACTTTCTATTTTTAAAATCTCTCATATTTGTGGGAACTAAATCGTGCCTAGGACATGTAAAAGTCTCTTACGATATTTACCTTCCCTTCTCTTTTTTTCTCTCCACTCCAACTGCTCCCCCGACCCCTGACCCACCCTAGAAGGAGATTCAGTCAGTTTTCTGATAGCAAATCTTATTCCAACAGTTCCTGAAAAGAACTTTCTTCTCACGCATGTGTGTCCTTTTAGATGAAGCCAATTGGAGTAGGAGAACCTGTAACCTCCCAGAAAACATTTCTTTCAAGGGACACACTGATAGGAAGTCTGCCACATATCTTTATTAACTGAGAGACAAGAGGTAGAAATTTATAAAAAAGAATTCCCTCCCAACCACAAATTCTAATACACATACTGTAAATGCACAGTTCTTCTGACAAAAGCAAAGGAAAATCAAAGAATGATGTAAATAGGCTGATGCCTCTTCCTTCTTTTTAAATTCTTTCATCATCACCAACACATTTTATATTTATTATTTACCATTGTCTTCCTTTACATATTTTTTTATCGACAGCGCAAAGAAACAAAATGTGAAACTAAATAGAGAGGGGGGAATACCTTGAAAAGACTTTGCCTAGTTAACAATAGCTCTTGTATGTTTACATATATGGTTGCATGTGGCCTTCCTAACAGCTTGGGTAGGGTAGGGCAGGGAAGGGAGGTAGCCCATCAGGATGGTTTTTTTAGTCATAAACGCCTGGCACTTGGGTGGAATCACGTTCATTAGCCGTAAGACCTTCCACAGGTTAGTTAATATCACTGAGGCTCAATTTCCATCATTTGCAAAACAGGTATATAGCCCTACCTCGTGGTTTAAATGAGAGAGAATAAAGGCCTTGGTATGTAGGACTAAATCAACGTCTAGAAATACCAGCTAGAGTTAGTATTGCAAAGGTGTTAGAATCCCCCCCCCCCCCACCGCCTGACAGCTGATGCGTCCAGAAGCATGACTGACCATGCTGCTGACCACACAGAAGGAAAACCGTCTCTTTTACCTTTTAATACGCAGAGGCAACCTGTCTGTGTTTGGCACTTCTAACAAGAAAAATAAAATAAAATAAAAATCCATTAGCAAAATATGTAGTGATGTCATTCCAACTAAATTATTAAATATCTTTTTTAATGAGTATGTCAATTTAGTTACAATCTTTCAAAAATGCAGTGAAGTCAGTCTGAGCGTAGGCAAAGCCCTGAAAGGTCAGGCTCCATCTACAGGGTGGCCCACTGCAGTCTCTCCCCCACCCCTTGCCAGCCAGCTCTAGCCTTGATGACACAATTAAACGGCTATAAAGTTCCATAATTCTTGCTTCTTTGATTAACTGGAAGAAAGCCTCTCATCTTCTCAATGTTGAAGATTCGGCTGTTTCACTTTGCACAAGTTTCAAAAGCCTAATGTTCAAACTCCCTAACAACTGTAAAGAGTGCTATTTAAAAAAAAAAAATTAAATAAGTGAGGATTTGGATATGCAAACTTTCAATCAACTATGCAAGTTGGTTCTCTATATCTTACTGTTTGCTGGTTTTCACCAAAAATTGTCCTAGATGACAGCCATGAAGTTAGCAGAAGCCAATATTACTGAATCAAATGAGTCCCTTGAGATTCATATTGGACTCAAGTGGTCCAGCTCTTCCTCAGAGGCTTGCCGCCTTGATGAAGGAAAAGCGTGAATTTCGGACAAGACACAAAATACATATTGCCACTTTTACCAAAGTTTCTTGACACCTCTTCCTTTTTTCCTTTGACCTGCCATCCATTCAATAAAAATTGAATTAATTTATGTTAAATTAATTCCATTAATTCAGGCAGAAATTGAAATGATCTCAATTAGAGGCATCATGGGGGATGACCACATAAAAGGAACCCAATGGTGCCACTTAGGAAGGAAGAGGTAGATGGAGAATGTATATTCTATCATTCTCATTTCTCATTTTTCTGTGGCAGGGGCATGACCCAGAAATACCTTTATGTCCAAGAGAAGACTCTGGGGTTAGGGGGGCTGAGTTGAGCAGAGGGGGCTGAGCACGGGGACAACGAGCCTTCTCAGCAGACACTCTGGGGGGACTTCTAGGACAGGGGCTGGTGACACTTATGGCAGAAACTCAAAACCATCAGTAAAAGCTGACATGAGTCAGCGGCATCTGGGGTTTTAGTGAGAGAACTGACCAAACAATAGGAGAGCAGGTGCTATTGGCACCGGTGGGGCGAAGAGCAGCCAGGTAGCAGAGAGATCTTGCTATAGAGATCTGCAGGGTCAGAGACAGGACAGACCCTCAAGCACCCCAATTCCTCTGCTTCCAAGGAGACAGAGCAAGTCCCTCAGCAGGGATGTCCCTTAGGGTGGAGAAGGCGGGGCACAAATATCTGCTCTGAGGTGTCACCCTCTCTTGGCACATCATGTGCACTGGCCCAGGCCTTGTTGGTCTAGAGCAGCGGTTCTCAACCTGTGGGTCGCGACCCCTTTGGGGTTCGAACGGCCCTTTCACAGGGGTCGCCTAAGACCATCAGAAAACACATATATAATTACATATTGTTTTTGTGATTCATCACTATGCTTTAATTATGTTCAATTTGAAACAATGAAATTGGGGGTCACCACAACATGAGGAACTGTATTAAAGGGTCGCGGCATTAGGAAGGTTGGGAACCACAGGTCGGGAGGGTGGGAGGTTTTCTGACATTGGTCATCTCAGAAGAGTGACTTTTTATAATTTTGCCTTTTTTATAATTCATTATAAGTTGAAGTCTGTGTTCGCTCCAATCCTGTCTTTGATGACATAGAAATCATTTTGAGGAAAAGAAAAAAAGTAGAGGTTGGAGAACGATCTGAAAGACTGAGCATTTTCCTAAAGAGACTTGTTTTTTGAAAGAAGACTCTATAAACCAGGGGTCCTCAAACTTTTTAAACAGGGGGCCAGTTCACTGTCCCTCAGACCGTTGGAGGGCCGGACTATAGTTTAAAAAAAATTTATGAACAAATTCCTATGCACACTGCACATATCTTATTTTGAAGTAAAAAAACAAAACGGGAACAAATACAATATTCGTATTTGCATGTGGCCTGCGGGCCGTAGTTTGAGGAGCCCTGCTATACACCATCATGTTTTGAATAGAATGAATGTTAAAATGAAAGGAGACTTACACACCAGAGGTGACTGAAATATTGTTAATGGATTATAAGTTGTTGTATTTTGCCATTCAGTGAAGTGGAATTCCATGGGCCAGATCAGTGCTTTTAGAAATTAGAAGGCAACATTTATTTTCTGCATATCTGAGCAGCACATGAAGAAATTTCCAACTCCATTGTATGTGTGTGCATGTATAACATAACACTAGAAGATCATACTCCAAATATAATCATAGTGTTTTTTTCTGCATAATGAAATTATAAATGTGTATATTTTTGATTTTCTACTTTTCATATCCTCTAATTTTTCTGTGATGAGTACATATTAGCTGTTTAAATTCAAAGATGCATAAATGCTATTTAAAATAATTTATTTATATCCTGTAGTTGTTGTTTTTTTGTCTAAACAACTGTTTTGAAAAACATGTGGAGTATTTTGTCAGTCATATATATATATATATATATATATATATATATATATATATATATATATACACACACACGCCTACACACACTCATAAATCCTTTCTAACTTTAATGTTTGTTTATTTTTCTGTTTTAATCCCCCGCACTTTTTTTTCAAAGATCATGTTGTATCTCCTTTTTTTCTCTTAAAGTTTCAAAATGGCCTTTGGCCAAATGCAATAAAATGTTGCCCTGACCTGACATAAAGAATGGAGTATGTATATGAAAGCACTTTGAAAACTTTAAAGGACTTTCAAAATGCATGGTGGTATTGGTGGTGGGAGGAGGGGGAGGCGGGAGGTGGGAGTGAAGGGGAAGAGATGCAAGAGGAGAAACTAGATTGTATCTTTGTGTAACATGAATGTCAAAGGTCCTTCCTAAGTAAATTTGCAAACAGAAGCAAGTGGAGGCACTGTCTGGCATCCCTGAATGCTCACAATTTTGCAAAGTTAATGTAGCAACATGGCACACCCCTTCAGGTTGACATTTTTCTGTGTTGTCCGCTGCTAAGAGCAAGAACCACTCCAATAGACAGAGGGACCTTGGAGCTACTGGTCTCAGAGGTGGGAACCCCAAGACCACCTCCTGAATCTATGTTGTTAAGGGCTGTTCTAGAGGTGAATTGTAATTAGGAAAACTCTTTAAATATGGAGACTGATTCTAGAGTTTGTTTGAGAGGGAGAACCTAGAGACCCAGAGGAAGGAGACATTCTAAGTAAGCTCTCCATATCTGGACTGCTTTAGAAGCCCTCTCCCCAGAATGAAAGTGACACCATTTATTGGCAAAGAGTCCACCTTTTCCTTCCAGGCTCCCCAGTGTGAGCCCAGGGCAGAGCAAGCATGGTGAGGAGTGCATGTTCGGACCCCAGCTCTACCACTTGGAGACGCCTGGGACAAGTCGCTTGACTTTTTTTGCCTTTAATTTCTCATTGTAAACAGGGATTGTGATAGGACCTATTTCATAGGGATCTAAAAGGCATCAATATATGTGAAGTGTGTACAATAGCATCTGGCACTTACTAAGGGCCACGTAAATGCTAACTGTTAATATTAAGAAGAAGGGAATCCTCAAGTGTATCCAGGCCACCGCAAGCCTCTAAGGTTCACAATCTGTCCCTTGAAGGAAGATAATCCTGAGAGGTTCTGTTCACTCTGAAAAAGGAATACTTCTCATAGCTCTTCATCGTTCAAGTGTGTGTGTGTGTGTGTGTGTGTGTGTGTGTGTGTGTGTGTGTGGTGGTGGTGACCTAGTTGTGCATGAACAGATAGATGCAAACCAAGCTTCTGGAATGGCTTCGGCATAAACGGGTGGGTTTGCAGAAAAAGGGTTCGGTTTGCATTGAGTTATTCATACTTTCTGGCTTAGTTGGCTCTGGGAAGACTCCACACACCTGGGTGGGGATCTGTCACACACCCACCTGGAACAGTATTCAATGCACAGGTCTTAAGCCTCGTAGAAAGCAAGCAAAGAAGATGTCTTCCCACAGAGTGAGGAGTTAATGGGCTTACTATTTCCTCACCAGCATTTTTTAAAAAATATATTTTATTGATTTTTTACAGAGAGGAAGGGAGAGGGATAGAGAGTTAGAAACATCGATGAGAGAGAAACAACGACCAGCTGCCTCCTGCACACCCCCTACTGGGGATGTGCCCGCAACCAAGATACATGCCCTTGACTGGAATCGAACCCGAGACCCTTCAGTCCGCAGGCCGATGCTCTATTCACTGAGCCATACCGGTTAGGGACCTCACCAGCATTTTTAATACTAACGGCTCTCAAAGGAGCATTGAAATGAAAGCCATGGGACCCTATAGAAAACCTAGGAAATGTGAGGAGGTATACCGGTGCTTTCACCTGGAGAGTCCTTCTCTTTCCTCCCTTTTTGGATCAAATGAGAAATTACAACTAGGGAGGAGGGAGAAGAATCCCTGGATTTACATTAAAATTTTTAAAAAACAAGAGCATTATTTGTAAGGCACCCTCACCATATCCTGGAAGGGCAACTTTTACCTGATTTCTGACTTCTTTGTGGGTTAGCCAGATCTCTGGCATTCTTAGGTAAATTAATATTCAAAGGACATTTTTTAAATCACATGATATTTTTCTAGGTAGTATTAAAAAATCGCCCTAGCCGGTTTGGCTCAGTGGATAGAGTGTATGCCTGTGGACTGAAGGGTCATGG
This sequence comes from Myotis nattereri, assembly GCF_964212035.1. Taxonomy (NCBI): domain Eukaryota; kingdom Metazoa; phylum Chordata; class Mammalia; order Chiroptera; family Vespertilionidae; genus Myotis; species Myotis nattereri. The sequence continues at coordinate 50,882,796 of NC_138085.1, forward strand.
TTTGATTCTAGTCAAGGACACATGCCTGGGTTATGGGTTTGATCCCTGGTGAGGGACATGCAGGAGGCAGCCAATCAATGATTCTCTCTCATCATTGATGTTTCTCTCTTTCTCCCTTTCCCTTCCTCTCTGAAATAATAAATAAATAAAATAAATAAATAAATAAATAAATAAATAAATGAATAAATGCCCTAACCAGTTTGGCTCAGTGGATAGAGCGTCGGCCTGCGGACTGAAGAGTCCCAGGTTCGATTCGGTCAAAGGCATGTACCTTGGTTGTGGGCACATCCCCAGTAGGGGGTGTGCAGGAGGCAGCTAATCGATGTTTCTCTCTCATTGATGTTTCTAACTCTCTATCCTTCTCCCTTCCTCTCTGTAAAAACCAATAAAATATATATTTTTTAAAAATTGATCAGTTGGCTATTACCACATCTTACACATCTCTGCCCAAAGCATTAGTCCATTTCATCATTACACACTTGGAAAAAGGTTGGAGTTAGTCCCAAGCCACACTGATCCATTTCAATTCATTCATCAAACAAGTAGTTCTGGGTATTATTCCCCCTGTTCATTCTCTTCTCTTCCCACATCTTCCATTCCCTCCCTCATCTCCTATGACGTCAATTTATTAAACATATATACTTTAATAGGCCCGAAGAAAATACAAGTATTTCAGATTTGTTTTGCGCACAGGAGGGGATGGGCCTGAATTTCTAGAGTATGGCTCAGGCCTCCACACACACATTTTCTCCCACTCCAGGGACTGCATTTCATCTTCATTCATCCAGCTAAGGAGAACAGAGGCTAATTTGGGAGCCTCTTTATGTCTGTACATATTCAGCCAGAGGGGTCAGTGCTGATTGATGCAAGGCACTCTGTCCTCCAAGAGCTCGCCAGTCCCTGCTGGTCCAGAGAGTAGCAACCAACAGTAACTCACCCGCCAGTGCCTGTGCAGTTCTGAGCCTCCAGCTAGAAACCGTCAATAAACACCAGAGGCAACGTATGTTGCCTTAGATCACTAATAAACGCCTCACACCACCACCTCAGAGCCCTCTTACAAAAATGTATTTCTCTACAGATAGATGCCGAGCCCTAGCAGCCAATTACTACAGAAATGCCTCAAAGGCTTGAAGGAGGAGGCAGGGAGACGGAGAGGCCCCTTTCCAAAGACAGAGTTATATGCTTCCTCCTAATAGGTATTGCTCCTTTCTGTCCTGTGCCTCCTCTGAGCCAGACACCCGGATTAAAGCTTCTTCTACATTATCTCATTAATTTCTCACAGTTCTGAGACTCAAAAAGCTCTAGCCCATTTCACAGATGAGGACCCAGAAGCTCACAGAGCTTAGGTAGCTTCTACTATCTGCCTCTTTACTCCCCAGGCCCCACGCAAATAGGTGTGTGATGTGTGTTACAAAAGCACCTGGGAAATTCCCGGATGCCAGGCAATGCAGACTGTTGTCTGGACCTCACAGCACTGCCACACCTCCCCTCACAGAGGAAAAATGTTCAATGGCTCGGGTTACTCCACAGACTGCCAGACACACGCCCCATTGTCTGCTGCCCATCCCCTAGACGTCAGCACTTCCAGGGCCTTCCCCTCTAAGGGCAAGTGTCAAATATCTGGCAAGTTTGTTTTGCTACCACAAAGTGTGGGTGTTCACTTTGTATAGGGCATTGTGAGGGGTTCTGAATTGGTTTAAGGGAATGGCGTATTACCTTTTAAAAAAAATGGCAAGGTCACAGTCTTCCACAGCTATTTTCAATCAGGCAACATTCAACAAAGCCAATCCCTGGGTTAAATGCTAGTGATAAAGAGCACAAACATGCTTGGTTCACAGAGTTGATGACCGCTTTCATTCTTCCTCTGCTTTACCTCTGCTTCCTAAGAAGACTCATCATGTCTTTAGACACGCCAGTCCTAGGCAGACATGCAGCAGGATGAAGCACCTGCATTGACCAAAAATCCACCTGGCTACTCACCGTAGAAATCTAACGTCTCCACATCCTGGAAACATCACATAGCTGGACACTGACAATGGTCTGTTAGCAAGTTAGGTTAGAGCTGTCCATTTCCCATTTTATCTACTTCTCTCCTGTAATAACCAAACCACAGACTATCACGAACTTTTGACTTTTTCTCCACCTTCCCCAGAAACTCACAACACATGAAGATGAATTATGCAAGATAATTGCTTATGTGTAATAACTCTGACATGAAGGAACCTGGGGATGCTGCCTTCCGTCGTCTCTCACCAAGTTGTTTTGCCATATTTCTGAGGTGTAGAGGGGCGGACGTGAACCTTCTCCTCTTCGCAGAACAACCTCTGGATGTGGTAGGTCCAGGCTGGAATTTGGCAGTAAGGATCACGCCCCCTTCTTGTTGTGGAGATAAATGACCTAATATTTTGAAAATGATAACAATGTCTTCTATTTCTATACCCTTCCTGTTTTTCATGCACATTGGCATCTGTGGTGTCATTAGCTCTACACACCAAACATTACATTGGCATAAACGTTTTGATATTTTTCTCAACAATACATCTCTGTACTTCATTTGATCACCACAATCAGGAAGGGAAATATTGTTTTCCTTTTTATCAATGAAGAAACTGAGGGTTAGAGAGAGGGTAATGTCCTCAGCTCATAAGCTAGCATTTAAACCTGGATGACTCTTTGCAAAGTCCAATGTTCATTCGTTTCCAACCATCTTCATTTGGTGCACGGGGAAATGAGGCCATTCCCTAAGGCCGTGGTCGGCAAACCGTGGCTCGCGAGCCACATGTGGCTCTTTGGCCCCTTGAGTGTGGCTCTTCCACAAAATACCGGCTCTTCCACAAAATACCGACTTCTGCGCATGGGCCACGAAGTTTCAGTCGCACTGTACGTGCTCAGCCGCACATGGTATTTTGTGGAAGAGCCACACTCAAGGGGCCAAAGAGCCGCATGTGGCTCGCGAGCTGCAGTTTGCCGAGCCACGGTTTGCCAACCACTGCCCTAAGGAATCGTGAAAGAAATAAGCCACACATTCCATCTCACAGAAGGAAGTTACAGTGGTAGGTATGTGGCCACGGCCAGTGAAAACTTCCCAAAGCCTTTGTATGAACTCCAAATCCAGTGCACTTCCAAAAGCTAGGCTCCTAGAGACGGTTCCTATTGACACTTTCTCTGCTTGTTATGTTAGCCTTGCTTTGTTGGCTGTAGAGCCAGCAGCCAGGGACAGCAGGAAGACTGAGCCAAGCGGCGGTCTGTTCGTCCCCTGGGGACAGGGGTGTTTCACCAAGTTAGCTGTCTCTTGAAAGGACGGCCACTGCAGCATCTTGCTCTCTCCCGGTTTTGTTATCCCTGAGATAATAAATAAAGGCTCATTCTGTTGTGTCCAAAAGACCCTTTTCAGGAGACTTGCTCTTGCTGGAAGTCTCCCGAGCTTCCTCACCTGATTGCAGTCAGAGGCTGGGCATTTCCAATTAAATTAGAACAAATAACAAAAATGAGAGTGGGAAGGAGGAGGAACACACCAGCAAAGACTGGTATTCATTTGAAGTAGCCAATGAGAAAAATGGAGGCTGAAAACCCAACTATGACTGGCAGAGATTGATGTTTGTCAGCTCATCTTAGGTTAAAAGAGCTGTGGTGAGAATCTGTGGGGACGACAACTTCAGGGCAGTTTTGTCTAGAATACTCTGATGCAGATGTGGCCAGGATACACGGGGAGAAGTTTTACATTTAGACCTGCATTTTTATGTTTCTCATACTGTAATACGATCTCTATTTGGTTATAGGATGGCATATGCAAGACAGGAGGTATAGATCTTGGAAGGTGGGAAGAGTATATGTCCCATTGTGCCATTTTTCTTCTACCAAGTCCTGCCATGGATGAACTCTTCATTTGAGCTCAAAATTCTGCTGGAGCTGTGCCTAGAGATTTTCACTGAATAAGGATGGATGGGAAGGTAGGGGATGAATTCTTGTAGTACCTGGCCTTAATACACTCCAATACCAGTAAGATAGTTTAAAATTAAATGGAAGGACTTATGGACCAAGATTACAGTGTGACCATTACTGGAGTGATTTCGAACAGAATTCTTATTGTTCCATTAAAAAACAACATGAAATCAATAGCCTAACAAAGCCCCAGCATCCCTTTGGCCTCTTTGATACCAGTTTTTGTTGGTTACACCTTTATCCCATCTGCCTGATACATTGCTCTCACCTATTTCAGCTGCACTAGATATCACAGGATCCTAGAATAGCATTAATATATTGGATAGGACAACCTGCCTTCACCATCCAGATGCGGAAAGGACATTTATGTTTAATGTGCACTTTCAATCCTATTAGTCAAAGTAATATATTGTATAATAAAATATATCGTCTTATTCCAGTACTCTCATCCTGAAGAAACAATGAGCACATGGAAACATAACTCAGATTATATTGTCTGTCAACAAAGGCAAGCTCTCCAACAAACTCAAACCCTATTTTGATAAAATAAACTATTTAATACTAGAGAGTTAACTTAATCTTGTGCCCAAACTAGTTGCATCCACATATTAAAGGCCATTATTAACTAGGCAAAGAGATTTGAGAGAACACAATGGATGATTACTTTATAAGAGACATTCTTGCATGCAGCATTAAAAATGCAATTTGGTCCTAGGGCTGTCCCCTCCCATCACTCCCCATTTTAATTCCCACTGGCCAGGCATAAGGAAAACTTCCAAGTCTGGAAAGAAGCTGGTGTGACTGGGTATTTCCTCAGAAATGTGACAATCTCTTTATTAAAAAGAAACAATAAACATGCAGGAATGAGCAGAGAAAATGTCTCTTAAGGCCATTATTTTTAGCTGAGCGTTGTTGTGACTGTTTCCTTGGCTAAACCATGAACATGTTTTCTGCACAAGCCCGGTCAGCGAGTGGCCTTAATTAACTTTCGCATGGAAAACGCGGCGGTTTACCACTTATTAAATACCCACCACACTAAGTTACAATTTTATCCTTCCACATCTCACTTAGTCAAGACACCTCAAAAAACCCACAATGCTGAATAGCTGGTGATTTAAAAACAGGCACCACGTATAATTATCAGGCTGAAAACACAGGCTGTGAGGGAAGTTTACTAAAACCTGGGCAGCTTTCATTTCCAGACGGAATGATATAATTTGTAAATTGAGGCGAAAGGGTAAGTCACTAAGAAAGATAGAATAAGCTGATCTTACTCAGGAAAGGAATTCAACAAATATCAAGTGCTTGCTTTGTGTTCCAGATACTGAGTATTCTTCCAACTTCCTCATGTCTAGGAATTGCAGGAGGTGGTAAACGGAGTTCAGGATTTGCTGGAGAAGGAAGAGGCGAATCTCAGCATTTTTAAATGGTATGCCCCCTACAGAAGGAAGAAAGCATATGAAATTACTCATCAAACTAATTTACTCTTAATACAACATACAAGTAGACTAACCAAGCTCATTTCATCAAGCATTTTTATTCATGAGGGAGATGATGCAGTTTGAGATTCAATTGAGACAAAATTAGTTTTTGTGATTAGCTAGGTTGAGTGGTTAAGGTATAGTAATAATGACATCATTATTTCTTCTCCCCTCTCATACAATACTCAGAGAAACATTCACACACACACACACACACACACACACACACACACACACACACCCTCACCTCCATCTGTCTAAATTTGACTTGCGAATCTTCAACTAGTGTTGTGTATGTTTCAACTTGTGTACTCTCAGAATAAAAAAAAAAAGTGAATCCACCTCTCGTTGAAATTCCACTGTGTATAAAATGGTCTTGGAATCTGAAGGGGGAAAAAAAAATCCTTCTACAAAGAGAACATGTGAAAGGGCCAAGGGAGAGCATAACTGAAAAAATATATAAAAATGCAAATTTTCTTAAACTTCAGCTTTGGATGGACTGAAGCATAAGTGAGAACTTCAACAAAGCAATAGAAAAAGATGACAGCTCAGAGTTTCAGAAATTTAAGACAGCAGCAGGATTAGACACTTTGGGTTGTCTTCGCACACATTTCTTAGGGGAGTTAATTCCATTTGACATGCAAGACCAAAGCAAGATTACAGAGGCACAGCCCCATGGCGAGGTGTACGCTATAGCTAAAAGCTGGGATTTGAATAATTGTGCAGGCTTACTCCAAGAATCAGGGGAGAACAGAATGAATGGATTATTACAAGGAACCTTGTACATTTTTAACTGCTGGACTTAATAAAATACCCTCTATGTGAGAGTTAGGTTATGGTCGTCTGCACTCACTCTAGCTGAAGTTTGTGGTAGAATCCATCAAGAATGAGGAAAAACAGAAGCTGTTAAAAAACATAGAAAGAAAAGAAAAGAATTTTGTAATGAATGACTGGGCTGGGTCATGCCCCTGTGATTTACGGAGGCACAGAAAATTTGGAAAACTTGAAATCAACACATTCGAGCCCCTGTGAAGGTACAGGGAATTCATTTCCTGAGCAAAGTCGAAGGAACGGAGAGTAGAGTTCAGGTGCAAGTGGGCCACAAAAAGGTGCGTTTTAATTTCACTATTTCAGCTCGTTAAGGAGGTCGTTTGTTACTGAGAAAAATTGCTAAACCACACATCATTATTTATGTATATGTATAAACGTGGCCTCTTTCCTTGGGATCTGTGGAAGCACTTGTCTGTAAGAGGCAGGAAGAGTAACAGTTCTAAAGACTTCTCCCTGCTTCATTATCTGTCCAGTGAGAATTACTAAAATTCTTTATGTAATTCTTACTTAGTGCCCATTAAAGTGAAAGATTCAAATGCTAGACAGTGCAAGGCTTAGAGAAGCTTTAAGAAAGGGAACATAGTCTTGTAACAGCTGAGAATTATGAAAAGCTGCCTGTTGACAGTAGCCAAATAGACCTTTCATTTTAAAAGCCACTGATTCATATTGGAAACGATTTGATTTGATTTTTCTCCCTTAAAATAGTCTTCCTCTCATCTCCTCCTGAGCCCACTTCTGACCCTCCCATAGCCCTATCCAGCCCTGCGCGAGGGGGGGGGGGGGGGGGGGGGGGGGGAGTCAGCCCTAGGGAGGAGAAAGGGCTCTGGGGTCAGGGCACTGGGGCAGTGCGCCCTCTGCTGGAAGCCAGCCTGAGGTCCAGCTGAGAAAATTCCCCAGAGCCTGCCTCCAGGAAAGCCAGAGATGCACATTGCCAGTAGGGAAAGCCTCTACTGGGAGGGGCATCTCTTTCTCATCCCTGCTGGTGGAGATTAGAGGGGGGACGTGAGAGGATGCCAGTGCTTCATTAAACCAGAGCTCCAGTGCCGCTCTTCCCACAAAACATGTCTGTCAGCCTCAGCCTGCCATGTAAAATGGCAACAGGAATGACGAACGCATTACAAATTTGTAGACCCTAAAATTAAACTCCACCTCATTTATTTCATATTTCAGCAGGCTGGGGATGGCTGACATTAGAGGCACACCGCTTTCCTGTGAAGCTCCGCGGTTTCTTCCTTGGAGGAGGCATCTATACTCTGCTGTAAGGACGCTCTCGGTCTCCCCAAAGCCCCCTTTCTGCGTGGTGCCGCGCACCGGTCTGCAGAAGAAAGTCGGGAATTGTAGCCCCGGGAGGGAAGCAAATGGAAACGCCACCACGGAAAGGCGAAGAGCTCATCTTCCCCCATTGGTCTCTGTGCATCATTTGCATCCTTGCTAAAATGTGAGGTTGCAAACCAGGAGCGCCGGCTGGGAGCTTGTTAGATACGCAGGAGCCCAGGCCCCACCTAGAGCTACTGAATCCGAATCTGCATTTGAACAAGATTCCCTGTGAGTCATAGGAGCTGAATCACCAGCAACCCTAGAACACGGAGCTTTACAAGAGGAAGGAGGCCTAGATGCCACCTGCTCTCTTGGATAAGAAAATCAAGGCCCGAAGAAGAACACAGCTCCTTACACATCTAAGGGGGATTGTACACAGGCCTCCATTTGGTTTGCTACCAACACTGAAACACAGTGATCACAGGCTTTGGCTGTTAGCCTCCTCACGCTTATTACAAAACCAACAGAACGCGTACCGCCCTCGGGTGGGAGGGACCCCGTCTTCCAATCAGCTCGCACCACTGAAATGACTGGTCTAAATTGTGCGGGATTGACATAGAGATGGGATTCTGATATTGCTTCTATTCACATAGTGATTGATGAAACACATGGGGAAAATAAATTGAATTATGTTATAATCTCCTAGGGAAACATAATTAAGTTGTAAAGCATGCCCACGAAATTCTAAAAACCTTATAGCATCTAGGCAGTGACTTCTCCTGCATGATCAATAATTATATTAATTAAAGATAATTATTTTGATAGGATGGTGTGACTTTGGGGTTCCACTTATTCTTGATTTGATGTATTGATCCAATGGTGAAGACTTGGTTGGTGCAAGAGCTAGATGTAAAGAATTCCTTGGAGGACCCCAAAAGTTTTATTATATTTATGCTAACTTGTATTAATTTGTAATTCCTGACCACCAATTTGATGCTTATTCACAATCCAATGAATAATACTTGTGCAAGATCAACAGAATAGTCCATTCGCCATTCTTAATTCTGTATGAACAAGCAACAAGCTATCTCCAGCAAGTAACAGGTAATATATAAAATATAAAGTCCAATATTCCTTGAAATTTGGACATTTCAGGAGTTCCAATACATTCTTTGTATGTATGTAGGATGCTCAAGCACATTTGTGGCAATTCGGGGCCAGGGAACTAAAGAAGCTGACCCAAAGTTAGCAGTCGCAGAAAGTTGGTGTGAGCATTCACTATCTTCTTTGCAAACACTTAGGTCTGGTTATGAAGATTAGCCCTGGGACACATCTGGCAGTGCACATTCTAGGCATAGTCAAAAACTGAGATTTCTGGTTGATTCTCTCTCTGCATGTTCCCAATTCACCCTCAGCAAATGTGTACCTTCTGACTTTCATAAAAGCTTCAATGATCAACATCAACAGAAATCAAAGAATGAGACAGGGATGTAAATTGAAAGTAATAATGCAAGAAATCATATAACAAATATACCCAAGTTTTTTTAAAGGCAACAATCAATGTGTGTTTTTAACTTCCCTGAATTATCTACATTATTCTAGATAACTTGTTAGGTTGTTGTAACATTTAGGGGTAATGTAGTTGAAAGAATCACAATTAAGGTATTAAGAATGAAATAATTTCAATTTCATATTGTATCATCAAAATTTCCTTAAATTATTATAAAAGATCTTGCTGACATTATGTTCACTACGCGAGAGGTCATAGATTTTTCCCTCAATGAGGTAGAAAGTGCAGTATTTAACTTTCTTGGAGGTTTGATATTTACTGAAGTGGAATATTGCCTAATGAACTAGCAGCTTGTCCTCTCCACTTACTAGTATTCAGTCTGGAGTGTGTGTGTGTGTGTGTGTGTGTGTGTGTGTGTGTGTGCATGTGTGTGGCAGGGTATTCCCTGTTCTATGATATTAGGGTTTTGAAAGTATGCAACTATTGAATGAAATGAGAAAAAATATAGGAAGTGTTTAGCAAGTGTTATTTACAATAGCTAGGATTTAGAGAGAGCCCAAATGCCCATCAGTAGATGAGTGGATTAAAAACCTGTGGCACATTTACACAATGGAATACTATGCAGCTGTAAAACAAAGGATCTCTTACCCTTTGAGACAGCATGGAGGCACGTGGAGAATATTATACTAAGTAAAACAGGCCAATCAGAGAAAGACAAGTAACACACGATCTCACTTATATGTGGAATCTAATGAACAAAATAAACTGATGAACAAAAAAGATCCAGAGACGTTGAAGCGTGTAACAGACTGATGTGTTTCAGAGGGAAGGGAGGTGTGGAGCAGGAATTCACCAATGAACTTATACGTATATATACATAGTCCATGGACAGACAATAGTTGGGGAAGGCCTGGGGAGAAGGGAGAAGGTAAGAGGGTAAGTCGGGGGAAGAGGGGATGGGAGGATAAAGGGAACATCTGTAATACTTTCAACAGTAAAAGTGAAGGCTAAGGAGCCAATGTCACCTGGTTTGAATCTTGGATCTGCCACTTACCAACTATGGCTACAAGTAACATAACCTCTCCCTATGCCTCAGTTTCTACATCTGTAAAATAAGGATAACACCTAATGGGGTTGTTGTAAGGATTTAGTTAATTAATGAGCAAAAGGCAACTAGAACATGCATGAGATGTACTAAGTACTCGATTTATAATGTCTATTATTACTATTGCCCTCATAATTTATTTAGGTTGACTTATGTGTGGTCATATTACAATATATTAAAGAATAGTCTTCTTTAAACTCACCTGTCAGAGGATCAGAAAGCCAAGTTTTAGTCCCCAGATTAACATCTACGTTCTTTTCTTTCTTTTTTTCTAATCCTCAGCTGAGGATATTTTTCTATTGATTTTCAGAGAGTGGAAGAGAGAGGGAAAGACAGAGAGAAACATTAATTGGTTGGTTGCCTCCTGCATGCACCCTGACCAGGGCCTAGGGCAGGGAGGAGCCTGTAACCGAGGTACATGCCCTTGGCCATAATCAAACCCAGGACCCTTTTGGCCCCAGGCTGATGCTCTATCCACTGAGTCAAACTGGCTAGGGAAAAATCTACTTTCTTAATAAAAAAAGTTTAGAAAAAGAAGAAGGTACTCATGAGGACTTGAAAACACAAAGTTACCCATGTTATAATTGGGCAACACACACACAGGGACACAGAACAGCAATAGCCCAATGCCATAAAGGAAGCTAAATATGACCCAATATTTCAGTGAGAGATCTTAGCATTCAAGAGCAGAATAACCTGAGAACCAAATAATGCAGAAAACAGCCCTGAGGTCCCTTTGTCTTTCCTCAGGTAAAATCAATTCTGTTATTATCCACCGTTGGGTACAGAATGGCATAGAAACAGCATGGTTTCAGCCAGCAATGCCTCTCAGAGAGCCGGTTGCATGGGTAATATTCCACACCCTGATTTACTCAGCATTGTCAAGAGAGAAAAGGAGAGATCCATCTTAGGTAAGAAAATGTACTCTAAGAAACGACACACTAGAAAAGACAAGAGGGAAGGAAAATCAGGGCAAATTCATCAAGAGTTAAGTATGCTAGGCTGCTTCCATCACAGATATAGAGTCCAAAGACTAAAACCAACCACAGAAATATTGCCAGGCCTAATGTCTTCCTCTCTGTTCTTTCACAGGGGGATTGAGTAGCCCTATTTCCTATGCATGGGAGGGAAATGCACTACATCTATGATGCGGCACGTCAGAGTGAAACAGAAAGATATTCTAAAGAAACTCAGCAGACTTGTGAATGTGGCATTGTGGAACACATGAAATAGGCCAACAATGATTGAAAGTAAGAAAATGACTTGGTCTTTCTTAAAACTACAACAATTAGGCAATTGAGTTAACTAACAGGACTTGAGAAGATATAAGCAAGTGTTGTTGTTTTTATTAACAAAGGGAGTGAGGAGACAAATTTTAGTCAGAATGAAAGAAGGTTAATGATCCCTCCCCATAGGCAGAGCCAAGATTTCTCAAATGAGTTTTCTCCTGAAAGAGGTGGAAATGAAATATATGAAGCAAAATGACAGGTGCTGTTGTCTAAATGTAGGCAGTGATGGTATCCTATTCTACAGACCAAGCTGTGAGTAACTGAATGCAAGATAAAGCAAAAATATAGAAAAAGCCATTCAGTAATAGAAACATACAAATGCAGTGTGTATAGCAGTACTGAGCAGGGTACTGCTCTGTAGAACTGATTAGTAAGGGGAGAGGTGAAGAGAACCAAGGGGATTTGCAGAGATTAGGATGTAGCAAGCTTTGTCCAAAAAGATTGTATAAAGTTCTTATTGGCCTTGAATCTGAAATAAGCTAAAACTAAAACCAACAACAGGAAAACCTACCTCCCATCATGAAAGACCCTCTGATCTTTTGGTATATCTTAGTCAAGCAACTTACCTTTTCACATGAACCATTTACAATAATCTTTGTATTCTCCTATGCAAAATCATTCTGAATGGCACCTCTCTGTCTTTTGGGATGGGGTAAAGTGAGGGAACACATTTACTATATATTTTTTATGTTAAAGCAGGACTGAGAAAGACCTGAACAACAATAACAACAATTTCATCCACAACAGCTGAGCTCTGAGAAAACACAGAGCTTGACAAAGCTTGAAGGCCAGGGTCCAAGGTGAACAAGAACAAGAGTCCAAAATGTGAGATTGTCAGGTGGGTATCAAGAACATGGGCGTTTGTATTTCCAAACTCTAAGGACTTTGCTCCAGAGTGTGTTCCATTGCGAGGGACATTGTCACTTCCTCTAAGTAACCAGCAACAAAAGATAATAGTTTGAAGGAATAAAGGAAAAAAATAATCCAGCCTACATGTACTAAGGAATATCAAACTAAAGATAATCTTTAAGAAACACAGAAGTACAGGCAGTAGTTGACAATTGCTGTGAGTTGGGTGGACAGAAAGCACCTCTGTCTGCGGGCTTCTCTCTGATAATCACTGCTCAGACTAGGGGCCATCATTAAAGAGGCAATTAAGTGTGTAGCCCTTCAGGGCTATGAGAGCTACTCAGCCAAAAGGGCAGTGGTCCCCTCCTTTGTTTTAATTGGAGAGTCCTGAAACCACTTCTGTTGGAGGTGATCTAACTTGTTCTGTGGGAACTTTGAAGATCTTTTTTTAAATATTTTTTATTGATTTTTTTACATAGAGGAAGGGAGAGGAATAGAGAGATAGAAACATCAGTGAGGGAGCAACATCGACCAGCTGCCTCCTGCACAGCTCCCACTGGGGATGTGCCCGAAACCGAGGCATATGCCCTTGACCAGAATCGAACCTGGGACCCTTCAGTCCGCAGGCCGATGCTCTATCCACTGAGCCAAATCGGTTTGAAGATCTTCATGCCAGATGAGATGTTTGTGTCTCCAGTGATGAACAGGATGAGAAAAAGTAGCTCTTGACCTTGGCCAAGGTAGACATCTATGCCACGGATTCAGAAACAGAAGGCTCAAGGGCAGAAAGAAGCCAAAGGACTCCTGCAACTGTGTTTAAAGATCACTCCCAGTGGGCGCTCCTGGGAGCAAATGATGACTAACTAGGCAGGCAAGAGAGAAAAAGAAACAGAACGAGAAACAGGAATTTTTAGGAATGCAAATGCAACTCCAAATCAGGAAACCTTAGCCAACAACAGTTCTCAAACCTCTCACCTGGTGCAAGAGTGGAGAAGGGACAATTTCTGTGCATTAGCCAATCCGGGATTGGCCAAGAAGCAGGGGGAGCTGTGGTAGCTGTAGGGCCAAACACGACATATCCCAGAGCCTCAGGCCCATCTTCTACTTTCTTTCATTTTGACTTCCTTGGTGACCTGTGGTTTTGAGGGAAAGGAAGAAGAAGAAGAAGAAGAAGAAGAAAAAGAAGAAGAAGAAGAAGAAGAAGAAGAAGAAGAAGAAGAAGAAGAAGAAGAAGAAGAAGAAGACAGATATAGATATTCATATATGTATTCACATGCTTATTATATTCTTTTTTATAAATGGCAATAAAGGCAAAAATGAGAAGAATCTAATTTGCAGTTCAGTTTTCCAGTCGCAGTTCTGGCTCACCAATGAATCCTCTTATATATGGAGCTGACTGGAGGGAGGGGTGGGATTGAATAACAAATTTATGTGATACAATCACATCATTTACAATCACATAATGGACCATATCCCAATTTTCAAAAGGCATAAAGTATCCTCATTAATACGATAAGTGCAGCAGTCAAATCAGCAGTGTGATTTTATCAGGGTTTTGACTGTACATGAATTAGAATGTAGCATGCACACAGAATTTCTAATGGGAAGGCTTTAACATTCACTGAATGTATTTCCTACTGTCATTTGCATCGCATTAAAGTGGAATTCTACATAAAAGGATAAAGAGAATATATCCTAAATTATAGTTTTCCATAGTTGTCATGTCCACACATAGAAAAATCTGATTCATAAGCTTGAACATGATCCTAAATCTGAAAAGACCCCACTAGTTCCCTATTTGTTGGTGGGTTTTATGTGGTTGTCGGAACTGGGCATAGTTCAGCTCAGTAAGGTCAAATTGTCAGGACAAAGCTAATGCAGATCTCTGCGGGGTATGGGGGGAAGCTGGGTGCAGGCAGTGGGTGGTGGAGGATGGTTGTAGCCACTGTCTCTTACTCTAGTATCTTATTAATACCGTGACCGCATTTTCCATCCTATGCCATATTGCTAACAAGTCTCATGTTTCTGAGAAGTAGATGTTGTTGTTCTGAAAGCTTCTACCTTCAATTTGTTCACTTTAATAGAATATATAGACCTAGACAAATGTAAAAGTTCAGTTCTGTTTATTTCACCCTGAGTGAGTATGTGTGCATTGCTGTACACATAGGATATGTATTAAACCCCTGCTTCATATCAAGCTTGTGTATGTCTACTTGTATGTTGAAATATGTCAGAAGTTAATCTCCTGATAATAGAAAGTGTGCTTAGTGGTTTGTATACACTGAGGCAAAAAAAAGCAACTTGTCATTTCTCATTAACTTCACAGAGAAGTCAGCAATTGGTATGTAGTAGCAAATGCCGAACCCTGGGACTCTCAGAGTGGTTTGCATCCTAGAAGAGGCCAGGTTTCTCCTGCTAAGCTGATACCATGACTAGGAGTGGTGAATGCCTACCTGCATACATACTGACTACCTGTCCACTGGCTAGAGTGACTGGTCTATGCCTGGGAATTTGTACTCCAGATGACTTAACTCTGTTAACATTTTAGAGGCTAAACAGAAAGACATGTATGGAACTTGGGGTAAAATAGTTCAAATCCACAACAAATCTTACAAGTGCATTTTGCACCTAGAAAAACCATTTTATGTATGCACATGGCATGGGCCCATGTGGAATGAATGGCTTTCAAAATGGCCAGCCCATCCATTTTAATAATTTTATCTTTAATAATTTGTCTAATCACATCATCTTTGATAGAGATCAAAGATTGCATAGATTAGTGTTTGGCATTGATGGCTACATACTGCAGCCAATTCTGATTCATTTCCCTTAAATATACATACATTGCATATATCTTACACCATTGTTAGGAAATGCCATGTCTTTTGATATCTAGAAACAGTTTTTAAAAAACATTTATAATGGCCACAGATTTTACCCTAGGAGTTCTCTCTCTCTCTCTCTCTCTCTCTCTCTCTCTCTCTCTCTCTCTCTCATTCTCCCTCTCCTTCTCTTCACCCCTCCCTCCCTTTCTCCTCTCCTTTCTTTCTTCTCTTTCTCTCCTTTATATTTTTGGTATTTAATATAAGAATTGAAATTTGGACCAAAAAGATAAATATTAATGTCCACTTTCAACCATGATAAAATTGTTCTCTTTAATACCTAAAATACTTTAAATGACAAGAACTCTGTGGAGGGGCCATTTATGAATGATGGATCTTAAAATTAGTACAATAATATTAACGCAATGATTTCTGTCCCAACATGAATACATAGTACCACTGTAGACTTCACAGTGGGCAGTCCACCTATTGGAATCCTGGCCTCACTGTTCACTGCTGTTCACTGGCTGGGAGAGCACTATTAGCCCCCTCTCCTCTCTAAGGAACAGTTTACTTATTTATAAATAACATTGAAATTATAATATTTCAATAATATTATTTTAATAATAATATTGAAATTATTGACTTATTGTTTCTATGAAACAGGATGATGCACATCAAGTATCTAGAGTAATTCCTGACACAATGAAAAGAGTTCATGCAAGTTTGATCCACCATACAAGAGGTTTTGCTTTGTTCTGGCCAAAAGCTAAGAGCATATACATCTTCTTGAAGAATCAGATGCTATGAAACCTAATTTCAATCTGTTTTCCCATCCATTATAACTGTATAAATTCAAGTAAGCAAACCATCTTATCTCCTCCAATAAAATTAGGATAAGTTTAACTTCCCTTCTTGTCCCTACTGAGTCCCTATGGATGTTACTAAATTTCAGAAATTAAGAGAAGTATATTAGAGCCAAGAGAGACCATGGTCTCTTTTATTATTTGACTAGAGGCCCAATGCACAAGATTCGTGCACTGGCGGAGCGGGGAGGTCCATCAGCCTGGCCTATGCCCTCTCGCAGTCAGGGACTCCCTCAGGGAATGTCCACCTGCCGGGGATCGGGCCTAAGCTGGCAGTCAGACATCCCTCTCACAGTCCAGGACCCCTTGCTCCTTACTGTCCACCTGCATTGGAGGTGGGAGAGGCTTCTGCCACCCACTGCTACGCTCTGCGCTCGCCAGCTGTGAGCCCAGCTGGCTGTTCCTCAGGACTGCCTTGGAGGCAGGAGAGCCTCCCACCACTGCTGCTGGGCTCACCAGTCATAAGCCTGGCTTCTGGCTTAGTGGAGCTACCCCTGTGGGAGCGCACTGACTACCAGAGGGCAGCTCCTGCATTGAGCGTCTGCCCCCTGGTGGTCAGTGAACATCATAGTGACTAGTGTTTCCACCATCCGGTCGATTTGCATATTACTCTTTTATTATATAGGATTTTGTTTAATAAAATGCATATATTTAGGGTTAAAAACATGATGACTTGATATGTGTCATCAAGAATATATATATAATATATATATATATATATTATATATATATAATGAAATGATGACTATGGTTAAGCTAATTAGCATATCTTTTCCTCACATAGCTATCATTTTGTATGTGTGATGAGAGCACCTGAAAGCTACTCAGAGTATTGCCAGTATTCAATTTCTTATTTTTATTATAGTCATCATGCTGTACATTTGATGCTATGTTTTTTAGTGCTTATCGGGGATCAGAAAACAAAATTTATTTAAAACCTTTTCTCACACCTTTTGTCATTTTAATAATTTTATCAGGAACATGGTTACAAGTTGATCACTTGAGCTGGTATTTCTTTGACTTAAAAGAGGAGGGCGTAAAGTTTTCTAGCTTGCCTCCTACTTCACGTTTAGCATAATACATATACAGTTTTACCTAATTTATACAGAGAAAAAAATATTTTTATTGTGGTAATATGTCTGCATAAATAATAGCCAACTAGATTAATATTTCCTTGAACTGCACATTTGTTGCATAATATCAGGTATATCTAAGGCACTGCCTTCCACCTATAGATGAAACCAGTAACCTAACTCAATGAAGTCAAATTTAGGCCTCTATCTTCTTTCCATTTAAATGCATGTTGTTTGTTTTCCAGAGCCTGTCACCCATACTTCTTTGTGTGTTCACATTTTCTGCTCATAAGAATGATTCTAGTATTTTACAGTATATGGATGTGTTAAACTTTTTGGCAAATAATTTATAAAACTGCTTGACCTTTTCATTTTGCATTCTCTTGTCTTCCTTCCTGCCAACCCATGTGTAGGTGTAACATTAGTCATCAATTAAACATATAGATCAGATGCTTTAATACCTCAAAGACTGTGTGTATGAAAAAAGTCTGATTCCATTTAAATCACTGAGGCATCATACTCCAATATGCTATTCATCATCATTGTTTCATCTCTTGTTTTATTGGAAAGAAATTGCTAATATGTAATATTTGTAATATTTCTATCTAAATCTGCTAAATAAGATGTCATTAATGTTGCTTTCACATTTTCTGTGGCTTTGTCCACAAAAGGATAGGGCAGGGAGACCAATACAAGTCAGATATACAACTAATTTAACTAAATTTAGATTTGTATTAACTCCTTAAAATTTGATTGTTCAAGTTCAAATTTTCTCAATAAAATTTATTTATATAAGCAAACAAAGTCATAGGTTTGATCCTGGCAGACATGAGAACTTATGGATTTCTGTTAAACAATTTTAAAAAGTAACAGAAAGGCTAAAAACAAAAAATATACAACCACTTCATTCTTATGCAGCAGCAATTTTCAAAGGGGGGGCTGCAAGAATTTTTTAAACCTGCAATACCTGACTTTTTAGTCAGGGGCACTGATCACTTTCCCTTAAACTGTCCAATAAAAAATTACAATAGCCAGCACAACAACAGATGGTCAGTGTGAATGAACCAAAATTATACTTTTTTTTGGTCAAATAGGCCAAAAATATTAGTTTTTCATGTGCCATATAATTTTAGTGATTAGTTTATGTGTACCATGAGATGAAAAAAGTTGAAAGTCACTGATGTATAGCTTTATTTCAATCTCATTGTTTATATAACATTATTTGTATATTGATAAATAATTTTGGGTCCTCTGGGCTTCAACAAAACTTTGATTTCTCTGATTATGCTTTTTAAAAATCTTCTGAGAATACTCTAAAAAAGATTATTGATAGTATCCACCTTCCCTTTCCATCTTTTTTAAATTCATTCTCTCAATCTACCTATCTATTCATCTTGCTCAATTTCTAGTGATTTACTCTAATGCTTCAGTTGCCCTTTGAGAAACTATTATTCAAAAGAAGACTTTTTATCCCATACATTGTATTGTCATTGTCTTCCTTCATTTACACATCTTGTCTACTTTCCTCCTCCATCGTTTGATTTTTGACAGACTATGCATATGACAGTAATCAGGCCTATCTATGATATGTCCACCTGTGATCAGGGAGCTAATACACCCAGGGGTGTCCTCCAAAGATTTATGTGAAAAGGTAGATTGTGACTCTCCCACTGTCAGAACACTGGACACAGAACTTTCCCTTACCTAGTTTTGGGATGCCCCGGGGAGCAGTAAGCAGGGCATCAGGCTATCGTCATCACATTCATGCAATCCCATTCTTTCAAACAGCTCACATAATGTTTGCAGATGTGTTCATTGGAAGGAATTTCCAGAAACTTTTGCTTATTTCACATTCCCTCCAAGCCCCACACCCGCTTCTACACATGTGGAGTTTCCCCAAAAGCATCAAAATGCTGAAGAATGTAAGCAAAACCTAGTTTTCCTTTTGCCCCTCAACTTCTGTCTTTCTAGATGATGCTAAAACCGTGCAGCAATAAAATTCTGCAGCCTGCTTATCCTGTCAATCAGTCCCCACTTACAAATGTAAAAAAGTCCAGGGAAGTTTGTCCGCTGTTGAATTCTCAGCTTCCCAGGTCATGAAACTGTCCTTTCCCCTGTTGTAAGTAGATTTGTGTTTCACTCAATTCCATATCCAACAATCTATTTCATAGTTAGGTACACCATGAGGTGTAATACCTTGAATGTATTTATTGTGGTGTTTTCTTTCTTACCCTCCCACAAGAGGATATACAGAAGAGAACTGTTGTCATTACTTATTTTTATTCCTCCTGACTACATCCGAAGAATTTCTCAGCTAGTCAAGTTGAAGCACATACCTTCTCACAGAATTGCTCCACATTCCCTTCTTCATCCAGTCAATTCCTCTTTTATTCACGACACGAGAGCATTGACACTGACACATTGATGTTCTCCTTGTGAGAATTAGCCTATCACATTCATTTACATCCACTTAATTGCTGCTGCTATTGTTTAGTCCGTTAACCTCCAGCTAGGGTGCAATTCACATGAACGCTGGGGAAGCACAACCATTTGATTAGTTCTGCAAAGCAGATTAAAATCTTCTGGCTAATTGAAGACTGTCCATACTACTGCCTTCCTTCCTGCTCTAGGTTGAGCAAATGTCATGTCCTCACGGGAGGCTCCTCGTTGGAATATGGAAGGCTTGACTGGACCCAGTGGCATTTTCCGAGCGTGTCAGTGTACAGGACACTGTGCTGGGCACTAGGCCAGCAAAGATCACCAATCTGATCTCGGCCCACAACCTGTAACTAGTCTTTTGATTGGCAGTTTGCTTTCTGCTTTTCAGGAAGGAGCACATGCACTCTGGAGAAACTCCAGCATGGTATGTGGCTAAAACATTAGTATCCCAAATCTGTAGGAATTTCACTTTGAAACATAAGCATTTAAAAAATACCTTATGAAACAGTTTGTCTAGTTTGGGGGGAAATGAGAATTAGGAATGTGACAGTCTCATTTGACTCAAAGCATAATGCCATGTTTGGCATAGCTAATTTACTCAGTACCTATCCTGGATGCGGATGGCAAGCGTGCTTTGGCCATGATGTTCCAGAGCTTTCCCGGGCAACATGTCATCACCATGTATATGTTCAGGTGAGATGTTTAAGATGTTAAATTATGTTTTATCTAAAGAATATGGGAAGCTTCCATAACCACTCCAGGAATTCTAAGAAATCATAGTAGGTGAAATTTCTTTATTGAATCTAAAATGCCTGTCCCAGTGTGGTTTCAGTCAACCTCTCCAACACATTTTCTGAAAGTATCCTAAAGTTCATCCGCTAAAAATTGGTAGCCTTCCTCAAATGTATACTTTTTTATGACTTGGTGTCTTTTAAATTGCTGTTCTGGCTACCTGGGGTTTGTTACAAGAATTATGGACATGTGCAGGAAGAAGTGCTTATGTTGACTTGAGGAGTCTACACAAGAAATGATCTAAGAAACATGCCCTGCGCTTTACATCAATTAAGTCACCTAATCATTCCAACAGACATGTCAGGATGGTCCCCCCATATTTGTTTTCTGATGAACTGAGGCTCTGAAATGTTGAGTGACCTGTGTGCGGTGATATAGTAAGTAACAAAACAATGACTTCAAATCCAGTTCTCTATCACTCCAAACCTACTTCTTTCCTTCTATGTCAGGAAGATGTTCCCTAAGAAGGGAGAAATCTTGAGCTACAACTTGAAGAAGGTGTAAGTGCTTACAAGGTAGAAAATAAGGAAGACAACATTTCTCACCAGATGTGCGTAGTTGGTATAACATCAAAGGTTATACCCAAAGGTGGATGTAACAGCAGCACAGAGAGGTTGGTAGAGGATGAGGAAAAGGGTGAGAGAAGCTGTTAAGACCATGTGATACCGTAAATTGGCACCCATGCTCCACCTGGAGAATTCCAGACAGCTGATGAGACGAGGGAAACACTGAGACTGACAAGAGATCTAGAAATTCTGAAACTCCAAGAACCCTGCCACAGTGATAAGACTCTACACCTCACTTCCAAGATGTCCCAATTTATTAAATTCCCTCCTCCTGAGAAATTATGATGAGCAATCAGATTTTGGAGTCACTGACCTATAGGGTTTACACAGATTGGAGTAAAGACATCTGTAATAACAGGTTGGGACCAAACCATAGAGGACTTGGAATATGTGCCAATTGATCTGCAATAGAATCTGATGATTAAACTTTACCTGGATTAATTTATCACAGCACTGCCCTTTCCAGCTAAACCCTGCACCAGGGTGACAAATCAGATTACAAATAAGTAAATGATAAATGATAAACAATAGTAGCATTAGACAAGCCCATAGTATAACTTTAAATTATAATGTTTTAAACATAGGATTTTAAAGTCAGGAAAAAGCTTAGCATTCTTTAAGTCATTTACCTATGGTAACAGACCCATGTATTTCTTCCCTAAAAGTATGTATGACGTTAATGGGAGACACCCTCATAGTCTATGTGGAGGAGACTATGAGAGCTGTTTTCACAGGGGTGGTTTTACTGGAGAAACATTTTGTGATTTGGGATGAAAGGTGCAGTATACATATAAGATGATCTACCTATCATGTTGTTGTCATATTATTTATAAAGCAATGGTTCTTTGTATTACTTTTATGCACTAGTCGATTTGGATAGTTCTATGGTTTTCTTTGGTGCATGATTTATTGTGTTAACTAATCCTGAAAAAAAATCCACAGTAACGAAGTACACAGATTGACCTCTGTCCAGCCAGACAGAAAAAATATATGTGCCATAGAAAATATATGTTCATTTGCAGAAAGCAAGAGCTGTATGAGAAACGCAATCACTGTTTGCCAGTTGTGCATAGCTAAGTATGTTCTTTGCCCAAGTTTTTAATTTCTAATTAGGATTGTAGGTAATATTCTCTCTCTCTGTCTCTCTCTCTCTCTCTCTCTCTCTCTCTCTCTCTCTCTCTCTCTCTCCCTCTCTCTCCCCTCCCACTTCTCTCTCTCTCAACAGCATTTGTGTCTCTTTTTTATATATATAATGAATACACCAAGGGAACTCAGAGTTAAGTCCTGGCCTCAGAACTAGAAACATTCCCATCAAAGATGGTTTGTTAAATAATAAAGTAAGAAGGGAAAAAAGCTATTTGCTTCTTTTGTGGCTCTGACCCTCCCTTGGTCCTGCCAGGCCTGCCTGAGCATCAGCGGAGTTCAGTGGTAATTAAAGCAACAGTGTTGTGAAAAAAGTGTGAATTACTTTTACAGGCAGACTTGGATGTTGCTAGTGACTGACAAAGCACAGCGGGGGGCTCTGCTGGATATTAAAGAGTGATGGTAGTCCCTGTGTTGTAAGGTGGCTTTTCAGCACAATACAAAATTATGATTTTTCACAAGTTGATATCTCTGGAACCATTCGAGTTATCGGCTTAAATTTAAATTTAGATTTTTTTCCCCCTTTGGCAAGGTTATGGAGCAAAACTATGTCACATTTCATGAGATGTGGCATGGTAGTCGTAATGGTGAAGAACTAAAGTCTATTTTCTTTCTCTTCTTCCCTTGGATTTTTAACTCTATTATGGAATTATTTCAACCTTGAAGATGGTTGAAAATAGCGAGGAAAAAGCTAGAACGGATCATATGTTCAACCATCTCTTGGCAAGTTATTTCAATGTCAACTACCTAGGTTTCCTGTTTCTGTCATTTTTTAAAAAAGAAAGAAGCACAGCCCAGCACTCTGTTGACGATGCCAAGGAATGCCAACTCTGCACTCTCAGCGAGGGGTATAAATATCACAGGCTTGGTGAGCTCCTCCAGAACCAGCCAGGAAAAGTTCCCATCGTGTTCTTTATCGCTGCAAATCTTGTTAAGCCAACTCCCACACAGGTATGATATAATGTTGATTCTGCTCCTTATCCAGTGAGGAGGGAAAAAAATGTCTTTAGCCAAATCCAATAAACCGCTTTCTGCAGATGTGAAGCAGGAGAGTAAAATAGCTCAATAGGCTATTCATCACTTTTCACCGTATAAACTGAAGATACTCGGTATTCCTGAGTCAGGCTCCTGACCTAGAGCACAGGTGGGATTCTAGGTAATGGCATCACGGAGAGGCCGGGCAGCCTGTGTTGGTATGAGATAGGATACAACCCCACTGAAAGGCCGTGGGAAACATGTATGTAATGGGAGCTTGTGTCTAAGATCTATGTCTCATGTAAATAAGAAAGAAAATACAGTGGGTCAGATGCATATGCTCTCTATTGTTTTCGCTCTCTTCCTTAAGTAAATAGATTGGGTTGATAAGTGCAATTCTTGCTCTTGGTGTATTGGCAGTCACTGCAGCTACATCAGACAGCAGTGGGATACGCTGTGGATCAGTGACACCCCAGAGCGGGAAGCAGTATGTTAGGGTGGATAACAGCACAGATATTGGAGTCTGACGTCCTCACTTACAGACAGTGTGACCCCAATTTCTTCATGTGTAAAAAGGGTGTAATGTCCATTCCCACCTTACTTTGAAGGTTAAGTGAATTAAGGTACAAAAATTGTTTAACAAAATGCCATAGGCATGGCCTATAGAAAGCAATTGATAAAAGCTATTACTATCTTCAGCATAATCAACAGCAAACTCTTTGATTTGCCAAGTAGTGGAGTAATATGGTGAAAGTCATGTAAGACAAAATGATATTTAGGGGATGAAGCTGTGACACACCAAACAATGGACTGTTTAAATACACAACAATGCTATAAACAGAACTGGGGTGCTCCAAAGCACTCGCTTTCACCCCACTAGTGCAAAGTTTAATTAGTATGTAAATAGCATACTCATTTACAATTGACATAATGCCACCACTTTTCATGCCAAGCTGTCAAGGCCTGAAACTGCAAAATTCCCGACACTAAACATTTGTTGTAAACTGATCCTTCCAAAAGTAACGGAACTAAAGGATTGAAAAGGTGGGAAAGGTGGTAATTGCTTTTTTAAAAAAGCTACTTCTCCATTCTTTCTTTCAGAGAAAAGGGTCCAAACTGCTTTTGGGGAGAGATACCCCATTATATTGGGCTGAGGGTAAATTCTGTAAGAGAAAAAAAAAAACACATATGAACCACCAACCCCAGAGTGATGAAAAGCAAAACGGGTAAGGAAAAAAATACCCTCAATTGACACAGCTATTTTCATCACATCAAATCAGCCATCTGTTCTTGACATAGTTTATTATCATTAGGAAGATTTTCTCAATTCAGACATGGTGATGAGGAACGATGAAGAATTAACCAGATAAATAGCCAATTTGGAAAATTCAGGCTGAGACCCTTTTCCTCAATTTCCATTCCCTCTTTCTCCCTACTCCATCATCACACTCCAATTATTCCAAGAAAAGCTTCAATGACATGATTAGACATGTTTATGGTGTGGCTGTTTTTCACCCACCTGTACAGGCATAACAACTAACCACACGAGGTATCAAATGACACAAAGGTGATGGACATTGCACAAAAAATAATAATTTCCCATTGTTAAAAATCACGGTGTGAACTTAGGATGACAGGTGGCTATAGTTAAGGGCGAAGGAATTTAAATAATTTGAATTGAAGTATAAGAATGCTGATGTTTTCCTTCTGGAATTTATTCATTAGAAATCCATCAATTTACCTTGGGATAAGCGGGTTTAGAGAAGAAAATTTTCTATGAAATGATCGTGGAGAAATTCCGACAGCTCTGTGTGGGATAACGTGGAAGGAATAAGTAAATGTTGGAAAATACTAATACAAAGAAAATATTTAAGTCATGTGTTTAATATTGACTTCATAAAATGAAGTTGGAAATTCACAAAAGTTAAGCTCATAAATGTAGAGAAAATAGTTCAGAAATGCTTGACAAATATCAACACAACTACTTTAAAAAAATTAGCCAAGCTGCTTATTTTAGCTACAGAATGTCAAAAAAACAAGTTTGACTGATTCTCCTTCAAATAGTTCACAAAATCATGATGTTAGATTTTTAAGAATCCAATCCACACATTTTTCATTATAATTAATATCATATCTTTTTGACTGAAATTTTAAATATATTAAGGACAGTAACTACTGAAATTAAACCATACAAGTACGTTCACAAAGTTACTTCCATCCTGACACTCAGATTATTTTGTGTGGCTATGTCCTTTCTTTTATAACATTCCTGTGATCTTATTACTATCTTGTGCACCTCAATACCTGACTTGTTAGTGATTGCCAAAAAAGTTACAACTCCTCAGTACTCATAATCTATCAGAGTCATCATTGTTGCTAGACTTTTCTTTGTTGACACACTCTTTTCTTGATTTTGTCTATGCCATACAATCTTGATTGTTCTCATAACTCTTACATTGCTCCTGGACTTCTTTGCTCCTCAAAGCGAAATGTAGACATGATCACACCAACTCATAATTCATCAATTAAACAAATGGCTGTTAAGGACCTGCTGTGTTAAGTGCTGAAGATACAGTAGTGAGCCAAGAAGACATGGTCCCTGCCCTCATGGAACTTAGGTGTCTAGATCAGAGGTCAGCAAACTTAAAGTCCTTGGGCCAAATGTAGCCAGTCACCTGTTTTTGGTAATATGTTCTTACTGAAACACAGTAAGGTAAATGCATTTACATATTATCTCTGGTTGCTTTTTCTCTACAATGGATTAGTTACGTAGCTGCAACAGAGACCTTTGGCCCACGAAGCTTAAAAATATTTACTCTCTGGCCCTTTACAGAAAAAGTTGGCTGTCCCTGGTGGACTCCGAATTCATCTTCAACTGTTCTAGCTCTGTATTCTTTCTCTTAGAGAGAGCAGTTTTGTTCTCTTGTGATTTTAATTACTTCTCCTACAGAAATTTCTCCATAACCTTTATCTATAGTCATGCCCTGTCTTTTGAACTTCATTCACCTGCTTCTAACTGCCTGCTTAATGTCTCCACCCACCCAGCCAGCAAATAAGCCACTATTATTTCAAAACAACTAAGACTGACTTCATCTTTCCTCCAAGCCAACGGTTTACTACCATCAACCTCCTAACAGCTAAGACTTGAAAACGTGGAGTCTCTCATTTGCTTCCAACATCCAAGCAGCAAAAAATAATTTTTAAAAATTTTGCATATTCTTTATTCTTATCAACTAGTTATTTCTATCGCCATCACCTAGGCAGTAAATCCCAAAACTCCATACTTAGAATAATGAAATCATCAAACAATCTGCCTGTAGTCGGTCTCTTATGGCCCCAGTGATCAGGTTATGGTCAGTTTCCTTAACATGTCATTTTACATACATCATCACAATCTCCGTAGCTCTGTATGTATAAAAGCAGGGATTGCCACCTGTGGCTGAGGCTCTCCCTGTGCTGATGCTGCAAAACAACTTCAAATGGTCCACATAAGCCACTGAACACTCTAAGAATGGTCTGATACTGAGTCTCCCACGTAGAGGCACCATTATTTTTCAAATGTTCATAGATGTTCTTCTAATAACTAAAATAAAAATTTGCTTATTAAAATTACAATTTCATCTTAACTTTTTCTCATTTTCTATTTTCCCAAGCAATTGATTTGAAAAGTGCACCAATCTTTTCTTCTGTATTTTGTAATAGAAATGTCCTCACTGGCCATTAAATGCCTGCTCTGTTCTCAGGGAGCATCTATTATGGGTTCACAATGGCACTATGGAAGCCTAGGACCTCAGCTTTTGGAGAGGAAAATGAAAGGGTCAAAATGTGTAAATGCATCTCTCTCCTTGCATTGCCTTCTCTCCCTTCTTGGATGAAAACTGTGGACTTGGAGGACTTTGTGGGGATATAGAAAGGCCTTGGAAAAGGGAAGGCTGCTCATGCCTAACTCAGTCTAGACTCAAAAGGAAAGACACGCGAGGTTCCTGGATGTTTCTACACTGGCTCTGCTGAGCAGAAAGGGTGAGCAGGTCAGGATCTGAACAGAAGCTTTCACAAATGATGTGCATTTGGCAGCTTTGTCTTCTCCATCATATTTCCTAGAAACCTAAGAAAGGTGGTAGGAAAGTCAACATGAGTACAGATGCAAGACAGGGGCAGGGACCCACTTCTTTGCCTGCACTGTCAGCTGCTTTCAGCTTAGCCCTTGTGCCCAGTTCCAGCTTAGTCTCCCACCATCTCCCCATGGACCATCTGATAAGGGGTGGTGGTTCTCCTCCCTGGCCTGCATATTACATCACCAGATCTCTGCATGCAGGGCAGTGCTTCCAACCAGCAAGCCAACAGAAGCACAGCATTACTTGTGTTGCCAACTTCCCCTGGCTGCAGAGTAATGCTAATGCTCTACTTTTTTTTATGTGTTGATTAGTTTGTCATGATAAACACTAGGCTGATTTATGGAAACCACACCTCTGAGACCTCTCTGATATCACAGAACAGGGAGGGAGGTAGAAAGGTAAAGTAGGACAGGATATGGAGACAGAATTATCATCTATTAGCTGTGAAACTTTGAGTTAGTTAAGTTCCCAGAAATTCAGTCCCCTTTGTGGTAACTTGGAATCACAATGACTATCTCATCTCAATCACAATGACTCAGGGAGATGAAGTATGTAAGGGTCCAACATGGTACCTGAAACATAGCTGGCACCCAATAGGTGTTCCTAGAAGAGTGAAGGACAGGTGAGTATTTGGGACAAAAGCAAGGCCTATACCTTTTCTATCTGATTTAGTGTAGTTTTGAATTATGGTTAGCCAGGGATTATATTTCAAGGATATCAATAGTAGGGCAGGTTGCTCTGACCC
Organism: Myotis nattereri; assembly: GCF_964212035.1. Classification (NCBI taxonomy): domain Eukaryota; kingdom Metazoa; phylum Chordata; class Mammalia; order Chiroptera; family Vespertilionidae; genus Myotis; species Myotis nattereri. Next base: position 50,910,596 of record NC_138085.1, read on the forward strand.
AGTCAAAGAGACTTCTCTGATCTGAGAGTGATTACCCAGGAGTGAATTAACATTTATTGAGCTCCTATGGCACATCAGCCAGGTTAGCAAGCCTTTTATATGTGTTTAATTTCACATTCACAACTACTGTCTGATGTAGATAGTAGTGTTTCTCATGTTTATAACCTTAAATAAATATGGCTAGAGAGGCTCAGTAAATTGCGTGCCTCCACACAGTTATTAAACATTAGAGGGAGGACTTGCTACCAGGTCTAGGTGATTCTAGAGCATTTCTGCTCTTTCTAAATCACCCAGACATCTCTCCTAAAGACTTTTCATGAAGCCACTCATCAATTTTCATGAAGACTACTATCTAGTGTCTTTGGAAATCATTATTCCTTTCTATATCTCAATAGATGATTTCATTTCATCACTAGAGAAGGCAGTAAATGTTTACAAACTCAAGTATATATATTTGGAATGATAATTTTTAAAATGTCTGAAAAAGTCAGGACCACCCTGGGAATAAGTGCAATGACCCCCTGTAGAGACACTTTAGTAGTCACCTAACTACCTAAAATTAATACAGCTCAGCTCACGACAGGAGCCAGGACTGTATCTGACTGACTTGGTGCCTTTGGTCTGGTTCTCTGAATCTGTCTGAAAGGTAATTCTGATTTCTGGAAAGTCGAATTTCCTCTCCTCACTTGCTGCAGCAGGGAGTTGGTAGATCCTGTTTACAGCAAGAACTGGCAGGGTGCAGCTCTCAAAAACGGGCTCATCTATAAGTAAATGGTAAGTAAAATAAGGATAAAATGCTGACATTCTTCAAGAAACAGCTTTAGGTCCTTGGAAATTATTATTTCTGTTTGCCTGCAACTGTAAAAATGAATTTCAGGTAATAGCTTTTCTTTTATATGGTGAATGATAAATGACCATTTAAACATTGACTCATCCACCAACCAAGGTATAAAAAACCATAAAAACTTACTGTGCTAAAAGGGAATTTGAAGACTAAAGTCACCTGATTCTTCAACCTGGTGATTACACCATGGGGCTATTCATTTGTCTTTACTTCAACTCTGCAATTGCGTAAAATATATTTTGCCAGCCAAGAAAATCAAGACCTTTAGCTCCTACAGATTATATTTTTTCCAAACTTATTGGACGAATAAGGTTTTCTCATCCAAGTTAGTATATCCTCTTAGATTTTGAAAACTGTGATGTCAAACTACCCATTAAAGCACCCCCCCCCCAAAAAAAAGTGGGAATACCCTTCTTTGCATACTTATTTGCCAAAAGAATATAAAAAAAATTGATTCACTTGTAAGGGTTAGGTCTGTCATAGTCTGGGCTGGGAGATTACAGTTAATACAGAGATCAATTCAGCACCAAAGCGAAGAAAAAAGAGACACAAATTCAGCAGGGCAAAATATTTTTGTAAGCACTTATTTTCAACTGTTTTCAAAAGTAATATCACAAAAATAAATATGTTCAGAACAATGAATATCCCAGTTTCCATATAACCTCAACACTGGCAGTATAATGTCTTATAATTAAATTGGCTAAAACAGAGAAAAGAGTGGAAATGGGGTAAGGAGAGAATGTAAATATTTTTTTCTGCATCAAGGGAAAAGGAAAATCTGACTGAAATTTTCAACAAGTACTTATCATGCAGATTACACAATACTTAAAATTCAACCAGTTCAGTGTCTTCCTTTCTGAGGTGCAAGTGCTATGGGATGATTATTTTGACTTTAGATGAGTGTTACAATCTCCCTCCCCCAGCCAGAACAGGAGACATTCTTTGTCAAATCTTTTCTTCTCCCCCATTAGTATATGGATTTTAAATGGATTTCCATAGCGTGAAATAGTGGTATTCTGGAATTAATGCCAACTTTCACTCCCTGCCGATTCCATTTCTTAAATAAGAATGCAAGTATATACCTCTATCTGGGTGTTAAAAGATGGTGGAACTAACCGCCCAACCCCACTCCCAAAGATAAACTACTTATCTCCACTTTGAGGTACATCCTTAACTTTAACTGAACATCATTTTTATAAATCTATTTGCATGTAAACAGGACATGTTAGTTTCAATTTGCTGCTGTAACAAATTACCACAAACTTACTTGCTTAAAGCAACACTTTCTTATCCAATGGTTGTATGGAAGTCTTATGGGGCTAAAATCAAGAGGTCGGCCTTTTTCCTGGAGGCTCCAGAGAAGAATATGTTTCCCTTACCCTTTCCACCTTCCTTGGATTGTGGCCCCCGTGTTCCATCTTCAAAGCCAGTAAGGACTAGTTGAGAGAGCTTCTCAGATTGTATCGCTAACCTTCTGCCTCTCTCTTCCATTTTCAAGGATCTTTGTGGCTCTATTGGCTTGATCAGATGATCTATGATAATCTCTTTAATTTCAGGTCAACTCATTAGCAGCAACCTTAATTCCTTTCATAACGTTAATTTCTTCTTTGCAATGTACGGTAACATATGTACAGGTTCTGGGGATAAGGATGTAGACATCTTTGGGGGTTCATTATTCTGCTTACTATATACATAGATAATGTCCCACAATTATATAAACACATTTTGAATAATTATAAAGGTAGTGTTATGAAAATACATTTCATTTTCAAAACTGAGCTATTAGCTGTTAAAGTGTATATTCAATTTTGGGGGACAGCCTGTATATATCAAATATATAATAGAAATACTAAACACTAAAAAAATGCTTTTTATGTTATGATATTTTTAAAAATATATGCTTCTAAATTTTAAAAAGGTTATAAAGATACTAGGTGTTTGTAGTTGTTTTTAGAACAAGAAGCTTCATATTTAGAAAGGTTTGAATTTCCTTCAGCAATATTTAAACAAACTTTGCCCTTCTCCTTTTGTCTGTCTCTTGGTGGTTTCCTTTTATGGTATTATTTTTGTGTCATCAAGGTATATAACATTTAAACTCAGTCCCCAAAATTGAATTTCCACAATTGGTTATCAGGTTTATATTTAAATACAGTCACTATCAATCTCTTCCCCATTCTTGAATTATTTATTTTAATTCTTCTTTTGGTTGCCTTGTTTTCACCTTCCTATATTTCTTTATTTCAAGACTAGAGGCCCGGTGCATGTAAATTCGTGCACTGGGACGCTACACCCCCCCCTCCCACCCCCACCACCACCATCACCCCTCCGCTGCCGCCCAGCCTCCCTCTGCTGGAGGTGACTGGGTGGGCTGTTCAAGGGATGATACCAACCCCCCATCGCCCCTCCGCTGCCACTGGTCACCGCCCCCCCCCCCCATCACCATTCCCTCCCTCTGCCTGTTGGCATGTGCCTTGGCTGGCCTGGTGTTGCCTGCTCAGCAGTCCTGCTCCCCACCCACTGGTCGTTTCACTGTTTGGACAATTTGCATATTACACTTTTATTATATAGGACTAGAGGCCCGGTGCATAAAATTCATGCACAGGAGCGGGGGGAGGGGGGTCCCTCAGCCCGGCCTGCACCCTCTCCAATCCAGGACCCTTCAGGGGATGTCCGACTGCCTCTTGCAATCCGGGACTGCTGGCTCCTAACCACTCACCTGACTGCCTGCCTGCCTGATGGCCCCTAACCACTTCTGCCTGTCTGCCTGATTGCCCCTAACTGCTCCACTACCAGCCTAATCACCCTAACTGCTCCCCTGCTGGCCTGATTGCCTGTAACCACCTCTGCCTCGCCCCGCAACCAGGACCCAGGCTTACTCCCTTGGGCTGGCCACAGGCACCCAGGACCCAGGCTGGCTTCACCCAGGCCGGCCTCAGCTGCAGGCACCCAGGACCTTGGGGTGGGCAGCTTGTCCCTCTCCTGGGCCACAACCGCAGGCGCTGGCGTCTGGGACTGCAGGGCTGGTGGCTTGGCCCTCTCCCGGGCCGCAGCCTGGCTGGTCCCCATTCCTATCTCGTGAGCTCATTTTTGCCTGGCTGGTCCCCATTATTCCTCTCTCCCCAGCTCATTTGTGCCTGGCTGGTCCCCATTCCTCTCTCGCCAGTGTTGAGTGTCTGAGCAGTTCCAGCGCGAGGGTGCAAGGGTGTGATGAGCATTTGCATATTAGCTCTTTAGTATATAGGATGGGCTCACAGGTATTGTACTTCCCTAGTCATCATGTGCTTAAGAATATCTGGCTTTGGCCCTAGCTGGCTTGGCTCAGTGGATACAGCATTGACCTGTGGACTAAAGGGTCTTGGGTTTGATTCAGGTCAAGGGCACATGCCTGGGTTGCAGGCTCGATCCCCAGTAGGAGGCACGCAGGAGGCAGCTGATCAATGATTCTCTCTGATTATTGATGTTTCTATAGTGCTATCCCTCTCCCTACCTTTCTAAAATCAATAAATTTAAAAAAAAGAATATCTGGTTTAGGTCCTTATGCTTGGATGTTGAGCATTTTGGGTCACACTTTCTTAACAGTGGAACTTTGCAGACATTTTTCTATAGTCTCCTGGAACTCAATGTTGCTTGGAGAAATCTGAGGTTAGCATGATTTTTCTATGTGATAGTTTACTTGCTTTTCTGCCTAGATGACAGAAATCTTTTCAAATATATATTTTAAATTACTTAAAGTTTAACATTTTAACCTGGCTAAATTTTTACCTTCCCCCCGCTCCCCCCGAAACATAATATCTTTATATGCACTTCATCAGTTTTTCCCTTAATTTCAGGGGAAATTTCTACTTTTACAGTGTGGAATTCTGTGTTTCTTTTATAGAGTTTCTATTCTAGGATGCTTATTACAAATTACATAAAAATCATTGTTACCTTTACTTTTTTTATAACACCTTCTTCTAATTGCTTTTATTTCTTCGCCTTTTCCCCTCTGCACTTACTGTGACTATCTTAAGACTTCTATATTTCACTATAGTATGACTGTGTTTACAGGTCTGAGGATGGGGTTCCGGAAATGGGGAGGCTAAATTGTGATTGAGGTGACCAACATAAGGGAGTGATGGAATAGTACCTTTGAAGCTGTGTTCCCAGGTCAACATTGACAATTTAGACTATGTTTAGTTCTTTATAGCTTATAGAGCAATTCCATGCATATCATCTCATTTAACGTTGACACAATTTTAAATAGACAGGGAAATACTATCCCAACTTTTCAGATTTGTAATCAACTGAATCACTCTCCTATAATTAGAATATTGATGTCAATACAAACAACACTATGGTTTAGTTCACTCAGTCATTTTCTCCCTTGCCCATCTCCACTATAAAGCATTCATTTTCTCAGCCATCCTTGCTGAGGTAGCCATGTGACATATTTCTCAGACTGATCAAGTTCTGCTGTAGGTGTGGATTTCTGATAAAGCAATGCCCAGTGCTGCAATTTCTGCCCCCCCCCCCCCATTCTTACCCTCACATAAATGCAATGCCAAGAGATGTGGCTTTCATGGTGGACCCCATGAGAAAAAGGCCAGGAACAATTCAGTTGATATAAATCCTAACATGGTTGGTCATAGAATCAATGCCATCAGCTGCCTGCCTATCTGCACCCTTATTACTTGAGAAAAATAAGTCTTTCTCTAACCAGTGTTAGGAATATTTTATATTATTTGTGGCCAAAGCATTCCTACTTCTATCAACTAATAATAATGGAAATTCAAGGAAATGATTTAAGGTCAGTATTATATATAAATGTATTTTAAATTTAAATAACAAAGAAATAGTTTAAATGTTATAAATACCTTTTATTTATCCTGATAATTACCGAGATTAAGTTTTCTCCCAGAAGGAACTGGGACCTCACCTGGGAATAAACATTTTAGCTTTTTAACTCATTGGGCAAGTATTACAAATAAATAGTTCCAGGAGCAGAAGTAATTTATGCCAGTTGAACAGAGAATAATATTAGTTTAATTCATTATGTTTCCAAGTAAACCAGAAGAATAAGAATGACTAAAAATTCTTTGTGTATAAATCTAAATATTTTTCCTGATTTGCAAGTCTGTGCTAGACACTGAATGATTATTTTCATTTACATAGTATAAGCAATTCGCTTTCTCATACATTTTCAAAGTCTACCTACACAAGAGATAAGAATTATGTTGTTTTATATTAAAATTGATACAATTTCATGAATCATTTTCATTGACTGATGATTTATAAACTATTCCCCTTCTGGAAAACCTCATTATTTTTGAAGTCTCAACTACACTCCAAAAAAAAAAAAAAAATCCCAACTTAATAAGTATCCGACTACGTTGTACCAATTTACAAGTTATGGGTGATCTGGGCAAATCTTTTAATTGGTTTTGAATTGTGCAGTTTGTCTCAGAACTCCATAAACATTAAATAATTCTGAGACGAAATGAAACCTTATAATGCAGCACACCAAAGTTGTTTAAGCAAGTTGTTTTTTTCTTCTTCTGGATAATCAGATAATTATACATAACTAGTCATCATTACTTCAAACAAATTATGTTCTGTTGAAGCATGAAAGAGGTTTCCTGGCACTATTTTGAGTTCAACTAATCTGATTGACACAATAGGTGTCTGTCGGCAAAACCTGTTTATTGGTGTTGTGGTTTAGTTTATACACCATGTGTAGTTGCTGCTCTGTAGTAAGCCCTTCTTAATTATATCATTTTTCAAATAAATATTTGTGTCTTTTATTTTGAAAAATCACAGGTTCAGTAAACTTGGCAAATGTGTGTATGTTTTGAATACAGAATGCTTTGTGTTTTATTCATTGCAGATTATCTGTAATAATACACTGCTTCGTGGGACAGCACTAGTGAAGAAAACAGGCGAGCAGTTGTTTGCTGTGCATTTAAGTGCTTAAACAGAGGAGTCAGTCTGCTCTCAGACATTCTTGCTTGACTGACTCACTGGAGTCAAATAGTTGCTGTGGCATGCCAATCAAGAGCATTAGCATGGTTTGCACGGTGGAAAAGATTGTGTTTAGAGGAGCAGGACTTCTTTGGCTCTGTCTACAAAGATTAAATAAAATGGAAAACTAAGGCATTTACCCAACTAACTCTGGCTAAAAGAAAAAAAAAAGTGGGGTCAATTATTCAAATAGTCATAGATAGTAATGGCGTTCAGTCGCTAAGTACTGCACGCTGTCTTCCCATTTTCTACAACTGGAATTGTTTTCTGTGTTTCTGTAGAATGAGGGGCACACCAGGAATAACCTTATGGAGCATCACTTACGGGGCTGTCAGAGATAAAAGGACAGCAGGTCTTTGATCTCTCATTGCTTAGAGGACTTAGCACGTCTAGGTAGGATAAGATAACCTACATCTACATACTGGAATATATGCCGAAAACATCAGCATCCTTTGGCCACTTAACTCTTTAAGAATAATACTCTGGGCTTATAAGCCAATTATTGTGACTTTGGGCATGCTTAGTTATTAGACAATGCCAAATTTTTGTATTTTTATTATAATAAAATGAGGGACACACTATTCAAATTTCAGGGACAGATTATGCTCACCTTTTTTGTGTGTTAGAAAGTTCCTACTCCCAGGACTTAAATCTTGCAGTAATTATATACATGCTTCCCAATGTGAAATAAAATTATTCCACCAGGAAAAAAACAGGGCAGTTAAAATATAACACATTGAAGAAAACATCACAAGGGAATTACAGACTAATGTGGATCATTCAACAAACATTTATTGGACAATGCTGGGTTAACATTTTTTTATATTATCTTCTAAATTTTATAAAGCACAATTATTGGTAACTGCTTTTATTGCCAGAGTCAGTTATTAAAGTCTGTCCTTTCCCTGCTAATTTCAATGCCATTTCTGTTACAAATGAACTTCTCTTGCAAACATGGGCTTTATTTGTGTGGGTTTCTTATATATGTACGTTTTTTTATTCTTTTCCGTCAATCTATTTGTTTAGCACCGTGGCAATATCACCTGCTTTAATTTATGTGCCTTTCTAATATTTGATATCTGAAAAACAAAGCCCCCTCACTTTGTTTTTCGGCAGCAGTCTCTATCATTTTAGAATTAGAATACAGGTTAAAAACATTGTAGGAATTTCACTTTATTTTATATTTTTTATATAACTATAGGTTGGTATACAAGTTATATTAGCTATATTAGTTTCAGGTGTACAATATAGTGATTCTACAGTATTTTTATACCTTACAAGTGTACGAGCTATCTTAAGTCATATCCTTTATGACAAATTGTTTTCCTGTGCTCAAAGTTGAGGTAACTTTTCCTATCGCTGTTGTCCTAGCACATTCTGTTAGCCCATGATCGGCTACATTGTGGAGCTGATGCAGCTGAAGTTTGAGGATCCCTGACTTGCACATGCCTCTTCCAAAGATCTTTTTCCTCTCACGTCGAAAACTCATACTTAAATAAAATAATTACTCAATGAAATAAAACTCACTTTTGTACCTAATTTTTATTTATCATTTTACATGTTTTTCAAAGTGGGTTCTTCAAATTGTATACATTTCAGGCCCACAAAACCTGAATCTGCCCTTTTTCTCACTTTATTGAATAAAGAATACAGATATCCTCCTCATTTCTTTGACTTATCACATCCCCCAACTTTCATTAACAAAAGAAAGAAACAAACAAAAAAAATATCAACTTTTGAGCAGTTGTATTTGTAGAAAAACATCTTTCAAAAATGGCTCTGACTTGTTAAAACCAGAGGACAATGTTATCATTATACAAAACTCTTTGATGCTTTATAACCCTCTAAAGTTAAAACTTTCTCTCTCTTTTAAATCCCTGTCCTTAGAAGAATTAACTGGTCGCTATTATAGCTGCAATGTTACAAGATGTGATAGCACTAGTGGGGAAAAATATATGTAATATTTAAATTCATTTTCCAATGCTGAGTGAACAATCCTACCACCATCACGTAGTACCTTACAGTTCCAAAAGCATTTATGTACAGTTGAATTTGGAAACAGATTTATTCAAGTGCTTCATGTAGTTTGAAAACTATGAAAACACGAGTAACTGTTACCTTTAAAATAGTCTATGTATTTTGTATTGTTTTTACATTAAAATTATACTGTTACATATTGACTATGGCTGGCCATTTCTAGGAATTTGGGTATTTTTGTCAAAGAAAAGCAGCCTATTTTAAGATTTTATTTTACATATTTTATTTTTATTTTGAGGGGAATCCAAATATCTACACCATGAACTTAAATTCCCATAGCTGCCAGAACTGACAGAGAATTAGCTAGGCAGAGCCAAGTTCACGCAAGACTGTCTACGGAGCTCTTATAGCTAAAGACAAACCAAAATATTGACTAGTTCTTCTCAAAACAGCATGTATAAGTTGTGGCTGAAATAAGCCTGATGTAAGAAAGAATACAGATGGCAGTATAATCATAGGCTGGGTCTACACGATGCCAAACAACCCATTCGAAAGCAGAAAACTCAGTCGATCAGTTGGTGGTTTTGTCTACATGCCACCAAGCAACAGGCTTGACTGATTTCTTCACAAAATTGACTGAGCTATTGACTAGGCTTGAGCAGATGTTTTATCACTATGTAGATTCAGTCTTTGTTGTCAAATCCATAACTTAAATAATTCCCTCTGTGAATGCTGAGTGTGTTTCCTACATCAAAACAACCTGAAAGTGTTACACAAAGACCAATGATATTTTTAAATTCATCATAGAGCTTAGTTTAATGTGTGTGCTTGGCAAAGTTTCGTGTAAGAATGACAAGAAATGGGGTCTTCCTACTTACATGCTTATTTTTAGTATTTCATTAATTCCTTTGGTATCTTTATAACTCAAATACCCACTGGAAAGTAACCAAAATTCATTTTACTTTCTTTCCTTCTTTACCCAACAATTTCTCTGGTATATACAACCTGTTTGCTATGAATATACTAAATCATTACCAAAATTTACAATGACTGCTTTTGACATATTTTCCAATTCTTAAAAAAAAGCTGGTGTGGCTCAGTGGTTGAGCATTGGCCTATGAACCAGGAGGTCACGGTTCGATTCTCAGTCAGGGCACATGCCTGTGTTGCAGGCTTGATCCCCAGTGTGGGGTGTACAGGAGACAGCCAATCAATGGTTCTCTCTCATAATTGATGCTTCTTTCTCTTTCTCTCTCTCACTTCCTCTCTGAAATCAATAAAAATATATATTTTTTAAAAAGGCCTCTTTCACTAAAAGATAGATCACAAAATGTGTCAAATATTTCATGATTAAAAATAAAAACAAGAAAAAAGACACTTATAAATTCTGTATGAGCAGAAATCTCATGTCTTTGGTCTCTGTTGAGCCCCAGCACCTATAACAGTTTGGGCTTCAATAAATATTTATTAAACAAATAATTAGGTGTATTATAGCATACCATTTTTGTAGCCATTGATCATCTCTAGCTTAGTAAGAAGGGCTTGGTGGAATAAGTACTTCAACTCTCTCCCCTCCTGTTCTGTGTAGTACTTCTCAAGCTTCTATTGCCTAAAGCCAACTGGAAACTAGAAGTCAAGGGAATCTGTTAAGAATGGAGCTGGGTGGAGAAGGGTAGGGAGTGGACCTAGAGGGAGGCATATATAATATCACTGGGGATAAAAAGCTTGGCATAGTTCTTACAATTTTCTTTATAGTTCTTACAATTTTCACAAATACAAGCATAAAAATTGCAAATTCGTGTATGTATATGTGTATAGTTCGATAGGTGATGATAGATGAGATAGATAGATGATAGATAGATAGATAGATAGATAGATAGATAGATAGATAGATAATAGATGAAAATGCTCAAAACCTAAAGTGAGGATAGTTGGCTTATTCCCACATCTCTTGAAGATGTGCCAAATAATCTTTAAGTTTCTTTCCAGCCATATTATTCATCAACATGGACTAATGTGAATGCCTTGAAAGACCATTTACTGTTAAAAAACTAAAACTTCTGCAATTTAATTAAAAACATAAAACATATTTTTGGAGAATTTAGAAAATACAGAAAACTGTAAATGAGAAGCACACATTTCATAAATGAGGCTTCTGGGAATTATATTTTTCTCAGCCTCACAGGCAGTTGTCAGGAAGGAGGATGGTTTTCTGGATCCATCTCTAATCACTTCCCTTCTTTCTGATTTCTGTCCATCTTATTTCCACTATTTTTATATGCTGCCAGTTGTCTTTTTTCATGCACAAAGAACACACAGAAGAATAAATGAGGGAAAAGCAAAGGACTTCACTCTGGGAAATGTGTACCGCATCAGCATCAATATCTTCCAAAGAAAAGAGCACTTGCCCATCTTCTGAGACCACAGAAACAGCTGCCTTATTCCATGTTACCTGTGATTTGCTCTAGAGTACAGTCTCTCTGTGCTCAATGCACAGGTCCTTTGCAATGTTAACAGAGGGCTGTTAGAGAAATTGTACTTTTATCTTTATAAATTATCTGTATTTCATTATGTGTTCAGCTAAGCACTAGATGGAGATTGACTTAGCCCAAAGATTTCCTTCCTGTTTGTGGGGATTTCTTTACCTTCACATTAAAACCAGAAAAAGAGAAACTCTCTAAACTTACGCAAGGGATGTGGAAACTGTTTCTACAAAGCTCTGAATTTCCAGACCTTGATTTTTGAATAAAACCCACCCAAATAGGAGAATTAGAAGGATTAGGAAAAAAATTATAAAACATTTATTTTCAGGTTGGCTAAAATATTCTGTTTGGTTAAACAGAAGCAAATATCCCATAGCCATTCCCCACCACACAAACCCATAACCCTCTCCTCTGGAAACACCAATGTTTTCCCTGACTATTAAAGAAGATAGACGCAAACACTTTTTCTATAAGAGGTAAGTCTTTCTTTTATATATTACTAGAGGTCCGGTGCACAAATTCATGCACCGGTGGGGTCCCTTGACCTGGCCAGAGATCAGGGCAATTGGGAGGGACCGCTGGCTGGGGGGAGGGCCCACGGGAGGTTGGCTGGCCATGGGAGGTTGGCCCTGGGAGCACACTGACCACCACGGGGCAGCTCCTGCATTGAGTGTCTGCCTCCTGGTAGTCAGTGCGTGTCATAGTAACTGGTTGACCAGTCATTCGGTCATTTGGTTGTTTGGTCACTTAGGCTTTTATATATATAGATGTTAATGATATTCACAGATACGGGCTATAAGTACAGAGCAAACTCTCATGACTATCCTGAAATCATTTATCTGAATATCCTGCTAAAACAATATTGCAGAAATAAAGAAAGAAAACATTCCATTCCATTACAACTATTTTATTTATCCTCAAATTTACCTCATTGAAAAAAAGAAACTTTAAAAGGCATTTAAAGCAGGGACACTGCCACATATATTCTTTGCTCAATGTGAAAAGAACCAAATAGAGCTTTTTAAAAATCAAATGGGGGCAATTCTTGCTTTTACTTTTCCCAGGAATTTTATCCACCAGAGAAAATTGTTAATAGATATAGAATGTCTCTATTGATTAATTCAGTGTGCCAGCTACGATGGGACTCACAGAAAACAAAAGAAGTGCCAATGCTTTCAGGACACAAGGACACATTATTGAGACTACAGTCTATGGCTTTCTCACAACTGATGGGCAATTTCTACAGAAAACATGAAAAGCCTTTCCACCTGATGTGGAGCTAATGGATAGCATAAGAGAACTGTAATTGACATCATAACTCTTTTTCCTCTTAATGTTAGGCTAGATCTTGTTTAGTAATCCTCTACCATTTGAGAAACAAGGTGAAGATTTTGTTTCCACAAAAGAATGAGCTGAGGTACAATGTGGTTTTAAGTTAGGATAAGGGAATTTCTTAAGCTGTAGCATGAATATTTTGAGCAACTTGATACAGATAAATGAATGGAAAAGTGAAGCAATTAGCCATAAAAGTCAAGAAAATAAAAAGTTAAATGTCTTAACATCCATTATAGGATGCTATCATAAACCATTGATTGTTTGCTTTATTTTGTTTATATAGTTATTTTGCATTTTGGGGACTCCTTTATTTAAATAATTGTCTCTATTTACCACTTTACATGCCTAAGCGGATAATTAGTTAATAAGTTTATATTAAGCACTTACTCTGTGTCATATCTGAAATTTTAGGAGTAAAGACTCTATTTTAAGATCTGCCAAGGTGCCAAACAACTAGATTTTAACAGAAAAAGAGCAAGTATTTTGCCCTAGCTCATTTGGCTCAATGATAGAGCATAGACCTGCTGACTGAAGGGTCCTGGGTTTGATTCTGGTCAAGGGCACGTACCTCGGTTGCAGGCTCAATCCCCGGGCCCTGGGTTCCTGTGGGAGGCAATCAATCGATGTGTCTCCCTCACATCAATGCTTCTCTCTGTCTCTACCTCTCCCTTCCACTCTCTCTAAAATCAATGGAAAAAATATCTTCTGGTGAGGATTAACAAAACAAAACAAACAAAACAGCAAGTATTTCTAAAAATATTTGATAGTCATAACACTTGCCATTTTTTGTTCGTTTTTATTTGTGTGTTTGTTTGTTTTTAGTTAAAAACAAAACTCTTATCTCATGGCACAATCATCTTTGTTCCAAACTCAAAATGCACTGAAGAGAGAGGAGTGATTGGGCCAGGGTTTTGTTCACCTAAACCCTTCGGGGATCGTTTTAAAACTGTGGGTATGCTCCTTGATAGCTGCTTTGCGGATCTGTGCCTACAGACTTCCGATGTGGACTCTGATGAACACCGGTCACCTTCTCCTCATTGGGTAACCAGGACGTGGCACACACAGGGTGTCACATGGAACTTCCTCATTTCCTGAGACCCTGGGGGACACCTCATTGGCTTCTTCCAAATTGTCATGTTGTCCTTAGCAACAGAGAAGATTGAGCATCATAGAAAGAAACACAGAAGATACAGATTATGGCTGGCCCAGGATATTGTTTCCTCCCTGTAAAAGAAATGCTGTGTGACAAATAATGAAAGGATGCCAACCTCTGTTCCCTAATAATAGAAATAGTATCACATAATCAGAGGTAGCCTTTAAACCTCACAGTTTCTCCCATACAAGCTCATTTTTTTCTCAATTTTCACTACTTTGGATACCATCTATATCAAAGTATAATAAGACAGCAATTCAAGG